>NC_071613.1:6043170-6643170 GCF_014839835.1 Dryobates pubescens
TGAAATGTAGCTCTAGGGTCTTCCTGGAACCTTCTCTTCTCCAGGCTGAAAGCCCCAGCTCCCTCATCCCATCCTCATGGCTGAGGTTCTCCAGCCCTCTGATCATCTTTGTGACCTCCTCTGGACCCACTCCAGCATGTCCAGGTCTCTCTTGTGCTGGGGGTCCCATAGCTGGACACAGCATTCCACTTGAATTCTCCCCAGAGCAGAGCAGAGGGGCAGGATCCCCTCTCTCCATCTCTGGCCACATCTGATGCAGCCCAGGCTGCCATTGGCCTTCTGGGCTACCAGTGCTCACTGCTGGCTCCTGTCCAGCTTGTCACCCCCCAAGACCCCCAAGTCCTTTTCTGCAGGGCTGTTCTTCATCTCATCATCCCTCATTCTGGATTGATACTGAGGATTGACCCAACCCAGCTGCAGGACCTTGCACTTTGCCTTACTGAGCCTGGAGAGGCTCTCCTGAGCCCACTTCTGCAGCCTGTCCAGGTCCTTCTTTGATTTGGCAGTAAGAACCTTGCTGGGTTTTGGCTGGTGCCACAGCTGGGTGGATAAAGTGCTGCTGTGTTTCTGCCTCTCAGAGCAGTGCTGTGGCTGTTGTCACACTCAGGGACAAGCCCTGAGACAGCAGCTGCTGCAGTCCTGCCTGCCAGCAGGTGCAGGCTCTGTCTCACCAACCTTGCCAACTGCTAGTCAAATTCCACCAGAGGGAAGCTGGGGAATCTGCACTGAGTGGTTGCATAATTTAACCCTGCCACTAATTATTCATTACCTGTGGAAGCTCAGCATGGGAGGTCTTTGGCTAAGGGACTGTGAGAGATGGGCCAGAGTTAGAAACAAGAACCATTATCCCCTTAAGCGCTACAGAAAGAGCTTCACAGCTCCTCTGCAAGATTCATAAACCTTCATTTCTCTTCAGGCTTTCTGGCCTGCCTTCCCAAAGCAGTTAAAAGAGGATCTGAGGGTTTGCTCAGGGTTGTTGTTTTGTCCTTTGCTCCTGTAAACTGCTAGCAGAGCTGGCCAGAAATGAAATATGAAATGTTTTTAATAAGGTATCTCAGTGTAAAATTGCATTACAGCCCACTGCAGAGATGTGGGTAGGAATTGTCTGCTACTGTCTTGTTGCTTCCCAGGGTGTGGAGAATGTCAAAACATGAAGCTCTGAAACCCAGGGAATAGAGTCTGAAAGAAATGGAGGTAGCTGGAACAGAAAAATCACAGGACCAGAAAATCACAGAATTATACAATCATAGAATTGTTTTGCCTGGGGAAGCCCTTAAAGATCCTCTAGCCCAACTATTCTCTAACCCTGCCAAGGCTGGGGCTAAAGCATGGCCCTCAGCACCACATCTCTGTGTCTGTAACACAGCTTCAGGGGTGGGGATTCAACCACCTCCCCGGGGAGCCTGTTCCAGGGCCTCAAGCATTAAAGTTTGCCCATGGGAGCCCATGACATGTTCTTACAGCAAGCATGAAGGAATTCTTCTTAAATATCTGAAGGAGAATACATAGACTACATAGAATAAACCAGGTTGGAAGAGACCTTCAAGATCATCGCGTCCAACCCATCAACCAATCCAACACCACCCAAACAACTAACCCACGGCACCAAGCACCCCGTCAAGTCTCCTCCTGAAAACCTCCAGTGATGGCGACTCCACCACCTCCCCAGGCAGCCCATTCCAATGGGCAATCACTCTCTCTGTGTAGAACTTTTTCCTAACATCCAGCCTGAACCTCCCCTGGCGCAGCCTGAGACTGTGTCCTCTTGTTCTGGTACTGGCTGCCTGTGAGAAGAGACCAACATCCGTCTGTCTACAACCTCCCTTCAGGTAGTTGTAGAGAGTAATAAGGTCACCCCTGAGTCTCCTCCTCTCCAGGCTAAGCAAACAGCACTGAGATGATTCTGCCTCTTACTCAGCATTTTCCTACATCACAGGACGTTAGAGGTTGGAAGGGACCTCCAGAGATCATTGAGTCCAACCCCACTGCCAGAGCAGGACCAGAGAATCCAGCACAGGTCACACAGGAATGCATCCAGATGGGGCTGGAAAGTCTCCAGAGGAGATTCCACAACCTCTCTGGGTAGCTTGTTCCAGTGCTCTATGGCCCTCACAGTGAAGAAGTTCCTCCTCATGTTGAGGTGGAACCTCCTGTGCTGGAGTTTATATCCAAAGCAGCTTCTCAGCCACAAATGGGAAGAGTGGTTCAGAACTACTGTGGTAGTCTTGCAGCCTGATAGAGGCTAGATGCAAAGGAAGAAGTGTGCTGAGCTGGAAGAGCCTCAGGTTGACAGGCTTAAAACCTTACTGTAGAACACCTCCAGGGATGGGGATTCCCACAACCACCTCCCTGGGGAGCCTGTTCCAGTCTTTGAGAGCCCTCTCAGCTGAGAAGCTTCTTCTGACATCCAGACCTCTCAGAAAGCTTCTCACTAAACCCCACGAAGATCTGTGCAGCTGTCTGGACTCAGGGCTAGCTGCAGCAGATGCCTGGCACTTGAAGTGTCCTCTCAGAGGGCTTTCAGTGAGATGAAAACCCAGCTGAAAGCTTTCAGAGCTGTTTGATGGGAGAGGTCAGAGGCAGCGATCACAACAGCATCTTGTGCCCAGACAATCCAGAAGGCTTTGATCTGCTGCTTAATATCTCCCAGCAGCTCTCTTCTTCGTTTTCCCAACGTAGCCTCCACAGGAGAAGGAGTGCTGTGTGATGAGGATCTCCCTGAGGACCATCATAGCCTAATGATCAAAGGAGGGCAAAATCAGAGGAAAATGTTAGAAGCCGTAGGAAGAGCGTGGAAATGAGTTAAGATGTATGAAGTGTTTAAAGAGATTTCACTTCCCTGGACTTCCACAGCATTTCTGGGCTTCACTTAGCTGGAAAGCTCTGTTTCTGTGATCTGCCACAAAGAGTGAGGAGGACATGGCCAGGAAGCCTTCCTACCTCCTCCATCATAGGTGCAAAGGATTTCTCCCCCCCCACTCCTCTCTGGAGTTGTCTGTAGAAGTTTGCTGACATATTCCACAAGTAAAAAACCAAATCCTAACCAATGTTGGCAAAATGAACACAAGGCATAAGGAAAAACTTTGTCCCTGTGAGGGTGCCAGAGCCCTGGAGCAGGCTGCCCAGAGGGGTTGTGGAGTCTCCTGCTCTGGAGACCTTCAAAACCCACCTGGATGTGTTCCTGTGTGAGCTGCCCTGGGTGATCCTGCTCTGGCGGCGGGGGATGGACTGGATGATCTCTGGAGGTCTCTCCCAACCCCTACCATTCTGTGACTCTGTTGATCAACTCGCAGACACATGCAAAACCCAATATAATGAATTTTCTGGCAGAAGAGACCTCAACAAATCAACATCTCAAGGGAAAAAATGATGAGGATCTAATGGTAGAATTGCTATTAAGCCTCCTATCAATCCTTCTTTTCACAGAGTCTCAGAAAGCAGTGGGATGGGAAGGGATGGGATGGGATGGGATGGGATGGGATGGGATGGGATGGGATGGGATGGGATGGGATGGGATGGGATGGGATAGAATAGAATAGAATAGAATAGAATAGAATAGAATAGAATAGAATAGAATAGAATAGAATTAACCAGGTGGGAAAAGACCTTGGAGATCATCGAGTCCAACCTATCACCCAGCACCATCTGATCAACTAAACCATGGCACCAAGCACCCTGTTCAGTCTCTTCCTAAAGACCTCCAGGGATGGGGACTCCACCACCTCCCTGGGCAGCACATTCCAATGGCCAATCTCTCTTGCTGGGAAGAACTTCTTCCTCACCTCCATCCTAAACCTCCCCTGGCACAGCTTGAGACTGTGTCCTCTTGTTCTGCTGCTGGTTGCCTGGGAGAAGAGACCAACCCCCACCTGGCTACAATTTCCCTTCAGGGAGTTGTAGACAGCAAGAAGGTCTCCCCTGAGCCTCCTCTTCTCCAGGCTAAGCAACCCCAGCTCCCTCAGCCTCTCCTCACAGGGCTGTGCTCCAGACCCCTCCCCAGCTTTGTTGCCCTTCTCTGGACACCTTCCAGACCCTCAAAGGTCATCTTGTCCTACTCCCCTGCAGCCAGCACAGACACCTCCAACTATATTGGGTTGCTCAGGGCCCCATGAGGTTTGATTTTGAACGTCTCCAGGGATGAGGCTTCCACCACTTCCCTGGGCAACCTGTTCTGATGTTCCACTACCCTCGTGGTGCAGACATTTCTCTGCCTGGCTGGCCTAGTTGTATCCCCTTAGCTTCTCAGAAGGGGCTGAGCTCTACCTGCTGATTCAGTCATCTGCCAGATAGGTGCCAGCATACCACAGGTGATGGAATGTTATCCAGACTCAAGAACTGGGCACTCAGGCTCTCATCTGATGCATGTCCTGTTGCAAGCTGTGTCCCTGGACAAAGTGGAGGGTCCCTAGGGAAGAGACAGAGTGCACAGAGGAGGGACCCTGCTCTCTTGAAAGAGCATCAATAGATTTCCAGATTACTCTGGAAGGAGGGAGGTCTGGATGCCTCTCCCTGGAGGTGTTCAAGGCCAGGCTGGATGAGGCCTTGAGCAAGCTGGGCTGCTGGAAGGTGTCCCTGACCATGGCAGGGGGGTTGGAACTGGATGATCTTTAAGGTCCTTTCCAACCCAAAGCATTCTATGAATGCATGATTCTGTGATTCTATGATTCTGTTTCTGTGATTCTCTGCTTCTGTGATTCCATGAATCTGTGATTCTGTTCAAACCCAACCCCAATGTATTTTTGTGGATTAAAATGAAAAATGGCAAATCCATCCAGAGAAAATCCACACCCTGTGAAATTCATTCCTGCAGAAAACTCTTCACCAGCTTAAAGAGCTCCCCATAAACAATTCACCATGGGGAATTTTCTAAGAAGCACAGAATTGTCAGGGCTGGAAGGGACCTCAAGGATCAGCCAGTTCCAAGCCCCCCTGCCATGGGCAGGGACACCTCACACTACAGCAGGTTGCTCACAGCCACATCCAGCCTGGCTGCAAAAACCTCCAGGGATGAGGCTTCCACCACCTCCCTGGGCAACCTGTGCCAGTCTCTCACCACCCTCATGGGGAACAACTTCTTTCTAACATCCAATCTAAATCTACCTGCTTCTAGTTTTATTCCATTCCCCCCAGTCCTATCACTCTCTGACACCCTCAAAAGTCCCTCCCCAGCTTTCTTGTAGCCCACTTCAGCTACTGGAAGGCCACAATTAGGTCTCCTTGGAGCCTTCTTTTCTCCAGACTGAACAGCCCCAACTCTCTCAGTCTGTCTCCATAGCAGAGCAGCTCCAGCCCTCTGCTCATCCTCGTGGCCCTTCCCTGGACACCTTCCAGCACCTTCAGATCCTTCCTGGAACAGAGGCTCCAGAACTGGACACAGAGCTCCAGCTGTGGTCTCAGCAGAGTGGAGCAGAGGGGGAGAATCCCCTCCCTTGACCTGCTGGCTATGCTTCTCTTGCTGCAGCCCAGGATGTGATTGGCTCTGTGGGCTGCAGGAGAACACATTCCTTTTGGGTGTTTTGTGGGGTTTGTTTGCTTGTTTTCCTTTCCCTTGTTATTACACTGCCATGAAAATGCAGACTTCAAAGAAGCAGCAACAGACCCAAACTAAAACCCCTCCTGGCTATACAGAACCTTTGGTTTCTTTCAGTAGCCCTTATCAAGGTCGTTTTTGCATACAATAAAACAAAATAGAAAGGAATGATGAAGTTAGAGAAAGTGTGTGGGGAATGAAGTCTTATTTGAAGCATGCTGGACAGTAGCCCTTTGAAAAACAACTCCTCAGCAAAGGAAGCTGTTGCTAGGATACCCCAGCCACTACCATCAGGAGAATCTGGTGGGCTGCTTTTTCTTTACCCCTCCTTCCTCAATATTTTAAACAAGAAACCTTCAGTGATGAACACAACAGGTGATGAACATTGGTACCAAAGCTACCTGCTGGACACCTGGAGTCCTGTGTCCAGTTCTGGGCCCCTCAGGTTAAGGACATTGAGACTCTTGAAGGTGTCCAGAGAAGGGCAACAAAGCTGGGGAGGGGTCTGGAGCACAGCCCTGTGAGGAGAGGCTGAGGGAGCTGGGGTTGCTTAGCCTGGAGAAGAGGAAGCTCAGGGGAGACCTTCTTGCTCTCTCCAACTCCCTGAAGGGAGGTTGTAGCCAGGAGGGGGTTGGTCTCTTCTCCCAGGCAAGCAGCACCAGAACAAGAGGACACAGTCTCAAGCTGTGCCAGGGGAGGTTTAGGCTGGAGGTGAGGAGAAAGTTCTTCCCAGAGAGAGTTGTTAGCCATTGGAATGTGCTGCCCAGGGAGGTGGTGGAGTCCCCATCCCTGGTGGTGTTCAAGAGGGGATTGGATGTGGCACTTGGTGCCATGGTTTAGTCATGAGGTTTGTGGTGACAGCTTGGACTCGATGATCTTTGAGGTCTCTTCCAACCTTGGTGATTCTTTGATTGGATGATCTTAAAGATTTTTTGCAATCAAAATGATTCTCTGGTTCTAAGCCTTGCTAGCTGCTTGATCAGAAGCTCAGGAGCAAGCTGAGCACAAAAGCCAGAGTGTCTAAACCAAAACAATTGCTCTGACTCTCTGCCTCTGCCTCTATAAAGCAGCAGAGTGCAGAGATCTGGCTGTGGAGCTGAGGGTAGTGTGCAGCTGTTTCATTCTGCTGGAGCCAAAGACAAATGAAACCTTAACAACCGAAATACCACCACGAATGGGTGCTGAAGAAGCCTTCTGATTGGGAATGGCTCATGAGCTGAAAGCACAAAAGCAGAAAACCAAAGGGCTCTGGAAACTGTGCAGACCCGAAGTCAAATTTGGTTGAGGGGCAAAATGATGTCCCTGTTAAGTTCAGCAGTGAAGTCAGTCAGCAGATGGCATTCTGTGCATCCTCCTGCCAAAGACAGTGCCCAGGGTTCTTCAGGTACCTCTGCTGTCATAGAATCATAGAATCAATAAGGTTGGAAAAAACCTCAAAGATCATCAAGTCCAACCTGCCACCCAACACCTCATGATTACTAAACCATGGCACCAAGCGCCACGTCCAATCCCCTCTTGAACACCTCCAGGGATGGGGACTCCACCACCTCCCTGGGCAGCCCAGGGAGGGCTTCAGTTCCAGAGAAGTTCTGCCTTGGAGCCTGGGTTCTGCAGGCAGAGCAGAAGAGTTCACCAAGCAAATCAGCTTGCATGACAACTTTCCTACTCTGCTGGAGGAAGAGTGCAAAGGTATCCCCTCCTAATTACAATCTGGATGCTGTCAGCTGATAATCTTCCTTGTGAGCCATGTAACGAGCTCCCTAATTAAACATGCAATTTCTTGACATTTAAAGGGGTCAATTTTATTTTTCTCTGTGCCTGATCATTTACTGGAGGTGCCTCTTGCAGGCATGTTTATTATACTAACCATAATTAATAACCAGCACAACAGAGCCTTCTCAAACAGAAGGGTGAATGATCTAGCTCTGTCCTTTTGCTCAGCCGAAGTTATTACAGAGAATAACTCTAATTAAGTAGAGTATAGAGACTTAATAAAGTCCTCATCATCTTGCCAGACTTCCCACATCTATCTCCTGACTTCTGCCTCTCTTAAAGTCAGCTCTTTATTCCTTTTGGCTCTAATGAATAAAATGTGCCTGCAGGAAGCTCCAAGAGGAGGGCAAGACAGCCCAGCTGTACTGAGAGAAGACCTGAGAAGGATGCTCCTGCAGACTGCTTGCAGGTTGTGGGATAGACAGAGTGGAAGAGATGTGTGGACACAGAATACTACTCCTGGAATCACACAGAATCACAGAATGGGAGGGGTTGGAGGTGGTGGAGTCACCGTCCCTGGAGGTGTTCAAGAGGAGATTGGACGTGGCACTTGGTGCCATGGTCTAGTCGTGAGGTCTGTGGTGACAGGTTGGACTCGATGATCCTTGAGGTCTGTTCCAACCTTAGTTATACTGTGATACTGGGTTGGAAGGGGCCTCTGGATGTCATCAAGTCCTAGAGTCCTACCTAGAGTAGGTCACACAGGAACATATTCAGGAAGGTGTTGAATGTCTGCAGAGACTTCACCATCTCTCTGGGCAGCCTGCTGCAGGGCTCCAGCACCCTTACAATAAAGAAGTTTCCTCCACATGTTTAGATGGAACTTCAGATGTTCAGGTTTGTGTCTGTTATGCTTTGTTCTGTCCCTGGGCACCACTGAGCACAAGCCTGGTCCCATCCTCCTGACACCCACCCTTGAAGTCTTGATCAGCACTGAGGATGCTCTCAGGATGCTCTTTTCCAGGCTAAGAAGCCCCAATCCTCTCAGACTATCCTCACAAGAGAGATGTTGCAGTTCCCTCAGCATCTTTGTAGCCCTTTTCTGTACCCTCTCTAGCAAGTCCCTGTCCTTCTTAAACTGGGGAGCCCAGAACTGGAGGCAATATCCCAGATGTAGCCTGAGCAGGGTGGAATGGAAGGGGAGGAGAGCCTCCCTTGACCTGCTGGCCACACTCTTCTTGATGCACCCCAGGCAGCCCTTGGCCCTCTTGGCCACAAGGGCACATCGCTGCCTCCTGGGCATCCTGCTGGCCACCAGGACTCCCAGGTCCTTTTCCCCTCAGCTGTAATAACTGAGGACAGATCTTGATTTCTAGCACAAGAGTGAGAACACAGCCAAGCAGGTTTGATGTCTAGCTCTCCCTCAAGTCAGTCCACAGTTGCATTTGTGGTTTGACAGAAAAATCAGTTCATAAATAAATACATGAAAATGAACAAAAGAAAATGGATAAAAGAAAATAAACAAAAGAAAAGACAAGAAATACAAGAAAATGAAATGTAATTAAAATAAAAAATAGAATCAAAGTTAAATATAAAATAAAATTCTATTAAATGAATTGAAAAAAATGAAAGAAATTAGATTAAGTTTAATAAATAAAATAAAGTTGAAACAAATAAAATGAAATAAAAGAAATAAAATTTTAAAAGAAATAAAATTAAAATAAAATAAAATGAAACAAAATAAAATTAAATTAAATGAAATAAAAGAAAAAACAAAACAAAACAAAACAAAACAAAATAAAACAAAACAAAATAAAACAAAATAATATAAAACAAATAAAATGAAATGAAATAAAATAAGATAAAACAACATAAAACAAAACAAAACAAAATAAAATAAAATAAGATAAAATAAAATTAAATTTAAAAAATGAAATTAAATTAAATGAATAAAATGAAATTAAACAAAATGAAATGAAATGAAATGAAATAAATTAAATTAAATGAAACAAAATAAAATAAAATGAAATAAAAGAAAAAACAAAACAAAATAAAACAAAACAAAATAAAATTAAAACAAATAAAATGAAATGAAATAAAATAAGATAAAACAACATAAAACAAAACAAACTAAAATAAAAATGAAATTAAATGGAATGAAATAAATAAAATGAAATGAAACAAAACAAAACAAAATAAAATAAAACAACACAAAATAAAACAAAATGAAATAAAATAAAATAAAATGAAATAAAATAAAATAAAACAAAACAGAACAAAACAAAATAAAACAAAACAAAATAAACAAAATAAAACAAAACAAAATAAAATAAAACTAAATAAAATAAAATAAAATAAAACAAAATAAAATAAAATAAAATAAAATAAAATAAAATAAAATAAAATAATCAACTCTTCACTCTGATTGACAATTGAACACTTCCTGGTACCTCACTTTTGACAGTTTCCAAGTGTTCCCTGTGCTATAGAATGCAACCCATGACAGGATGAGGGGTTTTGTGTTGCCTGCATCCCAATTAACCATGGCATCATGGAATGGGCTGGGTTGGAAGGCACCTCCAAAGCTCATCCAGTCCAACCCCCTCTGCAGCCAGCAGGGATGTGCCCCACTAAATCAGGTTGCCCAGAGCCCTGTCCAGCCTCACCTTGAAGATCTCCAGGGTCGCCCCTGCCTGCAGCAGCTCTCTGAGTAGCTGTGCAGCACCACACAGGTATCCACCAGCTGGCAAACCTCACAACCCTGTACACCACATTCAGGAGACCTCCTGCAATGTGCAGTTTGCCAGTGGATAAAGAAAAGGTTTAAAAATAACCCACGTTTGGCAAGCCCCACTCCCCTGCCTGCCAACTTGGAAAGGAGCAGGGGGAGCAGGGTAGAGCAATTAAACATTTTGAGCCTTTGTTTTCCATGTTATTGTCTTCATTTTATTGCTCGCTCTTAAGCCAGCCTAAATATTGCTTCAAAACATGAGCTCCGAGGTCCTCCCCTTGCAGGCACGCTCAGGGCTCTCAGCCACAGCCTCTGGTCAGCATTTGTGAGTGAACCACACCAGAGCACCAAGCTGGGTGGGAGGAGAGCCTGCACCTTCTAGCTCAGCAGGAAGATGAGCAGGGGGATGGAGCTGCTCACCTATGAGGACAGGCTGAGGGAGCTGGGGTTGCGCAGTCTGGAGAAGAGAAGGCTCCAAGGAGACCTAATTGTGGCCTTCCAGCATCTGAAGGGGGCTACAAGGAAGCTTGGGAGGGACTTCTCAGCATGTCAGGAAATGATAGGACAGTGGGGAATGGAGCAAAACTAGAAATGGGTAGGTTCAGATTGGATGTTAGGAAGAAGTTGTTCCCCATGAGGGTGGTGAGACACTGGCACAAGTTGCCCAGGGAGGTGGTGGAAGCCTCATCCTTGGAGGTTTTGAAGGCCAGGCTGGATGTGGCTGTGAGCAACCTGCTGTAGTGTAAGGTGTCCCTGGCCATGGCAGGGGGGTTGGAACTGGATGAGCCTTGAGATCCCTTCCCACCCTGACATGTCTATGATTCTGTGTTTTGGAGATGCCTCCTTGTAGAGTGCATGGCAAAGGGCTGGGTGATTAACCAGCACTACTGCCAATGGAGTCAGACAGCAGAGCAAAAACACTTCCCTGCTCTTGCCAAGCAACAAATTTAGGACCCAATTCCATTAGAGCACAGCCAGTTTCCTTGCTACAGAGGCTGGCAAGGATTTGTACTGAAATCAACTCTCTGCTTGCAGAATGCAGATGAGAATTCAAGACAACCTCATTAAAAACATTCATTGGGGATTCTTTCTTCTTCTTCTTCTTTTTTTCCCTCTCAGTTGGTGTTTGCTTCTGCTTGACATGATTTAATGTCAGGCAGCTCTGAGCATCACAGCTCTTCTGCATTCATAGAGTCAGAGGATGGTTTGGGTTGGAAGGGACCTTAAAGCTCATCCAGTGCCAACCCCCCTGCCATGGGCAGGGACAACTTCCACCAGCCCAGGTTGCTGAGGGTCTCATCCAACCTGGCCTTGAATGCCTCCAGGGAGGGAACATCCACATCCTCCCTGGGCAACCTGTTCCAGTGTCTCACCATCCTCCCTGTAAAGAATTTCTTCTCCCCTGCCATGGGTAGGGACAACTTCCACTAGCCCAGGCTGATCAAGGCCTCAGAAATGAGCACAGCAATGGGTTAGGAAGATGCTGAGGGGAGTGGAGCACTTTCCTGATGAGCAGAGACTGAGAGCCCTGGGGCTGTTTAGTCAGGAAAAGAGAAGACTGAGAAGGGATCTGATCAATGCTGATCAATACTCAAAGGGTGGGTGTCAGAAGGATGGGGTAAGGCTTTTGCCAGTGGTGCCCAGTGCCAGGACAATGGCACAGACTTGAACATAGGAAGTTCCAGCTAAACATGAGGAGAAACTAATTTAAGGATGATAGAACCCTGGAGGATGCTGCCCAGAGGAGTGGTGGAGTCTCTGTCTCTGGAGACATTAAACCCCCACCTGGACTAGTTCCTGTGTGACCTTCTTTAGGTGAGCCTGCCTTGGCAGGGGAGTTGGGCTTGATGATCTCTAGAGGCCCCTTCCAAACCCTACCACTGTGTGATTCTGTGATACTACTCTGTCAGCACTGACAGCCCTGATGGGTCAGCCCCAGCCTGGCACTTCTTGGCTGTGCCTGCCTTGACCAGCCTCCAGCTACCCTCTCTGAAACTCTTGAAGATATTATCTTGTCCAGCTGATGTTTTTCCTTTGAATCCTTGATCTCCTGGATCAGCAGTCCTACCACTCAGTCATTTTTATCTCTCTTATCTCTGCACAGCCAGCCTCACAGCTCTGCCTGAGTCAAGGTTACCCAGCTGGGCTGTATCAAAGCTGGACACCATACAAGAGCAGATAAAACTCCAGCAGGTCTGCCAGGGGAGCAAAGTGACAGCAGGAGCCACAAAGAGAGGGCTGGAGTGTGCCATGGCACCATCTGGGGTTCTTTCTCAGACACCATTTTATTCCTCTCAAGCCTCATTCCAGCTTACTTTCCTGATCCTTCTGATTCCACTTTCTGTTTTTTCCTTACCCACTACCCAGCTTCACAGAATCACCAGAGATCATGGGAAGAGAAGAGAAGAGAAGAGAAGAGAAGAGAAGAGAAGAGAAGAGAAGAGAAGAGAAGAGAAGAGAAGAGAAGAGAAGAGAAGAGAAGAGAAGAGAAGAGAAGAGAAGAGAAGAGAAGAGAAGAGAAGAGAAGAGAAGAGAAGAGAAGAGAAGAGAAGAGAAGAGAAGAGAAGAGAAGAGAAGAGAAATTAACCAGGTTAGAAAATACCTTTGAGATCATCGAGCCCAACCTGTCATCCACTGCCCACGTCACTGACACAGATGTTAAACAGCACTACACCCAGGACAGACCCCTGAGGAACTCCACTTTCCAAACTCCTCTTCACTGTGCAGGAAAACTACCAACCAAACAAACAACAGAACCAGAAACCAGCCCCACAATGATTTAAACCCAAATGACAGATCCATGTACGTGACAGATGAGGATCTGTGCTTGAACCTAGTGGTAGGAGAGCTTCCAAGCTGTGTTCTGTAGTCAGGACACTCAGCCAGGCTAATATTGATCTGTTGTGGGACACTGTGAATCCAGAGAATTGTGGCTGTCTCCCAGCATCTCAAAGAGGTAACTGCTCAGGAGAAAATACATCTTCAGATGCTTAAATCAGGAGCTCAAAAATATCCTACATCAAAAATCAGCCAACTGATTTCCTATTCTCCCTCAATTTCACCACATTGTCTCTGTGCTCTCTTTACACAGAATGCAAAAGGAAAAGGGAAAAAATAATATATATATATATATATATATATACATACACACACAAGGGAAACATTAAACTGAATTGATGCCCAAAATGAACAGAGAGTGCAGAAAACATCAGCCCCAATCTGGATGGCCTCAGCTCCAATCTGAATGACATCAGCCCCAATCTGAATGGCCTCAGCCCCAATCTGAATGGCTTCCTCACCTAAGCAGAACAAAGGCAGGCTGCAGTAGTTGGAGGAGTCCTTGCTCACTGCAGAGGGCTTGGGCAAGATGACCTCTGAGGGTTCCTCCCCTAGCCCAGTGACCTCTGTGAAGCTGTGAAGCAGTCAGTAACACCTTTGGGGAACAACATCCATCAAAGGGTAGAGAACACAGCTGTCCCCAGGGTATAATCTGCATCAGAGAATTGGTTTGGTTGGAAAAGTCCTTTAAGCTCATCCAGTCTCAACCATTACCTAAGTTTACCAAGGCTGGAGCTAAACCATGGCCCTCAGCACCACACCTCTGCCTCTTTGAAACACCTCAAAGGGTGGGGATGAAGCCACCTCCCTGGGCAGCCTGTGCCAGACTTTGAGAAACCTTTCAGTCAAGAAGATTCTCCTCATATCCAACCTAAACCTGGTGCAACTTCAGGCCATTTCCTCTTCTGTTTCTTGCTACTGGAGAGAATAGAGTCACCCCTCCTGGCTTCAACCTCCTTTCATGGAGCTGTAGAGTGAGATGGTCTCCCCTCAGCCTCCTTTTCTCCAGACTAAACACCCCCAGCTCCCTCAGCTCCTCCTCCCCAGCCTTGTTCTCCAGACCCTTCCCCAGCTCAAGCTGCTCCTCAATTCAATCCAAATCCCCCACGCTTTTAGGTGGAAGAAGTGAGAACCAAGGTGAACTGGAGGATGTTTGTTGCTTGTTGTGTGAGCAGAGGATGCCTTCAAGAGCAAAAAAAAAAAGAAGAATCCAATTCCAGTTCCTTTTCCTTTCAGTTGAAGGCATCTGAAACCACATCTCCCACCAGTGATAGGAATGTCCTTACACATCAACTGCTCCAGCATTGAGCAAGGCGGGAAGATGAACCACAAGTTCTTACCTCTGCATTAGAGCAGCTCACAAGAGAACTGTTCACCCTGAGGTGGATTCCTCAGACACTGCAGTGAAAATTAGCCTTTAAAACTGAGCCTTTCTGAGCTAGGTGGGAGGTATTTTCCCAGAGCCCAGCACTCTGTTCACCTTGAGCTCCAAGTGGCATTAAATAGTTAATGATTTCAGGATATGCAGAGCAAACAAGTTCTAACCTTCAGCAAACAGCCAGCCAGCCTAAAGGAAATCTCTTCATGTTTCAAACTGCTCACTCAAGGGCAACAGATTCAAGAATCATCCTGAATCCTTTGGCTCTATACATCATTTGTCTGGGTTAATGTCACTGTAAGACATGAAGTGCTGCACCTCAAATACTGGCCTCAGTTTCGGGGTCCTCTACTCCAAGAAGGACACTGAGGAGCTGGAGCGTGTTCATGGAGCACTTTTGGGGCCCTCACCCCAAGAAAGACATTGAGGGGCTGGAGCAGGTCCAGAGAAGGGCAACAGAGCTGGGGAAGGGTCTAGAGAAGAGATTCAAGAAGTAGTTCTGAATCATTAGGCTCTACACATTACCTGTCTAGGTTAATGTCAGTGAAAGACATTAATTAATTCATATCATAGGAGGGTGCACCTCAATCCTGGGCTCAGTTTTGAGGTCCTATACTCCAAGAAGGACACTGAGGAGCTGGAGGAGGTCCAGAGAAGGGCAACCAAGCTGGGGAAGTGTCTGGAGAACAGGGCTGGGGAGGAGCAGCTGAGGCAGCTGGGGGTGTTGAGTGTGGAGAAGAGGAGGCTGAGGGAGACCTCAATGCTCTCTACAGTGTCAGGTGACAGATGGAGAGGGAATGGCCTGAAATTGTGCCAGGGGAGGGTTAGGTTGGAGAGGAGGAAACATTTCTTTGCTCCAAGAGTGATCAGGGATTGGAAGAGGCTGCCCAAGGAGGTGGTGGAGTCCCCATCCCTGGAGGTGTTCAAGAAATGTGTGGCCATGGCACTGTGGGACATGGTTTGATGGCCATGGTGGGGTTGGGTTGATGTTTGGACTGGGGAAGTTTAGGCTGGAGGTGAGGAGAAAGTTCTTCCCAGAGAGAGTTGTTGGCCATTGGAATGTGCTGCCCAGGGAGGTGGTGGAGTCCCCATCCCCGGAGGTGTTCAAGAGGGGATTTGCTATGTCACTTGGTGCTATGGTTTAGTCAGGAGGTGTTGGATGACAGGGTGGACTTGATGATCTTTGAGGTCTCTTCCAACCTTGGTGGTTCTGTGTGTGATCTTAATTTCCAACTGCTGATCCCAAGCTGCTGGTCCCAGCGTTTCAAAGCGAAGCCTTCACGAGGAGCATCACAGCCTTGGGTTCTTAAAGAGGAGGAGTTCAGCATTTTGCTGTTTGAATTTTCAAGAGGATTAAAGAACTCTGTGGGCTTTTGGGTTTGTGGGTTTTTTTATTCCCCCCCCCCAGCATTCTATGTCTGCATCCTGCTCTGGGCTGCAGGGGTGACAATGAGATAAATCAAAATGTAACCAGTCCTGCTTTGTGATTTCCCTGCTGCGTGAGGAGCTGATGAAATTGAACTGTTGTGTACCATGCCATTCTGCCTGCATAATGTAATAACTGCTTGATGGAAAAGAAGTTGAGAACCTCATTACTTGACCAGGATTTATGATTGAACTTTGCAAATCTATTTGCTTTCAATAAACCTGACAAAGATTGACCACCGCCCTCGTTACCATTTTGATAGACACCCTCTTCTAATGACACCTAATTACAAAGCAGCCCAGCACTCTGGGCTCCCAGGATCAGAAAGCCTCACACAGCCTGGAAATAGCAGCTACCACCAGATTTAACTCACACATTTCCTCGGTGGAGCCCAGAAATAGCAATTCTCTTCTCTGACATTCATAGCAGGGGGGGAAAGAAGAGGTCTGGGAAAGGATAAAATCCATCTCATCTGCCTGCCTGAAGCACTCCCAAAGCACCTCCATCCATGGTGTCAAAATATGAAGAGCTCCCTTGCCTGTCTCCTAAGGAATTCAGGTCCTTCCTCTTCCTGGGGGATGCAAACTGGTGTAGGCTGCCAGTGAGTCATCCCTGGAACAGGCAGAAAGAAAAAGTGCAGGGGATGTATCACCTGTGCTAAAAGACACTGAATTCAGCCTTATATAATGTGCAGAGCAACATATTTTGCTTCATTTCCTCCAAAACCCTTTTTCCTCCATCTGTTTCAGAGTGTGAAGGTGGAGCTGAAGGCTGCCCCCCACTCCTCATCCTGGCCGTTACCTCTGCGGAGGGCACTGCTGCATGAAAAGCCATGGAATTGTCTTTGGAATCACAGAATCACCAAGGCTGGAAGAGACCTCAAAGATCATCAAGTCCAAGCTGGCACCACAGACTTCATGACTAAACCATGGCACCAAGTGCCACATCCAATCCTCTTGAACACCTCCAGGGATGGGGACTCCACCACCTCCCTGGGCAGCACATTCCAATGGCCAACAACTCTCTCTGGGAAGAACTTTCTCCTCACCTCCAGCCTAAACTTCCCCTGGCACAGCTTGGGACTGTGTCCTCTTGTTCTGGTGCTGCTTGCCTGGGAGAAGAGACCAACCCCCAGCTGGGTACAACCTCCCTTCAGGGAGTTGGAGACAGGAAAAAGGTCTCCCCTGAGCCTCCTCTTCTCCAGGCTAAGCAACCCCAGCTCCCTCAGCCTCTCCTCACAGGGCTGTGCTCCAGACCCTTCCCCAGCCTCATTGCCCTTCTCTGGACAGGTTCAAGAGTCTCAATGTCCTTCTTAAACTGAGGGGCCCAGAACTGGACACAGCAAGAGTGGTCAGGGACTGGCACAGGCTGCCCAGGGAGGTGGTGGAGTCTCCATCCCTGGAAGTGTTAAGAAACCTGTGGCCATGGCCCTTGGGGCCAGGGTTCAGTGGTGATGGTGGTGTTAGGCTGGTGATTGGACTGGCTGATCTTGGAAGTCTTTACCAGCCTGAAGAGTTCTCTGGTTCTCTAACCCAGGGAATAGATGCTGTGTGAGAGATTCCTCTTTCGGTGAGTGCCTAACAAAGAGGGGTTAAGAAATTAAATAGAGGGGACAGAAAATCTGTCCAGTCTTAAGACTGAGGAAACACTTTCTCTGTCATTTTGTGATGGCCTGACCTTGGCTAGCTGCCACTCTGTCACTCCTCTTCCATCAATAGGACAGAGGGAGAAAATGCAACAAAGAGCCCCCGGGTCGAGATAAGGACAGGGAGATCACTTAGCAATTACTGCCAGGAGGAAAACAGATGGGGAAAAATAATCTAATTTATTGCCAATCAAGCAGAGTAGGTTAATAAGAAACAAGAACAAATCTGAAACCACCTCCTCCCCCCTCCTTTCTTCCCAGGCTCCACTTCACTCCCAACTCTTCTACATCCTCCCTCTCAAAGAGTGCGGTGGGATGGGGAATGGGGGCAGCTGCAGGCAGCTCAACACTTTGTCTCTGCTGCTCCTTCCTCCTCACTCTTTCCCCTCAGTCTATCATTGAGCCTCACACACAAGAAACTGCCCTTCACAAACAAGAAACTGCCCTTCACAAACTTCTCCCATGTGAGTCCTTCCCGCTTCAAGCACTGCTCCAGCACAAGTGCTTTTCACAGATCCTTCAGGAGCAGAGTGCTCCAGCATGGGTCCTCCATGGGCTCATCACTCTGCCAGCAAACCTCTTCCTGTGTGGCCTTCTCACCATGGGCTGCAGCTCCTGACAAGGAGTTCCAGCCTGGGCTCTTCAGAGAATCATGGAACCATTCAGGTTGGGAAAGAGCCTTCAGATCATCAGGTCCCACCGGGAGCCCTGCTCTACCAAGCTCACCACTGAACCATATCGCGAAGCACCACATCTGAATGACCTTTAAACACCTCCAGGGATGGTGACTCCACCACCTCCCTGGGGAAGCCAGTTCCCTGACCACTCTTGCAGGGAGAAAAAAAAATGTCCTAATGTCCAGCCTAAACAGGAACAGGCTGCCCAGGGAAGGTGTGGATGCTCTCCCCCTGGAGGTGTTCAAAACCAGGCTGGATGAGGCTTTGAGCGACTTTGGGCTGGTGGGGGGGTGTCCTTGCCCATGGCAGGGGGGTTGGAAGTGGATGATCTTTAAGGTGCCTTCCAACCCAAAGCATTCTATGACTGCAGGATTCTATAACTTTATGAACCTATGATTCTATGATTCCAGGATTTTAGGATTCTATGACTCTATGAATCAATGATTCTATGAACCTGTGATCCTGGAGTCTCCATCACTGGAGGTGTTTAGGAAGAGACTGAATGAGGCACTTGGTGCCATGGTTTAGTTGATTAGATGGTGTTGGGTGATAGGTTGGACTTGATGATCTCAAAGGTCTTTTCCAACCTGGTTAATTCTCTCCTCTCTTCTCCTCTTCTCTTCTCTCCTCTCCTCTTCTCTCCTCTCCTCTTCTCTCCTCTTCTCTTCTCTCTTCTCTTCTCTCTTCTCTTCTCTTCTCTTCTCTTCTCTTCTCTTCTCTTCTCTTCTCTTCTCTTCTCTTCTCTTCTCTTCTCTTCTCTTCTCTTCTCTTCTCTTCTCTTCTCTTCTCTTCTTTCAATCTCTGATTCTGGGATTCTAGAATTCTCTGAGTCAATGAACAATGAACTCTAACTCACAAGTGGCCACCCAGTCTCCTCAGTGTGTGAAAAGGGGTACAGAGTGTTGCAGCAGATACAGACACCATGGAGCCATGCAGGCACAGAGCAGAGCCTCAGAACAGCCCAGGAATACCACTGGAGCTCCTGCTGGCTGGTGGAAGATATGGGTAAGTTTAGTCAACATTTTAACGTTGTCAAAGTAGGAATGGATCCCAGCAGAACCACAGCCCTGCCAGACTCTAGATCTCCACTGTGTACACCTCTGATGCGTTAGGCCTTATGTCAGCATGGACCTACTGCTTGTTTGATCACTAAAACCCTTTAAGAGTATTAGGCACAAGCCCCCAGTTGACTTAATGTGTGCTGGAGCTGAATGTCAAGCCTGTTATGTTCCTAATATCCATCTTTTCTTCCAGGGCTGTGCACATTAGGATGAGTCATTGTAAAGTTTGCACTTCCATCTAACATTCAGCAGGAGTGAGGAAGGTGAAATATGAGAGTGCACAGATCATTTAGAAAGGGTTTGTGTTGGAACAGATAAAGTGGTAGGAAAGAGAGAAACTTTCTGACACTTTCCCACACTCTCAGACACTGCAAACTTTTCCCTGCTCTTCTTGGGTTCAACATCCAGGCTCAAGCTTAAAGATTGAAATCAACCAAATCATTTTCGAGTCACTGAATTGTTAAGCTTGGAAAAGACCTCTAAGATCATCCAGTCAAACCACCAACCCAACACCTCCATAACCACCCAAGTACTACATCTACACATTTCATGAACAGCTGCAGGGATGGGGACTCCACCACTTCCCTGAGCAGCCAGTGCCAATCCCTGACCACTCATGGAGGAAAGAAATTTGCCCTAATCTCCAACCTGAACCTCCCCTGGTGCAACTGGAGGCCATTTCATAGAGCTGTAGAATCATAGAATGGTTTGGGATCACCCAGTTCCAACCCCCCCTGCCATGAGCAGGGATACCTCCCACCAGCCCAGGTTGCTCAAGGCCTCATCCAGCCTGACCTTGAACACCTCCAGTGAGGGGACATCCATAGCCTCCCTGGGCAGCCTGTTCCAGTGTCTCTCCACCCTCATTGGAAAGAATTTCTTCCTAATCTCCAGTCTAAATTTACCCTCTTGCAGCTTCAGTCCATTCCCCCTTGGCCCATCACTGCAAGCCCTTGTCAAAAGTGCCTGGGAAGGGACTGTTTCCAAGGGCAGGACGAACTGGAACAAGAGGCAATGGGTTCAAACTAGAGCTGGGTAGATATAGGGCAGACATTTGGAACAAGTTCTTTACTATGAGGGTGCTGGGACACTGTTTCAGGTTGCCCAGGAGTGTGGTGGAGGCTCCATGCCTGGAGATATCCGAGGTCAGGCTTGATGAAGCTCTGGGCAACCTGATCTAGTGGAGGATGTCCCTGCTGACTGCAGGGTGGGGGCTGGGCTGGATGAGCATTGGAGGTCCCTTCCCATCCAGTACTCCCTATTATTTCCCATCCTCTTCTCCGTGGTTTAAGCTAAAACAACTCACAAAAGAACAAAATGTTGTGGAGTTAAACTGCTTCCACTGCTTTGCATGGTTGTTCTGCCATGCTCACTGCTTTCCTGTGCCAGGCAATATGCTGGGTGCTGCTGGAGCCAACTGATGCAGGGCTTGGGCTCTGAGAATGCAAAAAGGCACACAAAGGACTCTCACAAGTTATTTGGTGCAGAAGAGACTTCTCAGCCAGAGAGCTTTCACCTGCTTTCAAGGAGACAACAGGAAACTGAGGGATATTTTAGCTGAGGCACCTTCCCCACCTCAGCCTGCAGAAGAGAAGGATCCAGGGAGACATTAGAGCTGCATTTCAGTATCTGAAGGGGACCTACAGGAAGGCTGAGGAAGGGGACAGGACAGGACAGGACAAGAGAAGAGAGAAGAGAAGAGAAGAGAAGAGAAGAGAAGAGAAGAGAAGAGAAGAGAAGAGAAGAGAAGAGAAGAGAAGAGAAGAGAAGAGAAGAGAAGAGAAGAGAAGAGAAGAGAAGAGAAGAGAAGAGAAGAGAAGAGAAGAGAAGAGAAGAGAAGAGAAGAGAAGAGAAGAGAAGAGAAGAGAAGAGAAGAGAAGAGAAGAGAAGAGAAGAGAAGAGAAGAGAGAAGAGGAGAAGAGAATTAACCAGTCAGTGTTTTGAAACTGGAGCAGGGCAGATTAAGGTTGGACATCAGGAGGGAGTTCTGCACAGTGAGGGTGGGGAAATACTGGAACAGGCTGCCCAGGGATGTGGTTGGGACTCCATCCCTGGAGACATTCAAGGTCAAACTTGCTGTGTCCCCGGGCAGCCTGCTCTTGCTGGAGGTGTCCCTGCTGCCTGCAGAGGGGTTGGACAAGATGACCTCTGAGGCTCCCTTCCAACCCAATGCAATCTGTGACTCTCTGAGGAGAGGCTGTAATGTTGGGGTTAACACTCATGAGACAGAAGTGTGTCCTCAAAAGTTTCAGCAGGGAAGAATGTGATCAGCACAGGAATCTTCTTCTTTCCATCCTCAAGAGTTTCCCCCCCATCTTTTCCTGCTCCCCTCACCTAAAGAAAATCAAACTCACTTTATTTTGTTGCATTGGGAGGTTGTTTTTTTTTCCCCATGCTGCTAATCCTCAGCCTAAAACAACAGGGAAAATAAAATTGATCAGGGCAATTTTGCCAAGCCCTTGTTTGAAAGTAAGTCAAGAGTGGAATTCCTCGCTCTGCTGAAACTTGTCACCTTCAATTGTTCCTAGTGACAGATTTCCTAATGCTCAGCAGGCACTCAGGCGTTCTGTGGTTGTTGGAGTGTGCATCTTGGAGCCTTCACAGCTGCACTGATTCCCTTCCTTCCTAATTCTGCTGCTGATTCGGAAAGACTTCGCAGCAGGGGCGGGGAGGGGAGGGAATGATGGGAGGGAATTGGTGATGCTGCTTTCATCCAGGCATCCATGCTTGCAGGGTGCAGAAATGTGCAGAAAGCTTACACTCCTGATAAGGATTTAATTCTCATGGTTTTCCTGGCTTTTATCAGATTCCCTTCGATTGGAGCAGCAGAGAATTGGTGAGATTGGAAAAGCCCTCCAAGCTCATCAAGTCCAGCTGTCAAGCCAGGACCACCATGGCCATCAAACCACCTCCCCAAGTGCCATGGCCACAGGTTTCTTAGAATGATGGAATTACAGAATGGCTTAGCTTGGAAGGGACTAGACTCAGCTAGACTCAGCTGCTCAAGGCTTCATCCAACCTGGCCTGGAACACCTCCAGGCATGAGACATCCGCAACCTCCCTGGGCAGCCTGTGCCAGAGTCTCACCACCTTGGCACTGAAGAACTTCTTCCTTAGCTCCAGTCTGACCCTGCTCTGCCTCAGCTCCAAACCATTCCCCCTTGGCCTGTCTCCAGGCACCCTCAGGAAAAGTCTCCCTGCAGCCTTCCTGCAGGATCCCTTCAGGTCCTGGCAGGCAGCTCTGAGGGCCCCCTGGAGCCTTCTCTTCTCCAGGCTGCACACCCCCAGCTCCCTCAGCCTGGCCTCATAGCAGAGCTGTGGATCATCTTTGTGGCCTCCTCTGGACTCTCTCCAGCAGCTCTGTGTCCTTGTGCTGGGGACAGCAGAACTGGAGGCAGGATTGGAGATGAGTTCTCAGCAGAGCAGAGCCAAGGAGAGGATTCCCCTCTCTTGCCCTGCTGCCCACACTCCCCAGTGCAGCCCAGGATAGTGTTTCTTGGGTTGGGATAGCCCTCTCAGATCATCCAGTCCAGCACCATGGTCATCAAACCATGTCCCAAAGTGCCATGGCCACGTTTCCTGAACACCTCCAGGGATGCTGACTCCACCACCTCCCTGGGCAGCCTGTTCCACTGCCTGACCACTCTTTCCATACAGAAATTTTCCCCTAACCTCCAACCACAACCTCCCCTGGCTCAGTTTCACACCATAAAGAGCCTGTAAAAAAAGAAAACAAACCAAGGAGGACCATTAGAGCCTCTGAGCTCTCCATAAGCCTCTGCTCAAGCTGCTCAACATTGTCTAAACAGTTCCATACCTACATTGTTATTGCAGAAGCTTCAAAGGCAGGGGCACTCCCAGGCTTTGCCCCCAGCCCTGCAGTGACTGCATTCATCCTTTCTCTGAAGTGAAAAAGAGTTTTCCTCCAGCCAGCACAGGGGTTTGACAAGAGTGTGAGAAGGAAGGCACCGCTGAGAGTGACTCACTCAGCTTTCCAGGCCAGACTTCTTCACTCTCTTTCTCTTTGTTTACCTGCATGGATTTCCCAGAGGAGGCAGGGATCCTTCCAGAGATTCGACATCTGTACAGCTCTGCAGCAGATG
Source organism: Dryobates pubescens (assembly GCF_014839835.1). NCBI lineage: Eukaryota > Metazoa > Chordata > Aves > Piciformes > Picidae > Dryobates > Dryobates pubescens. The sequence continues at coordinate 6,066,273 of NC_071613.1, forward strand.
TGGCCTTGCCTGGCTGCTTGGCTGTTCTGCAAACCACAGGGGGTGTCTGCAGAGCAAAGGCCGAAAATCCTCTGCTCTCAACCAGAGCAGAGCAGAGGTGGGAATCTGCTTCCCCATTTACACAGCACTGCCCTCCTCAAGCCACTGCTCACCGAGGAGGCTCTGCATCACCACAAGCCTGGGAAGCTCATGGGCAGGAAGGAAACTGCTTTGTGCAGCAGCAGCCATGAGAGGAGCAAAATATCCTTGCAGTTATATTTTACAGAAAGAATTTCAAAGGAATTTGTTAAGTGTGCTTACACTTTCTGTGGCCTGGGGAGGGGGTGGAGTCACCATCCCCTGGAGCTGTGCAAGAAACTTGTGGCCACGGCACTTGGGTGCATGGTTTGATGAAGGAGAAGGAGAAGGAGAAGGAGAAGGAGAAGGAGAAGGAGAAGGAGAAGGAGAAGGAGAAGGAGAAGGAGAAGGAGAAGGAGAAGGAGAAGGAGAAGGAGAAGGAGAAGGAGAAGGAGAAGGAGAAGGAGAAGGAGAAGGAGAAGGAGAAGGAGAAGGAGAAGGAGAAGGAGAAGGGAAAGAGAGAAAGAGAAAGAGAAAGAGAAAGAGAAAGAGAAAGAGAAAGAGAAAGAGAAAGAGAAAGAGAAAGAGAAAGAGAAAGAAAGAGGAAGAGGGAAAGAGAAAGAGAAGAGAAAGAGGAAGAGAAAGAAAGAGAAAGAGGAAGAGGGAAAGAGAAAGAGAAGAGAAAGAGAAAGAGAGAGAAAGAGAAAAAAAGAGAAAAAGAGGAAAGAGAGAGAGAGAATCAAGCAAGCATCAGGGAGGAAGGCATTAGATCCTTTCCAGAGCTAGTCCTTGCTCTTTCCCAAGCACTTTCCCTGCTGCCATTGCAGCAGCAGAGGCTGCAGCAATGCACACAGCTCCAGCAGTCACCATCAGTGTCAGGCTTTGTGGGCTGACAACCTCAGACACCTTTTCATGTCCTCCTCGTTAGGAACAGCCCAGCTGGACAGCACTGTGCGCTGTAGCTACGTTTGTCTGTGACAACAAAACTCTGTTTTTATGGCTTTTTTTCCTTCCTCCCAGCCCTGGTGCTTCCCATTTAGACATCTACAACTTCCCTGCAACTCTCTTCCAGTTCTCTGCAGTGCTGTGGCAAGGGTTCAGCTGCCCTTTGCCTTCTGAGAGCAGCTGGTGCTGCAGGAATTAAAGGACACCTGGAGAAAGCTAACACAAGAAGTAATTTTACCTTCTTCCCCAGGGACTGGCAGAGCTCAGGGCTGCTGTCTGAGGTCTACAAGGGTTTCCAAGAAACTCTGAACTGTGAAGCTCCATTCAAGGGCTTGGCACTATTTAGGCTGGGGAGGCACTGTTTGCAAAGGGCCTGCAGGGACAGGACAAGGGGCAATGGTTTGAAATGAGAGAAGAGAGGATTTGGGTTGGATGTGAGGAACAAGTTCTGCACCAGGAGGCTGCTGGAACACTGCAACAGGTTGCCCAGGGAGGTGGCTGAGTCTCTATCCCTGGAGATAACAGAATCACAGAATCAGCCAGGTTGGATATTCCAGGTTAGGCTCAACAGGGCTCTGGGCAACCTGATCTAGTGGAGGATGCTGACTGCAGGGGGATTGGACTGGAGGAGCTTTGGAGGTCCCTTCCAACCCAAAGCATTCTGTGATTCTATGACACAAATCATGCCCACCCCCGAGCTGCTAATGTAGAGCTGCCACAATGCTAAGGACAGGGTAAGTTCCCCTGGAGTTAGGACTCAGGAATGTTCACACTGTGCTCAGGAAAACTCTTCCGTTTTTTGTTCTCCCCTTCCTTCCCCAGGGAGTGTAACCACTCAATTTAAGAAGGACATTGAGACTCCTGAACGTGTCCAGAGAAGGGCAAGAAATCTGGGGAGGGGTCTGGAGCACAGCCCTGTGAGGAGAGGCTGAGGGAGCTGGGGTTGCTTAGCCTGGAGAAGAGGAGGCTCAGGGGAGACCTTGCTGTCTACAACTCCCTCAAGGGAGGCTGTAGCCAGGTGGGGGTTGGTCTCTTCTCCCAGGCAACCAGCACCAGAGGAAGAGGACACAGCCTCAAGCTGTGCCAGAGGAAGTTTAGGCTGGAGGTGAGGAGAAAGCTCTTCCCAGAGAGAGTTGTTGGCCATTGGAATGTGCTGCCCAGGGAGGTGGTGGAGTCCCCATCCCTGGAGGTGTTCAAGAGGGGATTGGATGTGGCACTTGGTGCTATGGTTTAGTAGTCATGAGGTGTTGGGTGACAGGTTGGACTTGATGATGTCTGAGGTCTTTTCCAGCCTTATTGATTCTATGATTGCATGATGCTCAGGGCTTTGCTAGGTGGTGGGGACTGAAGATTGCTGCAGATCTGGCAGGAGGCTCTGCTCGCGCAGCCGCAGCGATCTTGCTTCTGCTCTCCCGAGCTGCTCTTCTCCCTCCCCTCTGAAATCAGCCCTTGAACGTAGCTGTTGTGCTCTGTGATGATGGCAAGCAGGCGATGCCAGTGCAGGGCTGAGCACGTTGTAGCAGCAGCAGCAGCAGTAGCGAGCGGAGAGGCTTGCTCAGCCTGCACACGGTTTGAAAAGCCACTTTCGTAACTGCTTTTTACTAGAGGGCAGTAAAAACCTTCTGCTTGGCTGAGCTGCTCCTCTGTCCGGATCTTCATTTGCATCCCTGTGTGGGCAGGAACGCTGCAGACTTGGATCCGAGTGAGCTTTCCTCCCACCTTCATCTTCTCCCAGCCGTTAAAGTCGATCTGAAGAACACTGCTGGCTCCACAGTAAGCTAGGAGCAGGATTGCTGCTTGTGGGCATCTCCTCTCTCCCTGCAGCCTTAGTTAATCTAGCTGAGTGCCTTGCTTGTTTGCTCCTACCTTTTGGTGGACTGTTTGGGGATTTAGTTGTTGTGGTTGTTCTATGGACCTTGGTGCTGGGAAAAAAAAAGACCCAAAACATTTTATGAGATTCACTTTATCTCTGAAAGCAAAAATATCTGCAAGCCTCATTTAAATATATATTAAAGGCAGGCATCCTTCCTCCTTTTTTACTGCACCACAGGATGTAGCTGAAGAAAAGAGTCCCTGTCTGCATCCCATTTCCATTTGCATCTTGCTTCTAATATCATAGAGTGTTGGGAAAGACTTTTGCTCTGCTCTGCTGAGTCCTCACCTCCAATCCTGCCTCCAGCTCGGCTGTCCCCAGCAGGAGAAGGACACAGAGCTGCTGGAGTGAGGCCAGAGGAGGCCACAAAGATGATCCAAGGGCTGGAGCAGCTCTGCTGTGAGGCCAGGCTGAAGGAGCTGGGGGTGTTCAGCCTGGAGAAGAGAAGGCTCTGGGGGGGACCTTAGAGCTGCTTTCCAGTGCCTGAAGGGATCCTGCAGGAAGGCTGCAGAGGGACTTCTCCTGAGGGTGTCTGAAGACAGGCCAAGGGGGAATGGTTTGAAGCTGAGGTAGAGCAGGGTCAGACTGGAGCTGAGGAAGAATTCTTCAGCACCAGGGTGGTGAGACTCTGGAATGGGCTGCCCAGGGAGGCTGTGGCTACCTCCTGCCTGGAGGTGTTCCAGGCCACCTAAGGTGAAGCCTTGATCAACCAAGTGTTAACTGAGAGGCATCCCTGCCCATGGCAGGGGGTGTGGAGCAGATGATCTCTGAGGTCCCACCCAGCCTAAGCCATCTGTGATTCTAAGATAACCAAATCCAACCATCCACCTACCAGCACCATGCCCACTAAACCATGTCCCAGAGTGCCATGCCTGCAGGCTTTTTGAACACCTCCAGGGACAGGGGATGTTTAGGCTCGAAGTGAGGAGAAAGTTCTTCACTGAGAGAGTCGTTGGCCATTGGAATGTGCAGCCCAGGGAGGTGGTGGAGTCCCCATCCCTGGAGGTGTTCAAGATGAGATTGCACATGGCACTTGGTGCCATGGTTTAGTCATGAGGTCTGTGGTGACAGGTTGGACTGGATGACCTTTGAGCTCTCTTCCAGCCTTGGTGATTCAGTGATTCTGTGACAGTGCCTCCAAAAGCACTGAGCAGTTTCATTCCAGGACAGATTTTCTGATGCCGTGACTATGGTAATAAATACATTGTCCCCACATGAATGAGACCTCCTCAGCTAGGCATGAGATCATCTTTTAGCTGTCCAAATATTTTGTTTCCCCTGTTATGCAATACCCAGCCTTGCACTTCCAATGGAAATGTATTCATTAGGAGGGGGGAAAAACCCACCCCAGAAGCAGACAAAACAAGCAAACCCAAACCAAACAAACCCAGCAACAACAAAGGGGGGGGGGGGGGGGGGGGGAGGGAGGAGGAAACCCACAAGCCAAACAAAACCCCACAACAGTTTTATTAGGAGGAAAGCTCTCTTTTGGAAGCATTTGGTTACTTAGCAACAGCTCCAGGTATTAAAAGTTCTTTTACTAACACCCAAGGATGCTGCCTAGCACAGTGCATTAGATCAGCATGCTTTGTGCAGAGGATTTTAACAGTCAGGAGATGTGACTGTGTTTAAGATTCCTTTTTCCAGTCACTAGTTCATTGTCAGCAGCAGCTACAGAGCAGCTTTATGTGCATTCAGAGACAGCCAGGAAATTAGTTCTGCCCGACTGACTCAGCACTGGAGCACTGAGAGCGACTCTCACCCGTTTCCTTCAACAATTGTTTGTTTCTTGGTGTGATAACAATGTTAAATATCACAATTACAGGGGAAAAGCACAAAAAGAGAAATCTCAGGCACTTCTCTTGGCATGCAAGGGTGGTGAGACGCTGCAACAGGTTGCCCAGGGAGGTGGTGGAAGCCTCATCCCTGGAGGTTTTGAAGGCCAGGCTGGCTGTGGCTGTGAGCAACCTGCTGTAGTGTGAGGTGTCCCTGCCCATGGCAGGGGGGTTGGAATTGGATGAGCCTTGAGGTCCCTTCCAACCCTGTGCTTCTGTAAAGTGTATCAGCACTAGCAAAGTGTAATCTCCACTTCTTCCTGGCATGACAAGGGTTAAGGGCTGGGTTTGGTTTTCATTTATGTTGAATCATTGTTGAAAGTTCAGGGTAACAGCTGAGAGCAAGCTTTGGGTTCTCTTTGATGCTAAAAGGAACTGAGAAGCAGAATGTCAGCAAACTGAAATCAAGCACAATTAATGGAGCCGCTTCAGAGGGAGAAATCTGAAATGAAATCAAATCCTGGAGTCACTGAGTCCTACTAGAGCCATAAAATCGTTTTGTTTGAAGGGGTCTTTCAGATTACCAAGCCCAATTGCTAAACCAAGTCAGCACTGAGCCGTGTCCCTAAGTAACACAGCTAGGTGTCTTGTAAGTACCTCCAGGAAGGGTGACTGCACCTTTTCCCTGGGCAGCCTGTCCAGTGCATTACAGCCCTGCCAGTGAAGAAATTGCCTTTAATATCCCATCTAAACCTCCCCTGGCCAGCCAAGACAAGCTCCCTCAGAACCCTTAGGTGGATCTCATTTGGCCCCATAGACTTGTGGGCCACCTGAAGTCGAAGAGAAGAGAAGAGAAGAGAAGAGAAGAGAAGAGAAGAGAAGAGAAGAGAAGAGAAGAGAAGAGAAGAGAAGAGAAGAGAAGAGAAGAGAAGAGAAGAGAAGAGAAGAGAAGAGAAGAGAAGAGAAGAGAAGAGAAGAGAAGAGAAGAGAAGAGAATAAACCAGGTGGGAAGAGACCTTCGAGATCATCAAGTCTAACCCATCACCCAACATCATCTAATCAACTAAACCACGGCACCAAGTGCCTCATCCAGGCTCTTCCTAAACACCTCCAGGGATGGTGACTCCACCATGTCCCCAAGCAGCCCATTCCAATGGCCAATCTCTCTCTCTATGAAGAACTTCTTCCTAACATCCAGCCTGAACCTCCCCTGGCGCAGCTTGGGGCTGTCTCTGCTCACTGCAGGGGGGTTGGACTGGATGACCTCCAGAGGTCCCTTCCAACCCAGGTGATTCTATGATTTCCTCTTGGATTATGGGGGCTTCATTCTGCTCCTCATCCTTATCTGGGCACTGAGGGAACACCTGCTCTTGCTATAAAAGACTGAAGCAAAGGAGACATTCTGTCATCCTTGGTCACTGTGTTTCCTGCCTGACCCAGCAAAGGATGAGGGTTCTCCTTAGCCCTCCTTTCCTTCTCAATGTATTTAAAGAGACATTTTTAGATCTCTTTTTTCCTGCAGGAGCCACATTCACTTCTAGCTGGACTTTGGCCCTTCTAATTTCATCTCTGCACAGCCTCATGTTACCTTAGTAGTCTTCCTGACTTCCTTGTCCCTTCCTAGTCTTCCTTTCCCCTTCTTCCATATGACAGATTGGATGCCAAATGAAACTTCTGGACTGGAAGGGTTCTCAAGGACTGGCCCAGGCTGCCCAGGGAGGTGGCTGAAGCCCCATCCTTGGAGGTGTTTCAGAGAAGCAGAGGTGTGGTGCTGAGGGCCATGGGTTAAGCCCCAGCCTTGGCAGAGCTGGAGAAGGGTTGGAGTGGATAAGCTTAAAGGTCTTCCCACCTGAAACAACTCTATAAATGTGCAGCCTTCCAGGCCTCTTTTGAACTTCCAGGCCTGCTTCCTTCCCAGCTAGGAAGTGAAGCTGAAAATATTGCCTGCCAACCATTTGTACTCCTCTCAAAACAGTTCTTCAGCCAGGGGTTTGCTGTCTAATAAAAGCTTCCTTGTGATGTTATGATTTCCTGGAGCAGGTCCAGAGAAGGGCAACAAAGCTACTGAAGGGTCTGGAGAACAGGGCTGGGGAGGAGGGGTTGAGGGAGCTGGGGGTGTTTAGCATGGAGAAGAAGAGGCTGAGGGAGACCTCATTGCTCTCTACAGCTCCATGAGAGGAGGCTGCAAGTGAGGTGGAGGCTGGGCTCTCCTTAGTCTCAAGTGATAGAACGATAGGAAATGGCCTGAAATGGTGCCAGGGGAGGGTTAGGTTGGAGATGAGGAAAGATTTCTTTGCTGCAAGAGTGGTCAGGGATTGGCACAGGCTGCCCAGGGAGGCGGTGGAGTCCCCATCCCTGGAGGTGTCCAAGAAGCCTGTGGCCATGGCACTTTGGGCCATGGTTCAGTGGCCGTGGTGGTGCTGGGCTGATGTTTGGACTCTCTCGGAGGTCTTTTCCAACTGAAACAATTCTGCTATGTTAGTGGATGATGCTTAAGCACCACTGCAAGCAGCCTGGCTCCTAGCCCAGCTGCCTGTTACTGATACAGTTTGACTTCAGCCACATCCAGACTATATTTCAGTTTGATTTTCAGCTGCAGCACAAAGCCTGCTCCTAGTTAGGGATTTATCTATTCAGCAGGGTACATTTGTTTTCTGTAGCAACCTGCTCTGTTTATTATGAGAGAAGGCAAAAAAAAATACTGCTTGCTGTTGTGATAATTCTGCATTTGCTTTGATGCCTGATAAGAGATTTTTTTTTCCCCCCTCTCTTATTAACCTCTGGGACAGGAAGACAATTTCATGCTGTCAGGAAAATAGTGACAAGAGTTGGCTCAGAGTTTCCTTCTTCTCTTTTCATTTTTTTTCCCCCCCTAGGCTCTTTCAGGAAAAAAAAAAAAAAAAGGAAAACCAAAAAGCAAAATAATAGAAATCTCTGATCCATCAACATAGACTTCAGGAAACACAGAGGAGAATCCATATTGGCTGTGTGCAGGGAAGAAAGCTCACAGGGGGTTGGGGGTTGGAAAGGACCTCTGGAGATCATCCAGTCCAATGATAACAGAATCGTAGAATCAATAAGGTTGGAAAAGACCTCAAGGATCATCAAGTCCAACCTGTCACCCAACACCTCATGGCTACTAAACCATGGCTTCAAGTGGCACGTCCAGTCCCCTCTGAGGAGGCTCAGGGGAGACCTTCTTGCTCTCTACACCTCCCTGAAGGGAGGTTGTAGCCAGGTGGGGGTTGGTCTCTTCTCCCAGGCAAGCAGCACCAGAACAAGGGACACAGTCTCAAGCTGTGCCAGGGGAGGTTTAGGCTGGAGGTGAGGAGGAAGTTCTTCCCAGAAGGAGATTGGTCATTGGAATGTGCTGCTCAGGGAGGTGGTAGAGTCCCCATCCCTGGAGGTGTTTAGGAGGAGACTTGATAGGGTGCTTGGTGCCATGGTTTAGTTGATTAGATGGTGTATGATGAGGAATTGGACATGATGATCTTGAAGGTCTTTTCCAACCTGGTCCCTTCCCTTCCCAAACCTTCTCTTCTCTCTTCTCTTCTCTTCTCTTCTCTTCTCTTCTCTTCTCTTCTCTTCTCTTCTCTTCTCTTCTCTTCTCTTCTCTTCTCTTCTCTTCTCTTCTCTTCTCTTCTCTTCTCTTTTCTCTTCTCTTCTCTTCTCTTCTCTTCTCTTCTCTTCTCTTCTCTTCTCTTCTCTTCTCTTCTCTTCTCTTCTCTTCTCTTCTCTTCTCTTCTCTTCTCTTCTCTTCTCTTCTCTTCATGTTCTTTAAGGTCCCTTCCAACCAAACCAATCCATGAGCCTATGACTGCACCACCTCCCTGGGAAGCCTGTTCCAGTGCTTGGGAACCCTTTCTGTGGAGAAACTCCTCCTAACCAAATTCAATCAGATCTCTCTCCTGCAATTCTGACATCATATCCTTTCAAACTTTGCTAACAGCTGTGCTCTAAACATCCCATTAAAGAAACAAAGCTTCCCAGGTGGAGTTTCATTGTCCTTCATCATCCAGGAGAAGCAGCTTGAATGCAGATGAGGTCCCTTCCTCTAGCTGCCTTGCACAGCCCCATTGTGGTTAATGACCTAGGCAGTGCCATTTGCAACTCCATCTCTGCTTTGCCCCCATCAGCCACATCTTCATTTCCTCACCATTTCCTAAAAGCTGTTGGGGTTTCTTTCATCTCCTTGACTGAAAAGCAAAACAGAAAGACCACTTCTCAAAAGCAGGCCACTCTGGTTCCATCCTGATCAAAGCATTGAGCTTGAAGAGATGAGGATACTTCCAGCCAAGGAAATTGAAGTTTATTTGGGCAAGGCCTCATTTCAAGAACCTGGTTTTCTCACCTCACTTGTCTCACCTTGATACCACAGTCAGAGGGGAATGATTGCAATGGGATGGAGCAGAGGCAGGAGATGCCTCTAGAAATAGAGATGCTGGCCCAGGTGGAACTTCCTGGCTCGTGGCTAGACAAGGGGCAATGGCTTTCAGCTGGAAGAGGGGAGATGTAGACTGGAGATTAGGAAGGAATTCTTTGTGGTGAGGGTGGTGAGACACTGGAACGGGTTACTAAGGGAGGCTGGGGATGCCCCCTCCCTGGAGGTGCTCAAACCTCCCCTGGCACAATTTCAGGCCATTTCTTCTCATTCTATCACCTGATAGAATGAGGGAGCTGTAGAGAGCAATGAGGTTTCCCCTCAGCCACACTGAACACCCCCAGCTCCCTCAGCTGCTCTTCCCCAGCCCTGTTCTCCAGACCCTTCCCCAGCTTGGTTGCCCTTCTCTGGACCTGCTCTAACACCTCAATGTCATTCTTGGAGTGAGAGGCCCAAAACTGAACACAGGATTCAAAGTGCAGCCTCACCAGTGCCTGGTGCAGGGGGACAGCCACTTCCCTGATCCAGGCCAGGATGCCATTGGCCTTCCTAGCCACCTGGGCACACTGCTGGCTCATGCTCAGGCAGCTGTCAAACAGCACCCCAAGGTCTTTTTTCTGCTGGGCAGTTTCCAGCCACTCTGCCTCAAGCCTGGAGGTTGCATGGGGCTGTTGTGACCCAGGGGCAGCACTTGGCACTTCTCCTTGTTGAGTCTCATTCACTTGACCTCAGGCCACTGACTCAGCCTCTGCAGAGCTCTTTGCAGAGCCTTCTCACCCTCCAGCAGATCAGCATCCCCACCCAGCTCAGTGCCATCTGCATAGGTGCCACACATCAGCCAAAGCAAGGAGGTTCACTATTAAATCTCAGCAAGTTGATCTGGAGTCAGTGTAAAGGTCAAGGCACAGAAAAGTCTTAATGGAGCTAATCTCATACCCAGAAAGGCTTTACTCTGAAGGACCAAATAGAAATGTTAGATGCAGTCAAACAATGAAAATGAATGAGGGATGCTCTCATGCAAATGGAAGAGGCTAATTAGAATGGAGTGTAATGATGTTTGACTTCCATACAGCCTGCCTGTTCTCCATCATAAAGCAACCAAGACTGCAATGAACAAATGAAGAGGATTCAGAGGAGGACGAATTGGGGGCTGGTGTGGCTGGCAAAAAAAAAAAAGAGAAGGTGTTGAATTATCCTGCAATTTAAAATAGCAATAACAGGAAAATAAAGATGGGCATCAAATCCAAACTCAAAGTAAGGAATGAGGTATTGTCACCTCCCAGAGAGATGCAGAGAGAGGAGAGGAGATTCAAATTCATACATTTTCAACATCTCTGCTATGAAAAGAGGTTGAGAGCCCTGGGGCTGTTTAGTCTGGAGAGGAGAAGGCTGAGAGGGGATCTGATCAATGTCTATCAATAGCTGAGGGCTGAGGGGCAAGAAGAAGGTGCCAGGCTCTTTGTGGTGATGCCCAGTGGTAGGACAAGGAACAGTAGGAGAAAATCACTTCCCTGGTCCTGCTGCTCATGATTTGCTAACTAAGATCCACGGACCAGATGTTTGAGGAAGTGTCTGAGGAATCAGACAGAACAGAATGGGTTAGGTTGCAAGGGACCTTAAAGATCTAGTTCCAACCCCCCTGCCGTGGACAGGAACACCTCCCCACCAGCCCAGGTTGCTCAAGGCCTCATCCAGCCTGGCTTGAACAACTCCAGGGGGGTTGCTTAGCCTGGAGAAGAGGAGGCTTATTGCTCTCTACAATTACCTGAAAGGAGGTTGTAGCCAGGTGGGGGTTGGTCTCTTCTCCCAGGCAACCAGCACCAGAGCAAGAGGACACAGTCTCAAGTTGTGCCAGGGGAAGTTTAGGCTTGAAGTGAGGAGAAAGTTCTTCCCAGAGAGAGTTGTTGGCCATTGGAATGTGCTGCCCAGGGAGGTGGTGGAGTCATCACCCCTGGAGGTGTTGAAGAGGGGACTGGATGTGGCACTTTGTGCCATGGTTTAGTAGTCATGAGGTGCTGGGTGACAGGTTGGACTTGATGATCTCTGAGGTCTCTTCCAACCTTATTGAGTCTATGATTCTATACCTTCAGAAAGAGGGAATCTACAACCTTCCTGGACAACCTGTGGGCAGAGGAAGAAAGGAAGGAATAAAATACTGGGGATAAGTTTTTATGGGATGTAGGCCTGAGCATGCCAACAGTGGTGAGGAGAATGACAGATGTACTGCAGTGGCTGGGAAAGAAAATCAGCTTCCTGAGGGTCTCATTTGAGTCTAGTTGTTTGCTTGCCCAGAGCTGTGTTATAAATACCTTCTGAAGAGTGTCTGTCACTTGTAGAGCAATCTCAGAATGATGTGCATTCAATCACACAGAGTCACAGACTGCATTGGGATGGGAAGGTCATCTTGTCCAACCCCCCTGCACTCAGCAGGGACACCTCCAACCAAAACAGGTTGCCCAGTGACACATCAAGTCTGAGCTTGCATGTCTCCAGGGATGGAGCCTCTACCACCTCCCTGGGCAGCCTGTTCCAGTATTTCCCCACCCTCATGGTGAAGAAGTTCCTCCTGATGTCCAACCTAAATCTGCCCTGCTCCAGCTGTCCTATCCCCACAGCCCCTTCTGACCAGTCTATCCTCAGCCTGCCTGTAGGTCCCTTGCAAATACTGAAATGCAGCTCTAAGGTCTCCCTGGAGCCTTCTCTTCTCCAGGCTGAACAGCTTCAACTCTCCTACTGTGTCCCCATAGCTGTCCGCTGGTGCTCCAGCCTCTGATCATTTTCTTGGCCCTCCTCTGCACCCACTCCAGCAGGTCTATGTCCTTCTTGTGTTAGGGGTCCCATAGTTGGACACAGTACTCTGAGTGGGGTCTCATCAGAGCACAGCAGAGTGTTGCCCTGATCAGCAATGCTGTGGCCAGCAGGAGTAGGTGAAGTGATTGTGCCTCTGTACTCAGCACGGGTGAGGATACACATTGACTGCTGGGTTCACCTTTGTGTCCTCACCCCAAGAAGGACATTGAGTGGCTGGAGTGTGGCCAGAGAAGGACAACAAAGCTGGGGAAAGGGCTGGAGATCAGGGCTGGGGAGGAGCAGCTGAGGGAGCTGGGGGTGTTTAGTGTGGAGAAGAGGAGGCTGAGGGGAGACCTTGTTGCTTGCCACAGCTCCATGAAAGGAGGTTGGAGTGAGGTGGGGGTTGGGCTCCTCTCTCTGCTAACAAGTGATAGGACAGAAGGAAATGGCCTGGAATTGTGCCAGGGGAGGTTTAAGTTGGAGATTAGAAGAAACTTCTTTACTGGAAGGGTTTTCATAGCCTGGCACAGGCTGCCCAGGGAGGTGGTTGAATCTCCATCCCTGGTGGTGTTTCAGAGAGGCAGAGATGCGGTGCTGAGGGCCACGGGTTAGCCCCAGACATGGCAGGGCTAGAGAGTGGTTGGGCTCAATGGCCACAAAGATCTTTTCCAACTGAAATAATTCAGCCAAAGTGCCTGAGGTCAGCAGGCCAGGAGCACATAGGCAGGTGAATTCTACTCCAAAAGGAGCTTCGGTTGTGCCTGGAGAGGCCACAGTCTCAAGCTGCACCAGAGGAAGTTTAGGCTGGAGGTGAAGAGAAAGTTCTTCACAGAGAGAGTTGTTGGCCATTGGAATGTGCTGCCCAGGGAGGTGGAGTCACTGTCCCTGGAGGTGTTCAAGATGGGATTGGACGTGGCACTTGGTGCCATGGTTTAGTAGTCATGAGGTGTTGGGTGACAGGTTGGACTCGATGATCTTTGAGGTCTTTTTCAACCTGACTGTTTCTATGATTCTATGAGTGACAGCTGCCTGATGGCAGCCTGTGCCTCAGTGCCACCAACAAGTGCAGCAAGGGAGCTATGTGGGAGATTCACCTCAGAAGTGCCTCTCTGCTCCTAACTGAAGTCCTAGCATGAACATGGCCTGGTGGAGATTCCTGACCCAGAATTCGGGGCTTTTCTGTTTCATTCTTTTGCTTCTCCATGACAACATCACATGGCCACTGGTAAATTCTCTCCTTAGTTCCTTGGAAACCTAGCCACAGATAGGGAGTGATAAGATTCTTTAGCTTAAGGAACAAACAGCATTATTTTGTTTTACAGAGCATGCTGAAGGGATGTTTATACAATGAAAGAAGCAATGACAAGCTCAGAGGTGAGGTCCGTGCTCATCCAAGCTTGGTGGTCTCTAGGTCAAACTGATCTTCACTCTCCCCTGCACTGCAGATGTTACCGAAGCTCAGGAGACAGCAGAAGTGTCAGCAGCTGCTGGAGGGGAAGCACTGACAAGTGGATTCTGCCTCTAATGCTCCTGCAAAGCCTGTGGTACAGGGAATTCGTGTGAAGCTGATGGGCATGGGGCAAGGTGATGAGCTGTGTAACCTTAATGACACCTCAGCTGCTGGGCTCAGCAGCTCCAGGTTCCACAAACTGCAACACAGGAGATGCTAGGTAAACAGCAGGAAAAAACCCTCACTGTGAGAGTGGCAGAGCAGGCTGCGAGAAGAGAAGAGAAGAGAAGAGAAGAGAAGAGAAGAGAAGAGAAGAGAAGAGAAGAGAAGAGAAGAGAAGAGAAGAGAAGAGAAGAGAAGAGAAGAGAAGAGAAGAGAAGAGAAGAGAAGAGAAGAGAAGAGAAGAGAAGAGAAGAGAAGAGAAGAGAAGAGAAGAGAAGAGAAGAGAAGAGAAGAGAAGAGAAGAGAAGAGAAGAGAAGAGAAGAGAAGAGAAGAGAAGAGGAGACCAGGTTGGAAGAGGCCTTCGAGGTCATCACGTCCAACCTATCATCCAACAGCATCTAATCAACTAAACCATGGCACCAAGCACCCCATCAAGTCTCCTCCAAAACACCTCCAGAGATGGTGACTCCACCACCTCCCTGGGCAGCACATTCCAATGGCCAATCACTCTCTCTATGCAGAACTTCTTCCTAACCTCCAGCCTAAACCTCTCCTGGTGCAGCTTGAGACTGTGTCCTCTTGTTCTGGTGCTGCTTGCCTGGGAGAAGAGACCAACCCCCACCTGACTACAACCTCCCTTCAGGTAGCTCTTGAATGTCCCCAGGGACAGGGCCTCAACCACAACTCTGGGCTCCCTGTTCCAGTACCTCACTGCCCTCACTGTGCAGAACTTCCTCCTGATGTCCAGCCTCAATCTGCCCTGCTCCTCTGGCACCATGCCTGAGAAGTTTCAGAAACTGCCTCTATTTGCAGCCTGCCTTTGAGGTGTTCCTCTTGGTTTGTTTTCCCCTTGCTCAGAAGTTCCAGTACTTGGGTTTTGTTTCCTTGTGAGTCTGCATGCAATGTTCAGCACTTCAGGACAACAAGGGCACAAATCCATCACCACTTTCTTTCAGGAAGGAAATACTTCACTACTATTTTCATCTGATTTTGATTTAGAGCTTCTTCTTTGGGTGGGGTTTTTTTTTCCTCCCCCTCACATTTATTTCTTTAAAGGAAGGAAAGCAATGAACACCTGCATTCAAATGCCTTACATGGGTTTTTTTCTGACCTGCTAATTTATGGTTTAAGGAAAACCTCTTGAAGTGAAAATGAGAATGGCAACACGTAAATAATCTCAACTCTATTGTTGTCCACGAGCAGATAGACAGAAAGGGCTTGTACAGAAACACATTTGGACTGGGGCTCCACCTGGTATCTGCAGGCGGCTCTGGGGAGCCTCTGCATGCACACAAAGAAGCAGCAGGATCAATTTTGCTGGAGATGAAGAGGTCTCAGACACCAAGCTGTCCAATAGAGTTGATGGACTTCTGAGGAGCGCCATAATGCAGCACTTCAACCAATAAATGTCGAGCTGCAAGGCTGTGATAGGAACAAAAAAGACAAACCCATGCAAATGAGTACTTGGCAAGTGCACTGAGGGGGGTGGGGAATGCTCAACTCTAGCAGCAAGTTTTCTGACTCTGTTGTGACACATCTGCAAACACACCACTGCCACTCATCAAGGGCAGGCTGGGAAGCTCAGCCATCACAGGCTCACAGAATGCAGTAGGCTGGAAGGGACCCTCAAAGGTCATCTTGTCCAAGCCCCCCTGGCAGTAAGTAAGGCCACCCCCAACTAGATCAGGTTACTCAGAGCCCCAGCAAGTTCGACTTTGGATGTCTCCAGGGATGGGGTCTCAACCACATCTCTGGGCAACCTGTTGCAGTATTCAGAGAGAGTTGTTAGCCATTGGAATGTGCTGCCCAGGGAGGTGGTGGAGTCCCCATCCCTGGAGGTGTTCAAAAAGGGATTGGATGTGGCACTTAGAGCCATGGTTTAGTAGTCATGAGGTGTTGAGTGACAGGTTGGACTTGATGATCATAGAATCATAGAATCAGTCAGGGTTGGAAGGGACAACAGGATCTGCTAGTTCCAACCCCCCTGCCATGGGCAGGGACACCCCACACTAGATCAGGCTGCCCAGAGCCTCATCCAGCCTGGGCTTAAACACCTCCAGGGACAGCACCCCAACCACCTCCCTGGACAACCCATTCCAGGGCTTCACCACTCTCATGATGAAGAACTTCCTCCTCACCTCCAGCCTGAATCTCCCCACCTCCAGCTTCATTCCATTCCCCCCAGTCCTATCACTGCCTGAGATCCTGACAAGTCCCTCCCCAGCCTTCTTGTAGCCCAAGGAGGTGATTGAGACCCCATTCCTGGAGATATTCGAGGTGAGGCTGGACAGGGCTCTGAGCAACCTGATCTAGTGGAGGATGTCCCTGCTGACTGCAGAGGGGGTTGGATTGGATGAGCTTTGGAGCTCCTATCCACCCTTGCCACTGCAACTTCACAGTATCACAGCATCACCAAGACTGGAAAAGACCTCAAAGATCATCAAGTCCAAGCTGTCACCACAGACCTCATGACTATACCATGGCACCAAGTGCCATCCAGTCCCCTTTTGAACACCTCCAGGGATGGTGACTCCACCACCTCCCTGGGCAGCACATTCCAATGATGAATGACTCTCTCTGGGAAGAACTTTCTCCTCACCTTGAGCCTAAACTTCCCCTGGTGCAGCTTGAGACTGTGTCCTCTTGTTCTGGTGCTGGTTGCCTGGGAGAAGAGACCAACCCCCTCCTGGCTACAACCACCTTTCAGGTAGTTGTAGACAGCAATGAGGCCTCCCCTGAGCCTCCTCTTCTCCAGGCTAAACAATCCCAGCTCCCTCAGCCTCTCCTTGTAGGGCTTGTGCTCAAGGCTTCTCCCCAGCCTCATTGCCCTTCTCTGGACACCTTCAAGTGTCTCAATGGCCTTCTTGATCTGGAGTCAAGACACTGGTGCTTAAGCTCTAATGACTGGAGAGTGGGAAGAAATTCTTTACATGGAGAGTGAGGAGACACTGGCACAGGTTGCCCAGGGAGGCTGTGGCTGCCTCCTCCCTAGAGCTGTTCAAGGCCAGGCTGGATGAGGCCTTGAGCAACCTGGGCTGCTGGGAGGTATCCCTGCCCATGGAAGGGAGGTTGGAACTGGGTGATCTTTAAGATCCCTTCCTACCTAAACCATTCTGTGATCCAATGGTTCCCAGTCAAGACCTGACTGTTGCAAGGCTCAGTTTTCATTCTGTGATTGATTTGCACTGAGAGGACTTTGGTTTCCCTTCAAACACTGGAGAGCCCAGAGACAGAGGCGACTCCCCAGCCGCGTTTCTCCCCCTCAGGCACAGATCTGCAGCCACACCGAGGCTGTGCTGTCAGCTGCACAAAGCACATTTCCTCTCCTTCCTCCTGAAATTACATCCATCCATAACCACAGAGCCAGTGAAGTTCAAACTGTTACAGAACTATTACATTATTTAAACTTCTCCCTTTTGCCAGCGCTTGGCTCGCGCCTCATCAATTATTTTGATCTTCTTTTGTTGTTGCTGTTTCAATGTTTCAATTTATTTTGTGGGGTTTGTTTCGAGTCTAATTGATATCAGCAGGAGGAAAAAAAAAAAGAAAACCAGCAAACACCACCATAAAACTCTCTTTTCTTTTTGAGGCTAAATTTCAGGTTTCTTCCTCCCATGTCCATTTATAAGTTCTGCTGCTGCTCTTCCGGAGTCACTCCTTCACGTGACTTTGCAGCCTGCAAAAGCAGAGGAGCTGCTCCTCTTCACATCTGCCTGTCACAGAACCACCAAGGTGGGAAGAGACCTCAAAGATCATCAAGTCCAAGCTGTCACCACAGACCTCATGACTAAACCATGGCACCAAGTGCCACGTCCAATCCCCTCTTCAACACCTCCAGGGATGGGGACTCCACCACCTCCCTGGGCAGCACATTCCAATGGACAACAACTCTCTCTGGGAAGAACTTTCTCCTTGCCTCCAGCCTAAACTTCCCCTGGCGCAGCTTGAGACTGTGTCCTCTTGTTCTGCTTGCCTGGGAGAAGAGACCAACCCCCTCCTGGCTACAACCTCCCTTCAGGGAGTTGGAGACAGCAAGAAGACCTCCCCTGAGCCTCCTCTTCTCCAGGCTAAACAATCCCAGCTCCCTCAGCCTCTCCTCTAGCCACCTCTTGGCATCTTTTGTCACTGACAAGAAGGTTGTCAGACACTGGCACAGGCTCCCCAGTTCAGTGGTTGAATCCCTATCCCTGGAGGTGTTTAAGAAAGGCAGAGATGTGGTGCTGAAGGACATGATTTAGCACCAGGATTGATGGTAGAGTAAGAGAATGCTTGGACTGGATAATCATATCATAAAATCACATCATGGAATGGGTTGGGTTGGAAGGAACCTTAAAGCTCATCCAGTTCCAACCCCCCTGCCATGGGCAGGGACACCTCCCACCAGCCCAGGTTGCTCAAAGCTTCATGCAGCCTGGTCTTGAACACCGCCAGGGAGGGGCATCCCTGACCTCCCTGGGCAACCTGTTCCAGTGTCTCACCACCCTCACTGTCAAGAATCTCCTCCTCATCTTCAGTCTCAGTCTCCCCTCTTCCTGCTCAAAGCCACTGCCACTCATCCTATCACAACAAGCCCTTGTAAAAAGTCCCTTCTCAACTTAAATATGAGATATGGCTTCCTCAAGGAGTCCTCCAGCCTGCTGGAAATGCAATTCATGCAATATTAAAACCTCACAGGTAATGTTACACAGAAGATCACCTACTCTGTCTTTCAGGACACCTAAGATACCACTGAGAAAGCGAAAGATGCTACAGACTTTGAGCATTTTGAGTTTGGCTTAATCTCTATACTTCTGTGTGAAGAGTCAGAGTCAAGACTGGCTCTGACAGCACTGGGCATCAGAGAAGGGCAACAAAGCTGGGGAGGGGTTTGGAGCACAGCCCTGTGAGGAGAGGCTGAGGGAGCTGGGGTTGCTTAGCCTGGAGAAGAGGAGGCTTAGGGGTGACCTCATTGCCCTCTACAACTCCCTGAAGGGAGGTTGTAGCCAGGTGGGGGTTGGTCTCTTCTCCCAGGCAACCAGCAACAGAACAAGAGGACACAGTCTCAAGCTGCACCAGGGGAGGTTTAGGGTGGGTGTTAGGAAGAAATTCTTCACAGCTAGAGAGATTGGCCATTGGAATGTGCTGCCCAGGGAGATGGTGGAGTCACCATCCCTGGAGGTGTTTGGGAAGAGCCTGGATGAGGCACTTGGTGCCGTGGTTTAGTTGATTAGATGGTGTTGGGTGATAGGTTGGACTTGGTGATCTCCAAGGTCTTTTCCAACCTGGTTAATTCTATTCTATTCTATTCTATTCTATTCTATTCTATTCTATTCTATTCTATTCTATTCTACTCTACTCTACTCTACTCTACTCTACTCTACTCTACTCTACTCTACTCTCTTCTCTTCTATTGTATTCTATCCTATCCTATCCTATCCTATCCTATCCTATCCTATCCTATCCTATCCTATCCCATTCCATTCCATTCCATTCCATTCCATTCCATTCCATTCCATTCCATTCCATTCCCATGAGCTGCTCAAGCACCAAGATCACATCCAAGAAACTGGAGGAGTCCAAGAGTGACCTTACAGCGAGGCTGGTGAGACACTGGCACAGGTTGGCCAGGGATGTTGTGGATGCCTCCTCCCTGGGGCCATTCAAGGCCAGGCTTGATGAGGCCTTGTGCAACCTGGGCGAGTCAAGAGGCATTTCTGCCCTTGGGAGGGTGGTTGGGGCAGTTGATCTCTGAGGTCCCTTCCACCCTAAGCCATTGCAGGATTGCATGATCCTCTCTAGCAGAAGGCACCGTTCTCAGAAAGGGTGAGAGCCTCCACCTTTCAGATGCTGGAGCCTTCTCCCTTCATCTTCCCCTCAGCTTGTCTCCCTAAGCAGTTAGTCCTAACTGCCCTTGCTTTTCCTAGAAAACCCAAACAAACACAGATATTCACTGACTGCTTGATCTCTTGTCAAGCTCTCCCTGTCAAAGCAAAGTTCACACCTTGTCAAGAGCAGAAGTGCTGACACTGAGAAACTGCAATGCTGTCCTTCACTTGTGTCTTGGCAATGCTGACAGGGATGGATGGTGCAATTTGTTGAGTTGTTTGTTTAGGGGTTTTTTGCTTATTTTGCACATAGCTCCCTATTAAGTTAATCAGTATAATCCTGCAGGGACTGTCCATAACTCACCATCAATATTCAGCAAAAAGGGGTTGCAGGGACCAGAGCAACAGGAAGGGAGGAAGCAAAGGAGGGAGGGATGGATTAGGGGAGGGAGGGAGGAAGGGAGGGAGGGAGGGAGGGAGGAAGGGAGGGAAGGAGGGAGGGAGGGAGGAAGGGAGGGAAGGAGGGAGGGAGGGAGGAAGGGAGGAAGGGAGGGAGGAAGGAAGGAAGGAAGGAAGGAAGGAAGGAAGGAAGGAAGGAAGGAAGGAAGGAAGGAAGGAAGGAAGGAAGGAAGGAAAGGAAGGAAGAAGGAAAGAAAGGAAAGAAGAAGGAAAGAAAGAAAGGAAGGAAGGAAGGAAGGAAGGAAGGAAGGAAAGGAAGGAAGAAGGAAAGAAAGGAAAGAAGAAGGAAAGAAAGAAAGGAAGGATGAAAGAAAGAAAGGAAGGAAGGAAGGAAGGAAGGAAGGGAGGAAGGAAGGAAGGGAGGAAGGGAGGAAGAAAGAAAGAAAGAAAGAAAGGAAGAAAGAAAGGAAGAAAGAAAGGAAGAAAGAAAGAAAGGAAGAAAGAAAGGAAGAAAGAAAGGAAGAAAGAAAGAAAGAAAGAAAGAAAGAAAGAAAGAAAGAAAGAAAGAAAGAAAGAAAGAAAGAAAGAAAGAAAGAAAGAAAGAAAGAAAGGAAGGAAGGAAGGAAGGAAGGAAGGAAGGAAGGAAGGAAGGAAGGAAGGAAGGAAGGAAGGAAGGAAGGAAGGAAGGAAGGAAGGAAGGAAGGAAGGAAGGAAGGAAGGAAGGAAGGAAGGAAGGAAGGAAGGAAGGAAGGAAGGAAGGAAGGAAGGAAGGAAAGGAGGGAAGGAAGGAAGGAAGGAAGGAAGGAAGGAAGGAAGGAAGGAAGGAAGGAAGGAAGGAAGGAAGGAAGGAAAGAAAGAAAGAAAGAAAGAAAGAAAGAAAGAAAGAAAGAAAGAAAGAAAGAAAGAAAGAAAGAAAGAAAGAAAGAAAGAAAGAAAGAAAGAAAGAAAGAGAAAGGAAGGAAGGAAGGAAGGAAGGAAGAAAAAGAAAGAAAGAAAGAAAGATGAAATGCCAGCCAAGAAAATGAAAATTAACAATGAAAATGTCCCCATAGTTTCCCAGCAGTGTTTGAGATGAATAAATGGTAATTTCAGATCTGTCAGGACTTCCAGAGTGCTTCAAAGTCACTGATTAAAAGGAAAAAAAAAAAAGCTTATTAAAAAATCCCAGCTAACCTCCTCAAAAAAATATCCAATTTTGCAAAGCTTTCCTTATTGCAGATATTTATTAATATGGTAACCTGACTTCTGGGGCTTCTGATCCCCTCAAGTACTCCTAATCCCCTCTGAGTGGTGGTGAATGGTGCCACATCCAGCTGGCAGCCAGACACCAGTGGTGCCCGCCCAGGGATCAGTGCTGGGCCCCATCCTTTTCAATATCTTTATTGATGATCTGGAGGAGGGCATTGAGTCCATCAGCAGTAAACTTGCAGATGACACCAAGCTGGGGGCAGGAGTTGATCTGTCAGAGGGTAGGAGAGCTCTGCAGAGGGACCTTGCCAGGCTGGACAGATGGGCAGAGGCCAAGGGCAGGAGATTGAACACATCCAAGTGACAGGTTCTACACATTGGCCACAACAACCCCAGGCAGAGCTACAGGCTGGAGTCAGAGTGGCTGGAGAGCAGCCAGGCAGAAAATGACCTGGGGGTACTGGTTGATAGTAGGCTGAACATGAGCCTGCAGTGTGCCCAGGTGGCCATGAGGGCCAATGGCATCCTGGCCTGCATCAGGAAGAGTGTGGCCAGCAGGAGCAGGGAGTTCATTCTGCCCCTGTGCTCAGCACTGGTTAGTCCACACCTCGAGTACTGTGTCCAGTTCTGGGCCCCTCAGTTTAGGAAGGAGGTTTAGTTGCTGGAGGGTGTCCAGAGAAGGGCAACGAAGCTGGGGAGGGGCTTGGTACACAAGCCTTGTGAGGAGAGACTGAGGGAGCTGGGGGTGCTTAGCCTGGAGAAAAGAAGGCTCAGGGGTGACCTTCTTGCTCTCTACAACTCCCTGAAGGGAGGTTGTAGACAGGCAGAATTTGGTCTCATCTCCCAGGCAAGCAGCACCAGAACAAGAGGACACAGTCTCAAGCTGCACCAGAGGAGGTTTAGGCTGCAGGTTAGGAGGAAGTTCTACACAGAGGGAGTGATTGCCCATTGGAATGTGCTGCCCGAGGAGGTGGTGGAGTCCCCATCACTGGAGGTGTTCAGGAGGAGACTTGATAGGGTGCTTGGTTCCATGGTTTAGTTGATTAGGTGGTGTTGGATGATAGGTTGGACACAATGATCTTGAAGGTCTCTTCCAACCTGGTCTATTCTATTCTATTCTATTCTATTCTGTTCTGTTCCATTCTATTCTATTCTGTTCTGTTCTATTCTGTTTTATTCTATCCTATCCTATCCTATCCTATCCTATCCTATCCTATCCTATCCTATCCTATCCTATCCTATCCTATTAACTTCTACTCTATTCACTTCTATTCACCATACCCATTAACCCATGTCCCAAAGATCCATGCCCACACACAACTTGAACACCTCCAGGGACGGTGACTCCACCACCTCCCTGACCACTCTTTCAGCAAAGAATTTTTCCTAATCTCCAGCCTAACCCTCCCCTGGCACAATTTCAGACCCTACACATAGCTATAAATGCAGAAAGAGGTCCAGGCCATCCTTTCCTTTCTATCAGGGAAGATTTTTCACTTCCTTAAATGTCTTCTGCTGAACAGATCTCAGATTGGTTTTTTGCACCCACTGTCATGGCTCTGCACTAAGGGCACCAGAGGCTGTAGCTGCAGGATGGAGGAAGGAAAAGGTTCTGTGCTCATCTTTAGTATTGTTCCTTCCTTAACTACCTTGGCAAAGCAATTTAAAGTCTCAGTGTCTATAGAATAAAGAGAGTTATTGTGACATCTTTTTGATCCACCTGAAATCTATAGCTGAAAGAGATGTGATTACTCAAGGTGGTATCATAAAAGCATTAGATGAGTGAAGAGTAAAATGGAATCAAGAGGAAAAGTATTTTGAAATAAGCAGTTATAATAAAAAGAAAAGGAGGGGGGGGACAGAGAAAAAAGCAAAATAATGCAAATTGGCTCCATTCACAGTGTCTGGAGATTCCTTCACTCATGAAATCGAACTTTATGGAGAATTGCTTCCATTTTCCATCCCTCATTCCTAAGAAAGAGGTGATCAGAAGACAAAAATGGAGCAGGGGGCGGTGAGACACCAGAAGAGGTTGCCCAGGGGGCTTGTGGATGCTCCCTGCCTGGAGGTGCTCAAGGCCAGGCTGGATAGGGCCTTGAGCAACCTGGGCTGGTGGGAGGTGTTCCTGACCATGGCAAGCGGGGGTTGAAAGCAAAGGATCTTGAATGAGATCTCAACCCCATCCCTGAGTGTTATGAATATCCTAGTGAGTCTGTGATTTGTGTTAATGGTAGAGCATTCCGAGTGCACTGGGACTGGGGGTCAGAAGCTTGCAGGAGCCTGTTTTGAGGACAAAGGGGGAGCTGCATATTTTACAGACTTAAACAGTGTGTTTGGCTAATTGGAGACACCAAGGCTGAGGAGAAGAGCTGAGAATTTGTTTTCTTTAGAGAAGAATAGAATACATAGAATACATAGAATAAACCAGGTTAGAAGAGACCTTCAAGATCATCGCGTCCAACCCATCAACCAATCCAACACCACCCAAACATCTAACCCACAGCACCAAGCACCCCATCAAGTCTCCTCCTAAAAACCTCCAGTGATGGCGACTCCACCACCTCCCCAGGCAGCCCATTCCAAGGGGCAATCACTCTTTCTGTATAGAACTTTTTTCTAACATCCAGCCTGAACCTCCCCTGGCGCAGCCTGAGACTGTGTCCTCTTGTTCTGGTACTGCTTGCCTGGGAGAAGAGACCAACATCCGTCTGTCTACAACCTCCCTTCAGGTAGTTGTAGAGAGTAATAAGGTCACCCCTGAGTCTCCTCTTCTCCAGGCTAAGCAACCCCAGCTCCCTCAGCCTCTCCTCATAGGGCTTGTGTTCCAAACTCCTCACCAACTTTGTAAGAAGCCCGGACGACTGAGCATGCGTGCAAGTGGATGCTTTGACCCCTACCACACAGAATGTAGGGAGAAGGGATTTGATCACCTATTCTGAAGACTCCTTATCATATTTTTAGCCTGGAGAAGAGGAGACTCAGGGGTGACCTTATCACTCTCTACAACTACCTGAAGGGAGATTGTAGACAGATGGATGTTAGTCTCTTCTCCCAGGCAGCCAGTACCAGAACAAGAGGACAAAGTCTCAGGCTGCACCAGGGGAGGTTCAGGCTAGATGTTAGGAAAAAGTTCTATACAGAGAGAGTGATTGCCCATTGGAATGTGCTGCCTGGGGAGGTGGTGGAGTCGCCATCATTGGAGGTTTTCAGGAGAAGACTTGATGGGGTACTTGGTGCCGGGGGTTAGTTGTTTGGGTGGTGTTGGATTGGTTGATGGGTTGGATGCGATGATCTTGAAAGTCTCTTCCAACCTGGTTTATTCTATTCTATTCTATTCTATTCTATTCTATTCTATTCTATTCTATTCTATTCTATTCTATTCTATTCTATTCTATATGCCTGCCTTCTATTTAGCATAATACATAGAATACATAGAATACATAGCATAAGCTTGTTTCTGTAGATGATGTAACTATGTAAGATGAAGAAAGCTATTGTAAAGCTGCTGTGGGGTGAAGTTTTGTACCCCCGCATGCCCAACCGGTTGCTTTTCTTGCTTTTATTGCCTTTTATTACCTTTTTAAGATCTTTTAGTGCCAATAAAACTCTTACCAAAAACTTTTACCAGGAGTCTTCTATAACACTGAGCAACCTGTTCCAGTGTTTCCCCACTCTCATTGTGCACAACTACCTCCTGATGTCCACCCTAAATCTCCCCTGGTCCAGTCTCAAACCATTGCTCCTCATCCTTGAGACACTTGAACATGTCCAGAGAAGGGCAACGAGGCTGGGGAAAGGCCTTGAGCACAGCCCTGTGAGGAGAGGCTGAGGGAGCTGGGGTTGCTTAGCCTGGAGAAGAAGAGGCTCAGGGGAGACCTCATTGCTCTCTACAACTACCTGAAGGTTGGTTGTAGCCAGGAGGGGGTCGGTCTCTTCTCCCAGGCAACCAGCACCAGAGCAAGAGGACACAGTCTCAAGCTGCACCAGGAGAAGTTTAGGCTCAAGGTGAGGAGGAAGTTCTTCCCAGAGAGAGTTGTTAGCCATTGGAATGTGCTGCCCAGGGAGGTGGTGGAGTCCCCATCCCTGGAGGTGTTCAAGAGGAGATTGGACGTGGCACTTGGTGCCATGTTTTAGTCATGAGGTCTGTGGTGACAGGTTGGACTGGATGATCTTTGAGGTCTCTTCCAACCTTGGTGATTTCGTGTTTCTGTGATCTTATCTCACCCCCAGGTCTTTCTCTGCTGGGCAGTTTCCAGCCACCCTGCCCCAAGCCTGAAGCATTCACAGGGTTGTTGTGACCTACTAGCACTTGTCCTTGGTGAATCTCATACAACAAGCCTTGGCTCACTGCTCCAGCCTGTCCAGCTCCTGCTGCAGAACTTTCCTGCCCTCAATTCCCCACTGCATTACAAAGGAGACTTTTAAAACTCCCCTCCCCAAAAAAATATGAAGCACTCATGATGAAGTCCCTCCTTTCTTTCCCATTTTCCATCTCCTTTCTACCCTCACTTTCTGAAGCGCCTCACAATCTATGCAATGTGCAGTTAGCAGCTCAGACCTCTGCAGCCACTTGGCAGCTCATTCTGCATCACCAGCCTGCTCTGCTCTCCACTGGTCATTCCCAGCTGTGGCCACGCAGGTGAGTGCAGGGTTTTATTGCATCTGATGAATTCACTTTAGATTTCACTCCAGCATGGTAAAAACTCCCTGCTACAGCACGCCTGGAATTTTAACAAGGCCTGTGCCTGGCCCCAAAGGATTCGTGGCTTTGAAAGAAGCTTGTCAAGCCATGTTGGAAGACAGCAACTCAGGAAAGGAGAGTAAGGCAGAAGAGCACTGCATTAATGAACAGCAGCAGAGGAGACAGAGTGAACCCAGAATATCATCAAGGTTTTCTCTGGATCAGCAAGGTGGGGGAGGGGGGTGGAAATGTAGGCATTGAGTCCTGGAAGACCTTCAACAGCAGCAGCTGGGAGGTTGTGTACTGAAGGCTTAGGATGAGCTGGTTTTGTCCTGACTTGAGGGATCACAGAATCACAGAATGTTAGGGGTTGGAAGGGACCTCCAGCGATCACTCAGTCCACCCCCCCTGCCAGAGCAGGATCACCCAGGGCAGGTCACACAGAATGCATCCAGGTGGGGTTTGGGCTTTGCAGCCTTCTCATGGTCCCCCTTCAGGTACTGGAAGGCTGCTCTGAGGTCTCCCCAGAGCCTTCTCTTCTCCAGGCTCTTCTCCCCAGCTCCCTCAGTCTGTCCTCATAGCAGAGGTGCTCCAACCCCCTGATCATTTCTATGGCCTCCTCTGGACCTGCTCCATCCAGTCCATGTCCTTCCTGTGTTGAGGGCTGCAAAACTGCTGGACACAGCCCTGCAGGTGAGGTCTCCCCAGAGCACAGCAGAGCAGAGGGGCTCCATCTCCAACTCCATCTCTGGCCACACTGCTTTGGATGCAGCCCAGGCTGCCCTTGGCCTTCTGTGCTGCCAGTGCCCATGGCTAGCTCCTGTCCAGCTTCTCATCCACCAGAACCCCTAAGTCCTTTTCTGCAGGGCTGCTCTCAATCTCATCACCCCCCAGCATGTATCAACAGTGAGGACTGATGCCATGCCCCAACTGGGCATGAGGCCACTGGAAACAACAAGCGGTAGAAAGAGAAGATGGAAAGAGGGTGATAGAAATTATACTGCTAAAAGGAGAAGGAATGGAACGATGTGAACCTGATTGCTTGCTAGGACATGGGAGGAATTTCCCTCTCTCCCCACACTGCCCCTGTCTGGTCAGTGCCCCTCCTGGGCAGGTTCTGAGGCACAGTTTAAGAATGACTTGTTACAAATGGCAGGCCTCCAGCAGAGAAACTCTGCAAAAGGTTTGACCTCCATTCAAATCAGAGACAGAAACTGACCTGGGGAAGGTGATACCCAAAGACACCGAAGAGTCAGACAGAAAATTCCCTCTACCAGTCCACTACCCACTAGAGGAGAGAGCAAAAACAAGGATCCCTTCATTCAGCTGCAGGCATTTCTGTCTGCAGAATGAAAAGGGCAACTATCAGCCTGTGAATCATCTGATTTACTTCAGAGATCTACAGCAAGATTAAATGGAACAGTCTAGAAGCACCTGTTTCTATTTGTTGACCATGCTAGGAGACTAAGCAGCCCAGATATAGACATCTCCATTTAAGACATCTTCCATCTGTCTACATTTTAGCAATCTGTCCAAAACTGGAGAGATTAATTCCAACCTATATCCCACTGATGGGCCAGCTCCCTGAGGTGTGCTGTGTACTGAGAAACACAGAATCACAGAATGTTAGGCGTTGGAAGGGACCTTCAGAGATCATTCAGTCCAAACCCCCTGCCAGAGCAGGATCACCCAGGGCAGGTCACACAGGAACACATCCAGGTGGGGTTTCAAAGTCTCCAGAGCAGGAGACTCCACAGCCTCTCTGGGCAGCCTGCTCCAGGGCTCAGCACCCTCATAGCAAAGAGGTTTCTCCTCATGCTGAAGTGGAACATCCTGTGTTCCAGCTTGTACCTGTTGTTCCTTGTCCTATCAGTGGGTATCATCCAAAAGAACCTGGGGCCTTCATCTTGAATAGAATTAACCAAGTTGGAAGAGACCTTTGAGATCATCGAGGCCAACCCATCACCCAACAGCATCTAATCAACTAAAGCATGGCACCAAGCACCCCATCCAGTCTCTTCCTCCAGTGATGGGGAATCCAGCACCTCCCTGGGCAGTACATTCCATTGGGCAATCTCTCTCTCTATGAAGAATTTCTTCCTAACATCCAGCCTAAACCTCCCCTGGTGCAGCTTGAGACTGTGTCCTCTTGTTCTGCTGCTGGTTGCCTGGGAGAAGAGACCAGCCCCCAGGTAAGTTAAGAAAGCTGCTGTTTAAATAACCAATATCCTTCACTTCTGATCTGTCCTTCCACAGAGCTGAGACAATACTGTGGGGAGAGAACTCAAAGAGAGTTAATAGAAGGTCAAGTTAGGGACCTCCAAAGCTCATCCAGTCCAACCCCCTCTGCAGTCAGCAGGGACATCCTCCACTAGATCAGGTTGCCCAGAGCCCTGCTGAGCCTCACCTTGAATATCTCCAGGGAAGGGGTAAAAACCACCTCTCTACCCAACCTGTTGCAGTGTTCCACCACCTTCATGGTGCAGAACTTGTCCTCACATGCAAAGTAGAGTATAGGAAACATTCTGATGGTAGAGATGCTTCTGAGAAGCCAGTAAGAGAGGAACAAGAGAAGGACAGGAAGAAATACTGAGCAATGGCAAGAGGTGGTTGAGAGAGAAAAAAAAGGAATGCAAGAACTATGTAAGAGGGGAAAAAACAAACAGATGAGGCAAGGGTCTGTAAAGAGGATGAAAGGATTGGAACTGAAGAGCCGAAGAGGAGGCACAGAAAGGAAAGGAGGAGATGAGATGGGAAGAATTACTTGTCAGTGTATCATAGTATCAGTCAGGGTTGGAAGGGACCACAAGGATCAGCTAGTTCCAACCCCCCTGCCATGGGCAGGGACACCCCACACTACATCAGGCTGGCCAGAGCCTCATCCAGCCTGGGCTTAAACACCTCCAGGGATGGGGCCTCAACCACCTCCCTGGACAACCCATTCCAGGGCTTCACCACTCTCATGGGGAAGAACTTCCTCCTCACCTCCAGCCTGAATCTCCCCACCTCCAGCTTCATTCCATTCCCCCTAGTCCTATCACTACCTGAGATCCTGAGAAGTCCCTCCCCAGCCTTCTGGAGAAGAATTTCTTGTGAGTGCATCTGAATATCAGCTTTTAGTGGTGTCACCATGAAATACTCCCCAGCCTCTTTGAAGCCTCAGCCTCAGCCCTTTGGGCTGCAGTAGAAATGTGACAATAATGAAGCATTTGGCTGAAAAGAGGCTAATGACTTCTCTCTCTTTATTTTTATTTTGGTGGGTTGGTGGTTTTTTATCAGCCCTGTGTCACTTTTGAACACACAGCCCCATGGAAGTGTTTGAAACTATTTACATCTGATGGCTTCCTTCTCTCAGGGTGACCTACTTACTTTAAAAAGCCTTGCATGAGCCAGGGAAAATAAAGCACAGGCAGGAATCTAATGCTAAGAAACACAAAGAAAATGAAGTTTATGAAGAATAACAGCATAAAGCCCTTAATTCTAGTTATTTATTTATTTTTATGGCTCCTCTTTATGGACCTCCTCCTTTTTTGGACCAATCTACAGCCTCTGATCTCATCTTCTCATGAGATACAAATATTCATAACCCAGTTTCTTCCTGACACAGAAAGTGAGTGTTCAGATAATGCTCCCCCTTGCCTGCATGTCTCCATACATCATGTAAAGAATCATTAAGGTTGGGGAAGACCTTCAGTTTATTGGGTTAAGAACTGGTTGGGTGGTCAGGCCCAAAGTATCACAGTATCACCAAGGTTGGAAGAGACCTCAAAGATCATTGAGTCCAACCTGTCACCACAGACCTCATGACTAGACCATGGCACCAAGTGCCACATCCAATCCCCTCCTGAACACCTCCAGGGATGGGGAATCCACCACCTCCCTGGGCAGCACATCCTAATGCCCAGTCACTCTTTCTATGAAGAACTTCTTCCTCACCTCCAGCCTAAACCTCCCCTGGCACAGCTTGAACTGTGTCCTCTTGTTCTGGTACTGCTTGCCTGGGAGAAGAGACCAACCCCCTCCTGGCTACAAACTCCCTTCAGGGAGTTGCAGACAGCAAGAAGGTCTCCCCTGAGCCTCCTCTTCTCCAGGCTAAGCAACCCCAGCTCCCTCAGCCTCTCCTCACAGGGCTGTGCTCAAGGCCTCTCCCCAGCCTTGTTGCCCTTCTCTGGACACCTTCCAGCAGCTCAACATCTTGCCTAAACTGAGGGCCCCAGAACTGGACACAGGACTCAAGGTGTGGCCTAACCAATGCAGAGTACAGGGGCACAATGACTTCCCTGCTCCTGCTGGCCACACAAATGTGGTGGTGAATGGAGTTAAACCCAGCTGGTGCCTGGTCACAGGTGGTGCTCCCCAGGGCTCAGTGCTGGGGACAGTTCTCTTCAATGTGTTTATCAATGATCTGGGTAAAATCTGACCCTCAGCTTGCAGATGACACTAAATTGAGTGCCAGAGTTAATCTGCTGGAAGGTAAGAAGGCTCTGCAGAGGGACCTGGACAGGCTGGATCAATGGGCCAAGGTCAGTTGTATGAAGTTCAGCAAGGCCAAGTGCTGGGTCCTGCACTTGAGTCACAACCACCCCATGAACACTCCAGACCTGAGGCAGAGTGGCTGGAAACTGCCCAGCAGAAAAAGACCTGGGGATGCTGGGTGACAGCTGGCTGCAGGTGAGCCAGGAGCGTGCCTGGGTCTCAAGCTTTGCCAGGGGAGGTTTAGGCTGGATGTTAGGAAGAAGTTCTTCCCAGAAAGAGAGATTGGCCATTGGAATGTGCTGCCCAGGGAGGTGGTGGAGTCCCCATCCCTGGAGGTGTTCAAGAGGGGATTGGGCATGGCACCTGGTGCCATGGTTTAGTTGATTAGATGGTGTTGGGTGATAGGTTGGGCTTGATCTCAAAGGTCTTTTCCAACTTGGTTAATTCTATTCTATTCTATTCTATTCTATTCTATTCTATTCTATTCTATTCTATTCTATTCTATTCTACCCTACCCTACCCTATTCTATTCTATTGACCAGGTGGCCAAGAAGGCCAAAGGCATCCTGGCCTGGATCAGGAATACTGTGAGCAGGAGCAGGGAAGTGATTGCCCCCCAGACTCAGCACTGGTGAGGCTGTACCTTGAACACAGGATTCAATTTGGGGGGGCCTCACTCCAGGGACACTGAGGTGCTGAAATGTATCCAGAGAAGGGCAACAGATCCGTGGAAGGGTCTGGAGAACAGGGCTGGGGAAGAGCAGCTGAGGGAGACAGAGGTGTTTAGTGTGGCGAAAAGGAGGCTGAGGGGGAGACCTCATTGCTCTCTACAGCTCCCTGAGAGGAGGTTGCAGTGAGTTGGGGTTTCTGCTCTGCTCCCTAGTCTCAGGTGACAGAATGAAATTGTGCCAGGGGAGGGTTAGGTTGGAGAGGAGGAAAAACTTCTTTGCTGCAAGAGTGGTCAGGGATTGGAACAGAAAGCCCAGGGAGGTGTAACCATCCCTGGAGATGTCCAAAAAACATGTGAAAGTGGCACCTAGGGACATAGTTTAATGGCCATGGTGGTGTGGGGTTGATGGCTGGACTGAATGATCTTGAAGGTCTTTTCCAACCAATACAATGATGTGGTCTGTGGTGACCAAGTTGGACCTGCTGAACTTTGAGGTCTCTTCCAGCCTTGATGATTTTGTGATCAACCAGTCCAACCATCAACCTAGCACCACCGTGCCCACTCTCCGTGTCCAGATGTGTTTGTACAGAGTGGAATGTTCCCTACAGGTATTGGTGAGTGCTTCCTATATGAACTTGCTAAAAAATGCTCAGGGAGGTTCAAACATCTTCCACCACACTTGCAGACCCACCAATGTTACTGGGGGATGCTCTGTGTGCATGCAGGCAAGCCAACCATTAAACAAGGTGCAGCTTCCAGGGAGAGAAGGTTGGAACTGGAGGATCCTTAAGGTCCCTTCCAACCTAAACCATTCTATGAATCTCTCAGTCTCTCTCTACCAAGTCTGCTGCTAAGCCACAGAATGTCTTTGGAAGGAAATAAGAGATTCTATTAATACACATTATAGAGTCTATTTCCAGCTCATTTCCTTTGAATGTTAATTCATATTCATTACATAGCAGGAAGCATCACCAAGAAATTAAGTTTTACTACTGCAAGGAGCTGCTAAGGAGTAGCTTCTTGAGAGGATATATATATGGAAGGTGCTGAGACACTGGGATGGGTTGCCCAAAGAAGTTGTGGATGCTTCATCCCTGGAAGTGCCTAAGACCAGGCTAGATGAGGCTTTGAGCAACCTGAGCTAGTGGAAGGTGTCCCTGCCCATGGCAGGGGGTTGGAACTGGATGATCTTTAAGGTCCCTATCAACCCAAAGCATTTCATGGTTCTGTGACTTGCTGATTGACACCCGCCTAAACATGAGCCAGCAGTGTGCCCAGGTGGCCAAGAAGGCCAATGGCATCCTGGCCTGTATTAGGAATAGTGTGGCCAGCAGGAGCAGGGAGGTCATTGTGCCCCTGTACTCTGCATTGGTTAGGCCACACCTTGAGTACTGTGTCCAGTTCTGGGCCCCTCAGTTTAGGAAGGACATCGAGACACTTGAACGTGTCCAGAGAAGGGCAACAAGGCTGGGGAGAGGCCTTGATCACAAGCCCTATGAGGAGAGGCTGAGGGAGCTGGGATTGTTTAGCCTGGAGAAGAGAAGGATCAGAGGCGACCTCATTGCCCTCTACAACTACCTGAAGGGTGGTTGTAGCCAGGTGGGGGTTGGTCTCTTCTCCCAGGCAACCAGCACCAGAACAAGGGGACACAGTCTCAAGTTGTGTCAGGGGAGGTTTAGACTCGAGGTGAGGAAAAAGTTCTTCCCTGAGCGAGTCGTTCGTCATTGGAATGTGCTGCCCAGGGAGGTGGTGGAGTCGCCGTCCCTGGAGGTGTTCAAGGGGAGATTGGACGTGGCGCTTGGTGCTATGATCTAGTTGTGAGGTCTGTTGGAACAGGTTGGACTTGATGATCCTTGGGGTCTCTTCCAACCTTAGTTACTGTGATACTGTGATACTGTGTGACTTTCCATGTGGTACAGGTACAGCTGCAATAGCTGAGATAGGATAGGATAGGATAGGATAGGATAGGATAGGATAGGATAGGATAGGATAGGATAGGATAGGATAGGATAGGATAGGATAGACCAGACCAGGTTGGAAAAGACCTTGGAGATCATCAAGTCCAACCTATCACCCAACACCATCTAATCAACTACACCATGGCACCATGGCACCATGGGCAGCACATTCCAATGCCCAATCTCTCTTTCTGGGAAGAACTTCTTCCTAACTTCTTCCTAAACCTCCCTTGGCACAGCTTGAGACTGTGTCCTCTTGTTCTGCTGCTGGTTGCCTGGGAGAAGAGACCAACCCCCACCTGGCTACAACCTCCCTTCAGGGAGTTGTAGACAGCAAGAAGGTCTCCCCTGAGCCTCCTCTTCTCCAGGCTAAGCAACCCCAGCTCCCTCAGCCTCTCCTCACAGGGCTGTGCTCCGGACTCCTCCCCAGCTTTGTTGCCTTTCTCTGGACACCTTCCAGCAGCTCAACATCTTTCCTAAACTGAGGAGCCCAGAACTGGACACTAAACTGATGGGGAGGCCAGAGGATCATTCTGAGCTCTCTACACTGGAAAGTCAAAACTTCATGTGCAATCCAGTAGGAAATTTTACCTTGATTAGCTGTCCCATCACCAAGAGCAAGACCAAGTCAATCTTTAAGCTGAGTCACTCCATGTGGAGGCAACACCCTCTAAAAGAAATTGAATGTGCAGTTAGGAGAGTCTGAAGGAACATGCACCCAGCCAGCCATCCAGGGCCTGCTGCAAGCACGAGAAGGACTTCATCATTTATGAGTCTTAGGGCCAGATTCCACCCTGATTAATTCAGCATAGATCTGCTGACTTCAGTGCCACCACTGGAATTTACTGTGCTAACAGTCAGCAATGTTCACAGAGAACGGGAGGCTGTGCAGCTCCAGTAAATCACTCACCAGCAGGGGCTGGGGCTAGCAATAAACAGCCTGGGATTCACCTGAGGCAGGGAATCCACAGGCAAGGCAGGGGAGGGAGGCAGGGAAGAAAGGAGGAGAGGGAGGAGAGGAAGGAGAGGGAGGAGAGGAAGGAGAGAGAGGAGAGGGAGGAGAGGAAGGAGAGGGCCACAAGGATGATCAGAGGGCTGGAGCACCTCTCCTATGAGGACAGACTGAAGGAGTTGGGGCTGTTCAGTCTGGAGAAGAGAGGGCTGCGAGGTGACCTAATTGTGGTCTTCCAGTATCTGAAGGGGGCTACAAGAAGGCTGGGGAGGGACTTGTCAGGATCTCAGGGAGTGATAGGACTAAGGGGAATGGAATGAAGCTGGAGGTGGGGAGATTCAGGCTGGAGGTGAGGAGGAAGTTCTTCCCCATGAGAGTGGTGAAGCCCTGGAATGGGTTGTCCAGGGAGGTGGTTGGGGTGCTGTCCCTGGAGGTGTTTAAGCCAGGCTGGATGAGGCTCTGGCCAGCCTGATCTAGTGTGAGGTGTCCCTGCCCATGGCAGGGGGGGTGGAACTAGCTGATCCTTGTGGTCCCTTCCAACCCTGACTGATACTATGATATTATGAGAGGAAGGAGAGGAAGGGATTCAGAAGAAATTAGGAGCACTGGAACAGGCTGCCCATGGAGGTGGTTGAGGTCCCATCCCTGGAGATATTCAATATGAGGCTGGACAGGGCTCTGGGCAACCTGATCTGGTGGACGATGTCCCTGCTGACTGCAGAGAGGTTTGGACTGGATGAGCTTTGGAGGTCCATTCTGTGAGTCCATGATTCTTGAACACTTCTAGGGTATTCAGGAATCATGATCCTCCAGACTACATGAGGAAAATGAAGGACTTCAGTGACGGTTCAGTGTTAACTCTGAATTCCTTCTTCAGCAGAAGCAGCCAAAACAACCCAGAGGGGCATTTTGTTATTCCTCACAGTTCAATCTGATTAATGCCTAGGCAATAGCCTAGAGTAGATGAATCACATCAGAGAGGAGAGGGCATTTTTTAAATACTTGTGGTGCTCTCAGTATAAAGAGGATTTGAGTGCATTTAGATAATTAACAGGAAAACAGTGCCCTTGTTTTGATTTTGATCTTTGCATAAATATTCTCCAATTAAGTTGGGGAAGCTTAGGGTCTAGCCCACATGTAGGGACTGCAATGAGGTCTTCCTAGCTTCACAGTCATCCAACAGCAGAACAAGTGAGAATCTCACCACCAGAGGATGGGCAACCAGCAGCTAGTAAGGAGCTGGTTTTCCAGTGACAGACATTATACATGATTTGGTGAACCTCATCTCGAGTACTGTGTCCAGCTCTGAGTTCTCCAATACCAGAAAGACATGGACCTGTGGGAGTGTGTCCAGAGATGGCCATGAAGATGATCAGAGGAGCACCTCTGCTGCAAGGACAGGCTGGAAGAGTAGGGGTTGTCCAGCCTGGGGAAGAGAAGGCTCCAGGGAGACCTTAGAGCAGCATTTCAGTGTCTGAAGGAAACTGACAGGACGGCAGAGGAGGGACTGTTTAGAAGGGCTTGGAGTGATAGGACGAGGGGCAGTGGTTTGAAACTGGAGCAGGATAGGTTTAGGTTGGACGTCAGGAGGAAGTTCTGCACAATGAGGGTGGGGAAATACTGGAACAGGTTGCCCAGGGATGTGTCCCTGGAGACATTCAAGATCATACTTGATCAGCTCTATGCACCTGGGAGGTATTTTCCAACCAAAACAAGTCTATGGTTGTATAAAGGCACATGTAAGGGAGGGGACGAGAGACACAAGAAAGGTGAGTTGCACACTGGTGGAGTGAAATGAAAGGATTTGAGATGCTCTTTCAGCTAAGCAGGGAATTGCCAACACCTGCAAAAGCAGTTTCCATCAAACTGAGAATCATCAGGAACCTACAACTGTAAATAGGCAATGACAGCATCACAGAATGTTCCAGGTTGAAAGGGACCCTCGAAGGTCACCTTGTCCCACTCCCCTGCCGTGAGCAGAGACATTTCCAACACAGAAGAGTCATAGAATCACACAGTGGTTTGGGTTGGAAAGGACATTAAAGGTCACACAGTTCCAATGCCCCTGCCATGGGCAGGGACACCTCCCACCAGCTCAGGTTCCTCAAGGCCTCAACCTGGCCTTGAACACCTCCATGGAAGGAGCATCCACAGCCTCCCTGGGCCACCTGTTCCAGTGTCTCACCACCCTCACTGGGAAGAATTTCTTCCTAATCCCCATCCTAAATCTCCCCTGCACCAGCTCCAATCCATTCCCTGCTCATCCTATCACTCCAAGCCCTTGTGAAAAGTCCCTCTCCAGCTTTCTTGTAGGCCCCATGTAAGAGGCAAGAAGGAATACTGGACAGTAAAGAGAGAGTTGCAGATCTTCAGGACAGTTTGGGTTGGAAGGGACCTCCAAGAGTCACCCAGTCCAACCCCCAGGTTACAGCTGAATATCAAACAGTTAAAACTATGAAAAAAAACCCCAAAACCCAAATTAAAAGAAGCTTCCTAAATATATCCAAATCAAGAAACTTGTAAGAGCTGCTTAAGTCTGCTGGGAGCTCCGGAGAACAGAGACAGCAATTAAGGAAGAGAAGGACATTGCTAGGAAGAGAGAAGATTTATTTGCATCAGTCCTCACAATAAGGAACATTAGGGAGATATCTACTCTTGGGTAATAAAAATGAGGTGCTATCAGATGAAGAGGCCCTGGAACAAATCAATCATTTGAAGAGAAAAAAAAGCAGGAAACCACCAGGACCAAAACTCCTCACCGAGAAGTATTTGAGCTATGCAACGTCTAAGTGAAAAACAGCTCCTGTACTGGAAGGTTAGAGGGGAGCAAAGGTTTCACATTCATTATAAGAAGAGTTTAGGGTGATCCAGGGAATCCAAGATGCAGAAATCTTAAATTGGTACTTGGCAAATTAAAAATAAGAAAAGAAACCACTCAGAAGACCATGAGATGAGAGATCACCCTCTTGGAATGGAATGGAATGGAATGGAATGGAATGGAATGGAATGGAATGGAATGGAATGGAATGGAATGGAATGGAATGGAATGGAATGGAATAAATCAGGTTGGAAGAGACCTTCAACATCATCACATCCACCACCACCTAATCAACTAAATCATAGAATAGAATAGAATAGAATAGAATAGAATAGAATAGAATAGAATAGAATAGAATAGAATAGAATAGAATAGAATAGAATAGAATTGAATTGAATTGAATTGAATTGAATTGAATTGAATTGAATTAACCAGGTTGGAAGAGACTTTCGAGATCATCGTGTTCAACCTATCATCCAACACTACCCAATCAACTAACCCATGGCACCAAGCATCCTGTCAAGCCTCGCCCTGAACACCCCCAGTGACGGCGACCCCACCACCTCCTCAGGCAGCCCATTCCAGTGGGCAATCACTCTCTCTGTGTAAAACTTCCTCCTAACCTCCAGCCTAAACCTCCCCTGGCACAGCCTGAGACTGTGTCCTCTTGTTCTGGTACTGGTTGCCTGGGAGAAGAGACCAACCTCCGCCTCACTACAACCCCCCTTCAGGTAGTTGTAGAGGGCAATAAGGTCACCCCTGAGTCTCCTCCTCTCCAGACTAAGCAACCCCAGCTTCCTCAATCTCTCCTCATAGGGCTTGTGCTCCATGCAACCAAGCACCCCATCAAGTCTCCTTCTAAACACCTCCAATGATGGGGACTCCACCACCTCCCCAGGCAGCACATTCCAATGGCCAATCTCTCTTTCTGTGAAGAATTTCTTCCTCACCTCCAGTCCAAACCTCCCCTGGTGCAGCTTGAGACTGTGTCCTCTTGTTCTGGTGCTGGCTGCCTGGGAGAAGAGACCAACCCCCACCCAGGTACAGCCTCACTTCAGGTAGAATTAACCAACCTGGTTAATTCTATTCTATTCTATTCTATTCTATTCTATTCTATTCTATTCTATTCTATTCTATTCTATTCTATTCCATTCCATTCCATTCCATTCCACTCCATTCCACTGCATTCCATTCCATTGCATTCTATTGCATTCTGATTCCATGAACTACTGTGTAGTGTTTTCTACAGCTTAGAAAGATGCCAGCAATGTGCTTAAGAGCAATAGTGACTGGCATGATAGACACTCCTTCAAAGGCATGGGTTTGTGCAAATTGATTGGAAGAACTGGAATTATCTGAAGGAGAAGACGAAGAGGCACGATAACAGAAATGTGACTTAATTGCTGCAAGGAAGCAAGGTTCTCATTTCTCCCTGCCTTAATGCAGGAACATGGTGACACATAATTAAATCCAAAGGCAGTAAACTGAAGAGAAGTGATAGACATCAGTTTTCACATTTCTGCTGTGGGACTCATTATTTCATAATGTTGTGCTCAGAAAATAAGATGGGAAAGAAGTAGAAGCTTGCATGGGTAACGAGATGTACGGAATGCAACGAGCTAAAGGAGTCCTGCCAGGAAACAGGAACTGATCTGGAGACTCATTTGGAGACAAAGGCATCCTGGGCTACATCAACAAAAGTCTGTCTAGAAGTTCCCCCTCTGCTCTGCCCTGCTGTGACCACACCTGCAACACTGTGAACAGTTTTGGGCTCCCTGTTTCAAGAGAGACCTGCTGGAGAGAGTCCAACAGAGGCTATGAGGATGATTGAGGAACCTGAACATCTCTGCTATGAAGAAAGGCTGAGAGCCCTGGGGCTGTTTAGCCTGGAGAGGAGAAGGCTCAGAGTGGAACTGATCAACATCCATCAATGTCTGAGGGGTGGGTGTCAGGATGAAGGTGCCAGGCTCTGTTTGGTGGTGCCCAGTGATAGGACAAGGAACAAGAGGTACAGGCTGGAGCACAGGAGGTTGCACCTCAACATGAGGAGAAACTTCTTTACTTTGAGAGTGCTGAGCTGTGGAGCAGGCTGCCCAGAGAGGTTGTGGAGTCTCCTGCTCTGAAGACTTCCAAGACCCAGCTGGATGTATTCCTGTATGACCTGCCCTGGGTGATCCTGATCCATCAGGGGGGCTGCACTGGATGATCTTTCAAGGTCCCTTCCAACCCCTAACGTTCTGTGATTCTGTGAAAACCCAACCCATTCCCTGACATTTTTCCATGTCAAAGTGAACCTTTTTAAATCCCCCTTGCCCTTCCATTCCCCTGCATATTCTCGAGCCCCATCTCCTGGTGCTGCATTATTAATTAACTCGTTATGAACACACAAATCACCTGGCTAATAAAAATCCTAATAGAACAACATCCTTTTGCAAAAGATACTGGAGATGGAGGAGGCAGGATGTAGCCTATTATTTATTAAATTCATATTTCCTCTTGATGACAGAGAGGAGCTTTATGCTCTCAGAAATCACTTGGAATCTGAACACTGTAGGCAAGAGTTGGAACATAGGATCACGGAATGGTAGCAGTTGGAAGGGACCTCTGGAGGTCATCAACTCCAACTGCTCTGTCAAGCAGAATCACCCAAGGCAGGTCACACAGGAACACATCCAGGCGAGTCTTGATTCTCAGAGG
Source organism: Dryobates pubescens (assembly GCF_014839835.1). NCBI lineage: Eukaryota > Metazoa > Chordata > Aves > Piciformes > Picidae > Dryobates > Dryobates pubescens. The sequence continues at coordinate 6,105,350 of NC_071613.1, forward strand.
AGAATCCACAACCTCTCTGGGCAGCCTGCTTCAGGGCTCTGTTATCCTTAGCACAAAGAAATTGTTCCTCATGTTGAGGTGGAACTTCCTTTGATCCAGTTTGTATCCATTGCCCTTTGTCCTATCACAGGACACCACCGAAAAGAGCCTGGCCTCTTCTCCATGGCATCCACCCATCAGATATTGAGAAGACATTGATCAGATCCTCTCTCAGCCTTCTCTTCTCCAGACTAAACAGTCCCAGGGCTCTCAGTCTTTCTTCATAGCTGAGATGCTCAAGTCCTCTAATCATCCTCATATCCTCCATTGGACACTCTCTAGCAGGGAAGTCATTCTGCCCCTGTACTCAGCACTGGTTAGGCCACACCTTGAGTCCTGTGGCCAGTTCTGGGCCCCTCTCTTGAACGTATCCAGAGAAGGGCAACAAAGCTGGGGGGGGGTCTGGAGCACAGCCCTGTGAGGAGAGGCTGAGGGAGCTGGGGTTGCTTAGCCTGCAGAAGAGGAGGCTCAGGGGAGACCTTCTTGCTGTCTCCAACTCCCTGAAGGGAGGTTGTAGCCAGGTGGGGGTTGGTCTCTTCTCCCAGGCAAGCAGCACCAGAACAAGAGAACACAGTCTCAAGCTGTGCCAGGGGAGGTTTAGGCTGGAGGTGAGGAGAAAGTTATTCACAGTGTTGTTAGCTGTGGGAATGTGCTGCCCAGGGAGTTGGTGGAGTCACCATCCCTGGAGGTTTCAAGAGGGGACTGGACATGGCACTTGTGCCATGGTTTAGCAGTCATGAGGTCTTGGGTGACAGGTTGGACTTAGTGATCTCTGAGGTCTTTTCCAACCTTATTGATTCTATTCTATATCCTGTCCCATTGCTATGTCCAACATAGTGGACCTGAAAGTATGTACAACTGTATGAAATTATTTCCAGTTTACAGTCATTCTCACTCTCTTTGAGGAACAAAAGATTTTGTTTCTTTTCATAGGTTTAGTTTGGCTATTAGAAGAATTTTTTTTTTCCACTGAAAGGGTTCTCACAGACTGGCCCAGGCTGCCCACGGAGGTGGCTGAATTCCCATCCCTGGAGGTGTTTCAGAGAGGCAGGGATGTGGTGCTGAGGGCCGTGGTTTAGTCTCAGCCTTGGCAGAGTCAGACAGTGTTTGGACTGGTTGATCTGAAAGCTCTTTCCCAACTGAAAATATTCTATGATCTAAATGTCTGTAACTCTGTAGTCAGTTAAACACGAGGACAACAACAAAGAGCCAAGCCCCAAGCACAAAAGTCTTTGTTGAAATCACTTTTTATGATTGTTAAACTTTTTCTGTTTGTGCCTTCATTGTTGGTGATTGACTGGCTTTGACTCGCTGAAAGGAGTGACCCTGCATGCTGCCAGCGACCTTGACTTCCAAAGAAGCCCCCTAAGGGTGACAGATGATTGGGTGAGAGAACAGCCCATTTTTTAAAGCCCCACTTGCTTTAAAACCTCAACCTCCCCTTCAAAACTTGACACCAAAAAGTGTCAGGGAATTGCAATTCCAGTTCCAGCTGCGTGGAATTTTGTGCTGTGTTCACTAAAACCTTGACAGCCTGAGAGAGAGTTGGGAATTCTCAGCCTGCAGAAGAGGAGGCTCCAGGGACACCTCAGAGCTGCATTTCAATATCTGAAGGGGACCTACAGGAAGGCTGGGGGGAGACTGTTCAGAAGGGCTTGGAGTGATAGGACAAGGGGCAATGGTTTGAAACTGGAGCAGGGTAGGCATGAGGAGGAAGTTCTGCACAATGAGAGTGGCGAGATGCTGGAACAGGTTGCTCAAGGATGTGGTTGGGGCTCCATCCCTAGAAACATGCAAGCTCAGACTTGATGTGTCCCTGGGCAGCCTGCTCTAGTTGGAGCTGTCCCTGCTGACTGCATGGGGGTTGGACAAGATGACCTTTGAGGGCCCTTTCCAACCCAACACAATCTGAATCTGAAATCACTTAGTTGCTGTGATCAATAGAATAAACCAGGTTGGAAGAGACTTTCAAGGCACCAAAGAACTCAAAGTGCTACTGTAGATTAGAAGGGGGAAAAAAATAATCAACTAACCAAACCCTTTAATTTATTCCATCCAACATATTAAACTGGGTAAGCCTCATTTTTCTCACTAATGCAAAAATTACTTTAAAATATTACTCTCCTCCCTCCCTCCTAGTTTGGATCAAGCCCAGCCTTGCTGAAACAATCCCATCAAGTCTAGAAAGCAGCACTATAAATTTAGCACTCACTTATGTTGTGCCTGTCCCCACCACAGCACTACTGAGCAACATAACACTTCTCTCAGTGCCTTGATACTCTCTCTCTAGTGCAGATGGCACCACATGGGCTACCCAGCTCTGACAGCTCCCTCATCAAACACTGTGGGATTCATACAGTCCTAGAATGGCTTAAGTTGGATGGGACGCCAGAGATCATCTACTCCAACCCCCCTGCCATGGGCAGAGACACCTCTCAACTAGACTTGGCTGCTCAAGGCCTCATTCAGCCTAGTAGAGAGCAAGAAGGTCTCCCCTGAGCCTCCTCTTCTCCAGGCTAAGCAATCCCAGCTCCCTCAGCCTCTCCTCACAGGGCTGTGCTCCAGACCCCTCCCCAGCTTTGTTGCCCTTCTCTGGACACCTTCCAGCAACTCAACGTCTTTCCTAAACTGAGGAGCCCAGAACTGGCCACAGGACTCAAGGTGTGGCCTAACCAGTTCTGAGCACAGGGCAGAATGACCTCCCTGCTCCTGCTGGCCACAGTATTCTTGATGCAGGCCAGGATGCCATTGACCATCTGTAGTGACATCCCTTGTCTTCTTCAGTTCCTACAGTTAACCTGGGTATTGGCCTGTGCAACTTCCATCTTTTCTTGTAGAAAAGAGATCCTTGTCTCCAGCCCTGCCACATCTCATAAAACAGCTACAATTGCCCTATGTCATAAGAAGCAAAAAAGGAGTTCATCTGGGGTGTTTTTTTTGACATACCATCAAGTTCTCCATTTCACCTCAAAGGAGCAAAAAAAGCTATTTAAATACCACACTTCCAAGCTGTTCTGCTCCTGCCAACAGGTCAGTGAAGCACACCTCCCTCAGAATCACAGAATGTAGGGACCTCTGAAAATCATCATGCCCCAACCCCTCTGCCAAGGCAGGATCACCTGGGGCAGGTGACACAGGAACAGACCCAGATGGGTTTTGAAGGAGACTCCACAAAGCCTCTGGGCAGCCTTAGAATGAAGAAGATTTTCCCTCATGCTGAGGTGGAGCTTCCTGTGTACCACTTTGTATTCACTGCCCCCTGTCCTATCTCAAGACACCATTGAAAAGAGCCTGGCAGCTTCACCTTGACACCCACACTTGAGGTGTTTATAAACATTGATCAGATCCCCTCTCAGCCTTCCCTTCCCCAGAGCTTACTTCAGGCAATGTGCTAATCACCCACACCCTAACAGAATATCACTACATGAGAGCATCCCCAAGGCAGCCATAGCTCAGACCCCCTTGTGCATGATCTACACCCAGCAAACACAACACATCTCTCACACTTTCCTTGGTTTGAGTTAACATGTTTCAGGTTTATTTTGACAACAGAGGCATGAAGCATTTATGTTGGGGACTTAGAACACCTGCCTTGTGAGGAAAGGCTGAGAGAAATCACAGGGTGATTAGGGGTTGGAAAGGACCTTCTGAGATGAGTCCCACCCACTTGCCAGAGCAGGGCCATAGAAACCAGTGCAGGTCACACAGGAAAGCATCCAGAGGAATCTTGAAAGTCTTCGAAGGAGGAGGCTCCACAACCTCTCTGGGGAGCCTGCTCCAGTCCTCCATGATCCTTAGAGTGAAGAAGATCCTCCTCCTCTTGAGATGGAACTTCCTGTGCCGTAGTTCATATCCATAACTTCCAAATGATCAATCCCCAAGCTGTCCAGGGAGCACAGATAAAATGTTTGACATCAAAAGAGAGCAGCTTGGGCTCTACAAGGAGACTTGTGACTGAAAAGCCTTAGCTGTCTCTTTAAAGGCATTCTGGAACACAAACCCCAACCCTTCCACATGTGTTCAAACTCTCAACTGCAGCAAGGCTTGAAACACCAATGTGCAGTGATAAAACACTTCTTGTTCTATCACAAGGTGTGTTTCCTTTTGATCTCACTGAGAAGAGCTGCTAAAAAGGAATTAAATTGAGTAATTGTCCTTCTTTAGTTACCTTTATTTCTTACAGAGGCACAGCAGAACTCCAACAAGTTGTTCATTTACTAAGGCAGTTACCATTCTTCTAGCTCAGAAGCCAAACTTGGTTTTTGAGGCACTATGAAAGGCTTGCAAAGGAAACCTGGTTAAATATGAGACTCAGAAAATGTTAGTTGCTTACATAATCGCCTTTAAATTAACATATTTCTGGGGAAAAAGTTACCTCAGTAGACACAGGAGGATTTATTTCCACATCTTTCTGTGTGTTTGGAAGCAAGGCTATTAAATGCCTGTGTCAGAATCAGTCAGGGAGTGGTAGGGGCTGGAAAGGACCTCTGAAGATCATCCAGCCCAGCTCTCCTGGAGTATCCTTCCTACCTTTTTTCTGAATCAAAGTTTATTGAGTCAGGCTGCAGAGTTAGACATGGATTATGGAATGCTCTTAAAGATGCTGACTTGGTCTAATGGAAGGTGTCCCTGCCCATAGAACTAAACCATAGAGTCATGGAATGACTTGAGTTGGAAGGGACCTCTAAAGGTCATGTAGTTTAACCCCCCTACATCCCCCATCAGCCCCTCCTTCATCTTCCCAAAGGAAGTCCTGTTTCCCACACACACACACCACCCCTTCATCTTCCCAAAGCAGCTTCTACACCCCCTTCATCTCCCCATAGAGCTCTCTACACCTTTCCCCCCTGCTGCCTAAACAGCTCCTGCTCCCTCACCACCACTTTTGCACCCATCCCAAAGCTGGGGGCAAGACCCTCAACCAGCCAAGATACCACCCAGAGGCACTCACCCCCAGCCAGCACCCATAAGTGACATTAGCAGAGTAATGAATTGTGTTCCTAGCTAACCGGGGGGCCACCAGGCCCCCCGGCCTTTGTTGTCACCACCACCATCACCCAGTGCACACCATGAGGACTCACCGGCAATGAGAGGAGGATCCTCCAGCCCAGAAGGGCTCAGCTTAGGGCTGCTGCCCTTCCTGTCCCAAATAAAAAGGGCAGTGGGTGGGGAGGGCAAAGTGGCCACACCTGGGCTGGGAGGAGACTTCAATAGAGCCCAGGTGCTGTGAGTTTGAGAGGAAAAGGGGGGGGGGGGGGGGGGGGGGAGAAAGGGGCACACTCTGAAACCAGTGTTCTTGAGAAAGAATGGAGATTAAAATAATATTCCAATATATATTATTGACTTGCAAGGATTGCTAGATGCTTAATATGGGTACTTTCAGGATGTTCCACTCCCCCTGGATATTAGACATTCTATTGACAAGCCCAAACATGATTTTGACAGGCCAATATTAAGTTCACCAAACAAACCCACACACCTTCTGCTGAGGTAATTGTATAGCTATCATCTCAGCAAACTCTTGATCTCAGCCTGGAGGAGGTTTTTGGGGGGTTGTTTTCCTGCCCATCTGTGTGTGGGGGAGAGGGCTTGCTTCTGAGAGCAGGCTGTGTGAAGCCAGGACACTGCTACGCTGAACAGGAGCCAGTGGGTTTAGCTGGCAGCGTTGAACTCTCCTACAGCTAAACAGTCCATGATGCAAGGAACCCTGTGGTCTCTCCTGTGTGAGTATGGAGACAATAGGAGTATGAGATGGAAACCCTTTGTTCTCCAGGCACAAGTGCATGAGTTACAAAGAAGAGTGAAGAGAAGAGAGAGCTCATTCAGCGGGAGAGCTGCACTAGTCTACTGTGAGCAGCTCTCTGGTCCTAGTACATGGACATCAGGTCCAAATTTGAGTAGGGGAAGATCTCAAGAACTGATTGAATTGGAGGCTGAAGTAAGCATAACTGGGAATAAGTGGGAAAAGCAGCCCTGTGGAATCACAGCATCATTAAGGTGGAAAAAGGCCCTTTAGACTATGGAGTCCAACCAAAACCCAGCTACCATGACCACTAAACTGTGTCCTGAAGCACCACATCTACATGCTTCTTGAACACCTCCAGGGCTGGTGAGTCCACCACCTCCCTGGGCAGCCTGTTCCAACGCCTCACCACTCTTTTCATATAGAAGGTTTTACTAATGCCACTCTGCAATTCAAGCTGAGGCTGGAGAAGAGCAGACTGAGGAAGGGGATCTCATTCATGCTGATCAGTCTCTAAAGAGTGCCAGGAGGATGGAGCCAGGCTCTTCTCAGTGGTGTCCAGTGACAGGACAAGGGGCAATAGGCACACACTAGAACACAGGAGGTTTCATGCAAAAATAAGGAGACAATTCTTCACTTGGAGGGTAGCAGAGCACTGGGAACAGGCTGCCCATAGAGGTTGTGGAGTCTCCTTCTCTGGAGGCTTTCCAAACCAACCTGGACATCCTCCTGTGTGATTTTCTCTGGATGATGTTGCTCCAGCTGAGGGTGGGGGGCATGTGTTTTTTTGGGAGGGAGGGGGATTGAACTAGATGACCTCCAGAAGTCCCTTCCAAACCCTGTGATGTTCACAGAAGCCAGCCAGGGATGTGGTTTGCAGCTCATATCTCTGGAAAATAGAGTAAAAACTGTATAACAGCATTTTCATTTGCTTTGGCCAGGAGTGGTTTGTGACCAGCCATGCCTCCGATCAGAATTTGTGCGGCGTGTAATGGTCATCATAAAAGCTCTGTACTGCTGGAACTCAAACCTTGCAGGAGCCAAGGCAGGGACATAGGGGAGAATACTGTTTAAGGACTGATTGCTTTGGACATCATCCAGGCGTCTAAACTCTCGTTGGATGGGGGTGGATGTGAGGTTCCAGCAGGTTCAGACCCACACAGGCGGGTTTCAGGTGAAGTCTGAAAGCACCGAGGGGCTATAGCAGGGAGCAAGACCACACACAGGCTGGGCAAAGGCTTTGTTCTCCCGATCTGAGCGGCAGCGGTGGGGGCGCACAGCAGCCAGGCTGCAAGGCGCTGACTGACAGCGGTACTTATTAAAATGTCATCTCCTAATTTTCACGCCAGATATCTGCTGTCGTGTAGACTGCCCTGATCTCTCCCGCCAGCGGGAAGGGCCAGAGGACAACCCTACCCGCCCCGGAGAGCAGGAGAGACGGAGCCGGAGGGGAGGGGAGAAAACGAATCTCCGAACCCCTCTACCAGCACCGGAACGAAACGGAGGAGGCTGCGAGGGGTGCGGGGTGCGTGCCCGCCGTGTGGCACGGCTAGAACCGCCGGCCTCCCCCTTTCATAGTGACCTCACCCTCCCCTACGCTGCTGTCTCAGCCGCCGTCGCCCCTCGAACTGCCACAGCCACCCGGAGCCGCGGACAGCGCTTCTCCCGCAGCGGGAGCCGTGCTGCGGACAGCACCCGGCGGCTCCTTATCCCTGCCCGCTGCGGGAGCCCCGTGGCACCTGCGGCGCGGAGCTGGGAGGCGGGGGGAAAGCGCCGAGCCGCGATGCGAGCCGCAGCCTTATCCGTGCCGGGGAAAGGAACGCGGCGTTCATTGCAGCCTCGCCGAGCGCACTGTCGTTGTTGGGAAGGGTTTGGCCCTCGGAGCCCTGCCTCGCTTCACGTGCAGCGCCGTGCCCAGCTGACACCTCTTGGGGCTGCGACTGGCAGGGAAGGGGAAGAAGGGGAAAGGAAAAGGGGGGAGCGGCGTGCGCGCCTTGGAGGAAAAACCGAGAGGAAGCGGATGGTGCACGGGCCTCCCACTGTCCCCGGTTCCCTCATTCCCCGCCCGCCGGTTGCTGTCACGCCGGGGCGCAGCCAGCCCCCAGCGCTGGAAATTGATGCCACAAACCGTTCCGTTCCCCTCCCCCCCGCCCCGCGTGTCGGTGCCGTGACGCTGGGAAAGGCACGGCGGGGCCGCGCTCTGTGTGGGAAAGGAGGGGGGGAGAGGAGGGGGGTGAGGGGGAAGCGCCTCGCACACGCGCGGAGCAGCGCTCGGAGGCGCGCGCATAGGCCGCCCCCCCCCCCCCCCCCCCCCTCCCTCCACCCTGCGCGGAGGCGCGCGCACAGACACCCTGAGACAGCGGCACCCAGTGAAGGCTCGCGGGCCTACGCGCGCGCACGCGCGCACATACACGCGCACACATACACGCGCACATACACGCGCACACATACACGCGCACGTGCGCGCGCAGCAGCGGGAACGCGCTCCCTCAAGACTCCCTGCGCGCCCGACGCTCAACACCGCTTCCCGACATCGGCAGCTGAGGAACCAAACGCCCCCCACCACCTCCACCCTCCTCCCCCCGCCACAGCCAACATCCTCCCCCCCTCCCAAAAAATCTGCCGCCGCTGTCCGGCCCTTAGTGCCTGGGGGGAGGAGGAGGAAGAGAAAGAGGAGGAGGAGGAGGAGGAGGAGGAGGAGAGAGGAATTAAGTCCGTTAGTAATAACAACCCGAGAACCCACCAACAAACCTGCGCTCCAGCCTTACTCCTGCCCTCAGACCGTCGCCTTCGCCTTTCGGCATCGCCGCTCTTCGGGTTGCTGTGACGAGACTTTGTTTCAAGTTAAAAACAAACAAGAAAGACTCAACCCCCCCACCCCAACCCCCCCACCCCGCTTCGCTTGCTGAACCATTTCCATCCCCCCCCCTCCCCCGCCTCTTTTTCTTCCCTGCAGTCTCGCCGGTTTGGTTGATTTTGTGGTGTGTGCGTGTGAAGGGGGGGGGGGTGTGGGTGTTTTTATTTATTTATTTATTTATTTACCACCCCATCCCTCCACCCCCCCCACACCCCCACCCCCTTCTCCCCTCTCTTCTTCATGCGGTTGGATTTGGTGGAGCCGGAGCTGGGTTGCCCCCTTTTTTTTTTTGCCTCCCCCTTCGGTGGGGTTGTGAGTGTGGGGAGGGTTTTTTTTCCCCCCACCCTCTCTCTCTTTCTCTGCGGTATTTTTGGTGTGGTTTGGTTGTGTTGTGGGTTTTTTTTTTTTTTCTTTCTTTCTTTTTCATCGTTTTCTTCTGCTGCCGCCTCTTTTTAATTTTTAATTGTTTTTGGAACCTTGGGTTGTTTTTTTTTTTTTTGTGAACCTGAGCCGGGGATTAAAATAATAATAATAATAATAATAATGGGAACCGCTGCCTCCGCCAGAAGGGGAATCTCTCCATCGCCGTCGCTGGGACGTGTGCCTGTGGTGCTCGTCTGCTAGAGGAGCAGCCCGACAGCTTTCGGAGTGGAAGGTAAGCGTCCCTGAGGGGCATTTCCATTCCTTCCCTCCCCCCCCCCCCCCCCCCCCCCCCCCCCCCCCCCCCTGTTTCCAGGGATTATAACCGGAAAGCTTTTTTAGCATGGGATTCCGGGGAGAAGGAAGCAGAGGAGGAAGGCGCGGGGGGAGTGTGGGGGGGGGGGGTGTGGGGAGGTGTGGGTCACAGGCTTGTTGCTGAAGGATAGAGAGGAGACAGCGCATCCGAAATGATCTCCGCATTCACTTTCAGCGCTGCAGCCGAAAAGTTAAGACAAGTCCGTTTTGCGGCGGGGTTTGCATCCCTGAGAGTAATTTCCAGCGAGACCGGGGTGGGGGGTGGGGGGTGGGGGAGACACCAAATCAAACCAAACCAAAACGTGAGGTTTGTGCACGGTTGGGGTGATTTTTGGAGGGGAGGAAAGGCGGAAAGGGTGGAGGGGGAGGATGGATGTTAGGTTAATAGGAAGTTAAAATAAGAGAAGTCAGTGGGGCTGCTTCTTTTGGGGGGGGGGGGGGTGTGGGGGGAGGTGAAAAAAATCAGTGGAGTGATGGCGCCGTCTATGTTCGGCTAAACTCCAGTGTCACCTAGAAAATCACTCTGGGGAGTATCCAAACTAAACGCCCCTTTGCTTTTCAAGCCGAAGAGGCTTCTCCCCCCTCCCCCTTCCCCCCTTTCCCAAATGGGCAACCTTAAGCCTCTGTGGCCCTTGTTTTAACTCCCTCCTCCCTAGAAAAAAAAAAGACAGATTATTCATTTATTTATTTGTTTCATTTATGTATTTATTTATTTATCTTTTAATCTGAGTGTGCCTAATCCTTTCAGTGAGCAGATCGACTCTCTTATTTATTTAGCGATGCTGGAAACTGACCGAAATGCTGCCAGCACGCTCAGCTGGGAGGGGGGGTGGGGGGGGGTGTGCGTATGTGTGATGCACTCAGAGATTAAGACAATGCTGTGTCTCACTAGCCTTGCATGCACAAACCCACAACTAAAATGAGGGCTATTGGATTGCATTTCCTCAGAGAAAACAGCCCAGCACTGCAGATGTCTTTATTTCTCTAGTGCAAATATTACATAGGAAGGGAAAAGTGTGAGGCTTTTTCTTTCCTTCCCCCCCGCCCCCCCCCCCCCTTTTCTTTTCTTTTCCTTTTTCAAACAGAAAAGCAAATGAGTCTCCTTTTTTTTTTTTTTTTTTTCTTTCCAGATTATAAAAAAAAATTATTCCTTTTTCATGGGTGGAATTCCTAATTTAGACACTTATTGTCACATTGGCTTTCAACGCCTACACCATCCTGAATAACACTGCGCAGAACTGCATTGCCTGCAAAGTGCTTCAGCAAAGGGGAAATTGTTTCCAGAATTGCTGATAAGTTTCTCTTTTTGAAACTGGCAAATGCTGTACCGACCCTGTTTGGAGAAGGAGGACCCTGTTGTTCATTGAGATGGACGCTCGGGAAGGAGGAAAGCCGACCGTGTGGATAGCCCTGGCAGCAGCTCTGCTTTTTCTTGCCTTTTAAGCCTCCGCTCTAAAGAGGGTTAAAGTTGGTGCTGCTTTGCCCATTTCCAAGATTCAGAGCGTGAATTGTAATCTAGGAGATAAGAAAAATCTCTTCAAGGGAGCTTTACCCAGTGATTTGCTGCGTGTTACGCAATGGGAGACAGAAGATGCCTTGCTGTTTGGTGAGGAGATGAAAAGCTAAGCAAAGATACACATCCAAACTCAGTAACTGGTGCCGGGGTGTGTGTGTGTGTGCATGTCTGCCTCTGCTTACAGAGCAACAGTGGAAGAAGCTGCATTCTAGAGAGTTTGGAAATTAGCGTGGCGTGACTTCTGCCCGCCCGTGCCTGACAGCAGGAGGTGAAAGAGCTGCTCATTTGTAAGAGATAAGCCACTTCTCAAAGGTTAATGCTCAGAACGTTCAGGCTGACTTTTTTGGATAACGTTACGGAGGTAAATATAACTTCAGGTTTTGCTTTCTTGACCTAGGCCAGTGTTAAAAGGAGAGCAGAGCGTGTGGAGGCTGGGACGCTTGACAGGTGCAGTCCAACAGCTTCATTTGGAGGGAGAGTAGCAGAGAGAAAATGTAGCATGCCTTTCATCACTCAGCTGCCTAGCTGCAGAACACAGGAGCTAATCAGATGGTACAAGGTAATTCGTAACAAGAGGGCAAGTGCAGCCCAGTAGGTGCAGAGATCCTGCTGTAGCACCGGCAGCTCTCTGGAGATGCTGGTTGGAGATACTAATCCAGTAATCCATTTTATGCGTCCTAAGAGGTGGAATTGTTATCTCAAAAGAGGCAGCGTTTAGTGGCGGTGGCAGACCACCGCTAGTGTCAGCTCTCTGTTTCCTTCTCCCATAGTGTCCAAACGTTATCATTACATTAATCTCAGTGTTCCCAGCCTGGCTTTGCTTTTTATAGAGACCTCTGGATAGCAGGTGGGCCAGGCTGAAGGCATGGACGTGCATGGGCAATCAGGCTCCGTCTGTAGCAAATAATCACCTGTGCCTTTTAAAATGAAGAGTTGCCATTCTTCACAGTGAACTTCTCAGACCACACAGGAAAATTATATCGAACAGCAAGACGCTGCTGGCTTCCTTGCTCTGTTCTGCTGCCATTCTGCATCTGCATGTGGCTACAGCAGGCTACTTAATTACTTTTGGAAGCCGGCAAGAAAGAAATTCTCCTTTCCTTGGCCCCTCAGGGAGTGCCTCTAGGGCTGTGTTGTTTTCTTTGTTAAACCTTAAGTTGAGCAGCTGTAGTCCACGCCATGATGCCTGCATCCTTAGAGAGGAGAGGACATCCCTATTAATAATCTAATAGCCGCTGTGGTTTTTGTGTTGTGGGGTTTTTTCCCCCCGCCAATCCGACCGTAGGAGACACTTTGGCTGTGGCGACAGCCACGCGATGGCACTGTGCTCACAGCAGCGAACCCGGCCCTTGCGTTATAAAATAGCCATCACCTGCCCTTCTTTCTGAAAAGGGGCTCTAACTGCAAGCTGCAAAACAGCTGCCTCCAATATTTGCGAGGAGTTTTGGTCTTGTTTCCCCCCCCCCCCCTCCTTCCCCCCTTGTTTCGTGGTTTCCTTTTTCAATGCGTGAGGAATTCTACTTGCCTTTCTTATTTCGTTTCATCTCCTGCAGGCCAAATGACATAGGATGAAGGCTGTTCGTAATTTGCTGATTTATATATTTTCCACCTATCTGCTGGTTATGCTTGGATTTAATGCTGCCCAAGACTTCTGGTGTTCCACGCTGGTGAAGGGGGTCATTTATGGATCGTATTCTGTGAGCGAGATGTTTCCCAAGAACTTCACAAACTGCACCTGGACGCTGGAAAACCCAGATCCCACCAAATACAGCATTTACCTGAAATTCTCCAAAAGGGACCTCAGCTGCTCCAACTTTTCCCTCTTGGCTTATCAGTTTGATCATTTTTCCCACGAGAAAATCAAGGATCTTTTAAAAAACAACCACTCCATAATGCAGCTCTGCGACTCCAAGAATGCTTTTGTATTCCTGCAGTACGACAAGAATTTCATTCAGATCCGCCACCTTTACCCTCTCAATTTCCCGGGATTACAGAAAAAGGAGGAAGACCAAAAGTCCTTCTTTGAATTTTTGGTGTTGAACAAGGTGAGCCCGAGCCAGTTTGGCTGCCATGTGTTGTGCACTTGGTTGGAGAGCTGCTTGAAATCGGAGAACGGGAGAACCGAGTCCTGTGGGATCATGTATACAAAATGCACCTGCCCTCAGCATTTGGGAGAGTGGGGAATAGATGACCAGTCCCTGATGTTGCTCAATAACGTGGTGCTGCCCCTCAACGAGCAGACGGAGGGCTGCCTGACCCAGGAGCTGCAAACCACCCAGGTCTGCAACCTCACCAGAGAAGCCAAACGGCCGCCAAAAGAAGGTAGGTACCGCTTGGAGCAGGGGCTGAAGCCACACCGGTGTGTAGGTCCTGCTCCTGGCTCTCTTTGATACTCACGTTCATTTGATGTGCTTTCCACTCTGGCTTGCCTCTAGACCAGGCTAAAAGCTGGAGGAGATTCACACTGCTTCAGGGCAGGGAGGGCTGCATTTTCATTTCTAAATTGGCCTAACCTTCAGCACCCTTTAGAGTCCTCACCAGTAGGATCCATCTGTTTCCAGCCCCCACTGACAGTAATGCCCACAGGTGGTGAGCCAGGAATCGCTCTCCCCCTTGCCACCTCTTTGCTGCAACCATCCCACCACAAAATCTTGTCCCTCTTGATGTGGTCTTTGCAAGGGAAATGTTTCCAAAGGCATGCAGGCAACCTGACTGAAAGACCAAGAGATTCACCGTGGTCAGCACAACTGGTTCCATCTGGGCCAGACCATGAAAACCTAAAACCAAACCACAAACGATTGTAATTCTTCAGGGTGAACCTGAGGGGCCTTCAGGGTGAGAGATGTGAGGCACCTCAGAGAGCCAGGGCTTCCTGGGTGCTCTGGGAAGGGCTGCTGCACTGCCCCTTCTCCAGGCAGCCTGGGCTTAAGGAGTTGAAGGCTCTGGATCTCAGAGCAGTGTTAGTGTTGTGTGTGGGGTGTTAATGTCAGACCCAGCAGCTGCTTTTTGTCCCTGCTGGAAAAAGAGAGATTGTGGAAGGGTGAGAGGATGGGGGTCCAGCAATTAGCATGGCAGCCCTCTCCCTAGCCCCTCTGCTTCCTGTCTCCTGTTCTGGCCTCCTGACAATTTGAGGGAAGGTTGTGGGGTGATTTTGGAAAGGACATTAAAGGGATGAGAGGAAGGGAAAACATAGGCTGAACCTAGCCGAGGGGCTTTGGCTGCAACCTGTGGGTGAGGGGGGCTCATCCAGAGCAGCCTTGCGGGAATGGGGAAAGGGGTGGATGTGCCCGTGTAGCAAAGGGATAAATCCCTGAGCGAGGGGGATTGCATTTTAATGCAGGAAATGTTCCCTCTCTCCTTGTTTTCTGCAGAGCCACAAAGCTCCCAGTCTGTGGCGAGCCGCTGCCAAGCTCCCAGCCCCCAACACTCCCTCCCTCCCCCCCCAATAGAAGTTGCTTTGTGGAGGAATGTAACATTGACACGTTGTTAGGAGAGGATTTTCTTTAAGGGCAGCCAAGCCCCAGTGCTGTGGGAGAAGAAAAGCTGAACTTGCTCCAGCTGCCGCCGTGCCAGCGGCCGCGGGCAGGGCCGGGGGAGGAGGGGAGGGAAGGGACGAGCGACACTTGCGGTGTCCTGCGGGGCAGCGCCTCTCCCGCCGCACCAAACCCAGCCATCTTTAATCCGGGGAAGCTCTTCTCCTGTAAAAAGGAAAAAAACCTCCTGGAGAAGGCTGTGCGGCGGCAGGGATGGCATTTAACGGCGTTTACGGCTAATTAGTGCTCTGAGAAGGCGGCAGGCGAGCCCCGGCCCCGCGCCTGGCGGGCGCTGCGCGGAGGTGCCCCTCGCAGCCCCTCGCAGCCTGTGCCTCAGCGGGCTGGGGTCTCACACCGGCCTTGAGCGGGCCCGAAAAGTTCCGTGGGGGCTTTTCCACTCGACACCCTCTCCACCTCCCTTGTGTGATTCCCGGGGGAGCCACGGGGCCCACCCGAAAGCACGAACGCCGCAGAGCCGGGGGCGCGTAGGAGACGCTGCCGCGGTGCCAGGCTTGGCGGCGGTGCTGCCCCCGGGGACAGGCACTGCTTCCCTCCCCATCCTCAGGTTGGTGAGCCTGGGGCAGGAGGAGTGCAGGCGCAGCAGGCCCCCGAGAGCCCTGCATTCCGCCCTCAAAAGCAGGCTGAATTCCAGGGGGATGCGTGTCTCCCAGTTGAAAGCACCTGCCTCTGAAATTTGCTTAGTGGAAAGGACAGAGGAAGCTTAGGGCAAACGCTCGTCTGCGCTTTTTTTCTTACGTTTTGAGACGTGTTTCTCGCATATTTTGCATCCAGTTTCAGACGTGTTCTAATTCATGCCCCTGTCCGTGGGTTTTCCTGCATACCAGCTTGAGTAAGAGCACCGTTAGGGTGCAAAATGTTTGGTAGATGGGAGGTTTCCTTCACTTGGTTTTTGCTGTACTTAGTGGGTTGTTTTGGTGTTTGGGGTGAGAATTTGAACAGTAATGCAATTATTTTGATGCTTTATTTAATGGCTTCATTGCACTTGGAAATTGCTCGTCAGGTCGTTACTAAAAGTTGTAATCACTTGGCAAATTGGGCCTCCCGGTACTTCTCGGTAGTAGGATGCTCCTTAGCTTCTACTCAGCGTTTAAAACATTTCTCCCCTTGCCTCAGAAGGCTGAAAATCTGCAGGAGAGGTCTGTTGAGCCTTTGGTTTCTGTGGACATGGGCACATCTGTCAAGCACATCAGTCTGCCGGTTAGTGGTTCAGTTGGAGGCTTTATTGGAGGGCTCAAGACTTAAGAGTGTTCCTACCACAAACATAATGGAATTGATCACTTCTGTCAGCTAAATTTCAGCAAGAAATGCAAATTTTTGTTTTCACAGGCAATCTGGTCCCAGGTAGATCAATGCAGCACAAAAAAAAAAAAACCCAACACCAAAAAAGGTAGAGCAACAACTGAGAAAATGGTTTCTTGTTTGATAGAGGTTCGTAGTGGTAGCTGGAAGCAGAGTTCTGTTGGTATGAGTCGAGTTTTCAGGGGAATGGGGTTTGCCTAATGCTGTGAGAGTGCTCTGGACTTGATAAGATTGTGTTTTATGAATTTGTGCATTACTTGGAGGTTTGGTGCTGCCATTGCCTAGCAATAACTTGCAGAAAGGAATTGCAAAGGCCTTGACAGCTTTCTGCAGCATTATGCATCCCCCTCCCATCCTTCAGCTTGGCTTTCATCAAGCTTGACTATATGGAGTGCAAAATCTTTTCCCAAAACGATTTTCAGTCACATTTTAAAAACATAATGTAAAGAGAGAGCATTTAGATTAAAGTCTACTGTTTCTGGGTTGGGGTTTTTTTTGGTTGAACTCTGAATATTTTTGCCATTTGGAATATGATAAATGGCTTAGGAAAATAGATGCAAGTCAATGTTGTTGGGGTTGGTGTTTTTTTTCCCCCCTGTTTAAATAGTGTTGTGTTTTACAAAAGAGGTGACAAGTGTATAATGGATGATTGTGTTTCTAGGAGTGCTGAAGTGTTGAACAATAAAAGGAACCAAGTCAAAATAAGGAAGCTGTAGCTATTTGTTTTGGTTTGGCTTATTTGCAAATAAAAGGGCCTGGAAATACGTGGTTTGATCAGCACTACTTCTGTAGGCAGATCATCTTTGCTGTCACTGGTTACAGCAGTACTGGAAAGTACCAAATTTTCACTGAGACCCACTTCACTGCCATTGTGTCTGGATCCTTCTCCATTGCCTTACAGCTCAGGACCCATTTTCATTGGATCTGGATCCTTATCCATAGCCTTACACCTGAGGAACCACTTCCAGTGGGTTTGGATCCTTCTTGATAGCCTTACACCTGAGGACCCACTTCCATTGGATCTGGATCCTTCTCCATAGCCTTACACCTGAGGAACCACTTCCAGTGGGTTTGGATCCTTCTCCATAGCCTTACACTTGAGGACCCACTTCCATTGGATCTGGATCCTTCTCCATAGCCTTACACTTGAGGACCCACTTCCATTGGATCTGGATCCTTCTCCATACCCTTACACCTGAGGAACCACTTTCATTGGATCTAGATCCTTCTCCATACCCTTACACCTGAGGACCCATTTTCATTGGATCTGGATCCTTCTCCATAGCCTTACACCTGAGGTGTTTAGCCTGGATCAAAGCACTAGCAAACACATCTCTGGCAGGGTCCTGAATTCAAGGGCTCAGGAGAATTTGTCCTCTTGATCTTCAGTGCTGTGACTGAAGTATCTCATGAAGTTTCTGTCAATGAAAGAGGGCTGAGGTCCAGCTTCTGTGGACCTGTAAAACCTTTGCATCTAGGCAGTCCACCTGATTTTATTATTGATGAAAATAAATCCACAAAAAAATAGTCTTTGGGGTTTTTTTTTTCTTTATCATGACCAGTACAGAGCTGTGATGATATTATGGGGTTTTATAACAGTTGCTTTGGCTAGAACTGTAGGGAGATTCCCCTCCCCCCTGTGTTTTACTGCCTGATCTGACAGGGCCCCCTCTTAAAACAATGGAAATAATTCTTTCCCCCTCTTACTTTTCAGCCAGCAGGAGAAAAGAAAGAGAAAGGGGATATTCACATTAATTAAGTCTTGGCATTTGGAGTTCCAGGCCTAATCTTGTACATCTTGTTCAGCCAGTCTAAAATAATTTCAGCAGGGATGTTTTAATATGCTGGAAATGTAGCCATTGGTCTGCTCTGTCACAAATTGTAACAGCTCCCTGCATTACCAGCATCTCAGTATTCAGCAGCTGATTGATTGGTTCTTTTTTTGGCCTGGTTTCAGATCTGGAAGCAAGAATGATATCTGAGCAGTGGATTTGCTGTCTGTTTGAAGCAGCAATTCATGAAACAATGTTGAACCCCGGGAAGATGTGAGATGCAGATAGTTTGGTGAAGCTTTTGTGGCGTGTGTGCATTTATTTGTGTGGTGTCCTGTGGCTGCACACCTCTTGTTGCATGCATTTAAGATGAAGTTAGCCTGTTCCCCACATAGTCAGAGGTGAGCAGGCTGGACATCCCTAGTCAAAAAGTCATGGGCAGTAATAATGTGCCATAGCTTGGCTCCAGCAGAGGACTTGGTGCCATGGTTTAGTTCTTCCCAGAGAGAGTTGTTGGCCATTGGAATGTGCTGCCCAGGGAGGTGATGGAGTCCCCATCCCTGGAGGTGTTCAAGAGGGGATTGGATGTGGCACTTGGTGCCATGGTTTAGTGGTCATGAGGTCTGTGGTGACAGGTTGGACTTGATGATCTTCGAGGTCTCTTCCAACCTTGGTGATTCTGTGTGATTTGAGCTGCTAAATCAGTGCAGGATCCATCTAGGGACATGAAGCAGCATGAAATGGAGTCTAATAGCTGTACACTTCTCCAGGGATATTGAATATTTAGTGTGCAACAGATAGTTGAGACTAAAACAGAGTCTAGAAAATCAAAAAGAAGTAGAACTGCTGGCCTCCTTATTAAAGGAGAGCAGCAACACACTTGGAAGACTCTTCATGTCCTGCTGTTTGCAGTAGGTTTTTTGTTATCCATGAGTTCAAGGGGAAGGTGAACACTAATGGGAGACAAAGGAAGCTGAGCACTAATGGGGAAACAGGCTGTTAAATTTTTGTGTCAAGGGTATTTTTCATTCTGACTCCATCCATTATTGTTTAGAAACTTCAAACTGATCGACTCAATGGAGCTGTAAACCATGCAGCTTCCCAGCAGTTCTGAGCTGTTTGTTACCACACTGTGGTGAGCACTCGGCTCTCACTGAAAATGGAGGATGTACAGAAAAAGAATTGCACTTTGAATAGTCTTTTTGTTGGTTGGTTGTTTTGTTTCATTCCTCTTAAACTGCTCATAGGTCAAAATCACCAGAGAACCCTTTATAAAATCAGTGAGAGATGTTGTGCTGCTTCAGTGACTGGCTGGAAAGCAGCCCTGAGGGGAGAGACTTGGGGGTGCTGGGGGAGGAGAAGCTCACCAGGAGCTCTCAGTGTGCACTTGCAGCCCAGAAAGCCAATCAGATCCTGGGCTGCAGCAAGAGAAGTGTGGCCAGCAGGGCAAGGGAGGTGATTCTCCCCCTCTACTCAGCTCTGGTGAGACCCCACCTGGAGTACTGCCTCCAGTTCTGGAGCCCCTATTACAAGAGGGATCTGGAGGTGCTGGAAGGTGTCCAGAGAAGGGCCACGAGGATGATCAGAGGGCTGGAGCACCTCTCCTGTGAGGATAGACTGAAAGAGTTGGGGCTGTTCAGTCTGGAGAAGAGAAGGCTCTGAGGTGACCTAATTGTGGCCTTCCAGTATCTGAAGGAGGCTACAAGGAGGCTGGGGAGGGACTTCTCAGGATCTCAGGTAGTGATAGGACTAGGGGGAATGGAATGAAGCTGGAGGTGGGGAGGAAGTTCTTCCCCATGAGAGTGGTGAAGCCCTGGAATGGGCTGTCCAGGGAGGTGGTTGAGGCCCCATCCCTGGAGGTGTTTAAGCCCAGGCTGGATGAGGCTCTGGCCAGCCTGATCTAGTGTGGGGTGTCCCTGCCCATGGCAGGGGGGTTGGAACTAGAGGATCCTTGTGGTCCCTTCCAACCCTGACTGACTCTGTGATTCTATGATTCTTTCTGGGTCTGGTTCCCAGCTGAAGGAGATGTTTCATAATCTGGTGGATTCCAGTGTGCTTCGTGTAATGCCCTTTTGGGCTGACTTTGCTGAATGAAAACCAACCCCCTCCCCCCGAACATTGATATTCTTAGTGCATATTTGGGTCACTCTGGACCATTCATAATAGGGTGCTTTATCAGTGGCCAGTTGGATTTCAGATTCCTGATTTTTTTTTTGTTGAAGGGGTGGACTGTTGCACAAGCATTCATGGTCAGAATCTCCTCCTCAGTAAGCCCTGTCTTTGTTTTCAGGGATTATATGCTACCACCCCTGCATCACTTTGTGCTGCATTGACCCTTCCCACCTGATTTACTTCAGGAAATGGGAAACTTCTTGGCTTGATGTGAAGTTTAGGAGTTTGCATGCAAGAGTAATCAGCACTTCTCAGGTGGGAACTGAATTTGGTGGGATCTGGGGCAAGCCAGACGTGAATTTTCTGATACCTTCCAAAAGAAAAAGACAAGAGTTTCCTTTGTGGTAGCAAACACCAATTTAAATGGCTTTGCTTCGAGCTGTTTAAATACCTATTAGTGAATAGAGTTGGTTCTGGGTGTCTTTCTGTCTGAGAGGTGATCTCTTTGTTTTCTCACTGGTTCTCTCAGCATTTTGTCCTCCCCACACTAACCAGATGCCATGTCCCTTACTTTGTGGGAAAGGTCAGCCTGCTGCAGTCGAGTCTTTGCCCCTGCCTTCAGCAAGATCACAACTGTGCTGTGTAGGATCTGAGTACCAGTTTGTCATGAGCTCATTGCTGGCTTAAAACACTCATGGCTTCAATGCCATACTGTGTTGGAAGCTGTGTTAGAACCAAACCCATGCTTTGGGTTTCCCAGCCTGCCAGTTTTGCTTGAATTCAACCTTTATTTCTGTGCATTATTGCACATTGTGGAGCTTTCAGCTGGGGACAAATGCTGCCAGTTACCTCCATTCTCAAGAGCACAGAACACAAATGGAATCACAGAATGGTTTGAGGTAGAAGGGACCTTAAAGATCTTCTAGTTCCAACCTACCTGCCATGGGCAGGGACACCTTGCACTAGACCTAGGTAGGATGAAGAATGGGGAAGGTATGAAAGGAGATTAAATGTTCAGACTGAAGTCAAAGCATATCCAAATTAGGAACAGGATTCTGTCTGCCTTGCAGCTGAATCCAGTGAAGAAGGAACTGGGTAGTACTGAGTCCTGTACCATGAAGAATTTCAGACTTCATTGCCTGTCTTACACCAATAAACCTGTTGCCTCCGAAGACTTAGAATCAGTAAAGGATTTTGGTGGGAAGACACCTTCAAGATCACCAAGCCCAGTCATCAATATTTCAGACTTGTTTGCCTTTCTCATACCAGTAACCCTGTTGCCTTCAAATACTTAAAATCATTGAATCATTTGGCTTGGAAGAGAGCTCCAAGATCATCAAGTCTAACCTATCACCCAGCACCACCTAATCAACTAAACCATGGCATCAAGCACCCAATCCAGTCTCTTCCTAAACACCTCCAGTAATGGTGACTCCACCACCTCCCTGGGCAGCACATTCCAATGGCCAATCTCTCTTTCTGGGAAGAACTTCTTTCTGACACCCAGCCTAAACCTCCCCTGGCACAGCTTGAGACTGTGTCCTCTTGTTCTGGCATTGGTTGCCTGGGAGAAGAGACCAACCCCCTCCTGGCTACAACCTCCCTTCAGGGAATTGTAGAGAGCAAGAAGGTCACCCCTGAGCCTCCTCTTCTCCAGGCTAAGCAACCCCAGCTCCCTCAGTTAGGGATGTTAGTGGTGATCCTGTTTCCATAGTGGGACTTCATCTGTTAGATCTCAGTGACATGACTGAGAATTACATTATGGCATAGAATCATAGAATGGTTTGGGTTGGAAGGGACCTTAAAGATCATCCAGTTTCAAACCCTCTGCCATGGTCAGGGACACCTTGTAGTAAACCAAGCTGCTCAAGCCCCATCCAGCCTGGCTTTAAACACTTCCAGCCTTGGAGCCTCCATTTTTCTGGCCAACCTGTTCCAGTGCTTTACCACCCTCATGGAGCAGAATTTCTTCTTAATGCCTAATCTGACTGATCACACATTCAAAATATGGTAAATTGCAACAACCAGCAATAAACTGATCTGTAATTTTATGCCCTACTCTTCTTTCTCAACACAGGTGCTGCAGTTCTCCATCCTAAACATGAGCCAGCAGTGAGCCCAGGGGGCCAAGAAGGCCAATGGCATCCTGGCCTGCATCAAGAATAGTGTGGCCAGCAGGAGCAGGGAAGTCATTGTGCCCTGTGCTCAGCACTGGTTAGGCCACACCTTGAGTCCTGTGTCCAGTTCTGGGCCCCTCAGTTTAAGAAGGACATTGAGACTCTTGAAGGTGTCCAGAGAAGGGCAAGAAAGCTGGGGAGAGGCCTTGAGCACAGCCCTGTGAGGAGAGGCTGAGGGAGCTGGGGTTGTTGACTGGAGAAGAGGAGGCTCAGGGGAGACCTCATTGCTCTCTCCAACTCCCTGAAGGGAGGTTGTAGCCAGGTGGGGGTTGGTCTCTTCTGCCAGGCAACCAGCACCAGAACAAGAGGACACAGTCTCAGCTGTGCCAGGGGAGGTTTAGGCTGGAGGTGTGGAGAAAGTTCTTCCCAGAGAGAGTTGTTGGCCATTGGAATGTGCTGCCCAGGGAGGTGGTGGAGTCCCCATCCTTGGAGGTGTTCAAGAGGGGGCTGGACGTGGCACTTGGTGCCATGGTTTAGTCATGAGGTCATAGTATCATAGTATCAGTCAGGGTTGGAAGGGACCACAAGGATCATATAGTTCCAACCCCACTACCATGGACAGGTCTGTGGTGCCAGGTTGGACTTGATGATCTTTGAGGTCTCTTCCAACCTTGGTGATTCTGTGTGCTCTTGTGCAGTGTTCTATACTTTATATGTTGTGCATTTCTCTAGCACAGTGATTATGTGAGCTATTACATTTAATAGCCTCTGTCTTCTTTTTACAGTAATTTATTCTCCTCTCCTCACATCTCTCCATATTGCTGTTTTGTTTAGTTTTCTGTTTGCAAAAGCATGGAGAGAGGAGAAAAAAACCCACACCACCCAAATCTGCTCTGTGTGTTGGTATACACCCAGGGATTTTTCAGAGGAGACTTCTCCTTTTCTCTTCTCAGGGAATTAATTTTCTGAAGTTTATTCAGTGGTGTTTTATCAAAGGATTCCGACTCCAGAGTTGTTGCAAGCTCTCAAGTTGAAGTTCAGCTGCTCATTTATAAATATGCAGTAATTGGAATACAACAAAGGTCACTGCAGGATTCCCTGGAGCATTATTTGCATTCACTGTTAGCAAGCAATGGAAAATGTTCCTTAGGATAGAGGGAAGTTGTACATGAGAGGAAGTACAGCTTTACAAATTATGCCTCACTGTTGTATGAATATTTCAGAGTTTTCAGCTCTTCCTGGTTGCTGCTTGAGTCTCCAGAGGAAGGCAGTGAAATTTCTCAAAGTCATCCTCACTTTTATTAATCTCAGAGAGATATAAAACAAAGGGAAAGTTATAACTGAAGGGTTTTGTCAAATTACTGA
Organism: Dryobates pubescens; assembly: GCF_014839835.1. Classification (NCBI taxonomy): domain Eukaryota; kingdom Metazoa; phylum Chordata; class Aves; order Piciformes; family Picidae; genus Dryobates; species Dryobates pubescens. Next base: position 6,128,459 of record NC_071613.1, read on the forward strand.
CACGTTTTTCCTGATGGATTAGCCACCATCAGCATGAATAAAACCAAGCTCTGCTCACAGTGTGGGAGGCCAGTAGGGGTGTTGCTGTCCTCTGCAAAGGCCAAACTCTTGTCCTTACTGGAGGCAAACTCCCCCTGCTATCAATATCACTTGGTCTAAATGAGGATTAGATTGGAGCCCACAGAAGAGATGTGAAGCAGTGCTAGGATGTGTGCTTTCTACCCAAAGCAAATGATTTCATATCATTTCATGTAATTTCATCATTATATATCATTATGATTATCAGTTGTATTTGCAGATGACACCAAGCTGGGGGTAGGAGTTGATCTGTCAGAGGGCAGGAGAGCTCTGCAGAGGGACCTTGCCAGGCTGGACAGATGGGCAGAGTCCACAGGCAGGAGATTAAACACATCTAAGTGCCAGGTTCTACACATTGGCCACAATAACCCCAGGCAGTGCTACAGGCTGGGGTCAGAGTGGCTGGAGAGCAGCCAGGCAGAGAGAGACCTGGGGGTACTGGTTGAGAGTAGGCTGAACATGAGCCTGCAGTGTGCCCAGGGGGCCAAGAAGGCCAATGGCATCCTGGCCTGCATCAGGAACAGTGTGGCCAGCAGGAGCAGGGAGATCATTGTGCCCTGGACTCAGCCCTGGTTAGTCCACACCTTGAGTCCTGTGTCCAGTTCTGGGCCCCTCAGGTTAGGAAGGATGTTGAGTTGCTGGAAGGTGTCCAGAGAAGGGCAGCAAAGCTGGGGAGGGGTCTGGAGCACAGCCCTGTGAGGAGAGGCTGAGGGAGTTGGGGTTGCTTAGCCTGGAGAAGAGGAGGCTCAGGGGAGACCTTCTTGCTCTCTACAACTCCCTGCAGGGGAGCTGTGCCAGGGGAGGTTCAGACTGGATGTTAGGAGGAAATTCTACACAGAGAGAGATTGGCCATTGGAATGTGATGCCCAGGGAGGTGGTGGAGTCACCATCCCTGGAGGTGTTTAGGAGGAGACTGGATGGGGTGCTTGGTTGCATGTTTTAGTTGATTAGGTGGTGTTGGGTGATAGGTTGGACTTGATGATCTTGAAGGTCTTTTCCAACCTGGTTAATTCTATTAGTTTCTATTAGTTTTATTCTATTAGTTCCTTTTGCAGCCACACTGTTTGGAGGCAGCTGTATCAGGTTTGGTTACAGTATTCCTGGCAGATCCTTCACAGTCAGAGTCCAAGGTGCATGTTTCTCCCAGGGCTGCCTGCTGAACATGAGAGAGTGGTGCTGGGCTGCTGTGGAAGCGTGCACAGAGTGCTCAGGGATGAGGCTGTGAAACCTTGAAGCTCATTCCTGCAGCGCAGCTGGGAAGGGCTTCAATTCCAGATTGGAACATCAGGGAAACCTTAATTCATGCTCTGGACTGGTTATGAGGAACACTATTTGACACACTTCATGCAAAACCAGTTTTTTTTTCTCCCCAAAAGGCATGTTGGAAACTCTTAAGCCTGGAGGTTCTAATGTGGACTATTTCTTTGAATTCTCAGTGGTTCACTTGTTCTCCTACATTTTGCTTGTCTCTCTCCTATGAATCCCTTCTTTGCAGCCCCTTCTGTGTATGTAGAGGATCCCAATTGTCTGCAGAGCCCAGCACTTGAGCTATAAAAAGTGATGCCTTTTATCCTTGGAAGGGCTTGTGTTTGTTCTGTGGCAATGGCTGGGAGCTGCAGTGATTGGCACACGTACAGATGCTCCATAGTTTGAAGGTTGATAGATGTTGCTTCATACTGACAAGAGCAGAGGAGGAAAAATGTTGAGCACTGCAGGTGTAATGTGAATACAGAACCCAGTCCAGCTGCTCTTGTCTGCACCAAATGCCTAGGAAGTCATTGATAGCAGAGAGGGTATCGTGAAGGTTCACTCTCCTTGGAAGGGAGGAGGGTGCCAAGGCTGGGAGATTAGCCAGTCCCAGCACCTGCTACAGTTGTGGGAGTTATGGATGGGGCCATAGGGCTTCAGCTGGGGTGGTTTGATCTGGAGAAGAGGAGGCTGAGGTGAGACCTCATTGTTCTCTGTGATTCTCAAGCTGCACCACGGGAAGTTTAGGCTGGAGGTGAGGAGAAAGTTCTTCCCAGAGAGAGTTGTTGGCCATTGGAATGTGCTGCTCAGGGAGGTGGTGGAGTCCCCATCCCTGGAGGTGTTCAAGAGGGGACTGGACGTGGCACTTGGTGCCATAGTTTAGTCATGAGGTCTGTGGTGACAGGTTGGACTTGATGATCTTTGAGATCTCTTCCAGCCTTGGTGATTCTGTGATTCCCTGAAGGGAGGCTGCAGTGAGGTGGGGGATGGATTCTTCTGCCTAGTAACAAGTGACAAAATGAGAGGAAATGGCCTCAAGTTGCAGCAGGGGAGGTTTGGTTTGGACATTAGAAGAACATTCATGCCTGAAAGGGTTCTCAGAGCCTGGCATAGGCTGCCCAGGGAGGTGGTTGAATCCCCACTCCTGAAGGTGTTTAAAAGATGCAGAGATGTGGGACTGGGGGACATGGTTGAGCAGCAGCCTTGGCAGAGTCAGTGAATGGTTAGAGACAATGTTCTTAAAGGTCTTTTCCAACTGAAATGATTCCATGGTTCAACCACCAAAGTAGCTGCCACTGTTTCCTACCTCTCACAGCTAAGGCAGTGCCCAGACCCTTGTGCCTCTTATGTCTGTTGCTTAGGGCCTCTTAGGCACCAGCAGGTATGGACTGCACTGAGAAGAACATTTTGGAGGTCCTCATTTTAGATGCAAACCTTGGAGGTGATGCTGAGGAATGGAAACTTCTTGGGTCTCTTTTGTAAATGCAGCTTCCCTGCATCACTCCCTTTCCACGGGGTGTTGTTGGCCCAGATCTGCTTTGCCTTTTGCTGTATCTTCTGTGGATAAGCACATGAGAGTTGATAGTTTGCTCAGCAATCAGGATCATACAGGTACTCAGAACACATAGATTTTGTCATCTCTGCTAAACCTGAAAGACATCTTCCCCCCAGAGTTCTGATGAAAACCAAATCCATATTGTCTTCAGGTGTTTGCTGCTGCTTGACCTGACAGTGGGGTTTTATTGGCTGTTAGGCAGATGAAATATAGGAAGAGAATGAAGGACTCTTACATTTATCTCCTCTTCCAGGCTTTTAAAGGTTTGGATAATGGATTTTTGTCCAGGTGAAAGCTGAAGTGTGGCAAAAAAAAAATACTAGATTTTAGCTTCGCAGCATAAGGAGTGCAGTAACTTCACAGGAAAGACTCTGTCATAAATGAGACATGAATCACAGAATCATGGAATGGGTTGGGTTGGAAGGGACCTCAAAGGTCCTCCAGTCCAACCTCCCTGCAGTCAGCAAGGGCATCCTCCACTTGATTAGGTTGCCCAGAGCCCTGTCCAGCCTCACCTTGAATATCTCCGGGGATGGAGCCTCAGCCACCTCCCTGGGCAACCTGTTGCAGTGTTCCAGCAGCCTCAAGGTGCAGAACTTGTTCCTCACATCCAATCTCCACCTGCTCTGCTCTCATTCCAAACCATTGCCCCTGGTCCTGTCCCTGCAGGCCTTTGCAAACAGTCCCTCTGCAGCCTTCCTGCAGCCTCCTTCAGGTACTGGAAGGCTGCTATTCGGTTTCGCTGGAGCAGGAATCCCACCAATTCAGGACAGGATTCCCACTTATTCAGGGCAGGATTCTCACCAATTCACGGCAGGATTCCCACCAATTCAGGACAGCACATTCCATGCCTTTGGCATGCAGGCAAAACCCCCTTGGTAATCTCCTTTGCTCCTTTGAGAGCCATGGCTGGTGGTGGCAGTGAGGTGCTGTGGAAGACAGGAATTGCTGTGCTGAGCAGAGCACACAACCTGTGCATGCTAACTGGAAGGGTGCTCACCCTGTTCCTCTCATGAGGCAGACCCTTGGGCCACAAAGTCCATTTCAGCAGATTTGGTAACCTGCAGCTCTCTCAGAAAGTGTCACATTGCCCTGGTGAAGCTGACAGCTAAAGGCTTTGAGCAGGCTTCTTGCTCTGCAGCTCCTAGCACAAGGTTTATGCATAGCTTCCCTTGGAATTAGGCTGTCTCTCAGCAGGGGGTTTGCCCTTTCCTTTGTTCCTCTTGGTCTCCTTGTGCTTTGTCTTGTCTCTAGGTTGTTGGGTCTTTACATTACTCCTTCAGCTAAACCCTCAGATTTCCCAGAAGCTTGCACTTCCACAGAACTCCACTCTTATTATAGCCCTCTAAGCTTGCAGTTTATCCCTTCTGGGGCATAAAATAGGTGAAGTAAACAAACACAGAAGCTTTGGAGGGATTAGAAGTGGAGGGGAAAAAAAAAACACCCAACCCAACAACACACAAAACCCCACCAAAACCACCTCAAAACAAAAGAGGAACCAGACTTTATTTCAGCCAGCCCAAGAAATGCACGAGCTTGGACAAAGAAATTGAATCCCTTTATTCTGCTCCCCTCCCCTACTCTGCCCTGGTGAGGTCACATCTGGAGGGTTGTAGCCAGTTCTGGGCTCCCCAGTTCAAGAGGGACAGGGAACTACAGGAAAGAGTCCAACAGAGGCTGTGAGGGTGATGAAGGGAGTGGAAGATCTCTGTGACAGGGAAAGGCTGAGAGACCAGGGAGAAGAGAAGGCTGAGAGGAGATCTTCTGAATCTTTTTAAGTATCTGAAGGATTGGTGTCAGGATGAAGGTGCCAGGCTCTGTTCAGTGGTGCCCTGGGAGAGGACAAGGAACAGCAGGTACAAGTTGGAACCCAGGAGGTTCCACTTCAACAGGAGGGAAAAATTCTTTGCTGTGAGGGTGCTGGAGCTGACTGCCCAGAGAGGCTGTGGAGTCTCCTTCTCTGGAGACTTCCAAGACCCATCTGGATGTGATCCTGTGTGACCTGCCCTAGGTGATCCTGCTCTGGCAGGGGGGTTGGAATCAATGCTCTCCAGAGGTCCCTTCCAACCCCTATCATTCTGTGATTCTGTGAAACACTGAGAGGTTTGGTCATCAGCAGGCAGGTTAGATGCCTTTTTCTGGCAAACAGCAGAATTGTGTGGTCACCTAAGTGCCCAACCAGGCTTGACCAGAGGACAAAGCATGATGTGGAGTCCTGGAAGACTGTTCAGGTTCCTTGGGAACAAGAATGTCCCTACATAGGCAGAGCTAATAGTGATAGGATGAGAGGGAATGGATTGAAGCTTGAAGAGCGCAGATTTAGACTGGAGATAAGAATAAATCCTTTGCAGTGAGGGTGGGGAGACACTGGAACAGGTTGCCCAGGGAGGCTGTGGCTGTCCCCTCCCTGGAGGTGTTCAAGGCCAGGTTGGGTGAGGTCTTGAGCAACCTGGGCTGGTGGGAGGTGTCCCTGCCTGTGGCAGGGGGGTTGGAACTGGATGGCAAAGGATCTGTCCAGCCTTAAACCAGGACAATGATGTTTTGAAGTCCCTCCCAACCCATTCTATGTATCTATGAACGTTTCCAGGCCATTTGCACCATTTGAAGCTGCCAATTTTTCTCAGTCCCCTTTTAGACAGCAGAGCAGATGCCCTACCCCATGTGCAAATGCTGTGAGTTAATCCTTTTGCAGTAACCTTGAAGATTTTCCTGATGTTCCTTGTCAAGCTTTGCTTACATTAGTATTTAATTTCCCCTGCTGTCAGGAGGATTGAAGGGGAGAGCATGAGCCAGGGAATCCATCATGTTGGTCTGTGTTGGGATCCTGTCAGTTTAAGCAGAAGAAATACAGGGAAGAGGCAGAACTCCTTAAAAATGAAAAGGAGGGTGGAAAAAAAAAAGAGAGAAAAGGAGAAATTAAAGAGCCAGAAGTTCATAAAAATGAAAATGAAATCATGGAACTGAGAAAATAAAGAGCCAGAACTTCATTTTCTCATTTATCTTTATTTTCTCATTTCCATAAACCTGAAATTCTTTGTCTTCTCCTTTTCATAAACCTGAAATCCTGGCTCTGTGTCTTCTCATGTTCATCAAGTGAAATTAGTGAACCTTCCGGGTTGTGCTTCAAGCAAACATTCTTTGTTCCTGTCAAAGCACAGCTGGAAGTGAGTTACTCCTTGGTGTAAGGTGGATGAAGTTGCAAGTGTTACTCAGTCAGGACTGTATTCTTCTGTGGCAGTGGTTTCACTGTCACCAATGATTCCTACCTATTTAATACATCTGCTGTGTGCAAATGCACTGAAGCCTACTCAGCCCACAGAAGGTCAGGAGTTGGAAGGGACCTCCAGAAATCATCCAGTCCAACCCCCCTCCCTGCCAGGGCAGGTCACACAGGAACACATCCAGGTGGGCTTTAAAAGTCTCCAGAGGAGACTCCATCACCTCTCTGGGCAGCCTGCTCCAGGGCTCAGCACCCTCACAGGGACAAAGTTTTTCCTTCTGTTCTTGTGGCACCTCCTCTGCTCTGGCTTGCAGCCCTTGCTCCTTGTGCTGTGCTTGGACATCCCTGAGCAGAGCCTGGCTCTAGCCCTGCACATCTTGATCCCCAGCAATGAGGGCAGCCCTCAGGCTCTTCTGCTCCCAGCTCCAAGCCCTAGCTCCCTCAGCCTGTCCTCCCAGGGAGATGTTCCACTGCCTGCAGCAGCTCTGTGGCTCTGGGATGGAATCTCTCAAGCAGCTCCCTGAGGTCCTTCTTGAACTGAAGGGCCCAAACTGGGCACAATATTCCAGTTGTGGACTCCCCAGGGCAGAGTAGAGAGGCAGGAGAACCTCTCTTGATCTACTAACCGCAGCCTTTCTAATCCACCCAGAATGCCCTTGACCTTCTTGGCCACCAGGGCACATTGGTGGCTCATAGGCATCCTTCTGTCCATCAGGACCCCCAGGTCCTGTATGCTGCTCTCCAACAGGTCAGTCCCCAGCCTATCCTGGTCCATGGGGTTGCTCTTTCCCAGATGCCAGACTCTAGCATTGGCCTTGCTGGATTTCATTTAATTTCTCCCCAACCAAGTCTCCAGCCTGTCCAGGTCTGGCTGAGGGGGTGTCAGCTACTGTTCCCAGTGAACCTGCTGCCAGTGCCCTCTCTGCCCTCATCCAGCTCCTCACCAGGGTTAGTTTCAGCTGAAGGTGAGGAGAAAGTTCTTCCCAGAAAGAGTAATTTGCCATTGGGATGTGCTACCCAGGGAGGTGGTAGAGTCCCCATCCCTGGAGGTGTTCAAAAAAGGCTTGGATGTGGCACTTGGAGCCATGGTTTATTTGTCAGGAGGTGTTAGGTAATAGGTTGGACTTGATGATCTCTGAGGTCTTTTTCAACCTGGTTGATTCTGTGATTCTATCATTCTGTGAATATAATGGATACTCCTGGTCCCAGTAGTGACCCCTGAGGGACTCCATTACATACAAGCTTCCCACTAGACTCTGCCCCATTGACCACAGCTCTCTGACTCCTTTCCTTCACCCAGCTCACGTCCCCCTCCCTACCCAATCATCCAGACCACACTGCCTAAGTTTAGCTGCAGGGATGTGACCATGCCTCAATCTAAACTACCCAGAAAGTCACAGAAATGAGGAACTGTGTTGGAATGTAGTCTACCTGGACTTCAGCAAGGCCTTTGACACTGTCCCCCATGGCAAACTCCTGGTCAAGCCCCTGGCTTGGACAGCAGCACTCTGAGCTGGGTTAGGAACTGGCTGGAGGCTGAGCCCAGAGAGTGGTGGTGAATGGTGCCACAGCCAGCAGGCAGCCAGGCACCTGTGGTGTCCCCCAGGGATCAGTGCTGGGTCCCATGTTCTTTAACATCTTTATTGATGATCTGGATGAGGGCATTGAGTCCATCATCAGCAAATTTGCAGATGACACCAAGCTGGGGGCAGGAGTTGATCTGCTGGAGTGTAGAGAGGCTTTGCAGAGGGACCTTGCCAGGCTGGACAGATGGGCAGAGTCCAAGGGCATGAGATTGAACACATCCAAGTGCCAGGTTCTGCACATTTGCCACAGCAACCCCAGGCAGTGCTACAGGCTGGGGGCAGAGTGGCTGGAGAGCAGCCAGGCAGAGAGGGACCTGGGGGTGCTGGTTGATGGTAGGCTGAACATGAGCCAGCAGTGTGTCCAGGTGCCCAAGAAGGCCAATGGCATCCTGGCCTGCATCAGGAACAGTGTGGCCAGCAGGAGCAAGGAGGTCATTGTGCCCCTGTATGCTGCACTGGTTAGGCCACACCTTGAGTCCTGTGTCCAGTTCTAGGCCCCTCAGGTTAGGAAGGATGTTGAGTTGCTGGAAGGTGTCCAGAGAAGGGCAAGAAAGCTGGGGAGGGGTCTGGAGCACAGCCCTGTGAGGAGAGGCTGAGGGAGCTGGGGTTGCTTAGCCTGGAGAAGAGGAGGCTCAGCAGAGACCTTCTTGCTCTCTCCAACTCCCTGAAGGGAGGTTGTAGCCAGGTGGGGGTTGGTCTCTTCTCCCAGGCAATCAACACCAGAACAAGAGGACACAGTCTCAAGCTGCATCAGGGGAGGTTTAGGCTGGAGGTTAGGAAGTAATTCTCCACAGAGAGCGAGATTGGCCATTGGAATGTGCTGCCCAGGGAGGTGGTGGAGTCACCATCACTGGAGGTGCTCAGGAGGAGACTTGATAGGGTGCTTGGTGCCATGGTTTAGTTGATTAGATGGTGTTGGGTGATAGGTTGAACTTGATGATCTTGAAGGTCTCTTCCAACCTGGTTTATTCTATTCTAATGCTCTCACTTATGAGCAGAAATGAGGAACAAATGAAATGATTCAAATAAAATCACAGAACCCCGTGATTAAAATAAATCCTGCCATGCATGTTGTACATTTCCCCCCCTCCCCCCCCCCCCCCCCCCCCCCCCCCCCAGCTTAAATTATTTAGAATAAATGATTTAGAATAAACCTGCTTAAATTATTTAGGGAAAAAAACCCTCCTAAGCTGAGAGAGAGAGATGGAAATAATTGCCCACCTACAGACAGTTGTCTCTAATGATGCCATAAATCATTTACACTTCCATTTGGAGGAGCAGACATGGTTTAAATCAGTTCTTCATAGCAGGGAAAAAGCCAACCCAAACCACCTCAGACTCTGCTCCTCGCAGCCCACTGTGTCTGCAAGAGAGGGGAAATGCTGGAGATGGAAGCTGTCCCTGTGATTGTCTCTGTTTGACTTGAGGATTATGGAATGTTAAATACTGTTAGGAGAGAGTAATCCATGGGAGGCTGGTTGTCACCTCTGCCAAAGCAGCAGATGGACTGCTGACCTTTCCAGGGCAGTGTGAGATCTCTGTGCCTCTGAGTGGCAATGGTGCTGGCAGCACTCTTGCTCTCTCAGCTGTCCTCATTCAGTTAGTCTTCATTTGGAGCACTGAGTAGCTTTAATGACCAACCCCCCCCACTCCCCTCCCCATGATTGGGCTTTTTGGTTTGTGCATTCCCTCCCTTCCCTTTTCATCACCATTTACTACAGCCACACTTGCCCTAGTTCTCCCAGGTGGGTGAATTTTGAACTCTGGCCAGATACCAGATAATCTTTGTCCACACAGGTGGCCTCTGCAGCCTTGGAACACCAAATTCTATTTTCCAAGGGTTTTCATTGTGCACCCACTTTCAGAGCACTGACAATTTAGCTTTCCACTCCGTGGCAATCTGGAATGAATCGATGCCATCTCCAGGGAGACCTTAGAGCTGCGTTTCGACATCTGAAGGGGACCTACAGGAAGGCTTTGGAAGGACTGTTCAGAAGGGCCTGTGGGGATAGAATGGGGTGCAATGGTTTGGAACTAGAGCAGGGCAGATTTAGGTTGGACATCAAGAGGAAGTTCTGCACAATGAAGGTGGTGAGAAACTGGAACAGGTTGCCCAGAGGGGTAGTTGAGGCCCCAGCGGTGGAGAGATTCATGGCCAGACTTGATGTGGCCCTTGGCAGCCTGCTCCAGTTGGAGGTGTCCCTGCTGAGTGCAGGGGTGTTGGACAAGATGCCCTTTGAGGGTCCCTTCCAACCTGGTGCATTCTGTGATTCTATGAATCAAAGTGAAGACTGAAACAAAACAGTTAGCTCCATTAGTTTTATCCTGAGCAAGTGGATTGTATGACCCTCAGAAGTCCCTTCAAATCTGAATGGGCAAGGTTCAGTGGCCATGGTGGTGATAGCTTGATAATCTTGGAGGTCTTTTCCAACCCAAACAATTCCATGATAATATGAGCAACCTGGTCCAGTGGGAGGTGTCCCTGTCTATGGCAAGGGAGTTGGAACTAGAGGACCCTTTATGGTCCCTTCCAATCCAAACCATTCTATGAATCCATGATTCCATGATTCTACAATTCCATGGTTCTCTGATTGCATGGATTCTATGACTCCATGATTTTGTGGATCTGTGATTCCATAATTCTATGATTCCATGATTTTATTATCCTATGATCCCATAATTCCATCTTTCTTCAATTCCATGATTCCCTGATTCTATGACAGTGCACAAAAGGGCCAAAATAGTGAAGACCAGCTAATAACTAATGCTGGAGGGAGTCATTCAAACAAATAATTCTGCCTATGCCAACCTTCATCCTTTGAGACAGCTGGGCGTTTAAGAAGCCAGGTTCAGGGCTACCAAGAGATTGCATTCAAACAAAGCCAAACAAATCAAGTAGTAGAATGGAATGGAATAGGATAGGATAGGATAGGATAGGATAAACCAGGTTGGAAGAGACCTTCAAGGTCATCAAGTCCAACCTATCATCCAACACCACCTAATTAACTAAACCATGGCACCAAGTACCCCATTCAGTCTCTTCTTAAATGCTTCCAGGAATGGTGACTCCACCACCTCCCTGGGCAGCACATCCCAACGGCCAATCTCTCTTGCTGGGAAGAACTTCTTCCTAACATCCAGCTTAAACCTCCCCTGGTGCAGCTTGAGACTGTGTCCTCTTGTTCTGGTGCTGGGTGCCTGGGAGAAGAGACCAACCCCCACCTGGCTACAGCCTTCCTTCAGGGAGCTGTGGATGGCAATAAGGTCTCCCCTGAGCTTCCTCTTCTGCAGGCACCCCAGCTCCCTCAGCCTCTCCTCACAGGGCTGTGCTCCAGACCCCTCCCCAGCTTTGTTGCCCTTCTCTGGACACCTTCCAGCAACTCAACATCTTTCCTAAACTGAGGAGGCCAGAACTGGCCACAGGACTCAAGGTGTGGCCTAACCAGTGCTGAGCACAGGGCACAATGACCTCCCTGCTCCTGCTAGCCACACTGTTCCTGATGCAGGCCAGGATGCCCTTGGCCACCTTCTAGTATTTCAAGTCAGTCACCTCCAGGAAGCAGGAGCAGGTTTGAGTGCTGTCCCTTTGTGCTAGGTCACAGCTGTTACCATGCTGTTGGTAGCTCCTGGCACTGAGAGACAAGATAAAGAACCACTGCTGAATAGTGCTCTGGAGAAAGGGAAAGAGAGAAGAGGCAGCCAGACAAGAATATTCCAAGTGAAAGCTTGTAGGAGAAAGATAAGGCAGTAGAAAAAGAGAAAGAGATTAATGCTAGCCAAAGGGGTACAGATGATAAGAATTTTCTTTCAACATCACAGGAATAAAAAAAAAGGAGAAAGAAAAACCCCAAATCCAGGAAAGACTGAAGGGGATGATACTAATCTGGTGAAAATAGCTGAGTTTAAAAGCTGCTATTTAGGAGTAAGAAATTAAGGGTGATCCTAGAGCAATTACAAAAGAAGAAGAACTTGACAAAGGAGAAATAAGGTCAGCTGTTGGAAATGTATCCTAGAATGGCTCTGGTTGGAAGGGACCTCAGAAATCATCTACTCTGTGCCATGGGCAGAGACACCTCTCAGCTAGGCTCAGCTGCTCAAGGCCTCATCCAGACTGGCCTGAAACACCCCCAGGCAGGAGGCAGCCACAGCCTCCCTTGCCAGCCTGTGCCAGAGTCTCACCACCCTCATATTGAAGTTCTTCCTCAGCTCCAGTCTAACCCTGCTCTGCCTCAGCTTCGAACCATTCCCCCCTGGCCTGTCCAGACACCCTCAGTCTCTCTGCAGCCTTCCTGCAGGATCCCTTCAGGGACTGGAAGGCAGGAATCCTGCCATTTCAGGGTATTGTTGCTACACCTTCTTTACTCTACAAATGCATTAAAATGAATCACATCTGCTGTAGTCTATTGACAGCAGGTTATGGGTATGATATATGCAGACATCTGTGGCCTCACTGTTCACTGTGCCTTTTCCTTTCACAATGCAATGATCTGATAGTAAAACATTTGTATATTCTCATCAGTAAATGTGTCAACAAAAGAGAGAAAGCTCATGGAGACCACTTTGCTCTCTACAGCTCCCTGAAAGGATGTGGGAGCCAGGTTGGTGGTTGATCTCTTCTCCTTAGTTACAAATGATAGGATGAGAGAAAAACAGCCTCAAGATACACCAGGTTTAGTTTGGGCAGTAAAAGAGATTCCTTGACCAAAAGGGTTCTCCAGCACTGGCCCAGGCTGCCCAGGGAGGTGGTTGAATCCCCATCCTTGGAGGTGTTTCAAAGAGGCAGAAATGTGGTGCTGAGGGAGGTGGTTGAGCACAAAACTTGGTAGAGCTGGAGAATGGTTGGAATTGATGTGCTGGCTGCCCCCAGGCCAGGTTGGATGAGGCCTTGAGCAACCTGATCTGGTGGGAGGTGTCCTTGCTATAGCAGGGGGGTTGGAACTGGTTGATCTTCAAGGTTCCTTCCAACTGAAACTGTTCTATGACTCTCTGAAGGTCTGAATCTTCAAGGTCTTTCCTGAGTGAAATGGTTCTCTGATTCTGCATGAGACAGGAGTGAATGAAGACATGGTGTGCAGGCAAGCTAATGAAATGCCTGAAATCAATTAGTTAGTTTTAATGCCAGGTCAGGACGAGCCAGGAAAGCCTGAAGGACCCGTGGGCATGAATGACATCACTGTAAACGTGGCTAGGAAGGTTTAATAGCTGGTGGGACAGCAAGGAGGACCTCTCATCCCCATGGCCCCAGGGGCAGCCTTTTCTGAGCATGAAGCCATTCTTGCAGAAGAGGAAAACAACTCAGGAACTCTCTGTTTCAGTGCTGAACCTCCCTGGTGCACAACATTTTCCCTGCCTCTCTGCTGGAAAGTGAGTTCTTACCCTAAGTACCTCCAGAAAACATTTTGGACCTGCAAAGGAAGCCAAGGTATCAGTGTTTGCTCCTTCCAAAAGCAGGCTTGCTTCACCCTGCAGGGCTTCCTCAGGGGTCCCAAGGATCCAGAGAAATAGTACCATAGTATCAGTCAGGGTTGGAAGGGACCACAGGGATCATCTAGTTCCAACCCCCCTGCCATGGGCAGGGACACCCCACACTAGATCAGGCTGCCCAGAGCCTCATCCAGCCTGGGCTTAAACACCTCCAGGCATGGGGCCTCAACCTCCTCCCTGGACAACCCATTCCAGGGCTTCACCACTCTCATGGGGAAGAACTTCCAGCCTGAATCTGCCCACCTCCAGCTTCATTCCATTCCCCCTAGTCCTATCACTACCTGAGATCCTGAGAAGTCCCTCCCCAGCCTTCTTGTAGCCCCCTTCAGATACTGGAAGGCCACTTTCCACTGTCAGGGATTTCTTGTCCTGCTCTGAAGGTAAAGGCAGCCTTCCAGTCAGCCTCCAGCACTTCATTCTTGTTTGTCTTCTCAATTTTTCAGCCCTGGATTGATTCCTTCAAGACCAGAGAAGAGTATACTCAGGGAAGGGGAGGGGGTGGAAAGCCTGCAATGATTTCCTGTGTCACCCCTAGATTGTCTCAGGGCTAAATACACCAAGCATGTCACACCAAAGCAAAGAATTAATTCACTGAGACTGAGATTGTAGTAAAAAGGATTAGACAGCCATAGGAATAAAATAGAACATCCCCTGTTATACAAGAGGGGACTTCAATGCTTCTCTCACTGCACAAAATCATTACTTCTTGAAATGTTTTTTTGGGGAAAATCCTGTCTGCTGTGGAGTCCTTCTGCTGGCATTTAAGCTGACTGTGGATTTTAAAGTAGGTTTAGGAGGTTTGTTCTTGCACCACTCTGCATTAAGGGTCATCCTGCTGCAAAGCAGCACCATGGAGAGGGACCTTGCAGTCCTGCTGGACAACAGGTTATCCGTGGGACAGCAGTGTGCCCTTCTGGCCAGAAAGGTCAGTGGTATTCTGGGCTGCGTCAAGAAGAGTGTGGTCAGCAGGTCAAGGGAGGTTCTTCTTCCCCTCTACTCTGCCCTGGTGAGGCCACACCTGCAGTATTGTGTCTTGTTCTAGTGCCCGTTGCTGTCTAGCTTCTCCCCCACCAGCACCCTCAAGTCCTTCTCTGCAGGGCTGCTCTCTCTCATCACCCCCAGCCTGGATTCTAATGAGGATTGCCCTGACCTAGGTGCAGGACCTTGCACTTTGCCTTATTGACCCTCATGAGGTTCTCAGCCACCTCTGCAGCTTGTCCAGGTACCTCTGGATGTCTCCCATCCCATCCTTCAGTATCATCAAGAACACCACTCAGCTTGGTATCATGTGCAAAGTTGCTGAGGGTGCCTCAGTCTGCCTGTCTGTAGCACTGATGAAGATATTGAACAGCTCTGGTCCCAGTACAGACCCTTGAGGGACACCACTTCTCACCAGTCCCCATCTGGACCTTGAGCCATGCAACAGATGCATGGTGAGACTATATCTGAAGGAAGAAGGCATCTTTATTAGAAAACACATTAGAATAGATTAAGATCAGATGTTGGTTCCCAAAAATATGCCTTTAGAAATTGTGTGAGCCAGCAGTGCCCTCCTGCAGCCCAGCAGGCAGCTGTGTGCTGGGCTGCAGCCAGAGGAGTGTGGGCAGCAGGGCAGGAGAGGGCATGCTGCCCCTGGGCTCTGCTCTGCTCAGACCTCACCTCCAATCCTGCCTCCAGCTCTGCTGTCCCCAGCAGGAGAAGGACACAAAACTGCTGGAGTGAGTCCAGAGGAGACCACAAAGATGATCCAAGGGCTGCAGCACCTCTGCTATGAGGCCAGGCTGAGGGAGCTGGGGGTGTTCAGCCTGGAGAAGAGAAGGCTCCAGGGGAACTTCAGAGTTGCCTGACAGTACCTGGAGGGATTCTGCAGGAAGGCTGCAGAGAGACTTTTCCTGAGCGTGTCTGGAGACAGGACAATAGGGAATGGTTTGGAGCTGAGGAAGAAGTTCTTCAGTAGGAGGCTAGTGAGACTCTGGAATAGGCTGCCCAGGGAGGTTGTGAATTCCAATTCCCTGGAGGTGTTGAAGGCCAGGCTGGATGGGTCTTTGGGCAGTCTGGGCTGGTTGAGAGGCATCTCTGCCTATGGCAAGGAGGTTGGAGTAGATGATCTCTAAGGTCCCTTCCAACCTAAGCCATTCTGTGATTTATGTGTATTTTATTCCCCCCACAGGCAGTGTGAAATGCCATTTATAAGGACACAATGGCCTCTGAAATGAAAGGTGGAATCATGTGTCCTGCAAACAATCTGCTTTGCTACTGTAAGCACTGAGAGCTGCTTCCTCCAGAAAACTTTAACTGCTCTTTTATTTTTAGAGGTGATCATTCAAGGGACCTGCATCATCTTCAGGTCTTCTCATGTACAAGAAGGAAACAAACAATCCTGGGCTCTCTTTCCAAACCAGTTGGAGTTTTTTGCACTGTGGCTTGCTGGGGAGATATAAAAATAACCTTTGTGCCTGGAGGAATGTGGTAGAGCTTGCAAAATGTCAGGGAAGTTTCTTATTTGTGCATAGATATTCTGTTTCTTTTCCTGCCTGCTGTGTTCTGTAGAGAGGAACCGTGCAGAAATGTCTTAATTGAAGGGAAAACAGATTCAGAGATTCATAGAATGGTTTGGGTTGGAAGGGACCTTAAAAGATCAGCTAGTTCCAAACCCCTGCCATGGGCAGGGGCACCTCCCACTAGAGCAGGTTGCTCAAGGCCTCATCAAGGAAAGACTGTCCAGCAGCTTGAGGGAGGTTCTGCTTCCCTTGTAATCTGCCCTGCTGAGACCACACTTGCTATACTGTGTTCAGTTTGGGGCTCCCCAGTTCAAGAGAGACAGAGACCTGCTGGGGAGAGTCCAAGGGAGAGCTACAAGGGTGAATAGGGGACTTGAGCCATCTCTGCTCTAAAGAAAGACTGAAGGACCTGGGGCTGGAGAAGAGAAGGCTGAGAGAGGACCTTATGAATATCTATAAATACCTGAGGGGTAGATGTCAGGATGAAGGGGCCAGGCTCTTTTTGGTGGTGCCCAGTGATAGGACTGGGTGGGGTGCTTGGTGCCATGGTTTAGTTGATTAGATGGTGTTGGGTGACAGGTTGGACTCGATGATCTCCAAGGTCTTTTCCAACCTGGTCTGGTCTATTCTATTCTATTCTATTCTATTCTATTCTATTCTATTCTATTCTATTCTAGATGAAGGTCCCAGGTTCTTTTGGATGATACCCACTGATAGGACAAGGAACAACAGGTACAAGCTGGAACCCAGGAGGTTCCACTTCAGCATGAGGAGAAACGTTTTTGCTATGAGGGTGCTGAGCCCTGGAGCAGGCTGCCCAGAGAGGCTGTGCAGTCTCCTTCTCTGGGGACTTTCAGGACTCACCTGAATGTGTTCTGTGTGACCTGCCCTGGGTGATCCTGCTCTGGCAGGGGGTTTGGACTGGATGATCTCTGGAGGTCCCCTCCAACTTCTGCCATTCTGTGATGCTGTGATCAGTTTTTGCACAGCAGAGTAGAGATGGATTTTTAACCTCTTTTTCTATTGCATGCATAGATTAAACCCAGAGTGAGCAAACAATTAATCATCAGCACAGGGCTGGGAGCTTACATAATGCTAAGGCTGGTGGCAGATTTGATTTTAGGAGAGAGCCTTTCAGCAAATCTATTGCTAAGCAAGCATCTTCGGCCATCATTTGATTGAGAGAGAATTGATGGCAAAACTCTCTTGCAATTTATGAATTGCATTTTAATTTGGGGGGTCTAAAAGGTTTTGCAACCTCCAGAAGAATGATCTAATCCCTTCAGTTATTTATTTAGTTGCTTAATAAATCCCAGGCCTGTTGTAAACTCCTCACTCCTCTTTTTCTTCCCAGCCAGGGCAATGACACTGGGATTTGATACATTAAAGGACCAATAAAATCATTTAACTTGGTCCAGATAATGATTTATTAGCAGAGCTCAGGGAATGCTCTTTAATCAGCAAGTTAATAGAGAACCCCATGGCAGGGGGGAGGGGTTGCAACAAGATGGTCTTGAAGTTTGAAGAGTTTAAGGTTTAGCATCAAAATTAGTAGAGATAAATGGGGAATGAATTGAAGCTTGAGGAGGAGAGATTTAGGCTGGAGATGAGGAAGAAATCCTTGACAGTGAGGGTGGGGAGCCACTGGAACAGGTTGCCCAGGGAGGCTGTGGATGTCTCCTCCCTGAGAATGTTCAAGATCAAGTTGGATCAGGCCTGGAGCAGCCTGGGCTGGTGGGAGGTGTCCCTGCCCATGGTGGGTGGGTTGGAACCAGATGATCTTGAAGGTCCCTTCCAACCCAACCCCTTGTATGAATCTGTGAGCTCCATCCGGCTGTTAGTTCAAAGAGATTGCACCTCATGTCTCACAGGTAGCACACAGATGCCAGGTTGATAACATTAACCCTTCTGAGACCTCCCCAGGAGGCTGCTTTAGTCAGGATTCCAACATGACCCCCAGATTTCCTCCTGCTCCCTCCTCACTTGTTCCTCCAATCTCTGAGTGTTTTTTTTGCTTCAGTGAAAAAATGCTGCACTTGCTCTTCCTCACCCCAAGAAAATGGTGAGTTCTCTTTGTTTCCTGCCAGCTTAGAATGATTGCCTGTGATCCTCAGAGTATTGTTAGCCACTGGTATTAAAAACATGAATAGAATCCCAGCCCAGACAAGACCCTGCAGAATTCTGCTGAATAAATCCTTCTCTTCTGAAAGTGATCCTCTAATCCTCTGAGTACTTTGCCCATTAAGTTCTGCATCTCTTTTACCATACATTAACTTTAGCTGAGGCTTTTTGCCTTCCTTTGGAATTTATAGAATCACAGAATTATGGCATGCTTTTGCTTGGAAGGAACTTTTTAAAGCTCATCTAGTCCACCCTCCCATGCTGTGGACAGGTTTCTCTTTCACTGGATGTGTTTGATCAAAGCCCTGTCCAACCTGACCTTGAATACTGTTCCTGTGTCTCACCAAAAGGCTTTGAGCAACCTGGGCGAGTGGAAGGTGTCCCTGCCTATGACAGAGGGGTTGGAACTGGATGATTTTTAAGGGCCCTTCCAACCCAACCCATTCTCTGATTTAATGAAAAAGTGTCTTCTGCATGGCCAGTCTAAATCTGCTCTCAGTTTCAAACCATTGTCCCTTCTCCTGTCATTACAGGCCATGGAATGAGTCCCTCTCAGGTATTCTTTTAAGCCTCCTTTAAGTCCTGAAAGGCCACAATAAGGTCTCTCTGGAGCTGCCTTCTCTTCTCTTCCACTCTCTTCTACGCCCTTTCCCTCCTTTCCCTTTCCCTCCTTTCCCTTTCCCTCCTTTCCCTTTCCCTCCTTTCCCTTTCCCTCCTTTCCCTTTCCCTCCTTTCCCTTTCCCTCCTTTCCCTTTCCCTCCTTTCCCTTTCCCTCCTTTCCCTTTCCCTCCTTTCCCTTTCCCTCCTTTCCCTTTCCCTCCTTTCCCTTTCCCTCCTTTCCCTTTCCCTCCTTTCCCTTTCCCTCCTTTCCCTTTCCCTCCTTTCCCTTTCCCTCCTTTCCCTTTCCCTCCTTTCCCTTTCCCTCCTTTCCCTTTCCCTCCTTTCCCTTTCCCTCCTTTCCCTTTCCCTCCTTTCCCTTTCCCTCCTTTCCCTTTCCCTCCTTTCCCTTTCCCTCCTTTCCCTTTCCCTCCTTTCCCTTTCCCTCCTTTCCCTTTCCCTCCTTTCCCTTTCCCTCCTTTCCCTTTCCCTCCTTTCCCTTTCCCTCCTTTCCCTTTCCCTCCTTTCCCTTTCCCTCCTTTCCCTTTCCCTCCTTTCCCTTTCCCTCCTTTCCCTTTCCCTCCTTTCCCTTTCCCTCCTTTCCCTTTCCCTCCTTTCCCTTTCCCTCCTTTCCGTTGGCATTCTGTCTGCATCCAGGACCTCAGGTTAGCAACCCCATACTTCA
Source organism: Dryobates pubescens (assembly GCF_014839835.1). Lineage (NCBI taxonomy): Eukaryota > Metazoa > Chordata > Aves > Piciformes > Picidae > Dryobates > Dryobates pubescens. The sequence continues at coordinate 6,147,534 of NC_071613.1, forward strand.
AGCAGCAAATTGGGAGCAGAGCAAATCATTCCCAGAAGCTCTCCATCTGAGTGCAATAAGCATAAACTAATTAATTGGCTCCTGTGAGCAAAAGTGAAGCTTGAAAACAAAATCTGGAGGTTTCCCATCCCCGCTCAGAAAATGTTCTTTCCTTGCATCAGTCACAAGAGCTTCTTTCTGCAGGGGGTGGGGGGTTGGAACTGGATGATCTTTAAGGTCTCTTCCAAGCCAACCCAGTCTTTGATTCTGTGTTGAGGATTTGTCTCTGAGCTCAGCACAGCCCAGTCTGTTTGATTTTTTTTTTTTTGCCTCCAACTGGTGCCTGCTGCAGCAGCAGCCAAGACTCTTGAGGTGTTTTCTTGGGTGTGGTGAGCATATGGCTGCTTCTCTTGGTAGCTTATGAAATCCTGAGCTGCCTTTTTTGCCTGTTGTGAATCTTGATCCTTTCAGTCTGTGGGGATCCTTCTTGCCAGGTTCTTTTGCACATGGTTGAGGATGTCTGCCCAAGCTGATTCCAACAGGGGATCATAACAAATCTCAAGAAGAAGCAGCTCTGAAGGATTTAGCCAACAAAAACTGAATCTGATGGCTCTCATCTGCTGCCATGCGCAAATGAGGGAACACAGGCTTTTGATCCTCACCTCTAATGTTCAAGTCTAGCCATGAATAATGCAACAGAGAGGGGATTCTGCCCCTTGACTCTGCTCTGCTCAGAGTCCACCACCAATCCTGCCTCCAGCTCTGGTGTCCTCAGCAGGAGAAGAATACAGAGCTGCTGGAGTGAGTCCAGAGGAGGCCACAAAGATGATCCAAGGGCTGCAGCAGCTCTGCTGTGAGGCCAGGCTGAGGGAGCTGGGGGTGCTCAGCCTGGAGAAGAGAAGACTCCAGGGGGACCTCAGAGCTGCCTGTCAGGACCTGAAGGAAGGCTGCAGAGAGACTTTTCCTGAGGGTGTCTGGAGACAGGACAATAGGGAATGGTTTGGAGCTGAGGCAGAACAGGGTTAGACTGGAGCTGAGGAAGAAGCTCTTCAGTAGGAGGCTGGTGAGACTCTGGAATAGGCTGCCCAGGGAGGTTGGGGATGCCTCCTGCTTGGGGTGTTCAGGGCCAGGTTGGATGAGGCCTTGAGTAGCTGAATCTGGTTGAGAGGTGTCCCTGCCCATGGTGGGGAGATTGGAGAAGTTGATCTCTGAGGTCCCTTCCAACCTAAACCATTCTATAATTCCAAGAGCTTCATTTTTGGCAGGATTCCTAGTGAGGTTTGTGGACCATTCCACTGACTTGCAAAAAGGGAGGAGAGAAAATACCTTTCTTTCAGTAACTGGAATCTTTTCAGCCTGCTTGATGAAACAGATACTGCCATCTAATTGTTATTATTCAGTGGTGTGCCTTTACCCACCATGGCCAGTGAATTATTCAGTTATTAATTGCAGAAATGAAACCCTCAGGTTTTCAGTTTCAGTTGACTTCTGTATCAGTTAAAACCCCCCTACCAATGCCAACAGCAAAATCCCTGTCAGGCTTCTGAGGACTCATACACAGATAAAAGTGGTGCAACAACTGAAGGAAGCCACCAGTTTTGGTGGTTTGCTTTCTCTCTGGAGTCTGTCTCACTGCAGCCTTTGTTTTGTCTCAGTGACCAACCTACACCTAATGCCTAAATGCACTTCCCTTCCATTGCCCATAGAGAAAAGAAATGAGAATTTCAGCCAATTCTTCCTCTTATGAGAACTATCAGAGGCCCTGTCTTGAAATGCACTCAGCCTTGGATATAGGAGTAGCTGACAGAACCATGGAATGATGCAATCACAGAATCATAGCATCATAGAACCATGGAATGATGGAATCACAGCATCATAGAACCATGGAACCATGGAATGATGGAATCACAGCATCACAGAACCATGGAATGATGGAATCACAGCATCATAGCATCATAGAACCATGGAATGATGGAATCACAGCATCATAGCATCATAGAACCATGGAATGATGCAATCACAGCATCATAGCATCATAGAACCATGGAATGATGGAATCACAGCATCATAGCATCATAGAACCATGGAATGATGCAATCACAGCATCATAGCATCATAGAACCATGGAATGATGCAATCACAGCATCATAGAACCACGGAATGATGCAATCACAGCATCATAGCATCATAGAACCATGGAATGATGGAATCACAGCATCATAGCATCATAGAACCATGGAATGATGCAATCACAGCATCATAGCATCATAGAACCATGGAATGATGGAATCACAGCATCATAGCATCATAGAACCATGGAATGATGCAATCACAGCATCATAGCATCATAGAACCATGGAATGATGCAATCACAGCATCATAGAACCACGGAATGATGCAATCACAGCATCATAGCATCATAGAACCATGGAATGATGCAATCACAGCATCATAGAACCACGGAATGATGCAATCACAGCATCATAGCATCATAGAACCATGGAATGATGGAATCACAGCATCATAGCATCATAGAACCACAGAATGATGGAATCACAGCATCATAGCATCATAGAACCATGGAATGATGCAATCACAGCATCATAGAACCACGGAATGATGCAATCACAGCATCATAGCATCATAGAACCATGGAATGATGGAATCACAGCATCATAGAACCATGGAATGATGGAATCACAGAATCATAGCATCATAGAACCATGGAATGATGGAATCACAGCATCATAGAACCATGGAATGATGCAATCACAGCATCATAGAACCATGGAATGATGCAATCATAGCATCATAGAACCATGGAATGATGGAATCACAGAATCATAGCATCATAGAACCATGGAATGATGCAATCACAGCATCATAGAACCATGGAACCATGGAATGATGGAATCATAGCATCATAGAACCATGGAATGATGGAATCACAGAATCATAGCATCATAGAACCATGGAATGATGGAATCACAGCATCATAGAACCATGGAACCATGGAATGATGGAATCATAGCATCATAGAACCATAGAATGATGGAATCACAGCATCATAGAACCATGGAACCATGGAATGATGGAATCATAGCATCATAGAATACATAGAATACATAGAATACATAGAATAAACCAGGTTGGAAGAGACCTTCAAGATCATCGCGTCCAACCCATCAACCAATCCAACTCCGCCCAAGCAACTAACCCACGGCACCAAGCACCCCGTCAAGTCTTCTCCTAAAAACCTCCAGTGATGGTGACTCCACCACCTCCCCAGGCAGCCCATTCCAATGTGCAATCACTCTTTCTGTATAGAACTTTTTTCTAACATCCAGCCTGTATCTCCCCTGGCGCAGCCTGAGACTGTGTCCTCTTGTTCTGGTACTGCTTGCCTGGGAGAAGAGACCAACATCCGTCTGTCTACAACCTCCCTTCAGGTAGTTGTAGAGAGTAATAAGGTCACCCCTCAGTCTCCTCTTCTCCAGGCTAAGCAACCCCAGCTCCCTCAGCCTCTCCTCGTAGGGCTTATGTTCCAAACCCCTCACCAACTTTGTTGCTCATAGAACCATGGAATGATGGAATCACAGCATCATAGCATCATAGAACCATGGAATGATGCAATCACAGCATCATAGAACCATGGAACCATGGAATGATGGAATCATAGCATCATAGAACCATAGAATGATGGAATCACAGCATCATAGAACCATGGAACCATGGAATGATGGAATCACAGCATCATAGCATCATAGAACCATGGAATGATGCAATCATAGCATCATAGAACTATGGAATGATGCAATTATAGCATCATAGAACCATGGAACCATGGAATGATGGAATCACAGCATCATAGAACCATGGAACCATGGAATGATGCAATCACAGAATCATAGAACCATGGAATGATGGAATCACAGAATCATAGCATCATAGAACCATGGAATGATGGAATCATAGAATGATAGCATCTTAGAACCATGGAATGATGGAATCACAGAATCATAGCATCATAGAACCATGGAATGGTGCAGTCACAGAATCACAGAACCATGGAATGATGCAATCACAAAATTATAGCATCATGGAACCATGGAATGATCACAGAATCATAGTATCATGGAACTATGGAATGATGGAATCACAGAATAATAGAATTGTTTTGGTTGGAATAGACTTCTTAGGTCATCCAGTCCAACCATCAACCCAACATGACCATGTTCACTAGACCATGTCCCCAGGTGCCATGGCCACGCATTTCTTGAACACCTCCAAGGATGTACAACTCTTGCTGAGTCTAATGAGGACCTTTTTGCAAGAGATCAATATTCTCCATTGGTAGAATCATGAAAGTTGGAAAACACCTCTGAGATCATCCAGTCCAACCACCAACCCAACACCACCATGGCCATCAAACCATGTCCCAAAGTGCCATGGCCACACATTTCTTCAGCACCTCCAGGTCTGGTGACTCCACCACCTCCCAGGGTAGCTTGTTCCAATCCCTGACCACTCTTGCAGCAGAGAAATTTTTCCTAATCTCCAACCTAAGCCTCCCCTGGCACAATTTCAGGCCATTTCCTCTCCTTCTATCACCTGAGACTAGGGAGATGAGACCAGCCCTCACCTCACTCCAACCTTCCTTCAGGGAGCTGTAGAGAGCAATGAGGTCTCCCCTCAGCCTCCCCTTATGAAGAAGCCTCTCAATCTGTGCAGTGCTGCTGCTCTAATAGCTTGGGGAGTGGAATTGTGTCTTCATGAGGCTTTTGACCTTGTGTTGTCTCACTTCTGTGATGGTTGTGGCCCCCCTGATTGTGCAGCAGATGATCCCCGCTCCTCACTCCCAAGTTTAATTTCTGGGAACCTAGCAGCACTTTAGATGAGGAGCTGCTTCAAAGCTCTTTATGTTTTTCCTGGGATAAATACTAAAATTGGCAGGTTTGTGCTGGCTCTGTTGTGCAGGATGATCCAGACAGCTGAGTGGTTGCTTAAGGATCTGAGTGACAACTGAGGACAGCTTAATGGGTGTTGACGTTACTGCTTCCAGCTCTTCTCACCACCTGCACTGCACAGATACTGGCCTGCCTGTCACTCAGCTGATGATCTGTCACAGCTTCCATCAGGGTATTTCAGGCTGTAAACCACTGGGGTTCAGGATGGAACTGCTGAGCAGCTTGGAGACACTGAAGAAAAAGCAGGCTGAAACCTCACCACTCCCTGCCAGTGAAGCTGCCCCTCATTGTCACCCAGTCCTCAGCCCTGGTCATCAAGCAGACTAGAGAAAGTGCAGTCAGGGTGCTCCTATAAATCATCCCTCCTTCAGCAGACTGAGAATCCCCCCACACCTCAGCAGTTCCCACTCTACCCAGAGCCCTGGGGTGTGGGAGCTGGCTGACAGCAGGAGGGGAAGGAATGAATTCACACCAGAGTGACAGCAGTGAGCTCAGTTCCTGGGTTTGCTGACTGAGCTGTGCCTCGTGGAGCAGAGGAAAGCAAAGCTGAGCACCCAGAGAGGTTCACTCTGTGTCTTTCTTGTGATCAGAGTCCAGTTTTGGGACTAAATGGTTGTTTCTTGTTACTCTTTCTGATGGTGAGCAGCAGAACAGAGGTGAGGGTGAAGTGGGGACCAGAGCCTGTGTCAGTGGAGTGGCTTGGGTCAGCAGCTCCAGAAGAGGCTGTGTCCTCCTGGCTGTGAAGAACCACTGTGTGGACACATGTGGACTGCATGGCATTTGGAAGGACACTCAGCACTCATAGCAAGCACAGGGAATCACAGAATCATAGAATCAATGAGGTTGGAAAAGACCTCAAGGATCATCAAGTCCAACCTGTCACCCAACACCTCCTGACTACTAAACCATGGCACCAAGTGCCACATCCAATCCCCTCTTGAACACCTCCAGGGATGGGGACTCCACCACCTCCCTGGGCAGCACATTCCAATGGCTAACAACTCTCTCTGGGAAGAACTTTCTCCTCACCTCCAGCCTAAACTTCCCTTCTTGCATGAAGCAATATAGAGAGGACACCCCACAGGTCCAGGGACCATTGTGCTTGGCCATCCTGTGTCACCAAGCCACTCTGCCACATGGCACACCAAATGCTGCTGGTGTGTGTTGGACTTGAAGTGCCCCCTCCCTGGAAGGGAGAGCAGGGTTAGACTGGAGCTGAGGAAGAAGTTCTTCAGTAGGAGGGTGGTGAGACACTGAAACAGGTTGCCCAGGGAAACTGTGGCTGCCTCCTCCCTGGGAGCGTTCAAGGCCAGGTTGTATGAGGTCTTGAGCAACCTGGGCTGGTGGAAGGTGTCCTTACCCATGGGACTAGATGGTCTTTAAGGTCCCTTCCAACCCAACCCATGCAGGTGGTGGAGTCACCATCCCTGAAGGTGTTCAGAAGAGGACTGGATGTGGCACTTGAAGCCATGGTTTAGTTGTCAGGAGGTGTTAGGTATTAGGCAATAGGTTGGACTTGATGATCTCTGAGGTCTTTTCCAACCTGGTTGATTCTATGATTCTGTGACTCTATGAAGACTTATTTCTGTCTGGCTTGTTGATCAGAGCACTAGAGACAAAAGGGGTGATTTCCAGAGGGCTCATGTGACCTCTTCAAGAAGATTTAACTCCTCCAAAATGGAAGTCAGGCACCAGACTTTAATGTGCACTTGGAAACCGTGGTGACCAACCTATAAATTAGGAGAAAGTCCCAACAGGCATAAAGATTGTAGAGGCCTGGGAATATTTATTCATCTCTGATGCCTCCTCGCTTACGAGGCCCTCAGAATTAAACCATCTGCAGCAGGGGAGGTTTCAGTGCACTTTAATTTGCCCTAAAAGCACAGCAGTCAATAGCAAAATTGCACTGTCAGGAAATCTGGCTGGAAAAATCCTTTCAGGAGATAAAAGGATTGTGGAGAATCTAGGCAAAAAAAAGTCCCCAACCAACCCTCACACACCAGTGTCCCTGCCCATGGCAGGGGGGTTGGAACTAAGATGATCCTTGTGGGTCCCTTCCAACCCTGACTGATTCTGTGATACTATAACCCCACGACAACCTAATGGAAGATTTGGGGAGGAGGGGAAGAAGCTGAGTTCTGTGACCTAATTTGGGGAGGCAGAGTGGTCCAAAGGAAATGTTCACTAATGAAAATGCCTTGTTTTGAGAAGTCAGGCTGCTCTGAGATTAACTCTGGTGGCGTCAGGAATTTCTGTTCATCCCACAAATGAAGAAGCAGGGCAGCCTGACCTAGAACAAGGCTTAAAGCAGAGGTGATTTCTTTAGCTGCTCTGCAAAATGGGCACTTTGGTCTCTTCTGTTACAGAAGGAAAAGGGGGGGGGGGGGGGGGGGGGGGGGGGGGGGGGGGGGGGGGGGGGGGGGGGGGGAAAAGAAAAAAGAGGGGGGAAAGGGGAGAAAAAAGGAAAAAACAAGGGGAAAAAAGTAAAAACAAGGGAGAAAAGAGGGAAAAAAATAGAAGAGGTAGCAGCAATGCAGAGAATCAGAGAATTGTTTGGCTTAGAAAAGACCTCTAAGATCATCAATTCCAATCTTCAACCCATCCCCACCACGGCCATTAAACCATATCCCAAAGTGCCACAGCCACACATTTCTTGAACACCTCCAGGGCTGGGGACTCCACCACCTCCCTGGGCAGCCTTTGCCAATGCCTGACCACTCTTTCTATAAAGAAATTTTTCCCAATATCCAACCAATACCCAATTTCAGGTCACTTCCTCTCATTCTATCACCTGATGCCAGGAAGAAGAGTCCAACCCCTACCTGGCTCCAACCTCCTCTCAGGGAGCTGGAGAGAGCAATGAGGTCTCCCCTCAGCCTCCTCTTCTCCACACTGAACACCCCCAGCTCCCTCAGCTGCTCCTTCCCAGCCTTCCCCAGCTTTGTTCCCCTTCTCTGGCCACATTCCATCCCCTCCATGTTCTTGTAGTGAGAGCTCAAAACTGAATCCAGTACTCAAGGTGTGGCCTCACCAGTGCTGAGTCCAGGGGGATAATCCTTGCCCTGGTCCTGCTGGGCACACCACTGCTGATCCAGGGCAGGATGCTGGATTGGGGCAATGGTTGGCAGACCCTGATTTTGTAAAGGTGGCTTCTTCCCAGCATAAAATGCATCTCCCATCCCTGGAGATACTCAAGGTAAGGCACATCAGGGTTCTGAGCAACCCGATCTGGCTGAAGATGTCCCTGCTGACTGCAGGGGGGTTGGACTGGATGACCTTCTGAGGTCCCTTCCAACCCAGACCATTCTATGGTTCTGTGTGGATGATCTGAACCTTTTATTGCACCCTTGTCTTCCCTTTATCAGCTTCAGAATTACCCAGAGGCTATTCCAGGCTAATTTTTAATCCCCTCTTTTGTGGCCAAGCAGTGCAGCAGTTAATCATCTCGCGGCCTTAATTAGAAAGCTGTGTTTAATTGGGGGACTTTCTATGCCTATTAACAGCAGGGACAGGGTAGCAGAAAGCAGTATTTTAGTATGAGTCTTTCTGTAAAGGTAACTGCTGAGCTGCAGAGAGAGCCTCTTGAATTTGGGGAGAAGTGCAAATGAAGCTCTGAAAAAGCCTTGAACCCATGCCAGAAGCTGAGTGGCTTTTGTGACAGTCCTGGTGGTTTTTTCCTTGTCTGTGTCTCCTGGCTTGGAAAAATGGGAACAGGAGCAGACCAGAGTTGGGTGACTTAGATGCTTTTAGATTTTATCACAGCAGAAGCTTCTATTAAACAAGTAAATAGAATCCTAGAATGGTTTGGGTTGGAAGGGACCTTAAAGCTCATCCGGTTCCAACCCTCCTGCCATGGGCAGGGACACCTCACACTAGCCCAGGTTGCTCGAGGCCTTGAACACTTCCAGGGAGGAGGCATCCACAACCTCCTTGGGCAAACCTGTTCCAGGGTTTCACCACCCTCACTGTGAAGAATTTATTCCTAATCTCCAGTGTGAATCTGCCCTCCTCAAGCTTAAATCCATTCCCCCTTGTCCTACCACTCCCAAGCCCTTGTCAAAAGTCCCTTCCCAGCTCTCCTGTATTCCTTCAGGTCCCCCTGCAGTCTTCTCCAGACTGAACAGCCCCAACTCTCCCAGCCTGTCCCCTGTCTATTCTATTCTATTCTATTCTATTCTATTCCATTCCATTCCATTCCATTCCATTCCATTCCATTCCATTCCATTCCATTCCATTCCATTCTCCACCTCTCTCCTTCTCTTCCAACTCTCCCAGCCTGTCCCCATAAGGAAGGTTCCCCAGCCCTCTGATCATCTTCCTGGTCTCCTCTGGACCTGCTCCAGTAGCTCCATGTTCTTCTTATGCTGTGGGCACCAGAGCTGGAGGCAGTGCTGCAGATGGGGTCTGAGCAGAGCAGAGGAGCAGAATCCCTTCCCTGTGCTGCTGCTCTCCCTGCTCTGGATGCAGCTCAGCACTCAGCTGCCTGCTGGGCTGCCAGAAACCATTGCTGTCTCATGGTGAATCCCAGCTAAAAGGCTTCCATAACTTAGACCCAGGATCCTAAAGGCAGTAAAACGCTCTCATGGCCTTTGAAGGCAGTGTCCCATTCTCCTTTCTCTGCACAAGCCTGAGCCTAGTGCATCATTTCCTTGCTTTCCCTCTGAATTCTGCTTTTCCAGTAGGCAAAATGTTTTCATGGGGAGTGAGATTGAGCTTGCTCGTAGGAAAGTGAGAAAATCAATTTGAGTTAAGAAGGATCTACAAGGTAATTACTGTGCCTGAAGCAAGTCAGGATACACAGTAAATGTAATCTTAAGAGTACATTGTGCACCATTGTTTGGGGAGGGGGGGGTGGAAATAATAAAAGAGGGAAAGAAAAAGGATTCTTGGCATTATTGCTTTAATAATAGGTAGTGAAGTCCCTGATCCTAGCTACCTGTTATCCTAGGCACAAGTTGCCTTCTGAAACAGATGGAATTTGAGGGCTTTTCCTGAAAGGTATTTCTTTCTACAGAAGGACAAACACAAGGTGGTTTCATCCTGGGTCCTTTTAACCATGATTCTCGTCGTGGTTCTGCTGTGGCAATGTGGCTCCAAGCTATGCTGCCTGGAGTGTTGAACAAAAAAAATCCAAGTAGTGCATTTTCTCCTCTAATGGAAAGCACAGGAGGGTTAATAGGGAGACTTGATGGTTTTCAAGGTCTTTTCCAACTTGAATGATTCTAGGAGTCTGTGATTCTGTGTTCAGAATGGGTTGGAAGGGACCTCCAAAGGTCAGCCAGTCTAATCCCCCTGCAGTCAGCAGGGGCATCCTCCACTAGACCAGGTTGCTCAGAGCCTTGCTGAGCCTGACCTTGAATATAGAATCATAGAATGGTCTGGATTGGAAGGGACCTCCAAAGGTCAGCCAATCCAACCCACTCTGCAATTTGGAAGGAACCTCCAAAGGTCAGCCAGAACAACCCCTTCAGCATTCTGGAATGACCTCCAAAGGTCATCGAGTCCAACCCCTTCTGCAATCTGGAAAGGACCTCCAAAGGTCAGCCAGATGAACCCCTTCTGCAATCTGGAATGACCTCCAAAGGTCATCTAGTCCAACCCCTTCTGCAATCTGGAAAGGACCTCCAAAGGTCAGCCAGATGAACCCCTTCTGCAATCTGGAATGACCTCCAAAGGTCATCTAGTCCAACCCGTTCTGCAATCTGGAAAGGACCTCCAAAGGTCAGCCAGATGAACCCCTTCTGCAATCTGGAATGACCTCCAAAGGTCATCTAGTCCAACCCCTTCTGCAATCTGGAAAGGACCTCCAAAGGTCAGCCAGATGAACCCCTTCTGCAATCTGGAATGACCTCCAAAGGTCATCTAGTCCAACCCGTTCTGCAATCTGGAAAGGACCTCCAAAGGTCAGCCAGATGAACCCCTTCTGCAATCTGGAATGACCTCCAAAGGTCATCTAGTCCAACCTGTTCTGCAATCTGGAAAGGACCTCCAAAGGTCAGCCAGATGAACCCCTTCTGCAATCTGGAATGACCTCCAAAGGTCATCCAGTCCAATGCAATCTGCAGTCTGGAAGGGACCTCCAAAGCTCATCCAGTCCAACCCCTTCTGCAGTCAGCAGGGACCTCCTCCACTAGATCAGGTTGCCCAGAGCCCTGTTCAGCCTCATTTTGAATATGTATGTCCATGGATGTGGCCCCAACCACCTCCCTGGGCAACCTGTTGCAGCATTCCACCATCAAAACTCTCAAAAAGGAGACTTTATCTTGTCCCTCTCTCAGCCTACCTTGTAAATGTCAACTCATCAGCTATTGAACCACTGACTGAAGAATCCAGATGGGACTATTTTATTATGCAGCAAGTCAGTAAGGAGAGAAGGAGGATGAATGAAGTGCTCCCTCCAGGCGGGAGAGACAGCACCCACACCAGTAGTTGTTATTGCACAACAAGGGCTCCCAGTGTGTGTGGCAGGAGGAAATGAGTTTATGCAAATAGGCCTCACTTAGGATGTTTGATCTGCTGGGTCTCTGTTGCTCTAAGATTCCTTTGACTGCATCTGTGGCCACAGCAAGCGATTGTTTGTGAGCTCTCAACTCTGTGGTTGTAGGAACAAAGGTCCCTACAAAGGTCCTTCTGCAAGAGCTCAGGGGAAGATGCTGCTGCACGGGGAGGTGGGGTAGGAAAAGGGTTAGGAAAAGGTCAGTGGGAAAGGTTGGAAGCAATTGCTGCTGAGAGAGGAAAGACATTGTGCAGATATTGTGGGGGTGACGATGAAGCGGCGAGAGACTGAACACATCTAAGGGCAGGGTTCTGCACATTGGCCACACCAACCCCAGGCAGTGCTGCAGGCTGGGGGCAGAGTGGCTGGAGAGCAGCCAGGCAGAGAGGGACCTGGGGGTACTGGTTGAGAGTAGGCTGACCATGAGCCAGCAGTGTGCCTAGGGGACCAAGAAGGCCAATGGCATCCTGGCCTGCATCAGGAACAGTGTGACCAGGAGGAGCAGGGAGCACTGGTTAGGCCACACCTTGAGTCCTGTGTCCAGTTCTGGGCTCCTCAGTTTAGGAAAGATGTTGAGTTGCTGGAAGGTGTCCAGAGAAGGGCAACAAAGCTGGGGAGGGGTCTGGAGCACAGCCCTGTGAGGAGAGGCTGAGGGAGCTGGGGTTGCTTAGCCTGGAGAAGAGGAGGCTCAGGGGAGACCTTCTTGCTGTCTGCAACTCCCTGAAGGGAGGTTGTAGCCAGGTGGGGGTTGGTCTCTTCTGCCAGGCAAGCAGCACCAGAACAAGAGGACACAGTCTCAAGCTGCACCAGGGGAGGTTTAAGCTGGAGGTGAGGAAGAAATTCTTCCCAGCAAAAGTTATTGGCCATTGGAATGTGCTGCCCAGGGAGGTGGTGGAGTCCCCATCCCTGGAAGTGTTTAGGAGGAGACTAGATGGGGTGCTTGGTTGCATGGTTTAGTTGATTAGATGGTGTTGGATGATAGGTTGGACTTGATGATCTCAGAGGTCTCTTCCAACCTGGTTAATTTAATTCCATTCCATTCCATTCCATTCCATTCCTATCCTATCCTATCCTATCCTATCCTATCCTATCCTATCCTATCCTATCCTATCCTATCCTATCCTGTCCTATCCTGTCCTATCCTATCCTGTCCTGTCCTGTCCTGTCCTATCCTATCCTATCCCATCCTATGGATTTGGTGTGAATTTATCAGGGAGAAAAAGGTGGAGGGGGAGGGGTTAAGGGGGGGAATGGCTTTGGGAAGCAGAAATAGATCTGAATAATTACTCAGAAATCTTGAAGAAGGCGCCTGCTCATTCCAAATGTAGACAACATTCCCTGTAACAGAACATTTGATAAGGAGGGATTTTGCTCTCTGTCTGCAGACTCATGAAAAGGTTGAGGTTCTGCTGGGAGGCTTGAATTCTGTTATCAAAGCTTTCCATATCTCATATGCTGTTATCAGCCCTGATGTCCTTTGCAGGCACAGGTGATGCAGCTGCTTGGCTTAGGCAGGAGGAGAGAAACTTCAGTGGGAAACCGAATGAGTTGAGAATGAGGTTTGCCAGCTAATAGTGCTGTTTAAAGCTGATCAAGGGTAGTCTCTTCTTCCTGTTATGAGGAGGTGATAGAATGAGAAGAAATGGCCTGAAATTGTGCCAGGAGAGGCTTAGGTTGGAGGTGAGGAAAAATCTCTTTGCTGCAAGAGTGGTCAGGGATTGGCACAGGCTGCCCAGGGGGGTGGTGGAGTCCCCATCCCTGGAGGTGTTCCAGAAGTGCATGGACATGGCACACTGGGACATGGTTTGATGGCCATGGTGGTGTTGGGTTGCAGGTTGCACCTGATGGTGTTAGAGGCCTTTTCCAACCCAAACCATGTCATGGTTCTGTGCTGCTGCAAGAAATGAGAGGTTGCAGAGCTACCTCTCCCTGGAAACGGGATGTAAGCCTTTGTGCTGTAGCGCTTCAGCTAACTGCTGGCTGAAGCAAGATGTGAGTATGGGGAGCTTCTGCCATTCACATGCTGAAGCAGAGAGGCAGAAGATTGGACTAAAGGGACATTTCTCTGTGTGCCAGGAAGTTCAGCCTGCTCTCTGCTGCCTTTTTCCTGGGAAATCCCTGAGCTGTTAGGCGTTGCTGTGACCTGTTAGCAGCTGATCATCTTGCATCGCTCTCAAAGTCATGGTTGTGATTCTCCTGCTTCTCCCTTGGTCCCTGCAGCTTCTGAGAGCTGCTTTACTACTGCAGAGCATGCCACTGCCCCCTCACAAAAGCAAATGGACAGAAAAACGTTGCCTGCCACCTTCTCCTCATCCTCTGTCAGTGCTCCAGAGATGAGCCAGGAGTGTGGCCAAGGCAACGCCAGCGCCTGGCTCCTAGAGCCACATGGTCCTCTTTAGACTCCTTTGCATCTCAACCCTGCTCTGATTTCACAGCCCTGATGTTACAGAGCCTGGTGGTGTGAGGCTGCAGAGGGACTGTTTGTTCCTTCTGGATTTCTTCCTCTCAAATGTTCTAAGTAGCTGGGGCTTAAACACAGAATGGTTTGGGTTGGAAGGGACCTCCAAAGGTTATGTAGTCCAAGCCTCCTGCCATCAGCAGAGACATCCTCCACTAGAGCAGCTTGATCAGACTTGTCAAACTTCACTTTGAATGTCCACAGGGATGCGGACCCAACCACCTCCCTGGGCAACCTGTTGCAGCATTGCAGCAGCCTCCTGGTGTAAAACTTGTTCCTCACATCCAATCTCAATCTGCTCTGCTCTCATTTCAAATCCTTGTCCCTCATCCTGTCCCTGCAGGCCTTTGGGAACAGTCCCTCTGCAGCCTTCTTGTAGCCCCCTTCAGGTACTGACAGGCTGCTATTAGGTCTCCCTGGAGACCTTCTCTTCTCTGGACTGAACCACCCCAGCTCCCTCAGACTGTCCTCAAAGTAGGACATTAAAGAATCATAGAATGGCTTAGGTTGGAATGTTCCTTAAAGATCATCTAGTTCCAACCTCCCCACCATGCCCAGGGACACCTCTGAACTATACTCAGCAGCTCAAAGCCTCATCCAGCCTGGCCTTCAACACCCCCAGGGAGGAGGCATCCACAGCCTCCCTGGGCAGCCTGTTCCAGAATCTCACCATCCTCCTACTGAAGAACTTCTTCCTCAGCTCCAGCCTGACCCTGCTCTGCCTCTGTCTCTAGACAGCCTCCTGACAAGTCCCTGTGCAGTGTGCTGTGGTGCTGTGGCAGTCTCCAGGCATCAGGGGAGTTGCAGGAGTGCCAGTTGTCATTCCCAATAGGAGGCTGCATCTTCTCTTTTGATCACCATCCTCAGGGAGAAAAGAAATTAAGATAAGGGCTCTGTGTGGCTGACAGCTGCAGCTCAGTGACAGACAGGGACAGAAACCTGCTCCTTCTGGAATCAGAAAAGCCTTTTGTAGCCTCACACCGTCTGCCTTCACTCAGGGACTCCCAAAGTTCACAATGCATTGCCATGAGCTGAGCTCTCCTCCTCCTGCTTGGTGCCCCAAAAGCAGCCACCTACGAAATGGTTGCACTGGAATGGATTTAACGTTGGCAAATGAGGTTTTTTTAAGTGATTAGCTTCTAGACAAGTGTGTGATTAAGTGGCACTTCAAACACATTTCAGTTTCCACATCACAGCTGATATTTAAACACCACATTTGTACTGGAGGCTGATGATTTGGGTGGGTTTCCACCCCCCTCCCCCTTCTCCTTCTCCCCCTCCTCCCCTTCATTTTAAAAGCTTCCATTATCTTCACCAGCTCAGGAGCTGACAAAGCCTTTCCTCCTGAGGGGCATCAGTGTCCTGCTGCACTTAGGAAGGAGTCCTGCTTCCAACAGGTTGCTGGGACTAATTTGGTGCATTTGTTAACCAATATAAGAGGACCTCCTCAACTAATAAATCCAATGATTGCTTGGTTGTGCAGCCATTGAGAATCTGAGCTCTCCAGGGGTATTCTAATTTTGTTTATGACAGATTCTCATGTTTCTGTTTAAATTCCTTTTGATGCCATTTGTTTGTTCTTAGCATTTTGTGGCTGTTTACTTTTCTAGTTCCTAATTATTTCCATCTCTCTCCATTATTTCCCCAGCATGGCCTACATATGTTTCTCCTCCTTGCTTTAATCTTTCTGCAGTTTGATGAGTTGCAACATCCAGCATTACATAAAAGTTATATTATTAACATATGATAAAGGCTTATGTGAGGAAAGAATATCAAAGATGAGGCCTTGATCTGCCTGATTAAAAATAACTTGGGTTCTATGGCTGATGAGATCTTATACACTTGCAAATTATAGGCTGAGGTAAAATAATATCCTGTCAAGCCTCTTTTCTATTATTCATCTTAATCAAGGTTTTCTGACCTCTGAATTCTAATGCTGTGTGTCTCATGGAAAGGAGCTGAGCATAGCACAGCCTGGGCTGCAGCAAAGGCAGTGTGGCCAGCAGATGGAGAGAGGGGCTTCTGCCCTCTGCGCTGCCCTAGGGAGACCTCACCTGCAGTGCTGCATCCAGCTCTGGAGCCCTCAACCCAGGAAGGACATGGAGCTGATGGAGCAGGTCCAGAGGAGAGCCACAGAAATTATCAGGGGGTTGGAGCAGCTCTGCTGTGAGGACAGGCTGAGGGAGCTGGGAGTGTTCAGCCTGGAGAAGAGAAGGCTCCAGGGAGACCTAATAGCTGCCTGCCAGTAGCTGAAGGAGGCTACAAGAAGGTTGCAGAGGGACTGCTTGCAAAGGCCTGGAGGGACAGTGTGAGAGGCAGTGGTTTGAAATGAGAGCAGAGCAGGTTGAGATAGAATGTTATGAGCAAGTTTTGCACCGTGAGGGTGGTGGAACACTGCAACAGGTTGCCCAGGGAGTTGGTTGAGTTCCCATCCCTGCAGATCTTCAGATGAAGCTGGACAGGGCTCTGAGCAACCTGCTCTAGTGGATGGTGTCTCTGCTAACTGCAGGGGGTTTGGACTGGAGGAGCTTTGGAGGTCCCTTCCAAGCCAACCCATTCTTTGGTTTTACACCACACTAATGCAGCAAATCAGAACAGATTTGAACATTTCTTTGTCCAGAAAGGAGCTTCTGTAGTGGCTGCTGTGCCCAAACCCTTGCCTCATCCCATGCCTTTATGCCTTATTATATGTAGGTCCTTTAGGGGTGTTTAAAAACAATGGAGTGCAGTGAACTGTGTTTATGGCAGAGTTTATTAACCTTCCAAATCCAAATATATCAAGTGAACACAGAACAAAACTGCCTCTTTTTTCCCTCTTTCTAATTAGTGCTGTTCTGCTTTGCTCTGCTTTTGACTTTTTGCTTTATGCTCCATGAAGGAGACAATCTGGAGCCTTTAATAACTTTTACTTACTTCTTAAATTATTTAGTCTCAGGTCTGGCAGAGTTATTGATGAGAGTATCAGAAGATTTGAATTGACTCCAGTTCAGCACTGTAAACAGAGGAAGGAAATATTGCTCAGTGGTTGAAAACTGTAGAGAGATTCTTTTTCTGACTCTGAGAAGTGAACATGCTGCTCCTGCTCCCACTCTGTGGTTATCTCATAATTATGAGAGAGGATTGCTCCCCCCCCCCGCCCAAAATGTTATTTGTTGTCCATTATTACTCTGACATGCTTCAGATGCCTCAGGTTTCAAACACACAGATTCACAGGTTGCATCAGTTTGGAAGGGAGCCTCAAAGGTCATCTTGTCCAACCCCCCTGCACTCATCAGGGACAGCTCCAACTGGAGCAGGCTGCCCAGGTCCACACTGAGTGTGAGCTTGAATATCCCCAGGGTTGGAGCCTCAACCCCATCCCTGGGCAGCCTGTTCCAGTGTCTCACCACTCTCATTGTGCAGAACTTCCTCCTGATGTCCAACCTAACTCTGCCCTGTTCCAGTTTCAAACCATTGCCCCTCATCTTGTCACCTCAAGCCCTTCTGAACAGTCCCTCCCCAGCCTTCCTGTAGGTCTCTCTCAGGTACTGGAAGGCTTCTCTAAGGTGTCCCTGGAGCCTTCACTTCTCCAGGCTGAATGGCCCCAGCTCCCTCAGCCTGTCTCCATTGGAGAGGTGCTCCAGCCTTCTGATCTTTTTTGCATCCTGCTCCATCAGCTCCATCTGTCTCTTGTGTTGGGGGCCCCAGAGCTGGACACATCACTGCAGGTGAGGTCTCCCCAGAGCAGAGCAGAGGGGCAGGATCCCCTCTCTCCATCTCTGGCCACACTGCTTTGGATGCAGCCCAGGCTGCCCTTGGTCTTCTGTGCTGCCAGTGCCCACTGCTGGCTCCTGCAAAGCTTCTCCTCCACCAGCACCCCCAAGGCCTTCTCTGCAGGGCTGCTCTCAATCTCATCACCTCCAGCCTGGATGGATATTGAAAATTGCCCTGACCTAGGTGCAGGACCTTGGACTTCTCAGTTTTGAACCTCTTGAGGTTCTCCTCAGCCACCTCTGCAGCCTGTCCAGGTCCCTCTGGATGTCTCCCATCCCATCCTTCACCTTGGTCTCGTCTGAAAACACAACTGCAGAGATCTCAGAGGGACACACAAAACTCAGTGTGTAGTTACATAACCTGTTTCTGTGGCTGCATTCCACAGGCTGAGGGCTGAATTTGTGACCTTTCTCAATACTGGGAGGAGGTATTGTGTAACTTGTGCTGAGGCTGGGCTGCTTCCCTTCAAAATAATAATTTCACCTGGGAAGCTTGGGCACAGGGTTTCAAAGCTGTTATTTCCTGAGCAGTAAATATGACCCATCTCTGCTTGGTGAGCTGAAGTGAGGCTTTTAGATGTCTTCTGGTTGTATGGTTGAGGGGAAAATAAGAGGAAAAATCTCTGTCAGTGCCACTGTTCTCCTTAAAAGACAGCATCAGAGAATCATAAAACAGTTTCTGTTAGAAAAGGCCTCTAAGATCATCAAGTCCAACTGTCAACCCAGAACCACCATGCCCTCTAAAACCATGGCCCCAGATGTCATCTTCATGTGTTTCACGAACATCTTCAGGGGTGGGGACTCCACCACCTCCCTGGGCAGCCTGTTTCAATCCCTGACCATTCTTACAGCAAAGAATTTTTTCCTAATCTCCAACCTAAGCCTCCCCTGGCACAATTTCAGGCCATTTCCTCTCCTTCTATCACCTGAGACTAGGGAGAAGAGACCAACCCCCACCTCACTGCAACCTCCTTTCAGGGAGCTGTAGAGAGCAATGAGGTCTCTCCTCAGCCTCCAGACCTAGGTCCCTCAGCTGCTCCTCACCAGCCCTCTTCACCAGATCCTTTACCAGATCCCTTTTTTGGACATGATCCAGCTCCTCAATGTCCTTCTTGCAGTGAATCCAAGAATCACAGAATGTTAGGGATTGGAAGGGACCTCCAGAGATCGTCCAGACCAACTCCCCTGCCAGAGCAGGGGCACCCAGGGCAGGTCACACAGAAACACAGCCAGGTTGGCTTTGAAAGTCTCCAGAGAAGGAGAACTCCACAACCTCTCTGGGCAGCCTGCCCCAGTGCTGTGTGCCAGTCTGAGGTGGCCATGCACATCTCTGAGTGTCACAGCTCAGAGGTGACAAGTTACAGCATTCACACTGTTGGTAGGACAGGCAAGGAGAATTCTGTCTAACCTTAGAGGTTCTTCCCATGTTTTCTTTTAGGTCCATTGCCTTTTACCCTAGAAGCCAGCTCCAAATTACATATTCATGATAGCTTAGCTCTTCACAGTGGGCACCTGGAGAGTAAGTGAGGAAAGCCTCCCTCAGCATGTTCATTTTTAATGAGAACAGAACACTTTACACCATGTATCACAATCAAATCACTTCTCACTCTGTGAGAGGACATCTTCCAGCTGAGCCATTCTCTCTCTTTCCTTTGGGCTAAGAGCTGAAGCTCTGCAGATCACTCAGCAGCTCCTGGCTATGCCCAGTATACAAACTGCAGGTCTGGAAGGGAACCACACCATCAAGGTGGTGTTCACTTGGACTTTCACGTAGGGGGTTCCAAATAGGAATTGATGTTCCCATGTCAGTTCTGGAGCAGACCTCACTATCAATACAGACTGGGGCCTGAGGTGATGGAAAGCAGCTCTGCAGGAAAGGAATTGGTGGTGCTGGTGGATGAGAAGCTGGACAGGAGCCAGCCACGGGCACTGGCAGCCCAGAAGGCCAATGGCAGCCTGGGCTGCATCCAAAGCAGTGTGGCCAGAGATGGAGATATATTAAAACAAAACCCAAAACACCAACACCCAAAACACATCTGCAGTTGCCCCTCTGCTCTGGGGAGACCTCACCTGCAGTGCTGTGCCCAGCTCTGGAGCCCTCAACACAGGAAGGACATGGACCTGATGGAGCTGGTCCAGAGGAGGCTACAAAGATGATCAGGGGGTTGGAGCATCTCTGCTATGAGGACGGGCTGAGGGAGCTGGGGTGTTTCAGCTTGGAAAATAAAAGGGTCTGGGGAGACCTAATAATGACCTTCCAGTGCCTGAAGGAGGCTACAAGAAGGCTGCAGAGGGACTGTGTCCAAAGGCCTACATGGACAGGATGAGGGACAATGGTTTCAAATGAGAGCAGAGCAGTCTGAGATTGGATGTGGGGAACAGGTTCTGCACCATGAGGGTGCAGGAACATTGCAGCAGGAGATCATTGAGGTGAGGCTGGACAGGGCTCCCTGCAACCTGATCTAGTAGAGGATGTCCTTGCTGAGTACAGGGGGGTTGGTCTGGATGAGCTTTGGAGGTCCCTTTCCAACCCAATCCATTCTGTGATTCTGTGATCTCTTTGTTTTCTTGTTCAGATATGGATGGTGGTTGAGTGCTTACTATGACTGCTATGAGCTCATGGTTTAATTGCACAATCAGGGTCACCCTTTGGCTGGTATAAATTGGCATAGCTCTCTTGAGGTTGTAGAGCAAGTCTGTATCAGCTGAAATGGTTTGGTAAGAGAAAGAGGAGGCTCATTCCCTTCTCACTTAGAAACTTCTTGGCTGGAAAAAAACCTTTAGGATCATCCAGTCCAACCAGTCTCTAACTCTACCAAGGCTGGGTCTAAACCATGGCCCTCAGCACCACATCTCTGCCTCACTGAAACACCTCCAGGGATAGGGATTCAACCACCTCCCTGGGCAGCCTGTGCCAGCCTTGGAGAACCTTGTCAGGCAAGAAGTTTCCCTTGCAGCTGCTTGAGGATTGGCTGGGCTCCAGATACACAGCATGAGTAGTGTCTGACTAATGCAGTTTGACCAGCCATCATCTAACACTTCAGATGTGTTTCTGGTTTGCTAGGAAGGTTGAAATCATCCTGACTGCAACACAAATTCAAATGTGAAGTCATTTTCCTCACATTCAGAGCAAGTATTTTCTTCAGCCCAGTGACTGTTAAAGACCAGGGTTGGGGTGATTTGGGACTACTGGGTGTGAAGTAGTAGCTGATCCTGAGCCACATGTGCTACAGCATTACTCAGTGGAATGACAGAACCATGGAGTCATGGAATCATGGAATGATGGAGTCATGGAATCATAGAGACATAGAATCATAGAATCAAGGAAACATAGAATGATAGAGTCATGGAATGATAGAGTCATGGAATGATAGAGTCATGGAATCATAGAGTCATGGAATGATAGAGTCATAGAATGATAGAGTCATAGAATCAAGGAATGAGAGTCATTGAATGATAGAGTCATAGAATCATAGAGTCATTGAATGATAGAGTCATAGAATCAAGGAATCATGGAGTCATTGAATGATAGAGTCATGGAATCATAGAATCATGGAATGATAGAGTCATAGAGTCATGGAATGATAGAGTCATGGAATGATAGAGTCATAGAATGATAGAGTCATAGAATCAAGGAATGAGAGTCATTGAATGATAGAGTCATAGAATCATAGAGTCATTGAATGATAGAGTCATAGAATCAAGGAATCATGGAGTCATTGAATGATAGAGTCATAGAATCAAGGAATCATGGAGTCATTGAATGATAGAGTCATAGAATCATAGAGTCATTGAATGATAGAGTCATGGAATCATAGAATCATGGAATGATAGAGTCATAGAGTCATGGAATCATGGAATGATAGAGTCATAGAGTCATGGAATCAAGGAAACATGGAATCATAGGGTCATGGAATCACAGAATCAAGGAATCATAGAGTCATTGAATCATGGAATGATAGAGTCATAGAGTCACGGAATCATAGAGACACAGAATCATAGAATCAAGGAAACAGAATCATAGAGTCATGGAATCATAGAATCATCTTGACTGCAGCACAAATTAAAATATGAAGTCATTTTCCTCACATTCAGCCTAAATATTTTCTTCATTCAAGTGATTATTTGAATGAATTGAATTGGTTCTGTGTGACTGTGGAGCCAGAGATGGGATGAGGCCCAGCTGCCACAGTACTGTAGCACCTAACTCATCTCCTGCTGATATCTAAGGCTATGCCAGTAAAACACAAAGGCTTCCTCTACAATGAGGATCACAGCCAGATGCCTTCAGATATGATGTAGAAAGAGCAGTGTGCTGAGCAGGGAGCCTCTGAGTTAGCCAGCAGGAAGTGCTGAGCCAAGAAGTCCATCACAAATTCCATCTCTCTGGGATTTACTCCCCTGACTCAGCACCGCTGGGAAGCACAACCATCCTCTTGGGATTTCAGTCCTGAGTCATTTCCTGACCTCAGAGTTTCTTCAGTCTATTTATCTAAAGCAAATAAATGAATAAATACATAAAGAGCTGAATAAATGCATGACTAAGTGAATCAATGCCGGAATAAATACAGAAAGACATTAATAAATACATAAATAAGTAAATAAGACATCAAAGGATTTCATGCTTGCTTGCTTTCTGAGAGCCACCTTCCTGCCTTCCTATCTACCTTCAGTGGCTAATGTTCAGTACAAGGGTGGTTGCCCAGGGGGATTAGGGTTGCCACCTCCCTGGAGGTGTTCAGGGCCAGGTTGGATGAGGCCTTGAGCAAGCAAGAGTCACTGAGAGGTGTCCCTGCCCATGGCAGGGAAGTTGGAGTAGGTGATCTCCAAGATCCATTCTAACCTAAGCCATTCTGTGATTCTGTGTTTACTTTGTTCAGAGGCCAAAGGACTTCCAACCCATGTTCCCAAGTGTCCACATGCCAAGCCTTTTTACAAGGGCTTCTAGAAACAGGATGAGAGGGAACGGATTGGAGCTTGAGGAGGGCAGATTGAGACCAGAGATTAAGGAGAAATTCTTTCCAGTGAGGGCGGTGAGACACTGGAACAGGTTGCCCAGGGAGGTTGTGGATGCCTCCTCCCTGAGAGTGTTCAAGACCAAGTTGGATGAGGCCTTGAGCAACCTGGGCTGGTGGGAAGTGTCTCTGCCCATGGCAGGGGGGTTGGAACTGAATGACCTTTAAGGTCCCTTCCAACCCAAACCTTTCTGTGATCCATGATTTCTATCAGGCAGTAGTTGTCTGTTGGTTGGGGCTGAACTGCATGTTCAGTCCCTGTCCTGATGGAACTTTGTTGTTTGATGTTGCATTCTACATGAAGCAAAGATCTGTTGGGGGGAATCAGGAGGGCTGTGAAATCACAGAATCATAGTGTCATGGAATCAGAGTAGCTGCTGTCTGAGAAGACCTTGAAGTCATCTGCATGAACTACATTAAATCTATGTTATTAGATGTGTCTGTTGAATAAACAGCAGAATCAGTTGGAAAAGACTTCTCAGAGATCATCCATCCCAACCATCAGCCCAGCACCACCATGGCCATCAACCCATGTCCCACAGTGTCATGTCTCTTGAACATAGGTGTTCAAGAGGGGATTGGACGTGGCACTTGGTGCCAAGGTCTAGTCATGGGGTCTGTGGTGACAGGTTGGACTTGATGATCTTTGAGGTCTCTTCCAACCTTGGTGATACTGTGATACTGTCTGCATGGTTTTTGAACACTTCCACCCTGGGCAGCCTGTTCCAGTCCCTGCCCACTCTTTCCCTAGGGACCCAAGATTTGCCTGCTCATTGTGATCAAAGGCATCAGCAAAGCCGTGCTAAGCCCAGGCTGAATTTGCCACCTCGTTTTAACTCCACTTTGGTTTCTGATGCTGGTCAAGCTGTAGCTTGGGAGGCAGAGGATTTATCACAAGTCATCATTGACAAGGGAAGATATTTTCAGCCACTTAGGAGTGAGCAGACCAAACAAAATGATTACCATTTTCTGAGTCATTACTCTCTCACTTATCAAATGGTGCAGAATGCATTAATGCAGGCATCTTGAGGCTCCTTAGCCAGGCAAACTTCCAGGAAATTCAGAGCAAGTTTTTCTGTGTAAAAAGTGAGCTGATTTCATGCTATTTTTGTAGGAGAGGAGCCAAAACACAAAACTCACTTGATGGACCTGGAACTCACTTAACAAACCTTTCCCTTTCCCTTTCCCTTTCCCTTTCCCTTTCCCTTTCCCTTTCCCTTTCCCTTTCCCTTTCCCTTTCCCTTTCCCTTTCCCTTTCCCTTTCCCTTTCCCTTTCCCTTCCCCTTCCCCTTCCCCTTCCCCTCCCCCTCTCCCTCTCCCTCTCCCTCTCCCTCTCCCTCTCCCTCTCCCTCTCCCTCTCCCCTCTCCCCTCTCCCCTCTCCCTCTCCCTCTCCCTCTCCCTCTCCTTCTCCCCTCTCCCCTCTCCCCTCTCCCTCTCCCCTCTCCCTTCTCCCTTCTCCCCTCTCCCTCTCCCCTCTCCCCACTCCCTCTCCCTCTCCCTCTCCCCCTCCCTCTCCCTCTCCCTCTCCCTCTCCCTCTCCCTCTCCCTCTCCCTCTCCCCTCCTTTCTCTTCCTCCTTCTCCTTCTCCTTCTCCTTCTCCTTCTCCTTCTCCTTCTCCTTCTCCTTCTCCTTCTCCTTCTCCTTCTCCTTCTCCTTCTCCTTCTCCTTCTCCTTCTCCTTCTCCTTCTCCTTCTCCTTCTCCTTCTCCTTCTCCTTCTCCTTCTCCTTCTCCTTCTCCTTCTCCTTCTCCTTCTCCTTCTCCTTCTCCTTCTCCTTCTCCTTCTTTCTCCTTCCCCAAACCAGGCTCCTGCCAGACTGTATGGAGTGTGAATGGCATTCTGTCTGTATCACTTCCCTTCTGCTGCTGGACAGTTTTGTGTCATTTGTACAGATGAAGGAGCAGTTACTGACCACAACTGGTTAGAAATCCAATAGCTGAAGGGATCCTGCAGGAAGGCTGCAGAGAGACTTTTCCTGAGGGTGTCTGGGACAGGCCAAGGGGGAATGGTTTGGGGCTGAGGCACAGCAGGGTCAGACTGGAGCTGAGGAAGAAGTTCTTCAGTGCCAGGGTGGTGAGACTCTGGCACAGGCTGCCCAGGGAGGCTGTGGCTGCCTCCTGCCTGGAGGTGCTCAAGGCCAGGCTGGATGAGGCTTTGAGCAGCTGAGTCTAGCTGAGAGGTGTCCCTGGGCATGGAGGGGTGGTTGGAAAGGCTGAGCTCTGAGGTCCCTTCCAACCTAAGCCATTCTGTGATGAATCTATTGCTGAGAGTTCAATACCTTCACTTGCTAAAAATATTTTAGCCTAAGGTGCAGTAACCACCAGAATTCAGGCAGCAAATGAGGTGACATTTACAGACCTCTCCAAGCAAAAATAGATCTTTGTCATCTTGCAAGTTTGGAGAGCCATTTTTTTCCCCCCTCTTCTAAGAGTCGTTCTGATTGCTTGAGCTTCATGGAGCTGCCCTCCTCCTGTGTCCTGCCAAAGCAGGCAGCTTCTGTCAGGAAAATCATTGCTTTCAAATAGCTTCTTTCATTTCTTTGCTTTTTTTGTCCTTGTTGGTGGGCAGGCTTGGGAAGAAAAAAATAAAATGTCTGCTGGGGTCACTCTGTCACAGCACAGAAGATTCCTTTCAGAAGAAGTAATACAGCTCCTCAATTACATTGCTTTGGGAGTAAAGGAACTTCATTATGGAAGTGGTGCTCAGGTCAAACCTCTTCTGTCATCCTGTCAGTCATCAGGAGCTCTCCAGCTTATAAAGCCAGCCACAGAGCCCTTCTGTGGGTGCAGGGGAAACAATGGAATGGGTTTTGTTCTGCCAAACTAACAGCAAGATGAAGATGTGTCAGGCTGGATTTATTTGCTTGGGGTTGGATTGCATTTGGGTTTGTTTTCTCCATGAATAAACAGCTGGGGGTTCATTCAGCTTCATAGGTTCATCCTCTGTCTCCTCAGCTTCATAGGTTCATCCTCTGCCTCCTCAGCTTCATAGGTTCATCCTCTGCCTTCTCAGCTTCATAGCTTCATCCTCTGCCTCCTCAGCTTCATAGGTTCATCCTCTGCCTCCTCAGCTTCATAGGTTCATCCTCTGCCTCCTCAGCTTCATAGGTTCATCCTCTGAATCCTCAGCTTCATAGCTTCATCCTCTGCCTCCTCAGCTTCATAGCTTCATCCTCTGCCTCCTCAGCTTCATAGGTTCATCCTCTGCCTTCTCAGCTTCATAGCTTCATCCTCTGCCTCCCCACCTTCATAGCTTCATCATCTGCCTCCCCAGCTTCATAGGTTCATCCTCTGCCTCCCCAGCTTCATAGGTTCATCTGCCTCATCTCCATAGGGTCATCTGCCTCATTCACATAGATTTTTCTGCCTCATCTACATAGATTCACCTGCTCCATCTGCATAGGGTCTCTGGCTCATCTGCATAGATTCATCTACCTCATCATCCCAGAACCACAGAATGTTAGGGCTTGGAAGGGACCTCCAGACATCTTACAGTCCAACCCCCCTGTCAAAGCAGGGTCACCTAGAGCAGGTCACAGAGGCACACATCCAGGTGGGGTTTGAATGTCTCCAGGGAAAGAGACTCCACAGCAACCTGTGCCAGATCTCTGTCACCCTCACACTGTCAAAGCACAGCTGGAAGTGAGTTACTCCTTGGTGTAAGGTAGATGAAGTTGCAGGTGTTACTCAATCAGGACTGTGTTCTTCTGTGGCAGTGGTTTCACTGTCACCCATGATTCCTACCTGTTTAATACATCTGCTGTGTGCAAATGCACTGAAGCCTACTCAGCCCACAGAAGGTCAGGAGTTGGAAGGGACCTCCAGAAATCATCCAGTCCAACCCCCCTCCCTGCCAGAGCAGGTCACACAGGAACACATCCAGGTGGGCTTTAAAAGTCTCCAGAGGAGACTCCACCACCTCTCTGGGCAGCCTGCTCCAGGGCTCAGCACCCTCACAGGGACAAAGTTTTCCCTTCTGTTCTTGTGGCACCTCCTCTGCTCTGGCTTGCAGCCCTTGCTCCTTGTGCTGTGCTTGGACATCCCTGAGCAGAGCCTGGCTCCAGCCCTGCACATCTTGATCCCCAGCATGAGGGCAACCCAAGCCCTAGCTCCCTCAGCCTGTCCTCCCAGGGAGATGTTCCACTGCCTGCAGCAGCTTGGTGACTCCTTGATGATGCTGAGTAGACCATCAAGAAATTCTGACCTGTCCTACAGTATAAAAGACACAATTTAGCAGGGGGGTTGCACTAGATGATCTCCAGAGGTATCTTCCAGCCACCACCATGCTGGGTGTGGCTCTGTGCTGGACTCTCTCAAGCAGTTCCCTGAGTTCCTTCTTGAGCTGAGTGGCCCAGAACTGGACACAATATTCCAGTTGTGGCCTCACCAGAGCAGAAAGACAGGAGAACCTCTCTAGATCTACTCACCACAGCCCTTCTAATCCACCCCAGGCTGCCCTTGGCCTTCTTGGCCACAAGGGCACATTGGTGGCTCTTGGGCATCCTTCTGTCCATCATAACCCCCAAGTCCCTTTTGCCTTCATTGCTCTTCAACAGGTGAGCCCCCAACCTATCCTGGTCCATGGGGCTGCTCTTTCCCAGCATCTTCACAGATTCATCTACCTCATCTGCATTTGTTTTGGCATAGAGCAACTTCATCAATCAGAGGATGGTTTGGGTTGGAGGGGATCTTAAAGATCATCTAGTTCCAACACCCCCCTCAGGAGAGGGACATCTTCCACCTGATCACATTGCAGATATGCTTCAAATGGCTTCTTGTAATGAGGTTCTGATGGCTTGCAACCTCTTCTGGTTTCTCTGATATTCCCAGCTCAGGGTTTAACTTGGAGAGCAGATGGAATTTGTGACAACAGCAGCATTTGGAAAGTGCATTTCAATTGAATTTTTCTAGTCCCCAAAGCAAATTTTATCTCTGTGTATTTGTAAAGGGGATTGTGTCCTCAGTGCTGAGCAAAGAAAGGCAGACTTTGGGGGCTTTAGGGCTGCTCTCTTTGTTTGGGAGACATAAAATATTGATAATTCATAGAATCAGAGAATTGTTTTGGTTGGAAGAGATCCAGTCCAACCATCAAACACCACCATCATGGCCATCAAACCACGTTCCCAAGTGGAAATGTGTGTGGACACACATTTCTTGAACACCTCCAGGGCTGGGGACTCCACCACCTCCCTGGGCAGCCTGTGCCAATCCTTGACCACTCTTGCAGCAAGATCCAACCTAAATCTCTCCTGGCACAAGTTCAGGTCATTTCCTCTTGTTCTATTACCTGATACCATGGAGAAGAGACCAACTCCCACCTCACTGCAGCCTCCTCTCAGGGAGTTATAGAGAGCAATGAGGTCTCCCCTCAGCCTCCTTTTCTCCACACCGAACACCCCCAGCTCCCTCAGCTGCTCCTCCCCAGCCCTCTTCTTCAGACCCTTCCCCAGCTTCCTTGCCCTTCTCTGAAAATTCTCCTTCTTGGAGAGAGGGCCCCAAAACTCAGCCCAGGATTCAAGGTGCAGCCTCACCAGTGCCAAGTACAGGCACAGAATCACTTCCCTACTCCTGCTGGCCACACCATTGCTGATCCTAGCCAAGGATGCTGGGGGCCTCCTCGGCCACCTGAACACACCCCTGGTTCATCTTCAGCCCCATGCCAACCAGCACCCCCAGGGCCTTTCCTGCCAGGCAACTTTCCAGTCACTCTACCCCAAGCCATGGTGGTGTTGTGACCCAAATGCAGGACCCAGAAGAGTGTAACTGCCTGCAGGCTCTGTTGAGGACCCATCTTAGAGGACATGATCATAGAATCATAGAATCAATAAGGTTGACAAAGACCTCAGAGATGGAATAGAATAGAATAGAATAGAATAGAATAGAATAGAATAGAATAGAATAGAATAGAATAGAATAGAATAGAATTAACCAGGTTGGAAGAGACCTTCAAGATCATCATGTCCAACCCATCAACCAATCCAACCCACCTAAACAACTAAGCCATGGTACCAAGATCATCAAGTCCAACCTGTCACCTAACACCTCATGACTACTAAACCATGGCACCAAGTGCCACGTCCTACCCCCTCTTGAACACCTCCAGGGATGGGGACTCCACCACCTCCCTGGGCAGCACATTCCAGTGGTTAACAACTCTCTCTGGGAAGAACTTTCTCCTCACCTCCAGCCTAAACCTCCCCTGGCACAGCTTGAGACTGTGTCCTCTTGTTCTGGTGCCGGTTGCCTGGGAGAAGAGACCAACCCCCACCTGGCTACAACCTCCCTTCAGGGAGTTGTAGAGAGCAAGAAGGTTTCTGTTCAGCCTCCTCTTCTCCAGGCTAAGCAACCCCAGCTCCCTCAGCCTCTCCTTCTAGGCCTTGTGCTTGAAGCCTCTCCCCAGCCTCATTGCCCTTCTCTGGACATAGTGCAGTAAATCCCTGCCTCCTGCCAGCTCTGTGGCAAAAGCAACCTTCATGCATGATTTGGGGAGTTCTGGCTGACTGGTTAGAGAACCACCACGCCTGCTGTGAAGGCTGGCAGGAGGGAGCAGCTGGGGAAATGAGGCAGCCTCCTGCATAGCTTTCATCTCCCAGCTGGAAGTGGCACGGGAGTTATTCCTGTTGTAGGGAGGACAAAAAGAAGAGAAATGGTAAAGCATAGACTAGAATCATGGGGAAAAGGAAAAACAACCTTTAAGACTCTTTTACCTCGAAGATCAGTGTTACCTTTAGTGGTGTAAAGTGTCTGACACTGTCCCACATGACATCCTGGTCCACAGAATGGGAAAAGGATGGATTTGAGGGGAGGCAACAGGCTGGGTAAGGAGTTGGCTGGATGGCCACACTCAGAGACTTGCAGTCAACAAAGAGCTCAATGTCCAAGTGGAGACCAGAGGCAAGTGGTGTCCCTCAGGGGCCAGACTGGGACCAGTGCTGTTTGCCACCTTTGTTGGTGGCATGGGCAGTGGGATTCAGGCAGCCTCAGCAAGTTTGCTGATGACACCAAGCTGTGGTTTTGGTCTGTTCATGCCACTAATGATTACTAGAGGGAGTCCAGGGAAGGTCAGTGAAGCTGTGAGGGGTCTGGAGAACAGGGCTGGAGAGGAGCAGCTGAGAGAGCTGGGGGTGTTTAGCCTGGAGGAGAGGAGGCTGAGGGGAGACCTCATTGCTCTCTACAGCTCCCTGAAAGGAGGCTGCAGTGAGATGGAATTTGGTCTCTTCTCCCTAGTAATAAATGATAGGATGACAGGAAATGGCCTCAGGCTGCACCAGGGAGGGGTTAGGCTCAATATAAAAAGAAACTTCTTGACTGAAAGGGTTCCCAAAGCCTGGCACAGGCTGCCCAGAGAGGTGGCTGAATGCCCATGCCTGGAGGTGTTCAAAGAGGCAGAGATGTGGTGCTGAGGGCCATGGTTTAGCACCAGAGTTGGTAGAGCTGGAGAGTGGTTGGACTGGATGATCTGAAAGGTCTTTCCCAAGCCAAACCCTTCCATGGCTGTGACCTGCAGGTGCTTTGAGCAGCATTCATGATGCTCCTGTTCCAGTCCCTGGCAGCTGGTGGCTTGCACTGCTCTGGTGTCTGCTGGTCAGAACTGTCCCAGAGCTCTCTGTCTGGTTTGTGCAAGGAACACAAAGCAAACCAAGCCCCTGAGCAGCAGAATGCTGCTGGTGTTTGCATTTCTCTTCCTGAAGCACTGTTTGGAGTACTGCTGATGTCACTGCAGCATCAGGAACAGTTTCCATAGCAGTTAATGCTGCAGCTAACACAGTTACAAATCTGAGAGGAAGGCAGAGGCTGTGGAAAGGCAGCAGGACCTCTGCAGACTGGGTGCATCTGAAGGGTTTCTTTGGTTGGGGCTCTAAATACATGTAGCTTATTTTTTTTTCCCTTCAGAAGAGCATTAAGGAGGTGATAGCTCTCTACAGCTCCCTGAAGGGAGGTTGTAGTGAGATGAGGGCTAGACTGGAGTACCTGCAGTGCTGTCTCCAGCTATGGGACCCCCAGCACAAGAGAGACCAGGACCTGCTGGAGTGGGTCCAGAGGAGGTCACAAAGATGTTCAGAGAGCTGGAGAACCTCTGCTATGGGGACAGGGTGGGAGAATTGAGGCTGTTCAGCCTGGAGAAGAGAAGGCTTCAGGGAGACCTTATAGCTGCAGTTCAATATCTGCAGGGGAGCTGCAGGCAGGCTGGGGAGGGACTGTTCAGAAGGGGCTGTGGGGATAGGACGAGGGGCAAGGGTTTGGAACTGGAGCAGGGCAGAGTTAGGTTGGACATCAGGAGGAAGCTCTGCACAAGGAGAGTGGGGAAACCCTGGGACAGGTTGCCCAGGGATGTGGTTGAGGCTCCATCCCTGGAGACATTCAAGATCAGACTTGATGTGTCCCTGGGCAGCCTGCTCTAGTTGGAGGTGTCCCTTCTGCCTGCAGAGGGGAGATTTAGTCAAGATGACTTTTGAGTGTCCCTTCCAACCAGATGCAGTCTGTGAATCTGTGTGAATCTGTCTCTTCTCCCTAGTATAAGGTGATAGAAGAAGAGGAAATAGCCTCAAGTTGCAGCAGAGGAGGTTTAGTTGGGAGATTGAGAAAAATTTCTTTTCTGCAAGAGTGGTCAGAGGACTGGCAGAGGCTGCCCAGGGAGGTGGTGGGGGAGTCTCCATGCCTGGAGGTGCTCCAGAAACCTGTGGCCATGGCACTTGGGGACATGGTTTTGTGGTCATATTGTTTGGGTTGTGGCTGGACTTGATGATCTAAGAGCTCTTTTCCAACCTTGCATATCCCATGAATCTATGAGTCCATGATTGAGTCCATCTCTTATCTAACTTCACCAAGCCTGGTGCTAAACCAGTTCCCTCAACCCTAGAAAACCTGGAAAAAAAGGCAATAAACCTTTACAATTCTCAGCAAGCTTCTTTTGGATTGTTGTTTGTAATTTGGTGCAGGTCATTTGCTGATGACCTTTAAGCCAATTGTTGCACTTAGGATTAGCTGAGTTTCCAAAATGTCATTTGCTGGTGAAAGAGGGGAAAAAACCACAACAACAAACAAACCACAATACCAAAAAACCAAAAGGACAACAAGAAGAAGCAAAGAAAAGTGAGGCCTTTCATGTTGAAAAGGTCAAAAAGCTTTGACCTTTTCAGAACTCTTTGGAGAAAGAAAGGGGGGAAAAAAAAATGTCAGCAGAAGTTTGGTTTGTGAGGAGCTGGATGTAGATGTTGCAGCAAAACACAGCTCTGTTGTGCAGAGCCACTGCTTGCACTCAGGGCTTTGGATTCCCATAGAATCATGGAATCAATAAGGTTGGAAGAGACCTCAGAGATCATCAAGTCCAACCTGTCACCCAACACCTCATGGCTACTAAACCATGGCACCAAGTGCCACATCCAGTCCCCTCTTGAACCCCTCCAGGGATGGGGACTCCACCACCTCCCTGGGCAGCACATTCCAATGGCCAACAACTCTCTCTGGGAAGAACTTTCTCCTCACCTCCAGCCTAAACCTCCCCTGGTGCAGGCTAAGCAACCCCAGCTCCCTCAACCACTCCTCACAGGGCTGTGCTCCAGACCCCTCCCCAGCTTTGTTGCCCTTCTCTGGACAGGTTGGACTTGATGATCTTTGAGGTCTCTTCCAACCTTGGTGATTCTGTGATTCTGTGAGGCTCAGGGGAGACCTTCTTGCTCTCTACAGCTCCCTGAAGGGAGGTTGCAGCCAGGTGGGGGTTGGTCTCTTCTCCCAGGCAAGCAGCACAGGAACAAGAAGACACAGTCTCAAGCTGTGCCAGGGGAGGTTTAGGCTGGAGGTGAGGAAGAAGTTCTTCCCAGCAATAGAGATTGGCCATTGGAATGTGCTGCCCAGGGAGGTGGTGGAGTCCCCATCCCTGGAGGTGTTTGGGAAGAGCCTGGCTGAGGTACTTGGTGCCATGGTTTAGTTGGTTAGATGGTGCTGGGTGATAGGTTGGACTTGATGATCTCAAAGGTCTTTTCCAACCTGGTCTATTCTATTCTATTCTATTCTATTCTATTCTATTCTATTCTATTCTATTCTATTCTATTCTATTCTATTCTATTCCATTCCATTCCATTCCATTCCATTCCATTCCATTCCATTCCATTCCATTCCATTCCATTTCATTCCATTCCATTCCATTCCATTCCATTCCATTCCATTCCATTCCATTCCATTCTAGACTGGAGCTGAGGAAGAAGTTCTTCAGTAGGAGGATGGTGAGACTCTGGCACAGGCTGCCCAGGGAGGCTGTGGCTGCCTCCTGCCTGGGGGTGTTCAAGGCCAGGCTGGATGAGGCCTCAGGCAGCTGAGTTTAGCTGAGGGGTGTCTCTGCCCATGGTAGGGAACAATGAAGTAAATGATTTCTGAGGTCCCTTCCAACCAGAGCCATTCCATGATACCATTCTGTGACTTTAAAAATTGGATATTAGCTATTAAGAAAAATAAATAAATGCCAAGGAGGCTAAAAAAGGGGAAAGTTTCCTGCTGCATAGTAGGCAGCATCCCTCCCTGACTTCCAATATTCTTCTCAGCCTGTCAGGACTGCAGCACCTCTGGGCATGTCATTTTTCTCATCTGAATGTCTTCCCCACAGGTTGCTAAGCTTAGCACCCTGATGCCCCAGAGGTGACATCATTCCAGGAGGTGTTATCTTTTTCATGGTGACACAGACACTGTCCACTTGTTTTTATTGTAAGCAATCTTCTCTTCCAAAGTTTCATCTTCTTTTTCTCCTCCTCTGCCCTGGGGAGACCGTACCTGGAATATTATGTCCAGTTTGGGGTTCCCCAGTTCAAGAGAGACAGAGACCTGCTGGAGAGAGTCCAACAGAGAGCCACAAGGATGAGGAAGGGACTGGAACATCTCTGCTGTGAAAAAAACACTGAGAGCCCTGGGGCTCTTTATTGTGGAGAAGAGAAGGCTGAGAGGGGAAATGATCAAGGTCTATCAGCATCTGAGGGGTGGGTGTCAGGAGGAAGGTGCCAGGCTCTATTCAGTGGTGCCCAGTGCTAGGACAAGGAACAAAAGGTACAAGCTGGAACCCAGGAGGTTCCACCTCAACATGAGGAGAAACTTCTTTACTGTGAGGCTGCTGAGCCCTGGAGCAGGCTGCCCGAGAGGTTGTGGAGTCTCCTGCTCTGGAGAATTTCCAAACCCACTTGGATGTGTTCCTGTGTGACCTGCCCTGGGTGATCCTGCTCTGGCAGGGGGATTGGACTGGATGATCTCTGGAGGTCCTTTCCAACCCCTACCATTCTGTGACTGTGATCCTCTAAGCCCAGGGTGGTTATCAAGAATTGCAAGAAACAGACAATGTGTGGGCTAAATTTTGATTCTTTTTCCATGACTCTGACTCTGCTCCTGTCAGATGAATGACTGTAATTTGCAAACCATGGGCAACAGAGGAGGGCTACAGGAGGACCAGGGAGGGACTTTGTAAAAGGGCTTGTAGTGATAGGACAAGGGGGAATGGATTGAAGCTTGAGAAGGGCAGATTGAGACTGGAGATGAGGAAGAAATTTTTTCCTCTGAGGATGGGGAGACACTGGAACAGGTTACCCAGGGAGGCTGTGGCTGCCTCCTCCCTGGAGGTGTTCAAGGCCAGGTTGGCTGAGGCCTTGAGCAACCTGGACTGGTGTGAGGTGTCCCTGCCCATGGTGTGGGGCTTGGAACTCGATAATCCCGAAGGTCCCTTCCAACCCAACCCATTCTCTGAATCTCTGAGCAGCTGGCATCAAGGTCAGTTGGTAGCTGCTTTCTTTGCCTATCTTCTCTTGTTTTTGTCTTCTGTCTTTCCAATACTTTTTTCACTTTCCCAGTAATTAACTTCCATGGGTCTTTAATTTAATTCTCCCAGCATCAGCCTTTCTGGATTATTGTTTTTCCAATATTTACTCCCTGGATGATGGCAGCTCTGACTTGTTCAATTATCCTCAAGGGTGTTGCAGTTTTTTTTCCCTCCTCCTCCCCCTACCCCCCCACTTTGTTTTTTTGCTGTTTTCCAGCCAAGTTGCAGAAGTTTGATGCAAGTGGTAGTTTGCTCTGACTCATGCATAGGCTCTGTCTGCCTCTTACTCTGACTAAAAGCTTTGCTGTGGAGAGCAGAAGATGGAGGTGGGGCAGAAGTTTGTTTATTTTGATGTGTAAGGACTCAATTTAATCTTTAGCCAAACCAGCTTTGAGATTGATGAGTAGAAACTGGAGTGCTTGGAGCCAAATTGATGGAGTTTTCATGTCCCTGCCATTAGCACCTACTAAAAGTAAAAGAAACTGTGCTGCCAATGAAAGACTGGATCAAATGCTTCATATCTTCCATCCAAGCAGAGGTTGATACCTTGGGATGCCATCAGTTCCTCCCAGAGGTACCTAGGAGGGAGAAATCCAGGACAGGATTTAGGAACAAGTTCTTTACCAGGAGGCTGCTGGAACACTGCAACAGGTTGCCCAGGGAGGTGGTTGAGGCTCCATCCCTGCAGATATTCAAGGTGAGGCTGGACAGGGCTCTGGGCAACCTGGTCTAGTGGAAGATGTCCCTGCTGAGTGCAGAGAGGGTTGGACTGGATGAGCTTTGGAAGTGCCTTCCAACCTAGAGCATTCCATGATTCCATGATTGTGTGATGAGGCTGGAGTTACAGAAAGTAGCTGAAGTAAGAGCAAGGAGACAGAGGCTGGCATAAGTTTAAGCAGACCACAGCCACTCCTAGGCTGGTTTTCAGGGAATCATAGAAAGGCTTAGGTTGGAAGAGACCTCAGAGCCTATCTACTCCAGCCTCTCAACTAGACTTAGCTGCTCAAAGCCTGATCCAACCTGGTCTTGAACACCCCCAGGCAGGAGTCATCCACAGCTTCCCTGGGCAGCCTGTGCCGGCATCTCACCACCCTCCTACTGAAGAACTTCTTCCTCTGCTCCAGTCTAACCCTGCTCTGCCTCAGCTCCCCCTTGTCCTGTCTCTAGACACCATCATGAAAAGTCCTCTGCAGCCTTCCTGCAGGATCCCTTCAGGTATTGGGCAGGTTTTGGTGCTACCCTGTATTGTACATGCTGAGATGAAAGCTCTCCCCTTCCACACAGTATCCCTAAGGATAGCAGTTTCCAACCAAAATGATTCTGTGAGCCTAACAGTAAACGAGAACTCATTCTGAGCATATCTAAGTTCTTGTATCTGAAGATATCTAAGTTCTGAAATATCTGAATTTCTAGAGGCTGAGTGCCAGGAGGATGGAGCCAGGCTCTGCTCAGTGGTGTGCAGGGCCAGGACAAGGGGCAATGGGCACACACTGGAGCTTCCACATAAGGGAAAAAAAATCTTCACTTTGAGGATGGAAGAGCCCTGGAGCAGGCTGCCTAGAGAGGCTGTGGAGTCTCCTTCTCTGGAGGCATTCCAAACCCACCTGGAGGTGTTCCTGTGTGATTTACTCTGGGTGATGCTGCTCTGCCAGAGGGGTTGGACTGGGTGATCTTCAGAGGTCCAACCCCTACCATGCTGGGGTTCTGTGATTCCATGTGGAAACCTGTGCTTTGAGCTTGGTTCTTTTTGGATTCCATGCTGCCATAGGCAGTGATTTCTCTTTACTCTGAGTGGAAAGAGGCTAGTGTGTGGTTGGTATGAAATGAGGAGTTTTAAGCTGCTGAACTTCAAACATTGAACTTCTCCTCAGCTCAGCTCAGCTCAGCTCACTCTCCTATGACCAATTCTCATCTTCTGTTGAGGACAAATTTTGTTAGGATTGTTGTGCACTTCTGATTTCCCCCTTCTCTCTGAAGCCTGTCTGTTGTGTAAGAGCTGCTGAGAAGAGGTTTTGTTCTTGGTGTCTGCAAAAATGCCTCTTCCTCTGTGGAGGAACAAAATCCCATCTGCATATCGAGTCCAGAGGCTGAAGCTAATGACTTGGCATTTGGTTGATTGGTGGACAAATGTTGAATGACTGAATCATTGCCCCTTAAGTTAAACCCAGAAATACTGCAGATGTAGCTTTTTGCCAGTTCTGACTTTCAGATATTCCTTGGGACTCCTCTGCCTCCAAATGCAATTGTCAACTGACCCAGAAATCTGAGGGCTGTTTATGTAATTAAGCAGTTCCCTCATGATGGGAGAACTGCAGACAACCACAGGAGCACATGGAATCCCAGAATCCCACTGCAGTCCTGTCACTCCCAGCCCTTGACAAAAGTCCCTCCCCAGCTGTCTTGTAAGCCCCCTTCAGACACTGGAAGGCTGCTCTGAGGTCTCCCTGGAGCCTTCTTTCTCAAAGGTTTCTTCCAACCTGGTTAATTCTATTCTATTCTAGTCTAGTCTAGTCTAGTCTAGTCTAGTCTTTCTATTCCATTCCATTCCATTCCATTCCATTCCATTCCATTCCATTCCATTCCATTCCATTCCATTCCATTCCATTCCATTCCATTCTCCACCTCTCCTTCTCTTCCAACTCTCCCAGCCTGTCCCCATAAGGAAGGTTCCCCAGCCCTCTGATCATCTTCCTGGTCTCCTCTGGACCTGCTCCAGTAGCTCCATGTTCTTCTTATGCTGTGGGCACCAGAGCTGGAGGCAGTGCTGCAGGTGGGGTCTGAGCAGAGCAGAGGGGCAGAATCCCCTCCCTGTGCTGCTGCTCTCCCTGCTCTGGCTGCAGCTCAGCACACAGCTGCCTGCTAGGCTGCCAGTGACCATTGCTGGCTCCTGGGGACTTTGTCACCAAGTGACACCCCCAAGGCCTTCTCCTCCACGCTGCTCTGAAGCCATTCCTTGCCCAGCCTGGTTTTGTGCTTTGGGATTGTCCTATCCCAGGTACAGGACTTTGCACTTAGCGTTGCTGAGGTTTGTAACATTGCCTTGGGCACTCCTCTCCAACCTGTTCAAGTTCCTCTGGATGGATCCCTTCATTCCAGCCTGTCACAGGACCACACAGCTTGGTGTCATCGACAGCTTGCTGAGATTGCCTCAATCCCACTGCCCATGCCACCAGCAAAGGTTTTAAACAGCACTGGTCCCAGTGCTGACCCCTGAGGAACACCGCTTGCCTCTGATCTGCGTTTGGACACTGAGCCTTTGATCACAACTCCCTCCCTGATTGTGGCCATGCAGCCAATTCCTTATCCAGGAGAAGATATCCTGCTTGTGTTGATTGGGAGCTGAGCCCTACACAAAGTGCTGAGGAATCCTAAATGCTCTTCTTTTCTGGGGAGCGTTTTAAGCACTTCAGCCTCTGCATGTAACTCCTTTTCCCTGTTTCACAGTGGGGCCCAACCTTGCTCCTTCTCTTTTGCTACTGGGTTTAGCTGCTGCCACGTTTGGCAGTGATTTTTAAAGGGGGTGTGGGGGGGAAAGCCTACTGGGATTTTTGTTGTTGCTGTTGTGATTCCAATTTTTGGAGGTATTTCAGCCATGAATACAGATCAAGCTCTTCTTGTTATGTGCTGTTAGTTCTGTGGCAAGGCTGCTTTGTGTGGCTTTCAGCTGTCTGAAGTTACTCAACCAGAATGGCCTCTTACACACACACAAAAAATGATTTCCTAGGGCTATGAATAGAAGGACACAGACCTTGACCTGGACTCTGAATTCAGAGGGAACTAACACAGAGGGAGTGCAAAAGTGGCAGGTCTGCGACAATCTGTTTTGCCAAGCAAAAGGGATTGCAGTTCAACCAAAATACTTAGTGCTAAATGGAGCTTTTTGCAGGAGCTTGTCTCCCTCTCTGAGTCCAAGGTGCAGTAATCACATCTACAACCCAAGGCTGAGTGGATCAGCCTGGGAGATGTCATTTCTGGGTCAGGAAACTTGAGCAGAGCTCTGGATCACATGGTGCCTTTTCCTCTCCACTGTGTCATCTTGTCAGCTCATCTTTGGTGTGCCCAGGCTCTGCAGAAGATGAAATGTGTTGGAACAATGGAATAGCTCTCCATATGGCTGCCATTTGAGCTTCTGCTGTCTCCCCAGCTTTGGTGCCTCCTGCTCTTGTCGTATCCTGGGGAGTTAGGGAATGGTTGGACTCGATGTTCTTGGAGGTCCTTTTCAATCAAAATGTCTCTATGATTCCATGACTCTGTGATTTCATTAGCCATGCTTCTATGATTCCATAATTCCATGCTTCTGTGCTTCCAAGAGTCTGATTCCATGATTCTGTGATTCTGTGATTTCATGACTCCATAATTCTATGATTCTGTGACTCATTGACTCTTTGATTCCATGATTTTATGATCCTCTGATTCCAGGAGTCTGTGATTCCATGATTCTATGACCCATTTATTCCATGATTCTATGATGCCATGCTTCTTTGATTCCATAATTCTATGCTTCACTGAGAGAGTTGTTAGCCATTGGAATGTGCTGCCCAGGGAGGTGGTGGAGTCCCCATCCCTGGAGGTGTCCAAGAGGGGATTGGATGTGGCACTTGGTGCCATGGTTTAGTCATGAGGTCTGTGGTGACAGGTTGGACTTGATGATCTTTAAGGTCTCTTCCAACCTTGGTGATTCTGTGATTCTCTGACTGATTCTAAGAGTCTGTGATTCCATGATTGTATGATTCCATGACTCTGATTCTATGACTCTCTGATTCTGTGATTCCACTGTTCCATGATTCCCTGATTCTGTAATTCCCTGATTCTCTCCACCCTCCTATCACCAACACAAGTAAGTTCTCATGAGCAGAGGGATTTGAGTGTCTGCTTCCTACAAGTTGGTTGGGTTTGTGTTTAAACTGTAGAATAGAATAGCATAGCATAGCATAGCATAGCAATAGCATAGCATAGCATAGCATAGCATAGCATAGCATAGCATAGCATAGCATAGAATAGAATAGAATAGAATAGAATAGAATAGAATAGAATAGAATAGAATAGAATAGAATAAAATAGAATAGAATGAACCAGGTTGGAAAAGACCTTTGAGATCGAGGCCAACCTATCACCCAACACCATCGAATCAACTAAACCATGGCACCAAGTGCCTCATCCAGCCCCCTCTTAAACATTTCCAGTGATGGTAGGCCTCTGCATTGTCCTCACCATGTGCCCCTGAGGCCAAGAAAGTTAATGCCATCCTGAGGTGCATCAACAAGAGTGTGGCCAGCAGGTCAAGGGAGGTTCTCCTTCCCCTCCGTTCTGCCCTGCTGAGGCTACATCTGGGATATTGGGTCCAGTTCTGAGCTCCCCAGCTGAAGGACAGGGACTTGCTGGGAAGAGGAGAGCAGAGGGCAACAAAGATGCTGGGGGGACTGCAACATCTCTGTGAGGAGCAGCTGAGAGGATTTGAGCTGTTTAGTTGAGCTGTTTAGTTTAGGGAGGTGGTGGAGTCCCCATCCCTGGAGGTGTTCAAGAAGGGATTGGATGTGGCACTTGGTGCCTTGGTTTAGTCAAGGAGTCTGTGGTGACAGGTTGGACTTGATGATCTTTGAGGTCTCTTCCAACCTTGGTGATTCTGTGGTTCTGTGAGAGCAGAACATTGAGGGGAGATCTCATCAATGCTGATCAATACTTCAAGGGTGTGTGTCAAGAGGATGGGACCAGGCTCTGTTCAGTAGTGCACAGTGACAGGACAAGGGGCAGCAGGCACAAACTGGGAAACCAGAAGTTTCATCTAAACATGAGGAGGAAATTAAAGGGTGACAGAGCACTGGACCAGGCTTCCCAGAGAGGTGGGAGGCTACTCCTCACCAGCCCTGTTCTCCAGACCCTTCCCCACCTTTGCTGCCCTTCTCCAGTACTCAGCCTTCTTGTAGTGAGGGGCCCAAAACTGAACCCAGTATTTGAGGTGTGGCTTCACCTTAGGGGTGAGGGAGGACAATCACTTCCCTATGCCTGCTGGCCACTATTCCTGATCCAGGCCAGGATGCTGCTGAGCTTCTTGGCCACCTGGGCACACTGCTGGCTCATGTTCTGCTGCCTGTCACCCAGCACCCCCAGGCCTTTCTCTGCTGGGCAGTTTCTGTCCACTCTGCCCCAAGCCTGGAGCGTTCATGGGGTTGTTGTGACCCAAATGCAGGACCCAGCACTTGGCTTTGTTAAACCCCACCCAACTGACCTTGGCCCATCAGTCCAGCCTGTCCAGGTCCCTTTGCAGACCCTCCCTACCCTGAGGCAGATCAAATGCTGGTCTGTCTCCTAGCAAAGATGTCCCCCTCAGCCTGGCTGAAGAAACTGCATTGCAGTGACCCTCAGAACGCTGCCAAGGTCATG
The DNA here is from genome assembly GCF_014839835.1 of Dryobates pubescens. Classification (NCBI taxonomy): domain Eukaryota; kingdom Metazoa; phylum Chordata; class Aves; order Piciformes; family Picidae; genus Dryobates; species Dryobates pubescens. The sequence goes on from NC_071613.1 coordinate 6,188,375, forward strand.
CAGTCACCCAGCCCTTCCTTTCTGTGCTGGAGCTATTCATGCAAATTAAAGCTGCCTGCAGGCCTGCTGCAACTTGCAACATCCACTGAGCTCTTCAAAGATTTCTGAAGATGTGCAAGGAGATTATTTGGGTTAACTTCCTTCCCCAGCTCCGCTTTTATTTGTCAGTTGAAGATTCACGTCCTCTCTCTCGCCCCTTCATCATCTCATAGCCTCCATCCAATTTGCACATTCTACAAGAAGGAATGATTAATTTCTATTTGCCTTTTTTTTGATGTCAAGTGAGATGTGGTCAAAGGGGGGTGGTGGTGGTGGAAATTACATCAAGGGAGGAAGAAAACCTGAAGAAGGCACTAGGCTGCATCTGCCACACACCAAAAAATCCCCAGTGTGTGGTTGAGTTTGCTCTCCTGAATGGCTTTTGGTTTCCCTCTCCTCATTTTGTTATCACTGCAAGCAGTAAAGGAGGCAGCAGTTTGGAATTTAGAACCATAGGATGGTCTGGGTTGGAAGGGACCTCCAAAGCTCAGCCAGTCCAGCAGGGGCATCTTCCACTAGATCAGGTCCACCCTCCCCTTGATTATCTCCACAGATGGGACCCCAACTACTTCCCTGGGCAACCTGTTGCAGTGTTCTACTACCTGCAATCGAAATCTGCTCTGCTCTACTTTGAATTTCACTTGGTCTAAGCTATTTTAGAATCAGGCTGTTGTGCTTGTTTGTGGCCACCCAGCCACTAAAACAGATGTGGCATTTTGGGGGTGAGGAGGGTTCAGGTGCTTGTATGTTTGAGGGGGCTGATGGGTTGGAAGGAAATGGGGTGGGGGGAAAGAGTGAGGGCAAGGAAAAAGCATCAGAGCTCTGAGTGCTGAGACTACTTGCTTCATATCTACTCTTTAATTCATGTGTGGATTTATTTCCTCGTGTCCCTGCAGAGCTTGATGTGCAGCAGGAATCTGACCAGAGCTGCCTTCTACAACAGAGCTGTCAGGCAGCCAAGCTCAGCTTTTTTGTGCTGTTTCATGAAATTTGGGGACTGGATGTCAACAAGTTAATCAAATCTTGCCTTCCAGGGAGGGCAGGGTAGCCTTAAGGGCACCCTGTGCTTGTTTGTAGGTGAAGGGAGCTTCCTTTTGGGCTAAATCCTGGAGGCATGGAAACCTACAAAGCAAAAGTCACTCCCCTGTCATCATCCCTGTTTCCCTTTTTGGAAAGGTGGGAAAGAAAAACAACATCAAAGAGTGGCTGCAGCCAGATCCATCCTGTTCAGAAAAACAGACTCTGGGATGGAGGTGAAGGTTACACCACCTCAACTCTCATGAGAAAGAAGAGGAGTAATTGGTTTCTGACTGGACTCAAAGCAAATCTGAGCTTCCTTTTGTGGCTCACCCACCTGGACTTGGTACCTCAGGGCATCATGTGAAGGAGTCACCCTCTGGCTCCCATTTGGGACTGTCTGAGAAACACTACTTAGAGTCATAGAGATATTTTGGATGGAAAAAAAACCTCTAAGATCATCCAACCATTGGCCTCTCACCCCCATGGCCACTAAAGCATGCCCTGAAGTGCTACATGCTTTTGAGCACCTCCATGGATGGTGACTCCACCACCTGCCTGCTCCAGTGCCTGACCAAGCTCTGCTGGAATCCCTTCAGATTCCTCTTCCTGCAGCAAGTTTCTTCTAACTGAGGCAAAAAAAGAGTTCTGGAAACAACATCCTAAGCTGTTCTTGTGGTACTTTGCTGAAGTAATTTCCAGTGCTTCTTGGCAGATCCCCGTGTGAAGTGATCTCTCCTTGTAAACATAGTCAAGAAAATGCCAGCAGAGCTTCACAATCTGAGCATAGCTTCTGGGAGGCTTTGTCACTGTTTTGGAAACAAGCTCTTCTGCCTTTGCCAGGCAAGAAGGCAGCCCCAGCAGCCTGGGAACATGGCACTGGTTCCCTGCCTGCTTCCCTTCTTGAAATTTCAGATTTCATAGAACCATAGAATGGCTCAGGTTGGAAGGGACCTCAGAGATCACCTGCTCCAACCTCCCCACCACAGGCAGGGACACCTCTCAACTAGACTCAGATGCTCAAAGCCTCATTCAGCCTGGCCTTGAACATCCAATTTATGTAGACATTGCTCTCTACAACTTCCTGAAAGGAGGTTGTAGCCAGGAAGGGGTTGGTCTCTTCTCCCAGGCAACCGGCACCAGAACAAGAGGACACAGTCTCAAGCTGTGCCAGGGGAGGTTTAGGCTGGAGGTGAGGAGAAAGTTCTTCCCAGAGAGAGTTGTTGGCCATTGGAATGTGCTGCCCAGGGAGGTGGTGGAGTCCCCATCCCTGGAGGTGTTCAAGAGGGGATTGGATGTGGCACTTGGTGCCATGGTTTAGTAGTCAGGAGGTGTTGGGTGACAGGTTGGACTTGATGATCTCTGGGGTCTTTTTCAACCTTATTGATTCTATGATTCTATCCCCAGGGAGGAGGCATCCACAGCCTCCCTGGGCAGCCTGTGCCAGAGTCTCATTTTTTGTACCAAAAATTAATGTGGCTTCTGACTGCTTCTAATAAAAAGTGTAGCAGATAAGGAAACTGCAAGAATTAGTCATAGAATCTTGGGATCATTAAGGTTGGAAAAGAAGTCAAGGATCATCAAGTCCAACCTGTCACCCAACACCTCATGACTAAACCATGCACCAAGTGCCACATCCAATCCCCTCTTGAACACCTCCAGGGATGGGGACTCCACCACCTCCCTGGGCAGCACATTCCAGAGGCCAACAACTCTCACTGGGAAGAACTTTCTTCTCACCTCCAGCTTAAACTTTCCCTGGCACAGCTTGAGACTGTGTCACCTTGTTCTGGTGATGGTTGCCTGGGAGAAGAGACCAACCCCCACCTGGCTACGACCTCCCTTTAGGGAGTTGTAGACAGAAGGTCTCCCCTGAGCCTCCTCTTCTGCAGGCTAAGCAACCCCAGCTCCCTCAGCCTCTCCTCACAGGGCTGTGTTCCAGACCCCTCCCCAGCTTTGTTGCCCTTCTCTGGACACCTTCAAGAGTCTCAATATCCTTCTTAACCTGAGGGGCCCAGAACTGGACACCGGACTCAAGACGTGGCCTAACCAGAGCTGAGCACAGGGTCAGAATGACTTCCCTGACCACTCTCACTCCATCCTCTTTGGGGTAGTTGTAGAGAGCACTGAGGTCTCCCCTCAGCCTCCTTTCCCCCTCTGTATCATCACCAGTCTGCTCAAAACCAAAGCCCCATCCTTAGTGTAGCTGGAGTGACGTTTTTTGTGTGCATTGAGGCCATCAGTTCAACCTTTTCCAATTAAAACCAAACCCACTTCTCTCTTTTGAAGTGTCAGGCTTGCTTGTTAAGCTGTCCCTGCTTGGTAGATTTCTGTCCACCCTCCTTTCCTCAGCACCTTCCCACCCCAGCCCTGCTCCTGCACCATCACTGATGTTCTATTCCCAGGATTCAGTGGAACTTTCCCCCACCCCAGCCACCTCCCCCACCCCCCCCAAGAAAAAATCCAAACCCCCTTTTGGATTTCTTTTCTTCTGCACTCATTCTGCCAGTTCCAGCACAATACACCCACAGCCTTTCTAGACAGAGAGGAGAATTTGGCTTATCATGAAAAGCAGGAGAAAAAGCCAGAGCAGAGCAGTGAGGGGGAGATGTCCGGAAGAGAACTCCAGCAAATGAAGGCTTCCCACGCTCAGGCTGCTGCACCCCTGCTTCTCACTCTGCTGGGAAAAGGCAGCAGGGGGACAGCTATGGGCAGCAGAAGGAAGGGTGATGCACAGCAGCAAAAGGATCTCCTCACAGTATCACAGAAGGGGCAAAAAATAGCCAAAACGCTTTATCTTCGTGTTGGGTGATGGAAAACTCCCCAGGAGCCAGCAGCGGGGTGCTGGCAGCCCAGCAGGCAGCTGTGTGCTGAGCTGCAGCCAGAGCAGGGAGAGCAGCAGCACAGGGAGGGGATGCTGCCCCTCTGCTCTGCTCAGACCTGCAGCACTGCCTCCAGTTCCGGTGCCCACAGTGTAAAAAGAACATGGAGCTGTTGGAGAGGGTCCAGAGGAGGCCACAAAGATGATCAGAGGGCTGGAGACCCTCTCCCATGGGGACAGGCTGGGATAGTTGGGGCTGTTCAGCATGAAGGCTCCAGAGAGATCATTGAGCAGCCTTCCAGTACCTTAGGAGGGCCACCAGGACAGCTTGGGAGGGCTTTTTCACATGGTCTTGGAGTGACAGGCTGAGAGGAAATGGATTGAAGCTGGTGCAGGGGAGATTTAGACTGGAGATGAGGAAGAAATTCTTCCCATTGAGGGTGGGGAGTCACTGGAGCAGGTTGCCCACAGAGGTTATGGATGCCCTCTCCCACAGGTGCTCAAGGCCAGGTTGGATGAGGCCTTGAGCAACCTGAGCTAGTGGAAGGTGCCCCTGCACATGGCAGGGGACTTGGAACTAGATGATCTTTAAGGTCCCTTCCAACCCAAACCATTCCATAATTCTATTTAAATATCAACTAGCATCCCAAATCCAACCAAAGCTGCAGACAACAGGCAGCACCTATTTCCCAGCCTGGACACAAACCTGCCCTGAGGATGCTCTCTCTACTCCTACCTCACACCACCTGTGCCAGAGCTCTCCAGCAGTGCTTCTCAGATGTCCACATGTTGCCCAGGACACTAAATGAGTCCTGCAGAAGTTTTCTTTGCTGTTTCATTGAGCTGCCTTTGTGAGGTGAAACTGCTCACACACCACAGGCTAAACACAATCTTCCTCCCCATTCAGAAGGAAAAAGAAGGGGAAAATGAAGCTTGATGTGTGGGAAGTACATGATGGGATCCCTTTATGCCCTCTAATTTGAAGCTTTTAGGGGGAAAGAAAAGGACTCTGATGTAGCCAGGGGCAATCAACAGCCTGGGCCACAAAATGGCCATGCAGTTACTGAAGGGTGAGATTGTTATTGTCAGGGCTCCAGTTGTGCTTTCAGGTAAGAACATTTTCAATTTCTGGTTGTATTTCTGTGCTAGGAAGCAGTGAATTAACTGGGCAGAGGAGAGTGAGTGTGGGGAACCACTCCTCGGTTTAGGCACACCTTATCAGCATCCACAAATACCTGAAGGGTGGCTGGCAGGAGGATGGAGCCAGGCTCTTTTCAGTGATACCCAAGGATAGGACAAGGGCCTATGGATGTAAACTCAACCACAGGAAATTCCATCTCATTTTGAGGGTGCTGGAGCCCTGGGACAGGCTGCCCAGGGAGGTGGTGGAGTCATCATTCCTGGAAGTGCTCAAAAAGCATGTGAACATGATGCTCTGGGACATGGTTCAGTGGGCATGGTGGGGCTGGGCTGATGGTTGGACTGGATGATCTTAGAGCTCTGCAGAGGGACCTTGCCAGGCTGGACAGATGGGCTGAGTCCAAGGGCAGGAGACGGAACACATCCAAGTGCCAGGTTCTACACATTGGCCACAGCAACCCCAGGCAGTGCTACAGGATGGAGTCAGAGTGGCTGAGAGCAGCCAGGCAGAGAGAAACCTGGGGGTACCGGTTGAGAATAAGCTGAACATGAGCCAGCAGTGTGCCCAGTTGACCAAGAAGGCCAATGGCATCCTGGCCTGCATCAGGAAGAGTGTGGCCAGCAGGAGCAGGGAGGTCATTACACCCTGGACTCAGCACTGGTTAGGCCACACCTTGAGTCCTGTGGCCAGTTCTGGGCCCCTCAGGTTAGGAAAGATGTTGAGTTGCTGGAAGGTGTCCAGAGAAGGGCAACAAAGCTGGGGAGGGGTCTGGAGCACAGCCCTGTGAGGAGAGGCTGAGGGAGCTGGGGTTGCTTAGCCTGGAGAAGAGGAGGCTCAGGGGAGACCTTCTTGCTGTCTCCAACTCCCTGCAGGGAGGTTGTATCCAGGTGGGGGTTGGTCTCTTCTCCCAGGCAAGCAGCACCAGAACAAGAGGACACAGTCTCAAGCTGTGCCAGGGGAGGCTCAGGCTGGATGTTAGGAAGAAATTCTTCCCAGCAAGAGAGATTGGCCATTGAAATGTGCTGCCCAGGGAGGTGGTGGAGTCCCCATCCCTGGAGGTGTTTAGGAAGAGCCTGGATGAGGCACTTGGTGCTATGGTTTAATTGATTAGATGGTGTTGGGTGATAGGTTGGACTCGATGATCTCAAAGGTATTTTCCAACCTGGTTAATTCTACCTATCCTATCCTATCCTATCCTATCCTATCCTATCCTATCCTATCCTATCCTATCCTATCCTATCCTGTCCTACCCTACCCTACCCTACCCTATTCTATTCTATTCTATTCTATTCTATTCTATTCTATAGGGTTTTTCCAGCTGAAATTGTTTTGTGGTCTATGATTATGACTCTATTAGTCTATGATTGAATGGTGGTAATGATGATAACAATAGCAAGAACAAAACCACCACCACCACCACCACTAATAATAATGATAATAATAATAATAATGAAGGACAAGAAAAAAAAACCAACAAAATAAATTTGCACCAACACTAATACCAACAACAATAATAATAATAATAAACAAGGACAAGAACAAAACCAGAAAAGAGATTAAACTTACACCAATAATAATACAAATGATAATAATAATAAGAACAAGAAGAAGAACAGAATAAAATTACATCAATAATAATAATAATAATAATAATAATAATAATAATAATAATAATAATAAAACCAACCCCCCAATAATACAAGAAGAAGAACAGAAAAGCACTACACCAACTCTAATAATCACAGAATCATAGAATTGTTAAGGTTGGAAGGATCATCCAGTTCCAATCCCCCTGCCATGGGCAGGGACACCTCACACTAGAGCAGGTTGCTCAGAGATGATAATGATAATGATGGTGATGATGATAATGATGATGATAATAATAATAATGATGATGATAATAATAATATTGATAATAATGATGGTAATAATCTCTCTAAACATTGTCTTGCCTTTCTGGCACTTTCAAATGCTCAGCTTTGCAGTGCTCCTGAAGAGCAGCGCTGGAAGGGTTAAACCTGTAGGTCCCCCCCAGCCCCTTGGCATTCTGCACTCAGCTGAGAGCCGTGCCAAGGTACGGCAGCGTGTGAATTCTCTTTCCCTGGTGTGCAAACGGCGTGGAGAGCGAGCAGCCAATCTGGCGCAGAGCTCAGGTTAACAAGCTTGGGATCCCAGGCTCTGCAGCAGCTCCGCAGCAGCCGAGCGGTGTCTCTGTGGTGCTGCTGCAGCACAGCAGTGCAGACTGCGGGGGCACGCTGCTGGGGGCTGCTCGCTTAACACACCTCAGTGGCTTTGCCGCTTTAACCTTCACCCTGACTTCTGGCGACACTGAAACCCTTACAGGATTGCTGCCGGGAGCTTTATCCTGTTTCTGATCCACACTCTCAGATGCAACTGACTTGCTTTTGATTTTGTCTTTATCTTTTTCTTTTTCATCTTTATCTTATTTTTTTCTTTTTCTTTCTCTTTACTTTTATTTTTCTCTTTCTCTTTCTTTTTCTTTTCCTCTTTCTTTTTCTTTTTTTCTTTTTCTTTTTGTTTCTCTTTTTCTTTTTCTTTTTCTTTCTCTTTTTCTTTTTCTTTCTCTTTTTTAATTTTCTTTTTTCTATTTATTTTTCTTTTTTCTTATTTTCTTTTTCTTTTTCTTTTTCTTTTTTCTTTTTCTTTTTGTTTCTCTTTTTGTTTCTCTTTTTCTTTCTTTATCTTTCTATTTTTCTTTTTCTTTCTCTTTTTTTAATTTTCTTTTTTCTATTTATTTTTTTTCCTTTCTTTCTCTTTTTCTTTTTCTTTTTCTTTCTTTCTCTTTCTCTTTTTCTTTCTCTTTTTCTTTTCTCTTTTTCTTTTTTATTTATCTTTTTCTTTTTCTTTTTCTTTTTCTTTTTTCTTTTTCTTTTTCTTTTTATTTTTCTTTTTATTTTTCATTTTCTTTTTCTTTTTCTTTTTTTTTTTATTTTTTTTTGTTTTTCTTTTTCTTTATGTATATCTTTTTGTTTTTTATTTATTTTATTTTTCTTTTTATGTTTCTTTTTTTTTCTTTTTCTTTTTCTTTTTCTTTTTTTTTCTTTTTCTTTTTCTTTTTCTTTTTTTTTTCTTTTTCTTTTTCTTTTTCTTTTCCTTTTTAATTTTTATTTTTAGTTTTCTTTTTCTTTTTCTTTTTCTTCATTTTCTTTTTAATTTTCTTTTTCTCTATTCCCCCTTTCCTCCTTTCCCCTTTTCCCCTTTTCTCCCTTTCCCCCCTTTTTTTATTTTCCTTTTTCTTCTTCTGCTTCTTCTCTCATTTTCTTTGCCCTGGCATTTTTTAAGGCCAGGCTGGATGTGGCTCTGGGCAACCTGATCTAGTAGAAAGTGTCCCTGCTTACAGCAGGGGAATTGGAAGTAGATGACCCTTGAGGTCCCTTCCAACCCTAACAATTCTATGATTCTTGTCCTTTTTCTTCTCCTTTTCTTTTTACTTTTTTTTTTCCTTTATCTTTTAATTTTCCTTTGCCTTTCCCCCCCTCCCCCACCTTCTTTTTATTTTAATTGAGTTAAAGCTGCTGAAGGTTATGGCAGGAGTGAAGAAAAAAACAACCAGTTTTCATAAAGGCCATGTATGAGTGTGGACTACAGGCAGCACTGAATTTGGTTTTGATGTAGCTGGAAGCAGCAGAGCCTGAGCAAGCTGCTGGCACACATAAGCTCAGTTCCTTACAGCTGTGCTCCCTGCAGCACTGCAGCCCTGCTGTGGCTGAAGCACTTGTGATGTCTGAGGTTTACAGCAGAGAGAGAAGCCACAACAGAGATGCAGTGGACATGGGAGCCAGAGGTCATAGGTCTTGCTGTGCAGACAAGATGACTCTAAGGGATAAAGTGTCTGATTCTCTAAAGCTTGCCTTTGCTCCAGGGTTGGGAGTTGAGAACTTGAGGTAGTTGTACAGATCCTTAAGGGAATCCAGGCAAGTATGAAGGAAGAGATCTTCTGTATGTTGTGAGCAGGACTGGTCACAGAATGGGGGCATTTTGAGGCAAGTGGTGCAGGGAACACCACTCAAAAGACCATCTGCTCTGAAAGGAAAGCTTAATCTTAAATAACCTGTAAGGTATAAATATATAGAAAGGGAAGAACTAAAGTCAGGGAAATATGCCTAGTAAAGAGTAATAAAGTGTTAGCTTGCCTCCAAGCATCTACAAATGGCAGTAAGGAGTCCATGCTTGTAGAAGTTGTGTTGATTGGAATGGATTCATAGATCAAGTTGCTCAGAGCCACATCCAGCCAGGCTTTAAAAACTTCCAGGGATGAAGCTTCCATCACCTCCCTGGGCAACCTGTGCCAGTGTCTCACCACCCTCATGGTGAAAAACTTCTTCCTAATCTTGGAAGCTAGAGGGAGGAGACAGCTCATGAACTTCTTATGCCAAGTAGAAGAACTCAGCTGCAGACAACCAGGAATGAGAAGCCATTTTTAAAGGAAATGACTTTTTCATGGCAAAACTGTGGCTTGAAGTCTGAGTCTGTGCAGGACCATTCCTGTCAGCCTCAGAAGGTAACGGTGCTGCATATTGGCCAATCATTGTGATGGCTGTAAAACAACTGCACAGCAAATTACAGCTCTACAAGCAACCAAAGGCACTGCAGTGGACACTCTTGTCACTGTCTGCTTCCTATATTGATGATAATCTTGGGTGACCTTTCCAGAGAGGGAATATTTATATCCTGTAGTGTCAGAAATCTGGCACCTGACATTTGGCTTTTGCACATGGAGTTGGAGAAAATGTTCAGCACACTGATAGCTTTTGCAGTGCTGCTTTAGCACTCCAGATGGCTCTGCACAAGCACAGAGGAAAAGGAAAACCCTGCTGTGCTTAGGAGAGTCCCCAAAGCCATGCAGGAGGGGTTTGTTGGGGGGGAAAACCTGACTAACATCCTTCCTGCATTACCATCCCTGAGGCAAAAGACAGGATGATGGTAATGCTATCAAAGAGGGAGGGACACAGAAGAAAGATTAGAGAACTCTTCTGCCTCAAACACTAGGATTTGGTAGCCTGCTTTATGGAATCATCACAGAATGGGTTGGGTTGGAAGGGGCCTTAAAGATCATCCAGTTCCAACCCCACTACTGTGGGCAGGGACAGCTCCCATGAGCCCAGGCTGCTCAAGGCCTCATCCATCCCAACTCATGCCAACAGCAGCCACAGCCTCCTTGGGCAACCTGTTCCAGTGTCTCACCACCCTCACTGTGAAGAATTTCTTCCTGATCTTTAGTCTAAATCTAGATTGGATATTAGGAAGAAGTCCTTTACAATGAGGAACTAAATGATCTCTAAGGTCCTTTCCAACTCAAACCATTCTATGAATCAGTCAATCTATGAGGGCAGGAAAGGTAAAAGAATATTCAGATGTTTATATGACTATGGATACATAGTCTCAAAGTGTGTCAGGAGAGGCTTAGGTTGGACAGTAGGAAAAATTTCTTCCCTGAAGGGGTTGTCAGGCCCTGGAACAGGCTGCCCAGGAGAGTAGTTGAGTCATCCTCCCTGGAGGGATTTAAAAGATGTGTAGATAGAATGGCATGGAATGGCATGGAATGGCATGGAATGGCATGGCATGGCATGGAATAGAGTAGAATAGAATAGAATAGAATAGAATAGAATAGAATAGAATAGAATAGAATAGAATAGAATAGAATAGAATAGAATAGAATAGAATAGAATTAACCAGGTTGGAAAAGACCTTTGAGATCATCGAGTCCAACCTGTCACCCAACACCATCTAATCAACTAAACCATGCAACCAAGTGCCTCATCCAGGCTCCTCCTGAACACTTCCAGTGATGGAGACTCCACCACCTCCCTGGGCAGCGCATTCCAATGGCCAATCTATGGTTCTGTGACTCTGGGATTCTATGCTTCCATGATGCTATGATTCCTGGTTCTATGACTCTGGGATTCCATGCTTCCATGATGCTATGATTCCTGGTTCTATGACTCTGGGATTCCATGCTTCTATGATTGTATGATTCTGTGGTTCTGTGACTCCAGGATTCCATGATCCATTGTTCAATGACTCTAGGATTCCATGATTCCATGGTTCTAGGATTCCATGATTCTATGACCCATGGTTCCATGACTCTATGATTCCATGGTTCCATGACTCCAGACATCTCAGTGCTGGCACGTTTGGATGAGGTGATGCCCTGTGTCTTTAGGACAGCTGTTCCACAGCCTTACCATGCCTGGGCACCAGTGAAGTTCCTCTAAGGGTTCCTGCTGCTTCATCCTGGTTAAATCAGTTTCTCATTATCAAAAGAAGAAGCAGTCAAACTCAAAATAGCCACTGAGCAGCAGGGCTGATTAGCACAGCAGGCACAAGCCATGGAGAGCTGAATATGCAGAAGGAGTATTGGATGTTCTGAACACAAGAGCTGGGACTCTGGGACATCTTAATCAGGAGATCCTGCCAAAGCACCCAGGTCCCACTGAGAATTGCAGATGCTGCTAAGAGATTCAGAAGGGGTAGCAGGAGTACATGAAAAGGCCTGTCTCAGGTTGTTTAAAACAATAAGTGATTCTTAGGGCAGTCAGGTTGGAGAAAGTCACAGATCACAGAGTGCTAGAGGTTGGAAGGGACCTCCAGAGATCATCCAACCCTCCTGCACAAGCACATAGGGCAGTCTGCAGGAAAAGGGCAAATGTGTTAGAGACTTGGAAGGGATCTGTTAAAGCTAAATGCTTCTGGAAACTGCAGACCAGAGCTAGCCAGCAATCAGCAGACACACAGAAGGGTTTGCATGCAGTCTACCAGCATTTAGTTGTGCTAAGGTCAAAGGCACAGGTCTGAAGAACAGGGTTGGAAAGTATGGTGTGGGATCAGCATCTTAGGGGTGCCCAAAATAGTCTGTGTGAGTCCAGCTCCATGTTTCCCATCTCCTCAGAGATTCATTGTGATGCAGAACCACAGTACAAAAGGGGTTGGAAGGGACCTTTGAGGATCATCCAGTCCAACCCTGCTGCTAAAGCAGGGTCACCCAGAGCAGGTCGCACAGGAATATGTTCAGGTGGGTTTGGAAAGGCCCCAGAGCAGGAGACTCTACAATCTCTCTGGGCAGCCTGCTCCAGGGCTCTGCCACCCTCAAAAGAATTAACTTTTCCTGATGCTCAAGTGGGTCCTCCTGTTTGTGCCTATTTCTCCTTGTCCTATCACTGGGCACCACTGAGAAGAGCCCTGCCTCATCCTCTTGGCCCTCACTGTTCAGCTGTCGATCAGCATGGATCAGATCCCCTCTCTGGCTGCTCTTCTGCAGGCTAAACAGCCCCAGGTCTCTCAGCCTCTCCTCTTACCAGAGGTGCTCCAGTACCCTCATGATCCTCGTGGCCCTGTGTTGGATTCCCTCCAGTAGTACTCTGTCCCTCTTGAACTGGGGAACCCAGAACTGGACACAATACTCCAGGCTTGGCCTCATCAGGGCAGAGTAGATGAGGAAGAGTTGGAATGGGGCCAGAGGAGGCCGTGAAGATGATGAGATGGGACAGGCTGAGGGAGCTGGGGGTGTTCAGCCTGGAGAAGAGAAGGCTCCAGGGAGACCTAATAGCAGCCTGCCAGTAGCTGAAGGGGGCTACAAGAAGGCTGCAGAGGGACTGTTTGCAAAGGCCTGCAGGGACAGGACGAGGGACAATGGTTTGAAATGAGATCAGAGCAGACTGAGGTCAGATTAGAGGAACAAGTGAAGGTGGTGGAACACTGCTCAGGTTGCCCAGGCAGGTGATTGAATTCCCATCCCTGCAGGTATCCAAGGTGAGGCTCAACAAGGTTCTGAGCACCTGGATCTAGTGGAGGATGTCCCTGCTGACTACAGGGGGGTTGGACTGGATGAGCTTTGGAGGTCTCTTCCAAACCATTCTGTGACTCCATGCTGTAGTTCTGAGTCATTTTCTATTCTGTGTGTGTCGAAGATGTGATGTTAGAGCTGATTAGAGGGGGGGGGGGGGGAGGGGGAAGATTAAACAGTGCAAAATAACCCAAAACTTTAAACATTTCCACCCTTGACAGTCTCTAATGGCCAAACAGAAATTGTCAGCTTGAGAGATCCCAAATGTTGGAGGCAGCAGAAAGAGCTTAGCAAATGGCACCAATCAGTTGCAATGCCTCCAAGTAATCCTTAGGGAAATAACTGCTGTAGGCTGAGGTGCTTGTAATAGCTTACTTAATAATGACAAAATATTGTCAATGACATCCAGAACAATTAATATCCTTTCCTGGGGAACATCTCAGCCTGCCTTATGGAGGGGAATGTTTGCAGGGCTATGAGGTATTTATGCAGGAGCAGCTCCCTGAGCTTTGGGAGGGGATTTTCAGATTGCAAAAGCAGAATGATAATCATTCCTTTTCGAGTTCCCAGAGAACACTTTATCATTCCCAATCAATTCTGAACCACTTGAAGAGTATTCTTTTTTAAATAATAGATGTTGAAGGCATGGAATTCAATAGGTTGGAGCCAGGAAATAAAATGTTAATGCTTGTACACAGACCTATTGAAGGAATGTTTGAGGGTTTTATTGCCAAGAAAGGAAGGAGACTTCCTAATTTTTCTTGTTGGTAGATAAATTCTGAAGAGAGCATTCCTCACCTGGAGCAGAGGGAGAGGGGTGATTCTGCCCCTCTGCCCCTCTGCCCCTCTGCCCCTCTGTCCCTCTGCCCCTCTGCTCTGGGGAGACCTCACCTACGGGGCTGTGTTCAGCTCTGGAGCCCTCACAATGAAAGGACCAGAGAGGGTCCAGAGAAGACCATGAAAATGATCAGGGGCTGGAGCACTTCTGCTGTGAGGATAGGGTGAGGGAGCTGGGGGTGTTCAGCCTGGAGAAGAGAAGGCTCCAGGGAGACCTAATAACAACCTTCTAATACTTGAAGGAGGCTACAAGAAGGCTGCAGAGAGACTGTTCCCAAGGCCTGCAGGGACAGGACCAGGGGCAAGGGTTTGAAATGAGAGCAGAGCAGATTGAGAACAAGTTCTGCACCAGGAGGCTGCTGGAACACTGCAACACGTTGCCCAGGGAGGTGGTTGAGGCCCTATCCCTGGAGATTATTCAAGGTGAGGCTGGACAGGGCAACCTGATCCAGTTGAGGATGTCCCTGCTGCCTTCTAGGGGGGGTGTGGTGGACCAGATGAGCTTTGGAGGTCCCTTCCAACCCAAACCATTCTGTGACTCTATGCTTTGTATTACCATCCAAGAGAACTGAAATCTTGCTGTGACAGATTTCCCTCCTTTCTTTTGTTTGGTGATTAAATCAACATTTCCACTCGAAACCCTGGCCTGATAGGCTCTGAAAGAGCCAAATGCAGCAGCAGAGCCTCTTAATTAATGCTTGCACTTATTCCCAGTTTTGAACTTCAATCCACTGCCATGTGTGAAAAGTGATGGTGATGAATCACTGGAGTGCAGGATGAAAATGCATTTCACTGGCAGCAAGGACCAGCTCCTGCAATGGTTTGCTCCACTTCCAAGCCCAGCGCTGTGGACAGTTTCGAGCCGTTGCCTCGTTAAGTGCATCCATATTAAAAGAGCACTCCATTTAAATGAGAAGTTAATTAGAATACCTTGCAGCAAATGAGATGTTATTGCAATAATGAAATCTGAAATGAGATGCAGAGAGTTTGGACCTGCTGCCTGCCTGGCTCTTTAGCACTGAATCCCATTTCCACCGGTCACACCGCATTACAATCTTGCATACCAACAGCACTGGGGATGCCTGGGAGATGCAAAAGCCTCCTGGAGACTGGAGGATGAGAATGTATTGACCTCCAGATGTTGACAATCTTTGCACAACATCACTTATTTCCCTGGGGAGATTTTCAGATGTGTTTTCCCTTTCTGTGTAGATAGGAGCAGAAAATTGTTCCACTTGGAAGACTTCTCACCTGCAGTTCCCAGCACCAGAAGGAAATGGACACAGTGGGGTGGGTCCAGAGGAGGGCCACAAAGAATGATCAGAGGGCTGGAGCACTTCTGCTATGGCACAGGGTAAAGGTGCTGGAGCCTGGAGAAGAGAAGGCTCCAGGGAGACCTTAGAGCTGCATTTCAATATCTGCAGGGGAGTTGCAGGCAGGCTGGGGAGGGACTGTTCAGAAGGGCCCGTGGGGGTAGGACAAGGGGCAATGGATTGAAACTGGAGCAGGGCAGATTTAGGTTGGACACCAGGAGGAATTTCTGCACAATGAGAGTGGGGAAATACTGGAACAGGTTGCCCAGGGATGTGGTTGAGGCTCCATCCCTGGAGACATTCAAGATCAGTCTTGATGTGGCCCTGGGGGACCTGAACTGGTTGGAGGTGTCCCTGCTGCCTGCAGAAGGGTTGGACAAGATGGCTGGAGCCAAGAATTTACTGAAGATCTTTCCAACCTTAACACTTCCATGAGTCTCTAAAAAAACACCCCACCCAACATCATTGTTTTGTTGTTTTGCTTCTACCCTATTGCCAGCAGTATCCTTTGATGCTCAGAGCATGAAAGGTACAATCCAACCAGCCAGCTAACCGACCAACCCCAGCAAATGCCAAGCAGAGACTGAAGGGACAAGGCAGAAGGGGATTTTCAGCCCTGTGCTTTCCATCTGACAGCAGCCCTTGACCAAAGATGGTCTTTTTTCCCCCCAGAGGCAGTGAAATCAAGGTTTGTGAAGGTTTTCTCCTGTCTGAGGCCTGTGAGTGTGCAGCTGATGGATAAACTGCACTCAGACTGCTCTAGCTAACAATCTGGTGACTATCAAAAGAGGGTTCAGATCAGGTAGGCAAGCGGAGCAGGTCTGAGTTCCCAGGGGGCAGAGCATAAATGGCACATGGAGACATCACAGGGAATTAGTTCTCACTTTAGAAGCCCCTTCCTGCACCTCTGAGGCTGTGTCTGGGCAATCCAACCCCCTCCCCCTGCTCAGCAGCTGCCTCACATCTCATGATACTCCACAGGGCTGAACACTTGGTTTCCTCACCTCCTTTTTCACTTCCACTAATCTCATGTTCCTTGAACCATGCTGCTAGAGCTTTAAGCAGCAAATGAAAGCACAGGAATGGCCTCCTGTGCCTAAAACCCTTAGGATCACATGGAGGGAGGTCCATAAAGTGGATTTTCTCCTCTATGGAGAGCTGTAGCTGCCCTCAGTGCTGGGTCAGGTGTGCAGGCAGGAGACCAGCATCATCTAGAGCTGGCATTGGTTACTAGCTGGTGGAGGAGAGTCCTCTCTGCAGTGTGCTGGGAAAGATGTTGACTGGAAGGTATCCAGAGAAGGGCAACAAAGCTGGGGAGGGGTCTGGAGCACAGCCCTGTGAGGAGAGGCTGAGGGAGCTGGGGTTGCTTAGCCTGGAGAAGAGGAGGCTCAGCAGAGACCTCCTTGCTGTCTCCAACTCCCTGAAGGAAGGTTGTAGCCAGGAGGGGGTTGGTCTCTTCTGCCAGGCAAGCAGCACCAGAACAAGAGGACACAGTCTCAAGCTGTGCCAGGGGAGGTTTAGACTGGAGGTTAGGAAGAAGTTCTTCCCAGAGAGAGAGATTGGCCATTGGAATGTGCTGCTTGGGGAGGTGGTGGAGTCCCCATCCCTGGAGGTGTTTAGGAGGAGACTTGATGGGGTGCTTGGTTGCATGGTTTAGTTGATTAGATGGTGTTGGATGATAGGTTGGACATGATGATCTTGAAGGTCTCTTCTCGTCTCGTCTCTTCTCTTCTCTTCTCTTCTCTTCTCTTCTCTTCTCTTCTCTTCTCTTCTCTTCTCTTCTCTTCTCTTCTCTTCTCTTCTCTTCTCTTCTCTTCTCTTCTCTTCTCTTCTCTTCTCTTCTCTTCCATTCCATTCCATTCCATTCCATTCCATTCCATTCCATTCCATTCCATTCCATTCCATTCCATTCCATTCCATTCTTCTGAAGCTGCTAGGTCTTCCTTACCCCTTGTGGAGATGCCCATCAGGTAGCTCTGGAAGCTCAAACTCCCTTCACAGCTTCAGTGCCTGAGAGATTTCACAGTCAGAGGCATGAGGGGAACCTTTCTTCAGATCCATTTGTGTGTCTCAAGACAGGGTCAGCATAGAGATTTCTGTCATCTGCTGGAGAGCCTAACTGGCTAATCCTTTAATGATGAAATCCAAAGCAGGCTGAGAGGGCTCTCTGAAGGCACCCTTCAGTATTTTCTCCTGTGCTGTGGTGTGAGGGCTCCCATTGCGGGTTTTAGAGTACAGTTTAAGTTGGAAGGGTTCTTTGTTTACAGTGCATGAGTAACATGCAGTGATTGGGAAGGGGGGATGGGAAACCTCCCTGGGCTGTCTTTGGATTCAGGGCTCCTTGAAATGGCTTCTTCTTCTTGCACCTCAAAAGGGAGAAGGAGAAGGAGAAGGAGAAGGAGAAGGAGAAGGAGAAGGAGAAGGAGAAGGAGAGGGAGAAGGAGAAGGAGAAGGAGAAGGAGAAGGAGAAGGAGAAGGAGAAGGAGAAGGAGAAGGAGAAGGAGAAGGAGAAGGAGAAGGAGAAGGAGAAGGAGAAGGAGAAGGAGAAGGAGAAGGAGAAGGAGAAGGAGAAGGAGAAGGAGAAGGAGGACGAGGAGGAGAAGGAGGAGGAGGAGGAGAAGGAGAAAGAGGAAAGAGAAAGAGAAAGAGAAAGAGAAAGAGAAAGAGAAAGAGAAAGAGAAAGAGAAAGAGAAAGAGAAAGAGAAAGAGAAAGAAAGAAAGAGAAGGAGGGGAAAGGGAAAAAGAGAAGGCAAGGCAAGGAAAGGAAAGGCAAGGAAAGGCAAGGAAAGGCAAGGCAAGGCAAGGAAAGGAAAGGAAAGGAAAGGAAAGGAAAGGAAAGGAAAGGAAAGGAAAGGAAAGGAAAGGAAAGGAAAGGAAAGGAAAGGAAAGGAAAGGAAAGGAAAGGAAAGGAAAGGAAAGGAAAGGAAAGGAAAGGAAAGGAAAGGAAAGGAAAGGGAAAATGAAAAGAAAAAAAAAGAAAAAAAGAAAGAAGGATAAAGAAAAAAGGAAAATAAGAAAAAAGAAAAGAAAAAGATAAAGGATGAGGAAAAAGAAAAAGGATAAAAGCTAATAAGGAAAAGAAACATAAAAATAAGAGGCAAATCTCTCTTTCTTTTTTTATTCCCCCCCCCCCCCCATCTCCAGTGCCCTGTGGCCACTGATAATTGATTATTTTATTCCACTCCCAGTCCTTTCTCCTCCAGTCTCCTTCCAGCAGCCATTTCATCAGCTGCTTTCCCTGTCCTCCCCTGTCCCCGCTTCGGCAGCCCTGCTCTTTGCAGCTGAGCCCCTTGCTGCCTCTGTGCGGGGCTGCTTTTCATCCCTGATACCAGCACGCTGAGCTTAATGAATGCACAAACTCTCCATCACTTTACTGAGATCAGAATGTCAGAGGTCCAGGCTGGGCAGGCTCTCTGGCAACAGAGACATCATGAACAACAATCAGATTAATATAATCGGAGGGTGAAGTCACTCCTGATCAATTTGTTGTGCTGCTTCAGAGTCTGATCTTCATCTCTCCCCTAGCCTGGCTTTCCTGCCTTTCTCCATCCTATTTCTGGTGCTTTCTGCTTCACCACTGCTTCCTGAGCAGTGACAGGACCAGTCATTAGGGCTACCATTGGATTAATAGCCTTTGAAGCTTTTGCCTCAGCCCTTGTCATCTCTCAGCAGATAGTTCTGGAAGCTCATCAGATCAAAAGACTCAAACCCTGACAGCCCAGTGCCTGCTGCACTTCGTGAATGGATCAGATGAGATCAACTCCCTGACCTCTCTGGACAAGGATGCAAAGCATGGGGGCCTTGGGATGGTCTGAAGGACTGGGGCTAGTTCTGGGAGGGTTCAGTGAAGCAGTGATGCAGCAGTGCTGGTTTGTACACTAGGAATTGCTATGCTCAGACAAGGGAAGCAGTTCTGACAATGGGTCTGCAGTGAGAGGACCTGCAAGAAGGCTGCAGAGGGACTGTTTGCAAAGGCCTGCAGGGACAGGATGAAGGACAGTGGTTTGAAATGAGAGCAGAGCAGACTGAGATTGGATGTGAGAAACAAGTTCTGCATCATGAGGCTGTCAGGACACTGGAACAGGTTGCCCAGGGAGGTGGTTGAGGCTCCATCCCTGGAGATATTCAAGGTGAGGCTGGACAGGGCTCTGGGCAACCTGATCTAGTTGAGGGTGTGCCTGCTGACTGCAGAGGGGGTTGCACTGGATGAGCTTTGGAGGTTCCTTCCAACCCAAACCATTCCATGATTCTCTGATCCTGTGATTCAAGAGTAAGCCTGTTCTATGAATAGTTTCCAGAAGGAGGTTTAAAAGAAAGAAAGAAAATTTAGTGCAACCCAAAATGTCCTCAAAGAAAGAACCAGCCTATGGACATTGAGAACCATAACTGAACCACCTCAAAAAACCCCAAATCAACCAACCAAACAAAATCCCCCAATACCCAAGAAACCTTGGTGGGAAAACAGTTAAAGAGAAAAACCAAATGTCCCATGTGGAAGACAATGGAATAAGGAACATCTTGCAAATAACTCTCAGTCCAAAGCTAATCAAGATGCTCCAAGAAGCTTTGAAGGCTTTGAGAAGACCTTATTGTGGCCTTTCAATATCTTAAGAGGGCTACAAGAAAGCTGGGGAGGGACTTTAGAGGGTGTCAGGGAGTGCTAGGACTGGAAGGGATGGATGCAAGCTAGAGGAAGGGAGATTTAGATTAGACCTTAGGAAGATGTTCTTCCCCATGAGGGTGGTGAGACACTGGCACAGATTGCCCAGGGAGGTGGTGGAAGCCTCATCCCTGAAGGTTTTTGCATCCAGGCTGGATGTGACTGTGAGCAACCTGCTGTAGTGTGAGGTGTCCCTGCCCATGGCAGGGGGGTTGGAACTGGGTGTTCCTTGAGGTCCCTTCCAACCCTAACAATTCTATGATTAATTTCTCTGATTCTGTGAAAAGAAGATAATTAATCTGGAGCAGAAGTTTAAGTGGTTACTATTATAAATGCTTAAAGAGTAGAGGGAAAAATAAAAGCCCCAAACATCTGAGGCCCTGATGTTTAACTCCTTCAGTTCATTGGATTTTCCCTCCAATAGAATAGAATAGAATTAACCAGGTTGGAAAAGACCTTTGAGATCATCAAGTCCAACCAACACCAACTATCACCCAACACCATCTAATCAACTCAACCATGGCACCAAGTGCCTCATCCAGTCTCTTCCTAAACACCTCCAGGGATGGGGACTCCACCACCTCCCTGGGCAGCACATTCCAATGGCCAATCTCTCTCTCTGGGAAGATCTTCTTCCTCACATCCAGCCTACACCTCCCCTGGCACAGCTTGAGACCGTGTCCTCTTGTTCTGCGTGGTGACATTAAAGCCTTTCTATTTTTTGAGGAGCCTGCAGAAATAATGGCAACCTTTGGATCTGTTTCATTGTCTGTAATGATTGTTGGGGTTTTATTTAAATTCCCTCCCCATTGAAAGGCCTTCCTGTCAGCAAAAGCTGGATCATGTCAACTGGATCAGCTCCTTCTTTAAATCCCATGGAAACAAACAACCAAAACACCCAGCTCTGAACATGCGACATTAAGCAGAGCCCTAATTGAGGCTTGATGTATTGGATGTGTTTAATTGGTTCAGATACAAAATTATTTGTTTATGTGGCTGCCTTTAGCATGATTAGCTTCTTGCACCATTAGATTTGGATTTTTCTTACTGAAAGAAAGATTCCAATTTGGGTTTTCCCTGTTGTACACAATGAGAATTAAACTTGCTTGCAATGATAAACTAAACTCTGCTTCTCTTAGGTTCTACCTTATTTTTTCCCCTCTCAATTTTATCCCAGTTCATAGAACCACAGCTGTTGGGGTGGGTTTTTTTGGTTGGAAGAGCCCTCTGAGATCATCCAGTCCAACCATTAAGCCAACACCACCCTGGTCATTCAACCGAGTCCCTAAGTGCCATGTCTACATGGTTTTTGAACACCTCCAGGCATGAGGACTCCACCACCTCCCTGGGCAGCCTCTGCCAATCCCTGACCGCTCTTGCAGCAAAGAAATTTTTCCTCGTCTCCAATCTAAACCTCCTCCTGGTGCAACTTGAGGCCCTTTCCTCTTGTCCTGTTGTTAGTTACTTGGGAGAAGAGGCCAATACCAGCCTCACTCCAGCCTCTATTGAGGTAGCTGCACAGAGCAGTGAAGTCTCCTCTCAGCCTCCTCTTCAGGCTAAACAATCCCAGCTCCTCCAGCCTCTCCTCTCAAGACCTGCTCTCCAAACCCCTCTCCAGCTTTGTTGCAGGCCAGCTTGTGCCATGTTCTGTCTGGAGAAGAGAAGGCTCTGAGGACACCTAATTGTGGTCTTCCAGCATCTGAAGGGGGCTCCAAGAAAGCTGGAGAGGGGCTTTTGAGGGTGTCAGGGAGTGATAGGACTGGGGGGAGTGGATCCCAGCTAGAGGAGGGGAGATTCAGATTGGATGTTAGGAAGAAGTTCTTCCCCATGAGGGTGGTGAGAGACTGGCACAGGTTGCCCAGGGAGGTGGTGACAGCCTCATGCCTGGAGGTTTTGAAGGCCAGGCTGGATGTGGCTGTGAGCAACCTGCTGTAGTGTGAGGTGTCCCTGCCCATGGCAGGGGGGTTGGAACTGGCTGATCCTTGAGGTCCTTTCCAACCCTAACAATTCTATGATTCTATAGCATCTCAGAAGCACAGGGGTTGGAAGGGAGCTCCTGAGGTCACCTAGTTCAACCCCCCTGCTAACAAAGGTACAGCTAGATCAGGTTCCAGAGTATGTCTGGAGCTGATTCTTCTGCCTCTGGTTGCACATTGCTTTAGTTTCCAGAAGAAAGAAGGAGAGAGTGACCTCCAAAGCAGGATTTCCATGGTCTTGTGTTCAGGTACTCAAAGAAATTAGAAGATATCTGTTTAGACTTGCAGTGGTGTTGAGAGGAGTGTTAAAAATGTGTCACAAATCAGGCAACCCTCATGCTCAGGAAAATTCCTTTGCTGCAAGAGTGGTCAGGCACTGGCAGAGGCTGCCCAGGGAGGTGGTGGAGTCCCCATCCCTGGAGGTGTTCAGGCAATGTGTGGCTATGGCACTTTGGGCCATGGTTGAAAGGCCATGGTGCTGTTGGGTTGATGGTTAGACTTGAATGGTCTTAGTGGTCTTTTCCAACCTCATTCTGTCATTCTAAGACTGTGGTAACAGGAGTTAAGAGTCCTTAAGAACAGAATACACTGCACTGGTTAAGCCACACCTTGAGTCCTGTGTCCAGTTCTGGGCCCCTCGGTTTAGGAAAGATGCTGAGTTGCTGGAAGGTGTCCAGAGAAGGGCAAGAAAGCTGGGGAGGGGTCTGGAGCACAGCCCTGTGAGGAGAGGCTGAGGGAGCTGGGGTTGCTTAGCCTGCAGAAGAGGAGGCTCAGGGGAGATCATCTTGCTGTCTCCAACTCCCTGAAGGGAGGTTATAGCCAGGAGGGGGTTGGTCTCTTCTCCCAGGCAACCATCACCAGAACAAGAGCACACAGTCTCAAGCTGTGGCAGGGGAAGTTTAGGCTGGATGTTAGGAAGAAAGTTCTTCCCGGAGAGATAGACTGACCATTGGAATGTGCTGCCCAGGGAGGTGGTGGAGTCCCCATCCCTGGAGGTGTTTAGGAAGAGCCTGGATGAGGCGCTTGGTGCCATGGTTTAGTTGATTAGATGGTGTTGGGTGATAGGTTGGACTTGATGATCTCCAAGGTCTTTTCCAACCTGGTCTATTCTATTCTTCTCTTCTCTTCTCTTCTCTTCTCTTCTCTTCTCTTCTCTTCTCTTCTCTTCTCTTCTCTTCTCTTCCTCTTCCTCTTCCTCTTCCTCTTCCTCTTCCTCTTCCTCTTCCTCTTCCTCTTCCTCTTCCTCTTCCTCTTCCTCTTCCTCTTCCTCTTCCTCTTCCTCTTCCTCTTCCTCTTCCTCTTCTAACATGGTTGTATCCATCGTGTGATCAAGTTGTTGCTCAGAACAGGAACTGTAGCTGGACATGAAGGTAACCACAACACTTGGTGGTGGCTTATAGGTCGGAGATGCAGTCTCTAGTTACCTTAGCTGATTATAATATAAAACCCCACCTTTTCTATCTCATTCTATCCCTTCAAGTCAAGGAGATAAGGCCTACCTGTAGTGCCAGCTAAATTAAATCCCACCTAATTCCTTCAGAGCAGCTGCTGAAAGAAGACTGCAAGACTTGATGTGTAAGATTGACATTGCTCTTCCAACATGGGCACCAAAAATGTGTTCCAGCAAAGCTAAAGTGAACAGAGCTTGGTGCAAAAGTCAGAAAGAATTCAGGCTCTTTGAAATTCAGAGTGCTGAGAAGGATGATTTTTGCCTGAGTGAGCAGGAGCTGAAGAAGTCCTTGCCAAGGGGTTGCCTAGGTGGCAATTCCATTCAGACCACCTTTAAATTCCCCTGAAATACAGCAATTAAGGAAAGCTGTAATAGCTGCAGTGGTCTCCACCACAGCACTGGCTGTAGCCTAGCTAGAGAAAAGCTGAGTTAATGAGAGCTCATGACATAGAAATCACTTGCTTTGAGCTGCTCTTTCTTCTCCCTTGCTTTGAAGAAGCCTCCTGACAGACTGACTCAACAGGTCAACTTGATGTGGAGCCAGCTTTTCACTGAAGATCTGAAACATGCCATAAACATGGGGAGAGATCAGACCTCAAGCTTTGATAGCCTGTAATTCTGCAAAGACATCATTTGTCCTCCAGCTGAGCAGAAGGCAGTGCAGGGTGTAGTGCAATGGCAGTGGTTTGTAAGTGATGGATGCAAACACTTGGTTTAAAAGACCAGGAAGCTTTTTAGGCTGAGCTGAATGGAGCTCACTAAGTGGAGCCCACTGCCTCCAAAGGATGAATGAAAGCAGTGAGACATGTAGGGAATTCCTCTTCTCTGGCTCTTGGTCTTGCTGTGAGCACTACAGGTAATCACTTCACACAAGACAAGAGATAGGTGTTCAAGGGAGTCATAGATTCATGGATTCATGGAATGCTTTTGGTTGGAAGGGACCTTTAAGATTGCCTAGTTCCAACCCCCCTTGCCATGGGCAAGGACACCTCCTACCAGCCCAGGTTAGGCAAAGCCTCATTTTGCTCCAGATACTTTCCCTTCTGAAATATGGTTTATTTTTCCCTCTCTTTGTCACTGTCATCCCTTCCCTATATTTCCTTTTCAACCCAATGAGGTTGTTGTAGCCCAGAGGCTTCTGGTTAGCACAAAGCTTTCTTTAACCACAGTTCACTTAGAATCACAGAATAGTTTGGGTTGGAAGGGACCTTAAAGCTCATCCAGGTCCAATCCCCCTGCCATAGGCAGGGACACCTGCCACCAGCCCAGGTTGCTCAAGGTCTCATCCAGCCTGGCCTTGAACACCTCCAGGGAGGAAGCATCCACAGCCTCCCTGGGCAACCTGTGCCAGTGTCTCACCACCCTCACTGGAAAGAATTTCTTCCTCATCTCCAGTCTAAATCTCCCCTTCTCAAGCTTCAATCTGTTCTCTCTCATCCACAAGCCCTTCTCAAAAGTCCCTCCCCAACATTCTTGTAGGATCCCTTCAGGTACTGGAAGGCTGCTCTAAGGTCTCCCTGCAGCCTTCTCTTCTCCAGGCTGACCAACCCCAGCTCTCAGCCACCTGCTAATAATTTGAAATACACATAAAGCATCTCAAAGGCTTGAGCATGGATTTCAGTGTCTGGCTAGTTACTGTAGATGCCTTCTAGGAGTCCCAAGTAGCTTCAGTGCTTTACACCCCAGTGACCTCTCCTCTGTTGCCTGGTGGCACCTTTACTCACAGAATCACAGAGTGCAGTGGGTCGGAAGGGAGCCTCAAAAGTCACCTTGTCCTGCAGTGAGCAGGGACATCTTCCCACAGATCCTTCCAAGTGGTGTTTCTCTCAAAGTGGGAAGCAGTTGGATGTGGCTGGTGTAACCCTCTGGGAAAGTGAGGGGTTGATGAAGGCAGCCAAGTGCTGGAGAACTCCATCCCCTAGAAGCTGCCCGGGGCTCTGACTCCTCACCCCCTGCTCACCTGATGCTGCATTTAGGGCACAGGAGAACTTTCCAATTGTTGCTGCTTTTTTGGTGCAGTGAAGAAAGCAATCCCTTTTCCCTGAGCCTTCACACAGTGTGAGAACAACAGAGTGCTGGCTGAGGCCACTCAGGGCTGGGTCTCAGGCTGGTGACAGCCCCTGATGGAGAGCGCTGATGATGTGCACCATGCCAGTGATTGCTTGCTAGCCCCTTGGTGAAGGAAGCTAATGAGGTTGTGAACCCAGCTAAACCACATCTGGACTGGGTGTCTGTGCTTCATGTGTCAGGCTCAGTGATGAGGCTGCCTCCAGCATTCCAAGGATTTGGAGAGCCTTTATTTTTCAGCTCTCCTGGACAGTGCTAAGTCTCCACATGCAGTGTGCAGTGTAATTAAGGAATGCCTGATTAGCCTGTGGGGTCCCTTGCAGATTCTCTTTGGTGTCAGAATGAGAGGAAACAGCCTAAAATTGTGCCAGGGGAGGGCTAGGTTGGAGAGGAGGAAAAATTTCTTTGCTGCAAGAGTAGGCAGGGGCTGGCAGAGGCTGCTCAGGGAGGTGGTGGAGTCCCCATCCCTGAAGGTGTTCCAGAAACCTGTGGCCATAGCACCTGGGGACATGTCTTAGAGGGCATGATGGAGTGGTTGATGGTTGGACTGGATGATCTGTGTAGATCACAGAACCACAGAATGGTCTGGGTTAGAAGGGATCTGTGAATGGCATCCAGTCCAACCCCTCTGCAGTCAGCAGGGACATCCTCCTCTAGATCACGTTGCTCAGTGCCCTGTTGAGCCTCACCTTGAATATCTCCAGGGATGGAGCCTCAACCACCTCCCTGGGCAGCCTCTTCCAGTGCTTCATCACCCTCATGGTGCAGAACTTGTCATACACATCTAGTCTCCATCTGCTCTTCTCTAGTTTGCAGCCATTGCCCCTCATCCTGTCACTCCAGGCCTTTACAAGCAATCTCTCTCCATCCTTATAGGACCTCTTCAAGTACTGGAAGGTTGCTTTTAGGTCTCCCAGATGTGTTGCTTGGGATATGTCGGGGGGGTGGAGCTAGCTGTTCCTGGAGGTGTTTAGGAAGAGCCTGTATGAGGCTCTTGGTGCCATGGTTTAGTTGATTAGACGACGCTGGGAGATAGGTTGGACTTGATGATCTCCAAGGTCTTTTCCAACCTGGTTAATTCTCTTCTCTTCTCTTCTCTTCTCTTCTCTTCTCTTCTCTTCTCTTCTCTTCTCTTCTCTTCTCTTCTCTTCTCTTCTCTTCTCTTCTCTTCTCTTCTCTTCTCTTCTCTTCTCTTCTCTTCTCTTCTCTTCTCTTCTCTTCTCTTCTCTTCTCTTCTCTTCCCTTCTCTTCTCTTCTCTTCTCCTCCCTTCCCTTCCCTTCTCTTCCCTTCTCTTCCCTTCCCTTCCCTTCCCTTCCCTTCTCTTCTCTTCTCTTCTCCTCCCTTCCCTTCTCTTCCCTTCCCTTCCCTTCCCTTCCCTTCCCTTCCCTTCCCTTCCCTTCCCTTCCCTTCCCTTCCCTTCCCTTCTCTTCTCTTCTCTTCTCTTCTCTTCTCTTCTCTTCTCTTCTCTTCTCTTCTCTTCTCTTCTCTTCTCTTCTCTTCTCTTCTCTTCTCTTCTCTTCTCTTCTCTTCTCTTCTCTTCTCTTCTCTTCTCTTCTCTTCTCTTCTCTTCTCTTCTCTTCTCTTCTCTTCCCTTCTCTTCTCTTCTCTTCTCCTCCCTTCCCTTCCCTTCTCTTCCCTTCTCTTCCCTTCCCTTCCCTTCCCTTCCCTTCTCTTCTCTTCTCTTCTCCTCCCTTCCCTTCTCTTCCCTTCCCTTCCCTTCCCTTCCCTTCCCTTCCCTTCCCTTCCCTTCCCTTCCCTTCCCTTCCCTTCTCTTCTCTTCTCTTCTCTTCTCTTCTCTTCTCTTCTCTTCTCTTCTCTTCTCTTCTCTTCTCTTCTCTTCTCTTCTCTTCTCTTCTCTTCTCTTCTCTTCTCTTCTCTTCTCTTCTCTTCTCTTCTCTTCTCTTCTCTTCTCTTCTCTTCTCTTCTCTTCTCTTCTCTTCTCTCCTGTCCTGTCCTGTCCTGTCCTGTCCTGTCCTGTCCCAACACTGACAATTCTATGATAAGACCTAGTAGTGCACTTGGCACAGTAGGGTTCCTGGCTGAACTGAATGATCTGGAAAGCCTTTTCCCACCTGAATGAGTCTCTGAGTCTGTGATAGTGCAGAAACCTCTCTGAGCTTACAGAGATTATTGTGCCACTAGTTATAAATACTCCAGGCCTCATTACACCATCAAAGCTGAGGAGGAAGCCCAGAAACACAGACACAGACACACAGACACACACATTAAGTTTCTTTGCCTCTTTTCTAAGGCTGCTTGTTTAATGTGGAAATCTCAAGGACATGCATCCCCAGGGGTGGTTGTCTTCTGCTCCAGTAATGGAGATTAAATTTGTGGTAGTTAGCTAGCTAGCTCTTTTTCTTTCCCTCCCCCCCTCCCCAGCCCCCCCCAACAAGGAAACTAAAATTCATTAAAAACTAATTAGGAATGTATAGGAGGTTAATGCTCCATGTTAAGCCTTATTAATGTGAGATAAGTAATTCATAAAGTATCAAAGGACTGCAATGGGCAGAATGAGGAAGAATTATACCACCAAAAACTACATAAAAGTAACATTAAGGAGCTTGTTTGAGCCTGAAAATGCAGAGTTAAATCTCTGTCACTATCTCACTGGGTTTTTTCCTTCTTGTGCATGTGATGGCCCTCCATTAAGAGTCACAGAATCACAGAAGTGTCAGGGTTGGAAGGGACCTCCAGGATCAGCCAGCCCCAATCCCTCTGCCTGGGACAGGGACACCTCACCCTACAGCAGGCTGCTCACAGCCACAGCCTGCCTGGCCTTCAAAACCTCCAGGGATGAGGCTTCCACACTGTCCCTGGGTGACCTGTGCCAGTGTCTCACCACCCTCATGGGGAACAACTTCTTCCTAAGGTCTAATCTAAATCTCCCTTGCTCTAGCTTGGATCCATTCCCCCCCAGTCCTATCACTCCCTAAAAAGTCCCTCCCCAGCCTTCTTGTAGCCCCCTTCAGATACTGGAAGGCCACAATAAGGTCCCTTTGGAGCCTTCTCTTCTCCAGACTGAACAACCCGATCACTCTCAGTCTGTCCTCATAGCAGAGCAGCTCCAGCCCTCTCAGAGTGCATCATTAGGTGTTCTTCTTCTGCAGCTGAGGCTGGGCTGGAATTAAAAGAGAAGCAAATCTGAAGGGATATGTGGGTTCCTGACCAAATGGTTTCACATCTTTAGGGTGCTCAGGGTGCAGACTGTTGGCTAGACCTCGGACATGTCTCTTCAGATGGTGCCATTGGAGCTGCTGCTAAGCCATGGTGCCTTGCAGTTCGAGCAGCCCCAAACAACAACAGCAGCAGCAGCAGCAAAAGGGCTGCTGGGCTGTCTTTTGGTTCTCCCCCCTTTCTAAATGAAAGAATGAAATGATGGTAATTTGCTTTAATTTGCTTGTGTGGAATAATGAGGGCTGCTTTTCAGGCTGGCTTCACTCAATCACTGCAAGCGAACAATGTTTCAACAAGATCACACAATGCTGGCTAGGGAGCTGCGTCTGTTTGGGGTGCTCCAACCTCTACCCATAGCCAGCCCTGTTCCCACCTCAGCCCTGCAGCTGCATGGAGGGTGCCTGTGCCAATGTCACCTCCCCAAGTACTCCTGAACCTTTCTAAACCACAGAAAGTGCTGGGGAAAAAAAAAGCCCAAATCAGCCACAGCTCCCTCATACTGAAGCACGAAACTAGAAAGTCCTCTACAAGCTTTCTCCTGGGTTCAGTTTGGGGCACCTCAGTCC
Source organism: Dryobates pubescens (assembly GCF_014839835.1). Lineage (NCBI taxonomy): Eukaryota > Metazoa > Chordata > Aves > Piciformes > Picidae > Dryobates > Dryobates pubescens. The sequence continues at coordinate 6,217,244 of NC_071613.1, forward strand.
AAGAAGGACATTGAGAGGTTGGAGTGGGTCCAGAGAAGGGAAACGAGCATGGGGAAGGGTCTGGAGAGCAGGGCTGGGGAGGAGCAGCTGAGGGAGCTGGGGGTGTTTAGTGTGGAGAAGAGGAGGCTGAGGGAAGGCCTCATTGCTCTCTACAGCTCCCTGAGAGGAGGTGGCAGGGGGCTGGGGATTGTGCTCTGCTCCCAAGGAGCAAGAAACAGGAGAAGAGGAAATGGCCTCAAGTGTGGTCAGCAGGTTGAGAGAGGTGAATTTTGCCCCTCTACTCTGCTCTCATGAGACCCCTCCTGGAGTTTTGTCTTCAGCTCTGGGACCTCCACCACAAGAATGGCATGGCACTGCTGGAGTCAGTCCAGAGGAGGCCCCAAAAGTGGTCAGAGTCTTGGAGAACCTCTTCTTGAAGAGGAAATGGCCTCAAGCTGCACCAGGAGAGGGTTAGGTTGGAGAGGAGGAAGAATGTCTTTGCTGCCAGAGTGGTCAGGGACTGGCAGAGGCTGCCCAGGGGGCTGGTGGAGTCCCCACCCCTGGAGGTGTGCAAGAAAGCTGTGGCCATGGCACTGTGGGCTGTGGTTTGGTGTCCAGGGTGGTGTTAAGTCAATGGCCAGACAGGATGATCTTGGAGGCCTTTTGCAGCTGGCACAACTCTCCGAGTCTGCGATTTTGCGCTACCCTGCCCATGGAAAAAGCTGTGGGGACAAGAGATGCTTAATTGGAGCAGGTCAGGCATGGTGGGGCTCGCTGCACAGGTGAATGTTAACCCTGATTTGAGTGATAAGGAAATGAGGAGATGTGACAAGTTAAGCACCTCAGAAATCCTCCTGCTTTCCGCCTGCGAGTGCTTCTCACCCCAGAGGAGCGCTAAGTGCTCTGCGAGCTGCAGAGATGAATGGCTTCATGCATCGCTGAAGAGCAGCTACCTCTTGCAGAGGAAAACAGGAGCAGCTGTGCAGAGCACACAGCTTTGTGCTGCTGTGCTGCTCAGCAGGCAGAGCAGGATGCTGAAAATGGCTCTGAACCACCTCAGCTCTCCTCCATCCGCTCAGGCAAGAGCGTCTTGCACACATCTGGTCTGGTTTCCTTCTCCTCAGTGAGGAAGTGTAAAGCAGCAGCAGATGTAGTCGAGTTAGATGGGTTGGACTTGAACACAGAATCACAGAATTGTCAGGGTTGGAAGGGACCTCAAGGAGCAGCCAGTTCCAATCCCTCTGCACTTCATCTGGTTGCTCACAGCCACAGCCAGCCTGGCCTTCAAAACCTCCAGGCACGAGGCTTCCACCACCTCCCTGGGCAACCTGTGCCAGTCTCTTACCACCCTCATGGGGAAGAACTTCTTCCTGACATCCAAGCTGAATCTACCCATTTCTAGTTTTGCTCCACTCCCCCCAGTCCTATCACTCCCTGGCACCCTAAAAAGTCTCTCCACACATAGAATCTTTAAGGCTGAAAAAGACCTCTAAGGTCATCCAGTCCAACCATCAACCTAAACACCACCATGACCACTAAACCATGTCCCCAAGTGCTATGGCAAGACTTTTCTTGAACACCTCCAGGGATGGTGACTTCAGCACCTCCCTGGGCAGCCTGTTCCAGTCCCTGACCACTCTGGCAGCAAAAAAACAATCTTTCCTAATCTCTAACCTAAACCTCCCCTGGTGCAGCTTGAGGCCATTTCCTCCTCAAGAAGAGGTGCACCAAGACTCTGATCAATTTTGTGGCCTCCTCTGGACTGACTCCAGCAGTTCCATGTCATTGTTGTGTTGGAGGCCCCAGAGCTCCAGGTGGGGTCTCATGAAGGCAGAGCAGAGGGGCAAAATCATCTCTCTCAACCTGCTGACCACACTTCTGTTTGGCTTTCTGGGCTGCAAGTACACATTCCCAGGTCAACCAACACCCCCAAGCCCTTCTCATAGTTGCTTTCAATCCCTTCTCTACCAAGTTTGTGATTGTGACTTCATGTGTAGGGTCTTGCAGTTGGCCCTGCTGAACTTCATGAGAGCTGCAAATGAGAGTTAAGCCTGCAAAGGTCCATCTGGATGGCTTCCCTTCCCTCCAGCTTCCTGACCACACCACACAGCTTGGTGGTGTTGGCAGTCTTACTTAAGGTGCCTTGATCCCAGTGTCCATGTTGCCTCTCCTGGTAGGACACTAACTCAGCAAGAAAAGGGAGTTGTTCCTTGAATTCCATAGGAGTTGAATGTGGATATTAGGAAGCCTTTCTTTGGGATATTAGGGAAAGTTTCTTCCCAGCAAGGGCTCTCAAGCAATAGAACAGGCTGTCCAGGGAGGTGGTGGAGTCATCATTCCTGGAGGTGTTTAAAAGCCATCTGGATGTGGTGCTGAGGGATGTGGTTTGGTGGCTGTGGCTTAGCAGTGGTGGTGGAGCTGTGAGCTCTAGGTTAAGTGGTTGGACTTGATCTGAAAAGTCTCTTCCAACCTTCAGAGCTGTATGATTCTATAAAGTAGCTAAGAATGGACCTCAGTGCAAACCAGGACCAGCATAGAAACCTGGAATGGCTCAGGTTGGAAGGGACCTTAGAGATCATCTCCTCCAACCTCTCCACTGTGGGTAGGGACTTCTCTCAACTAGACTTGGCTGCTCAAAGCCTCATCCAGCCTGGCCTTAAGCACCCTCAGGGAGAAGGCAAGGACCAGCATAGGGCAGGACATCTGGCAGCATGGCCAGGGGCAGAGGAGGAGGAACAGGAATCTGAGCTGGTGTGTACTGGGACCAGCCACAGGCAGCCCCAGGACCACACCGCTGCCTTTCACAGCTGGGCTCTCCCAGGCAGGACTGCAGCTCCTTGCTTTTGTCAAGACTCACCCAGGGCTTAGTTGCTACATCACTTTTGTTCCTTTTTTTGCTCTTGAAATACAGCCAAGAGAGAAGCTAGAGCAGCTGTGATCTTGATGCAGCTGGGTAAGTCTGTACCTCTTTTATCAGGTACAGCAATAGCTACTGGCACAACCCCGGACAGAGCAACTCTCCAGGTAGCACCACTTCCAGTTCAACCTTCTTCCAATGGATGATCCCAGCTCATGCCAGATACCAAAGGGGTTTAGGTTCCCAAGCAGATTACACTTTGGGGGCTGGTTTTTTCCTCCCCTTTTTTTCAATGAAAGTGGTTTTCCCAAAGCTTCTGCCTGCATTTCACTGTTAGCTGTGTCTGCTGCTCAGGTCTGGTCCTTCTGTTCTATTTATAGCTCTCCTGAACTGTAGGGGAACAGAATGGAAATCATACTGCAGAGACCTTTGGAAGGTGACAGACGAGCTCCCTGTTTAGAAAGCATCCACCCAGGCTGGGACATGGGACCTTGTGATAGCAAGTGACTGAGCAGCTCCAATTAAATAGCTGCTGGAGGACCTAGTCACTGAGAGAGCACTGAATGACAGAGCATTAGGGGCTGGAGGGGACCTTGAAAGATCATCCAGTCCAACCCAGAGCAGGTTTGCCTGCAGCAGGCTGCACAGGAATGTGCCCAGGTGGGTTTGGAAAGTCTCCAGAGGAGGAAACTGCACAACCTCTCTGAGCTTGCCTTTTATTCTGCAGCACTCAGATCTCTGGGTACAGGATCCTGCGGGTTTGGGTGTACAAAGCACAGCCCAGCATCTCCCACACTTTTAATCTCACTCCCCTTAGGGTCTCAGTGAAGCTCAGAGCCTTGTGAGTCCCAATCTATTACCCAAGTGAAGGTTTCAGGTCTGGTGCAGAGCTTCTGAACTCACAATTGCTTTTGTTTGAGGGGAAAAAAGCAGAGGAGTCTGCAGAGGAGTCCACAGAGCAGCAGCAAACTGGAAGATACCTCAATGTGGAGCCCAGAGCAGCCCAGGAGGCATCAGAACAGCCCCTGGAGGCTCTGCACAGGGCTCAGACATTTCCCTGCAAGATGCTTGTCCTGGTTTTGGTTTGGGCCGGTGTCCCAGGCCAGCTGTGGGCTGCAGGCCATCAGCAGGTCAGAGTCAGCCAGCACAGCTGAGTGGAATTGGCCACATGTGTGTCCTATTTCATCATCATCTCAACCAGTATAAAGGGGGAGGTTTGAGGGGAGGACTCTTTTGCTAGAGCCTTCTGTTTGGGTTTCTCCTCACCCTGCTCTTCTTGCTCCTGAGGATTTCCTGCCTGGGTCTTGTGGTTGCTGCGCTCCAGGTAGGCTGAGTGGAACTCCATGTACTTTGTGCTGCTGGTGGTGCCAGTTTGGGTTTGATATTGGTTGTTGATATTTGTGCCATTTTCATTGCAACCTGTGGCTCTTCTCTTCTCCTGCTTCTCCTCCTCCTGCTTCCCACTCTCTGCTGGGCAGGGGTCATCAGGTGGTAGAGCGGCTGCTGGAGTCTAGCCCCCAATACAGGCTGAGTGTAGACAATGCTGCAGCAAGATCATTTTCTTCCTCTACACTGAGAGCAAAAAAGATAGTTAGCTCTTATCTCAGCAGACCATTCCTGTTGTAGAGCCCTCAACTGGAGCTCTAAGGGCAAGCTGCTGCTCCTCTCTTCTCCAGGGCAACTCCCTGCCCAGCTTCCATCAGCTGCTAACAGGCACCTGCCAAAGGACTGTTACCAAGCAACAGCTCTCCTTGGCTGAGGCTTCTTTACTATCAGCAGTGGTTATATTTCAGTGACCTGACACAGGAGTCAATGCTGAGCCTTTGTTAGCCCTCCAGGAGACTGACTATTAATTTTAGTGCAAAATGAAGAGCAGGCAGAGGATTGTTTTTTGTAGTCCAGGGGGAGACTGCTGTTAGCTGAGGGATGGTGGCCATGGGCTGCTCTTCCTAGTGGCCAAGGGAATAGTGGATGGAACTTGTGTGAGGAGCACAAGTTAGTTTGGATGGCAATTTTGCTTTGCCAGCAAGCAGTCATTAATGTTATGCCATAGGAAAGACCTCTAAGATCATTGAGTCCAACCAGCAACCTACCACCAGCATGGCCATTAAACCATGTCCCAAAGTGCCATCTCTCCATGCTTTTTGAACTTGGTGACTCCACTTCCCCGGGCAGCCTGTTCCAGTGCCTGACCACTCCTTCAGTCAAGGAATCTTTCCATGTTTCACAACTAAACCTCCTCTGGTGCAACTTGGGGCCCTTTCCTTTCATCCTATTGCTTCTGGCTTGGGAGATCATCCCCACCTCGTTCCAACCTCCTCTCAGGGAGCTGTAGAGGGTAATAAGGTCTTCCCTCAGCCTCCTTTTCTCCAGGCTAATTGACCCCAGCTCCCTCAGCTGCTCCTCTCCAGACCTTCCACCTATGCCCTCGCAGAGCTGAGCTTATGTTGATGTAAATCACTTCCCCATTTGTCACCTTGGGTGTCTGGAACCCCTCTTGGCCTGTGGTGTTTTTCTGATAGACAGAGACAATTACCACCTCATTTGGAGGACTCCAGGGAGAGCCAATATTCTTTGCATTAGATTAGGGAGTAATTAGAATTAGGAATAATTCATGCAACAACAACAACAACAACAAAAAAAAGGGCAACAGAAAACCTGATTAGAACTTGCTAATAATCCAAGTGACTCACATTTGCACAGGCACTGGATTGAGTTGAGCTTGAGATCAGGGAAGCTTCAGGGGCAGGCTGGAAGCTCGTTCTGGGTTTCAGTAGGTGTCTGGCAGCGGCACATGTGTGAACTCTGCACAGGTCTGGCTTGCCTCGTCCTGATCACTTCCACAGCCCCTCAGCTGAAAGAAGCTACCAAAAGCCACCTGCAGAAGGTTTGTGTGTGGCACTAGAACATGAGGACACAGTCTCAAGCTGTGCCAGGGGAGGTTTAGACTCGAGGTGAGGATAAAGTTCTTCACTGAGCGAGTCATTCGTCATTGGAATGTGCTGCCCAGGGAGGTGGTGGAGTCCCCATCCCTGGAGGTGTTCAAGAGGGGATCGGATGTGGCACTTGGTGCCATGGTCTAGTCATGAGGTCTGTGGTGACAGGTTGGACTCAATGATCCTCGAGGTCTCTTCCAACCTTGGTGATCCTGTGATACTGGCTGGTGGGAGCTTCTTTCCTAGGGCATGAGGTAACAACTGAGGTTCAGCCTGAACTGCCTTAGGAGCAGTGGCTTCAGACAGTTTAGCACCAGCCTGGGTAGACTTAGAGAAGGGTTGGACTTTATATCTTAAAGGGTTTTTTTACAATCAAAATGTGACTCCCCAGAGCCTTCTCTACTCCAAGAGAAGAGCATCCCCAAGTCTTTCAGCCTGTCTCTGTGGGAGAGGTGCTTCAGCCCTCTCATCATCTCTGCAGGCAGCTAAACACTCAGCCTCTGACATGCAGCATGCTGCAAGAATGGGGAGCTGGAGTCAGATGGAGGAAGGGAGAGAGGAAGATCATTTGGATTACCACCCCAATAGTAGTTGGTTTATTACACTAGCTAGAAAAGCACCTAATGGAGTTCACCTGAGTGAAGCAATGATTTATATCCCTAGATTACTGGAAAGGTTTAAGTTGGAAAGGCCCCTAGAGATCATCCAGTTCCAACCCCCGTGCCATGGGCAGGGACACCTCCCACCAGCCCAGGTTGCTCAAGGCCTCATCCAGCCTGGCCTTGAACACCTCCAGGGAGGGGGCATCCACAGCCTCCCTGGGCAACCTGTGCCAGGGTCTCCCCTCCCTCACTGATGAATTTTTCCTAACATGCAATGTAAATCTCCCCTCCTCAAGCTTCAATCTATTCCCTCCTCCCCTATCACTCCAAGCCCTTGGAGAAGAGATTGAAGGGATTGCTTCTGGCTTCCTACAACTCCCTGAAAGAAAGTTGTGAGGTGGGGGTTGGACTGTGCCCTGTAGCAGCAAAGATAGGATGGGAGGAAATGGCCTCAAGTTGCAGCAGAGGGAGGTTTAGGTTTGCTTTTAGAAACAGCTGCTTCACTGAAAGAGTTCTCCAGGCCTGGCACAGGCTGCCCAGGGAGGTGGTTGAATGCCCATCCCTGGAGGCATTCCGAAAGGGGCAGAGATGTGGTGCTGAGGGGCATGGTCTAGCCCCGGCCTTGGCAGAGTTAGATCACGGTTGGCCTGGGTCTTGAAGGTCTTTTCCAATCCCAAATGAGTCTGGCTTTTATGGGGATGTGAAAATCCTAATTAGGGGATTGTAATGTGACTGAACCCAGGGGGAGGACAGAGTCAGTTTCAATTCTTCCTTTCAGCTCCGCTGGTGTAACAAAGAGCACTTTATGCAGGAGGGCAGATTAGGGGCTGAGCTGTAGCTGCTGATTTAAGAGATAGCCAACTCAGTCTGGAATTTCTGCCAGCAAACTCTTCTCTTTTTTTTTCCCCCCCTTCTTCTTTTATTTGTAAGAAAAGTGGTTCCCTGTGTTATGTGCATGTTGGGAAGCCTGCCAAGGCATTAGATGTCTACGAGCTGATGACAAAGAAAGTGCCTGTACGGTCTACCAACTGCAGATCTGTCTTCTCTGCAACTTGTGCATTGTTTGCAGGGAAGGGTAGGAAATGAAGCTGAATTGCTCCCACAGCCGGCTTCCCACTTCCTTAGCAAGTGCTGCTGCTGTTAAGAATTTCTTACAGATTGCCTTGGGAAGGGAGCCTCAAAGGTCATCTTGTCCGACCCCGCTGCAGGCAGTAGGGACACCGAGTGTAGAGCAGGCTGCCCAGCACCCTAGCAAGTCTGATCTTGAATGTCTCCAGGGATGGGGCCTCAACCTCATCCCTGAGCAACCTGTTCCAGTGTTTCCCCACTCTCATTGGGCAGAACTTCCTCCTGATGTCCAACCTAAATCTGCCCTGCTATGGTTCCAAACTGTTGCCCCTGTTCCTATCCCTACAGCCCCTTCTTAACAGTCACTCCCCAGCCAGCCTGTAGGTCCCCTTCAGATATAGAAATGCAGCTCTGAGGTCCTCCTGGAGCTGCCTTCTTCAGGCTGAACAGCCTCAACTCCCTCAGCCTGTTTCCATAGGAGAGGTGCTGTGGCCCTCTGATCATCTGTGCAGACAGCTGAATAATAAGCCTCTGCCACGTGGGATGCTGCAAGAATGGGGAGATGGAGTAAAATGGAGAAGGAAGATAATTTGGATCACCACCCATATAGTGATCACCATATAGAAGTTGCAGCCTGAGGACTGCCCTCATTGCTGGGGATCAAGATGTGCAGGGCTGGAGCCAGGCTGGAGCCAGGCTCTGCTCAGGGATGTCCAAGGACAGCACAAGGGGCAAGGGCTGCAAGCTGGGGCAGAGGAGGTGCCACGGGAACAGAAGGGAAAACTTTGTCCCTGTGAGGGTGACAGAGACCTGGCACAGGCTGCTCAGAGGTTGTGGAGTCTCCTTCTCTGGAGACATTGAAACCTCACCTGGATGTGATCCTGTGTGGTCTGCTCTAGGTGTTCCTGCTTTGGCAGCAGGGTTTGACTGGATGATCTGTGAGTTCCCTCCCAACATTCTGTGGTTCTGTGAGCAAAACAAAGCTGAAAAATGCAGATGTAGCTTGTTTCCTCAGCTCCACGTGTTTGTCCTTACCATGGGAGAAAGCTGCAGGCTTGTTCTCCTCTTTGTGTCTATAAATAACAGGAAGGTCTTGTGGAAGTGCCCAAGTGCTCCTCAGGTATGCAGTGCTGGAAAGAATTCCCACAGGTAACTGATCACCAATTCTGTCCCATCCTCTGATATGTGAATGAAGTGATTAACAAATCACTTCACAGAGCTAAGGCAGCTGCTTCTTAGCAACCCAAGCCCAGGCAACTGAAAAGGCAATTAGGAAAACAACTTGTGAGAGAAACAATATTGATGTGATCAAATTTCAGTTCTCTTCTGAGCAAGGCAGAAATGTGGTTCCTAGTCTGTGTATTGTAGGAGAATTTCCAGTGCTTGATAGGATGCAATAGAATTCACCAGGTTGGAAAAGACCTTTGAGATCATCAAGTCCAACCTATCACCCAACACCATCTAAGGAACAGTGTGGCCAGCAGGAGCAGGGAAGTCATTGTGCCCTGTGCTCAGCACTGGTTAGGCCACACCTTGAGTCCTGTGTCCAGTTCTGGGCCCCTCAGGTTAGGAAAGATGTTGAGTTGCTGGAAGGTGTCCAGAGAAGGGCAACAAAGCTGGGGAGGGGTCTGGAGCACAGCCCTGTGAGGAGAGGCTGAGGGAGCTGGGGTTGCTTAGCCTGGAGAAGAGGAGGCTCAGGGGAGACCTTCTTGCTGTCTACAACTCCCTGAAGGGAGGTTGTAGCCAGATGGGGTTTGGTCTTTTCACCCAGGCAACCAGCACCAGAACAAGAGGACAGAGTCTCAAGCTGTGCCAGGGGAGGTTTGGGCTGGATGTTAGGAAGAAGTTCTTGCCAGAAAGAGATTGGCCATTGGAATGTGTTGCCCAGGGAGGTGGTGGAGTCCCCATCCCTGGAGGTGTTTAGGAAGAGCCTGGATGAGGCACTGGGTGCCATGGTTTAGTTGATTAGATGGTGTTGGGTGATGGGTTGGACTTGATCTCAGATCCCTCTTCCAACCTGGTTAATTCTATTCTAATCAACTAAGCCATGGCACCAAGTGCCTCATCCTGTCTCTTAAACAGTTCCAGTGATATTCCTCTAGTCCTTTACTCTCTGTCCAGGAGCAGCCTAATGGTGGCCTAACATCAACCTTCCAGTGTCTGAAGGATGGTATGAGAAGGCTGCAGAGGGCCTGTTGGCAAAGGCCTGCAGGGACAGGATGAAGGGAGATGGTTTGAAATGGGGAGACCTTAGAGATTTGGTGCTGAGGGCCGTAGTTTAGCCCCAGCCTTGGCAGAGCTAGAGAGCAGCTGGATGAGCTGCTGCTAAAGGTCTTTTTCCTCATAAACCCATTTTGTGTTTCTGCAAACACAAGCAAGTGTCAAAGGCTTGCACGGAGAGTAACACAAATCAGTGCTGAAGTCTGGAGCATCGAGCAGCCAGCAAAAGCAGTGAGCTTGTACCAAAAACCAGACAGAAGCTCTGCCTCAAGCCCTCAGGTTCCCACCTCCTAATCCCTTTCAGAACACACCCAGGGGGTTCTGTAACAGCACTGATTCTCCTGGGATGGAACCTGTCAGGCTACATTTAGCTATCTGCAGTGGTTTGTAATCAAGAATACCTCCAGAAGATCCCAATCCAGCTGTACTGTGGAATTCCTCTCTCAGATACAGGAGTGTTTATCTTGGGTTAGTTCTGGTGATGCTGTTGATTATACTATGACTTGATAGTTAATGGAGGGACTTGGAGATATTTCTAGATATTACAGGCTGGGTATTAGGAAATTTCTTCACTGGAAAGCTTCTCAAACATTGGAATGGTCTGCCCAGAGCAGCAGTGGAGTCACCATCCCTGGGGGTGTTCAAACACTGTGTGGTCCTGGTGCTTAGGGCTATGGTTTAGCACTGATCCTTCAGTGCTGGGTCAAAGGGTGCAATGGATGATCCTGAAGGTCTCTTCCAACCAAATATGTTCTGAGATTCCACTTAATTTACAGCTTAATTCACTTCTGGTTGATTCCTGGGGAGAGACAGGCAGCTGAAACTCCAGACTTCTCTTTTCCACCATTGCACAAGGACTACTAAAGGCAGCATTTTTATTCTGCTCTGGCTTTGCTGTTCCAGACATAACCTACCCATCCTTGTAACTGATGCTTTATTTTACATCTGGGTTGCAATCTGAACAGCTTCACTGCAGTGTCCTGAATTGTTCAGCCTGGAGAAGAGAAGACTCCAGGGGGACCTTAGAGCTGGCTTCCAGTACCTGAAGTGATCCTGCAGGAGGGCTGCAGAGGGACTTTTCATGAGGATGTCTAGAGACAAGACAAGGGGGAATGGTTTGAAGCTGAGGGAGAGCAGGTATAGACTGGAGCTGAGGAAGAAGTTGTTCAGTGTGAGGGTGCTGAGACTCTGGCACAGGCTGCCCAGGGAGGCTGTGGCTGCCTCTTCCCTGGAGATGCTCAAGATAAGTTTGGATGAGGCTGTGAGCAACCAAATCTAGCTGAGATGTCCCTGCCCATGATGGGGAGGTTGGAGTAGAGGGATCTGGAGCACAGCCCTGTGAGGAGAGGCTGAGGGAGCTGGGGTTGCTTAGCCTGGAGAAGAGGAGGCTCAGGGGGAAACCTTCTTGCTGTCTCCAACTCCCTGAAGGGAGGTTGTAGCCAGGTGGGGGTTGGTCTCTTCTCCCAGGCAACCAGAACAAGAGGACACAGTCTCAAGCTGTGCCAGGGGAGGTTTAGGCTGGGAGATAGAAAGAAATTCTACACAGAGAGAGTGATTGCCCATTGGAATGGGCTGCCTGGGGAGGTGGTGGTGGAGTCACTATCATTGGAGGTGTTTAGGAGGAGACTTGATAGGGTGCTTGGTGCCATGGGTTAGTTGATTAGGTGGTGTTGGATGCGATGATCTCAAAGGTCTCTTCCAACCTGGTTTATTCTATCTTTGAGGTCCCTTCCGCCATAACCCATAATTCTATGATTTGTAAAAGTTATCCTGGGTGCCAGAGCTCTGCCTGGTACACAGGCTTATGGCTTTATTCCCCCTATGAATTCCGGCAGCTCCTAATCACAAAGAAATTATTCAGCTTTCCTCTGCACCCAGCGCAAATCTGTGGGAATAAGGTTCAAGCCCTACACCCACAGATAAATTTCAGTCCCAGTTTTAAATTGCCCTCAGGCCAGGCAACTAATAAGATAGACTGACCCACTTAAGCAGCTTGGATTGGGGGGGGGGGGGGGGGGGGGAGGAAAAATCCTGCCTCAAGTCAGCAAAACCCCCTTTTCTTTGAGATGGTGCTTGGAGGTGCTAAGCCTGCTTCTTCCTTTCTGCTCAGCAGCACTGGCTGCTTTAAATTCAGCTTTTGGAAGCTGTAGAGTTTAGGCCACCTGATTTATTTATTTTTTTTACCAGCTAGGGAAAGGTTTCAGTGAAAGCTGTGACTAAATTTGGGCACCTCATAGCCAAGCCCTCCATAAATATACATTTTTAACATCTGATTGCAGATGTAGCTCATGATACTTCAGCCTCGGAGAGAAATGAGCTCTCTGCTCAGTGTGGATCTTCAAGACACAGCTATGTGTGCGTGGCTCAGGTGGGTGGAACCCTGGGGTGTAAACCAAGCTGGGTGCTTGGGACCAGAGAGTGATAAGGAATGGAGTTAAATCCAGTTGGTGGGCAGTCACAAGTGCTGTTCCTCAGGGCTCAGTGCCCATCATGAGGAGGATGAAGGGACTGGTGGAAGATCTGTGTGATGAGGAAAGGCTGAGAGCCCTGGGGCTGGTTAGCCTGGAGAGGAGAAGACTGAGAGATGGTCTTATCAATGGTTATAAACATCTGAGGGATAAGGCCAGGCTCTGTTCAGTGGTGTCCTGTGATAAGATCAGGGGCAATGGACACCAAGTGGAACGCAGGAGGTTTCACCTCAACCTGAGGAAAAATGTCTTTGGTGTGAGGGTGCTGAGCCCTGGAGCAGGCTGCCCAGAGAGGTTGTGGAGTCTTCATCATCACACTGAAAGGGAGCAACTCAATAGAAGCCCAAGTGATGTTGAACTTTCCTCAGAGGAGGAGTACATGGAATCACAGAATGGTCTGGGTTGGAAGGGACCTCCAAAGCTCATCCAGTCCAACCCCCCCTGCAGTCAGCAGGGACATCCCCAGCTAGATCAGGTTGCCCAGAGCCCTGACCAGCCTCACCTTGCATATCTCCAGGGATGAGGCCCCAACCAACTCCCTGGGCAACCTGTTGCAGTGTTCCAGCAGCCTCATGGTACAGAACTTGTTCCTCACATCCAGTCTCAATCTGTTCTTCTCTGATTTGAAGCCACCATCATCATAATGCCATATCCTTGGAACCATCCACCAGTGTCTCCTCAGCTAAAAGGCTGAGAAAAGAATCCATGTGTCAAAAGATTCTTTTGCAGCCCTTAAAGCCCCAAAGCATTTCCTCCAAGGGTCAGGCTCCTTTCCTGTAGATAAAACTGTCCTGACCTTTTATCTGTGACAAAGATTTCACTCAACAGAAGTGATTTCTGACTCCTGTATTTGAGAACAGGTCTCTAATTTGACCCTGTGGCAATCAGACCTTTCCTGCCCAGCCAAAATACAGAAGCAGCTGGGGGAAGATGTTAGGTGCTTTTGGTTCAGCAGAGAAAGGTACTTGAGAGTGGTGACCAACTTTTCATCCTGCTGGGGGTTTATTACTTATTTTCTTAGTACTTTTGTACTCTTCTCTCCTATTCTTCTCTCTTCTGAAATGGGGCATAAACACATTCAGTTTATCAGGGGTTGTATCCAGCTTGGAAATCTGACTTTGATCTGATTTCTCTAAGACCTGTGTGATGATCATAGACTCATCTTGGTTGGGAAAGACCTTTGAGGTTGAGTCCAACCCCTCTCTACCTCTACCAAGGCTGGGGTTGAACCATGGCCCTCAGCACTGCATCTCTGCCTCGCTGAGACACCTCCAGGGATGGGGATTCAATCACCTCCCTGGGCAGCCTGGGCCAGGCTTGGAGAACCCTTCCTTAGTTCTTCCTCAGGTTTTTGGCTATTCTAACTGCACCTCAAACACATCTGAATTCTGAGCCAGGGAACAGACAGAACCTGTCATCCATCAGCTTGTCACTAGATAGCAGAGTGGAAGCACAATCTACCTGCTGCTAGCTTGCTGCTTATCAACCCAGTGCCTGCTTACCATGCATTAGTGGCTCAGAATCAGAGTTATTCTGGTTGGAAAAGACCTTTCAGCTGCAGTCTGACTGTGATCCAACACCACAGTGTTCCAAAGTGCCATGGCCACACAGTTCTTGAACACCTCCAGGAAAGAATTTCTTCCTCACATTCAAATTAAACCTTCTCTGGTGTAACTTGAGGCCATTTCATCTCATCCTGTTGCTACTGACTTGGGAGAAGAGATAATCCCCCCCTGGCTCCCACCTCTTTTCAGGTAGTTGTGGAGAGGCAGAAGGTTTCCCCTCAGCCTCCTTCTCCAGACTAACCAACCCCAGCTTCCTCAGCTGCTCCTCCCCAGCCCTGTTCTCCAGACCCTCCCCCAACTTGGTTGCCCTTCTCTAGACCTGCTCTAGCACCTCAATGTCCTTCTTATAACAAGGTAGATGAAGCCCTTCCTTTTCTGATGCCCTGTAAGCTGTATTTTCACTTGCTATATACATTTAAAATGTGCTTTAACTATATGGAAGTTCCTTTTGGAAGAGGTTTTGCTGCAGCCATTTAATGTCTGTAGATCAGATCTGCCACAGAAGTGGTAAATCTTAAGCATGGCTAATTTCATCTCATGAGAACTAGGCTGGGGCTAATGGAGGCCTTGAGCAACCTGGCCTAGTGGAAGGTGTCCCTGCCCATGGAGGCAGGGGGCTTGGAACTAAATGATTCACAAATTGCATCAGGTTGAAAGGGACTCTCAAAAGTCATCTGGTCCAACCCCACTGCAGCCAGCAGGGACAGCTCCAACTAGATCAAGTCTGACCTTGAATGTCTCTAGGGCTGGGACCTCAGGCATCCCTGGGTAATCTGTTCCTGTCTCTCACCACCCTCATTGTGAGGAACTGTGTCCAGTACTGGGCCCCTCAGTTTAGGAAGGACATTGAGACACTTGAATGTGTCCAGAGAAGGGCAATGAAGCTGGGGAGGGGTCTGGAGCACAGCACTGTGAGTTGCTCCCCAGAAGAGGAGGCTCGGGGGAGACCTTCTTGCTCTCTACAGCTCCCTGAAGGGAGGTTGTAGCCAGGAGGGGGTTGGTCTCTTCTCCCAGACAACCAGCCCCAGAACAAGAGGACACAGTCTCAAGCTGTGCCAGGGGAGGTTTAGGCTGGAGGGAAGGAGAAAGTTCTTCACTGAGAGAGTTGTTAGCCATTGGAATGTGCTGCCCAGGGAGGTGGTGGAGTCCCCATCCTTGTTGGTGTTCAAGAGGGGATTGGATGTGGCACTTGGTCATCATCATGAGGTCTGTGGTGACAGGTTGAATTTGATGATTTCTGAGGTCTCTTCCAACCTTGGTGATTCTGTGAACTAATCTCCAACCTAAATCTCCCCTGCTCCAGACTCAAACCATTGTCCCTCATCCTAGCACTCCAAGCCGTTCTAAAACACTCCCTCCTCAGCCTTCCTTCAGGCAGTGAAATGCAGCTCTGAGGTTTCCCTGGAGCCTCCTCTGCTGCAGGCTGCTTTTGTAGGAAGATCTTCAGCCTTCTGCTCATCTTAGTGGCCCTCCTCTGGAGCCATCCCAGCAGGGGCATGTCTCGTGTTGGCCTTGGAAGGTCCCTTCCAACCCAAAGCATTCTGTGAGGCTGAGCTGGTTACTATGAACATTCAAAGTGCTGCAATGGCTGACTGCTGAATGGTACAGGTGGCTTTGGGTGCAGGTTTTCTTCCCCTCATCCCCTCCTTTATTTAGTGAGACCACTGCTGCTGAGCTTCTGAAAATCTTGAGCTGAAATCCAATCTGTTCTCCTGATTCCACCCCTTGAAGTGTTGACAAATGAATTCAGGGGAGGGGGGGGAGGGGGGGAAATGAAAAGGCCTTTTGGAGGATGCTCTAAGTATTTATTATCTGAAATGGCAGTGATAATCCTGTAATTTGTCTGGGTTTACATCCTCTAATACTCCTGCCCATAGTTCCTGATTAATGAAGGATCCTCCAGCATGGAACTGAACTTGACAGATGCAATGGGAAGCTGTGTTAAAAACACATTATTATTAAGCTGGGTCCTTTCTCAAGTCAGATCCTCAGCATAAGAATATTATGTAAATCAGGTCAACTCTTTGCAAGCAGTGGGAAAATCTAATGTCAGAAAATACATATTTTAGCATAAATTATTTAGTGAAAAGTTCAGTTCCTTTCTGGTGGTGTGCCTGAAGCATTCCAATATGGGCTTGATGTCTGGGCAGCCTTCACACATGCCAGGGGAGATTTTACTCCCTTCCCAGCATTAGTTTCAAGACTCTTCCCACTTGCCACTGAGGGGTTGGGGTGGGGTTGGTTTTCTTTTTGGTAGCACAACATCCCTTCCATGATGTTTACCTCCTCTGTCAACATGCATGTGGTGTCAGCTTGCAGTATTAAGTCACCAAGTGTCTTGGCAATTGCCTCTTAATCTGAAAAGTGTGCAGAAAGTGCTTCCTGGGAGAAGGAAGAAATGAAGAGATCACTGAATGGGTTGAAGGGATGGCTTCTGTCCTTTGCAGTGGTTCCTACTGGAAACAGTTAGCTGTGGGAGGGGGTTGGAACAGCTCTGAGGGAGCTGAGGTTTTGCAGCCTGGAGAAGAGGAGGCTCTGGGGACAGCTAATAGTGGCCTTCCAGGAACTGAGGGAGCCTACAGGAAGGCTGCAGAGGGACTGCTTGCAAAGGCCTGCAGGGATGGGATGAGAGGCAGTGGTTGGAAATGAGAGAAGAGCAGATTCAGGTTGGATGCTAGGAATAAGTTCTGCACTTTGGGGCTCCTGGAACTCTGCAGCAGGTTGCCCAGGGAGGTGGTTGAGTTCTCATCCTTGGAGATACTCAAGGTGAGGGTGGAGAGGGCTCTGGGCAGCCTGATCTGGTGGAGGATGTCCCTGCTGAGTGCAGAGGGGTTGGGCTGGATGAGCTTTGGAGGGTTTTTCCAGCTCATTTTTGATGTGCATTCTTTGTGTATTATTATACCTATATGTATCTTTGATAGATCAGCTACATAGTATTAGCTATACACCAAGTTCTTAGTTTCTAAATGAAAGCAAATTCAAAGAGAATTAAGAATAGAACAGAATTAACCAGCTTGGAAGAGACCTTTGAGACCACCAAGTCCAAACTCTCACCCAACACCATCTAATCAACTAAACCATGGCACCAAGTGCCTCATCCAGGCTCTTCCTAAACACCTCCAGGGATGGACTCCACCACCTCCCTGGGCAGCACATTCCAATGGCCAATCTCTCTCTCTATGAAGAACTTCTTCCTGACATCCAGCCTAAGGTGTCCATTTTATTTCCTCTACTTCACTCTTGAATCTCCTGAGTGCCCAGGTGCTTGCCTGGGAAGTTCTCTTTAGCCACAGCTGAAGAATTCAGGTAACAATTTCAACCTACCAGCAACATTTAAATACAAAACTTCTTTGTGGGGGAAGGGGGGGATAAAAAAAAGCTCTTTGAGGGTTTTGTCTCTGGAGGGATAAAACCCAACAACCCTAACTCACAGAACCAAAACAATAAACAAATCGACCTCATCCATTCCAGATATTAGGGCTGGAAGAGTCTCTGCAAAGCCTTCTAATCTGCTTCTCTGCTCCAGGCTAGACTCTGCTATGAGTCTCATGCTTGGCAAGTGTTTCATCTCCTTAATGACACCAACCCTGTTTAAGCATTCATGGGCAATATATCCTAGACCTTCTCTGCCCTTGTCATCAGCAAAACCATCAGCATTAGTTTGGCTCCAGCATCCTCCTTAGTGTGTTTTGGATGGGTGTAGGCAACTGTCTGTGAACCTGCTGGCACTTCTACCAGCAGGGAGGGGACACTGGACTCCAATCCTTCCCCATTCCATGTGTTTAAAATGCAGTTGGAGTGTGGGGAAAAAAAACCCTCCTCTAAATTCACAGCCTAGGAGCATCTACAGTTTTAGATGTCTCTTCCTTTTGTATGAGCACAAAGTGTTCAGCAGAGTGGAGTGTTCCTCTTTCTTCCTTGAAGAGGCAATTAAAAGCTTGGCTGGCAACTGGCAGCGCAGAAACAATGGGAGTCTGAAGAACCACACAGCAGCAGGGGTTGGAAGGAACCTCTGGAGATTGAATCCAAGCCCCCTGCCACAGCAGGATCACCTGGAGCAGGTCACCCAGGAACACATCCAGGTGGGTTTGGAATGCCTGCAGTGAAGGAGACTCCACACAACCTCTCTGGGCAGCCTGCTCCAGGGCTCTGCCACCCTCAAAGTGAAGAAGGTTTTTTTTAACCTTATCTTTGTGGGAAATGATTTGTATTTGGTGTGAATTGTCCCTTGTCCTGCCCCTGGACACCACTGAAGTCTGGCTCCACCCTGCTGACACCCTTTAGATCTTGATCAGCATTAATGAGCTCCCCCCTCAGTCTCCTCCAGGCTGAACAATCCCAGCTCTCTCAGCCTTTCCTCATAAGAGAGAGGTCCCAGCCCCCTCAGCACCCCTGGGGTGCATCAAGGAAAGTGTCCAGCAGGTCAAAGGATATTCTTCTCTCTCCCTCTGCTCTGTCCTAGTGAGACCACACCTGCAATACTATGTCCAGTTCTGGGCTCCCCAGTTTGAGAGACCTGCTGGAGAGAGTCTAACAGAGGCATGAAGATGATTAGGGGACCTGAGTATGTCTGCTATGAGGAAAGACTGAGCGCTCTGGGGCTCTGGAGAGGAGAAGGCTGAGAGGGGATCTGATCAATGTCTATCAATATCTGAGGGCTGGGGGTCAGGCGGGCTCAGGACAAGGAATAACAGGTACAGGCTGGCAGACAGGAGGCTCCACCTCACCACAAGGAGACACTGCTTTAGTGTTGAGCAGGCTGCCCAGAGAGGTAGTGGAGTCTCCTCTGGAGGCTGTCAAGCCCCACCTGGATGTCTTCCTGTGTGACCTGCCCTGGGTGAAACTGCTCTGGCAGGGGGTTGGACTGGATGATTTCTAGAGGTCCTTTCCAACCCCTAAACTTCTTTCATCATCATAGTGGCTCTCTGGTAGACTCTCCAATAGTTCTTTGTCTGAGCACAAGCCCTGTGAGGAGAGCCTGAGGGAGCTGGGGTTGCTTAGCCTGGAGAAGAGGAGGCTCAGGGGAGACCTCCTTGCTGTCTGCAACTCCCTGAAGGGAGGTTGTAGCCAGGTGGGGGTTGGTCTCTTCTCCCAGGCACCCAGCACCAGAACAAGAAGACACAGTCCCAAGCTGTGCCAGGGGAGGTTTAGACTAGATGTTAGGAAGAAGCTCTTCATAGAAAGAGAGATTGGCCATTGGAATGTGCTGCCCAGGGAGGTGGTGGAGTCCCTATCCCTGGAGGTGTTTAGGAAGAGCCTGGATGAGGCACTTGGTGCCATAGTTGAGTTGATTAGATGGTGTTGGGTGAGAGGTTGGACTCGATCTCAGAAGTCTCTGCCAACCTGGCTAATTCTATTCTATTGAACTGAGGAGCCCAGAACTGGATGCTGCTTTGGAAGCTCCACCCTTCACCAAAAATTGCTGCTGGGCTTGGTGACTTATTGGAAGGCTACAAAGGTTGCAAGTCTTTGTTTTGGGTTAAACTTCTCAGGCTCTCAAGTAGTGATAGGACTAGGGGGAATGGAATGAAGCTGGAGGTGGGGAGATTCAGGCTGGAGGTGAGGAGGAAGTTCTTCCCCATGAGAGTGGTGAAGCCCTGGAATGGGTTGTCCAGGGAGGTGGTTGAGGCCCCATCCCTGAAGGTGTTTAAGCCCAGGCTGGATGAGGCTCTGGCCAGCCTGATCTAGTGTGGGGTGTCCCTGCCCATGGCAGGGGGGTTGGAACTAGCTGATCCTTGCGGTCCCTTCCAACCCTGACTGATACTGTGATGATGCTATACTAGGACGAAATTCCCTCCTTTCTGGTGGTCAGAGCATCTCTTTTCAAAGGTAGAAACAGGTTTTATGTTCACATCTAGGCTCTGCCACAGCTGCAGCTCAGCCACAACAGGACTGAAGTAAAAATAACGCAGTGTTTAGCCCTCCGAAACGATGGCACAAGAGACATGAAGGAGGTTGTGATAAACAGCAGAGGGGATTTTACTGGGCTAAAATAGTGCAGCTGGAAAGTGCCAATCTGCAAGGTAGTGATAAAACTGAGCTAAAAAAAAAATACATGGAAGGCTAAAAATACAGCTACTGAGCTATTAATATTTATGTTGAACTTAGTGGTGTGGGGGGGGGGAATATGCCCTGAGCAAATTTCCTGCTTAAACTTTCATGTCATAAAATACCTTCAAGGTAGGGTCTCAGACAGTACTTGGAGTCCACATTTAATGATATTCAAAGTACCAGAATAAATTACAGCTGAATCTGTGAAAAGTCTAGGAGTGCTGCCTGTGTTAGAGCTCAGTCTGAGGGAAGTCAGAAGGGATTCCACGGGCAGCAGCAGACATCAGGGAGAAAAGGATGAAGGGGAAATCAGAACCATTTCTGAATTCAGCTGCTTTGCTCTGACTTCATCTTTTGAGAGGATAATTACAGAATGGTAAGGGTTGGAAGGGACCTCCAGGGATTGAGTCCAAGCCCCCTGCCAGAGGAGGATCACCCAGGGCAGGTCACACAGGAACACATCCAGGTGGGTCTTGGAAGTTTCCAGAGAAGGAGATGCCACAACTACTCTGGGCAGCCTGCTCCAGGCAGTAGAAGAGAAGGCTGAGAGAAAATACTAATGGTTAGGTTCTGTGGAGTGGGTGTTTGGCCTGGAGAGCAGCCAGGCAGAGGGACCTGGGGGTACTGGTTGATGGTAGGCTGAACATGAGCCAGCAGTGTGCCCAGGTGGCCAATGGCATCCTGGCCTGCATCAGGAGCAGGGAGGTCATTGTGCCCTGTACTCAGCACTGCTCAGGCCACACTTTGAGTCCTGTGTCCAGTTCTGGGCCCCTCAGCTTAGGCAAGATGTTGAGTTGCTGGAAGGTGTCCAGAGAAGGGCAACAAAGCTGGGGAGGGGTCTGGAGCACAGCCCTGGGAGGAGAGGCTGAGGGAGCTGGGGTTGCTTAGCCTGGAGAAGAGGAGGCTCAGGGGAGACCTTCTTGCTCTCTCCAACTCCCTGAAGGGTGGTTGTAGCCAGGTGGGAGTTGGTCTCTTCTCCCAAGCACCCAGCACCAGAACAAGAGGACACAGTCTCAAGCTGTGGCAGGGGAGGTTTAGGCTGGATGTTAGGAAGCAGTTGTTCCCAGCAAGAGAGATTTGCCATTGGAATGTGCTGCCCAGGGAGGTGGTGGAGTCCCCATCCCTGGAGGTATTTAGGAAGAGCCTGGATGTGGCACTTGGTGCCATGATTTAGTTGATTAGATGGTGTTGGGCGATAGGTTGGACTTGATGATCTTGAAGATTTCTTCCAACCTGGTTAATTCTATTCTAAAAAGGGGCCAGGCTCTGGTCAGTGGTGTCCTGGGACAGGACAAGGGGCAGTGCACACCAACTAGAACCCAGGAGGTTCCACCTTAGCAGGAGGACAAACTTCTTTGATGTGAGAGTGCTGAGCCCTGGAACAGACTGCCCAGAGAGGCTGTGGAGTCTCCTTATTTGGAGGCTTCCAAGATCTGCCTGGATGTGTTCCTGTGACCTGCCCTGGGTGATCCTGCTCTGGCAGGGGGCTTGGTCTTGATGATCTCCCGAGGTCCCTTCCAATTCCTAATGTTCTGTGATTGCTTAGATGCTTATTTCTCTAAACCTTCTGTACTGGCAGGTCCTGTCTGCCTGTATTTGAGCATGCACAGGCACACACTTTCTGTTATAACCACTCCAGGAATACAAATGCTAAGCACTTTTGATTCTTTGCCCCTCTGCTGAGTTTCAGATCGATGGTTTAGGCTGTACCTCAAATACTGTGTTCAGTTTTTGGGATCCACTCCAAGAAAGATACTGAGTTGCTGGGGAGGAGCAGCTGAGGGACTTGGGGTTGGTTAGTCTGGAGAAGAGGCTGAGGAGACCTCACTGCTCTCTGCAACTGCCTGAAAAGAGGTTGCAGTGAGGTGGAGGTTGGGCTCTTGTCCCTTGTCTCAGGTGATAGGATGAGAGAAAATGGCCTGGAATTGCGCCAGGGGAGGGTTAAGTTGGAGATCAGGGAAACCTTCTTTGCTGCAAGGCTGTCAGGGGTTGGCACAGGTTGCCCAGGGAGTCCCCATCCCTGGGGGTGTTCCAAGAAATGTGTGGCTGTGACACTTTGGGACATGGTTGAATGGCCTTGGTGGTCTTGGGTTGTCAGGTGGACTGGATGACCTTAGAGAGCTTTTCCAACCCCAACAATTCAATGGTTGTGTGACAGCCAAGAGGATGAAAATGAGG
Source organism: Dryobates pubescens (assembly GCF_014839835.1). NCBI lineage: Eukaryota > Metazoa > Chordata > Aves > Piciformes > Picidae > Dryobates > Dryobates pubescens. Next base: position 6,239,168 of record NC_071613.1, read on the forward strand.
AGGAGGTCTGAGCCTTTGCCCCTCTGTTGGCTTTGAGCTCAATGACTTCCCTCTGTCTTCCTGAAATCATTCCAGTTCCTCCTTGCCTGTGGCCTGCTGTTGTTCACACTTTGCCAATGAGATGAAAGTTGTTGTGGCTGCATTGGATCATGGCTAACCTCATTTACAGTCTGTGAAGAGGAATCTGTCAACTTCCTTTGTGCTTTGGAAGGAAAACCTTGGATGTTTTGGGGTTTGCCACCTTCCTGTCTCAGTTATTTGTTCAGTTTTCCAGTGGGGAGCTGTGACAAAGTCTGAGTGGTGGAACGTGGGCACACAGTCACAGAGGTTGCTCATTTGCCTTGTCACTCAGCTGCACAATTCTGCTGTTTGCCTTGGTGCTCCTTGTGGAGCATCCCTTCCCATTCCCCAGCCTTGCAGCCTGAAGGAATTAAGCCAAGCACACAAAGTAGTAGTAGGCTGAACATGAGCCAGCAGTGTGCCCAGGTGGCCAAGAAGGCCAATGGCATCCTAGCCTGCATCAGGAAGAGTGTGGCCAGCAGGAGCAGGGAGGTCATTGTGCCCTGTGCTCAGCACTGGTTAGGCCACACCTTGAGTCCTGTGTCCAGTTCTGGGCTCCTCAGTTTAGGAAAGATGTTGAGATGCTGGAAGGTGTCCAGAGAAGGGCAACAAAGCTGGGGAAGGGTCTGGAGCACAGCCCTGTGAGGAGAGGCTGAGGGAGCTGGGGTTGCTTAGCCTGCAGAAGAGGAGGCTCAGGGGAGACCTTCTTGCTGTCTCCAACTCCCTGAAGGGAGGTTGCAGCCAGGTGGGGGTTGGTCTCTTCTCCCAGGCACCCAGCACCAGAACAAGAGGACACAGTCTGAAGCTGTGCCATGGGAGGTTCAGGCTGGATGTTAGGAAGTTCTTCCCAGCAAGAGAGATTGGCCATTGGAATGTGCTGCCCAGGGAGGTGGTGGAGTCCCCATCCCTGGAGGTGTTTAGGAAGAGCCTGGATGAGGCACTTGGTGCCATGGTTTAGTGGATTAGATGGTGTTGGGTGAGAGGTTGGACTTGATCTCAGAGGTCTCTTTCAACCTGGTTAATTCTATTCTAAGTACCAGGGACAGATCCTACTAACCACTTTAGTCAAAGGAGACTTTTGCATCATTGGTCCTGGTGGGGACCCAAAAATATTTTCATGGTGGAGTTGTTCAAACATCTGAAACCTCCTTTCTTTGCTTTCTGTTGTCTTCTTTGGATCCTCTGTTTTGCTTATCCAATACTACAGACTCTTTTTGTCTAGCTTTCTCAGCTGCAGTGTGCCCTGCTGTCAAACAACAGGATCAGAAGAGAAGTTGTAGAGCCCTAGAAAATAGGACTTGGGAAAACAGCCAAACAAAACACCCAACACCAGAGTTTCTCAGGCCTCAAGGGGCCAGTCAGACCCCAAATAGTGCTGAGAGTCTGGCTGATGCATTCATGGCTTTGGTATGAAGCAGACAAATCTCATTTTCCTGTGTCTCCTTGGGATCCAAAGGCACTGGTCACAGGATGTCACCAAATGACCCCTGGTGATCCTCTAGAGCTGAAAAGTTTTATATCTGAGCCTTTGACACTCAGTGAGGAGTCAGGGGACTCAATGCCCCACACCTTCCAATGCAGTCTAATTCTCATTCCAAATGAATCTTCTGTGGCATGGCACAGACATAGATACAGATGTGGATCACTCCAGGAAGGACACTGAGGTGCTGGAGTGTGTGCAGAGAAGAGCAATGAAGCTGGGGAAGGGTCTGGAGAAGAGGGCTGGGGAGGAGCAGCTGAGGGAGCTGGGGATGTTTGGTGTGGAAGAGAGGAGGCTGAAGGGAGACCTCATTGCTGTCTACAGCTCCTTGAGAGGAGGTTACAGTGAGATTGGTCTCTTCTCTCCTTCTATCACTTGATAGTAGGGAGGAAATGGCCTGGAGTTTGCCAGAGCAGGGTTAGGCTGAATCTTGGAAAAGAATTCTCTGCTGCAAGAGTAGTCAGGGATTGGCAGAGGCTGCCCAGGGAGCTGGTGGAGTCCCCATCCCTGGAGGTGTTCAAGCAATGTGTGGCCAGGGTGCTGTGGGACATGGTTTAATGGCTGTGGTGGGGTTGGGTTGATGGTTGGACTGGCTGATCTCAGAGGTCTTTTCCACCTTTCATGATTCTACTGTGGGAGAGTATTGATCTCTTGCACAAAGGTCCTCATGAGCCTCAGCAAGAGCTGTACATCTGCCTGGCTGAAGGAGCCTTGTTCTTGGCTTTGTCTTGCCACAAGTCACTTTCTCACCAGCCTGGGGTTAGTGGCATCCTCAGCTAAAGCAATAGGGTTTTTCTTCACTTTGAGTTCCCTCTGTAGGCTGGAACAGCCTATAGGCATTGCTATACTGACAGCTCAAAGAGTACTGGGTATCTGTTACCCCAACAGCAGCTCACTCCTGCAGAATCTGCCTCCAGAGCTCTGGTGTCCTCCTCTTTGGGTTGCTGGCACTGGGTCCCTGTTGCTCTTCTGTCTGAAAGCAGACAATTTGGCTGCACTGACTGCTTCCAGAAATGTGACAAATGCCAGCTCTGTAGGTGAAGCTTGCTGGAAACATGGCACAGGCTGTGAGAGTTGGGCCTGGAGAAGTCAGTTCTGGGGAGACCTCAGAGCAGCCTGCTAGTACCTACAGGGGGCTGCAGGAGAGCTGGGGAGGGACTTCTGGAAAATAGAATAGAATAAATCAGGTTGGAAGATCAGGTTTGAGATCATTGCATCCAACCCATCACCCAACACCATCTCATCAACTAAACCATGGCACCAAGCACCCCATCCCTAAACACCTTCAGGGATAGTGACTTCACCACCTCCCTGGGCAGCACATTCCAATGGCCAATCTCTCTTGCTGGGAAGAACTTCTTCCTAACATCCAGTCTGAACCTCCCCTGGCACAGCTTGAGACTGTGTCCTCTTGTTCTGGTGCTGCTTGCCTGGGTGAAGAGAACAACCCACCACCTGGCTACAACCTCCCTTCAGGGAGTTGGAGAGAGCAAGAAGGTCTCCCCTGAGCCTCCTCTTCTGCAGGCTAAGCAACCCCAGCTCCCTCAGCCTCTCCTCACAGGGCTGTGCTCCAGACCCCTCCCCAGCCTTGTTGCCCTTCTCTGGACACCTTCAAGAGTCTCAATGTGATAGGACAGGAGGGATTGGATTGAAGCTGGAAGAGGGAAGTATTACACTGGAGATAAGGAGGAATTTCTTTCCAGTGAAGGTGGGGAGACACTGGCACAGGTTGCCCAGGGAGGCTGTGGATGCTTCCTCCCTGGAGGTGTTCAAGGCCAGGCTGGATGAGACCTTGAGCAAGCTGGGCTGGTGGGAGGTGTCTCTGCCCACAGCAGGGGGTTGGAACTGGATGATCTTTAAGATCCCTTCCAGCCCAACCCATTCTGTGAGTAAAATTGAAAGCAAGGCTGTCTGAGTTTGCTTCAGGAAGCATTCAGCTGGTTCTTGGAGGGTTGCAGGATGTGGCCCTCAGTGGTAGAACATCTCTGTTGAGATGATGCTGTTTAACTTAAGAGTTATTAGAAGATATTGCTAGTGATATTAGTATCTAATTATACTAAACTGATTTGTAATTAACTCCACAGGAGCACAAGAATGAGGCTTGCAGAATTCATTAGGACACTATTAGATGGGAGACATTTCTCTGTCTGTTTGGTTTAAAAGCCTGAGGGGGGGGGGGGGGGGGGGGGGAAACTGAAATCAAATCAATATGATGGCTTGGGGGAAGGTTTTGGTGTGTTGATGTCATTAAGCTTCCCAGGCCCATTCCTGTGGGAGAATCCTGTTCTTTCCTTTCCACCTCCTGATTAGCATTAGCAGAAACCAGGTTGGAAGAGATCTTCAAGATCATTGTGTCCAACCTATCATCCAACACCACCTAATCAACTATACCATGGCACCAAGCACCCTATCAACTTGGAGCCCAAGAAGTATGAGGCTTGCCAGACAGGATTTATCCTTCACCTGAGTTGAAGAGTCTCTTAATCCCTCAATAAATGTCCCTTAATTTGTCCCGTGTGAGATAATGACCATTCAGGGGCTTGGCAAGCCTGAAGGGTTGGGGTTTGGTTGTGTTTGGGGGTGTGTTTGAGCTGTTCTGTTGGGCTGCTTTAACTTGCAAAGAGCCAACAGTGGCAAGGTGTCATGCCTTTATTGAGCTGGGTTTAGGCCAAGTTCTACTGGAGTTTTGGTGGTTTCTTCCTTTCACTGCTGACCCTTCAGGATGTGCTGCAAACCCCTCCCTCTTGGCCAGGTTTTTCCTCTCTCTCTCCAACCCTCATGGAATAGGATGGGATGGATGTGTCTTCTGTTTATTAAGGGGAAGCTTAATTGGCATTGTCTCAGCTGCAGCTGGAGGGATCACTGCACACAAGTGGATAGATAGTTAAGAGGTACTTCAGGACATCTCTGTTGCTTTTGGAAGCCCTTATTAGCTCTTGTGATTCTTCTCAGGCCCCCATGAGCTTCAAGGGATGTGCAGAGTGCACACAGATGTCCTGATGGTCTTCCAGGGCCACCAGTGAAAGTCTGCTGGAGGGTTGCTCAGTTCCAGCTCTCCATAGAAAGTGGTTGTAGAGCATCCCCAGTTCTTTGCCCTGCAATTAATTCTCACAGAAGTCATTCATTCACTGCTCATTAGCTGCAGTCATCCTAGCTCTCTGCTTCCTAGAAGCACTGCTTGTCTGGATGGCTGTGGTGCAGAGGCATAATCTTCTCCCTGGGATAAGTAGTTGTGGAATCCTAAGATCACAGAATGCATTGGGTTGGAGGGGCTCTCAGAGGTGGTCTTGTCCAACTCTCCTGCACTGAGCAGGGACATCTTGAACTAGGTAAGGTTGTTCAGGGCCTCATCAAGCCGGACCTTCAATGTCATCAGGGGTGGGGCCTTCACCTTACTGGGAAACCTGTTGCAGTTTTTCACTGTCCTAGAGTCATTTAGGCTGGAAAAGACTTCTGAGGTCACCAGAGTCCAGCCATCAACCCAACATCACCATGCCCCCTAAACCATGTCCACCAGTGCTGTGTTTACATCCGGGGGTAGTGACTCTACCACTTCCCTGGGCAGTCTGTTCCAAGCCCTGACCACTTCTGGTGAAGAAACATTTCCTCATATCCAACCTAAACCTCCCCTGGTCTCCCCTGAGCCTCCTCTTCTGCAGGCTAAGCAACCCCAGCTCCCTCAGCCTCTCCTCACAGGGCTTGTGCTCAAGGCCTCTCCCCAGCCTCATTGTCCTTCTCTGGACATCCCAGAGTTCCAAGTGTATCTCCAAAGGCAGGTGGTAATATCCTCCTCTCCTAGATGGTGTAAGGAGTAGGTTGGAGTCATCCATAGCAGCCTGTGGCAGAGACACTTCAGAGGGGAAGGGCTTCCTCAAGTTTACAAACTCTGGGGTGATGACTCCGTGAGCTGCTTCTACAGCTTGAACAGGCTGCTGTAGTGCCTTCAGTAATGGCCCTGAAGCTCAAGTTTTGAGATGCCAGGTAAGGCACTTAAAGAGAAGAATTGCTTTCCATAATTGAATGCTCATTTAGTCCTCCATTAGGAGCATTACTGCTGATGTGACCCTGCATTGTGTGTGGTATTGATGGGGCTGGCAGTCAGACAGAGGTAAGAGCGTGCCCAGAAAGCTGCGTGGATGTGTCAAAACACATAGCTGGAGAGGTTCTCTAGATGCAGTGATTAAACCAGGCTGCCCAGGGAGGAGGTGGTGGTGTCATCATCCCTGAAGGTGTTCAGAAACACTGTAGACATGGCACTCTGGGAGGGGGGTTAATGGCCATGGTGGCTGGAGCCTCTTCCCCTGTGGAGACAGGCTGGGAGCATTGGGGCTCTTCAGCCTGCTCTTGAATCAGAGAATGGTAGCAGTTGGAAGAGGCATCTGGAGGTCTTCTAATCCAACATCTCTGCTGCTGCAGGTGCACCAGTGAGGTTTTGCCCCTTTCAAGGACTCTGGGGAGACCTTAGAGCAGCCTTCTGGTACATGAAGGGGGCTGCAGCAGAGATGGGAAGGGACATATCACAAGGGCTTGCAGTGATAGAGTGAGGGGGAATGGATTGAAGCTGGTACAAGGGAGATTTAGACTGGAGATTAGGATGAAATTCTCTGCAGTGAGGGTGGTGAGACACTGGAACAGGTTGCCCAGGGAGGCTGTGGATGCCTCCTCCCTGGAGGTGTTCAAGGCCAGGCTGGATGAAGCCTTGAGCAAGCTGGGCTGGTGGGAGGTGTCCCTGCCCATGACAGAGGGGTTGGAACTGGGTGACTTTTATGGCCCCTTCCAACCTAACCCATTGTATGAACCTATGACTTGATGAGCTGTTACTGGTGCCATTTGTTAGCCATTGGAATGTGCTGCCCAGGGAGGTGGTGGAGTCCCCGTCCCTGGAGGTGTTGAAGAGGGGATTGGATGTGGCACTTGGAGCCATGGTTTAGTCAGGAGGTGTTGGGTGACAGGTTGCACTTGAGGGCTCTTCCAACCTTGGTGATTCTGTGAGTCTGTGCCTGCTCCAGAGCAGTGACATTTGAGGTAATCCTGACTAGCTGAGGCTGTGGAAATGGCCTCACATTCTGGCTAGAGCACAATAACTCAGGGCAAAGCAGGCTAGCCTGCTCTTGATAGTTAGATTATGATGTTGCTGCAAAGCTAACTCGATTTTGCACTGCATTGAATGCTGCTGACGTGGGAGCCTTGGCCACTAATTATTTTTCCCTCCCCTCTTGCTGCTGTGTAGCTGTGTATTTTCCTGGACTCCCATTTTCTCTGGCCTGCATTCATCTTTTTGCCTTTCCTAAGGCTTTGTGTCATTCCTTCTGCTTACCTTCCCTGAGCTGCTTGTTGTGTTCCTTGGATTTATATTTCTTTTTTCTTTTCCACCCTGCAAAACTGAAAATGGGTTTGAAAATGTTCAGAGAGGAGATGGGAGACCTGCACTGAGTGGCAGAATCGGAGGGGAGATGCTCTGTGGCCTATTTCTACTTGCAAATGCTCCTGCAGAGTCACAGAATCTCCAAGGTTGGAAGAGACCTCAAAGATCATCAAGTCCAACCTGTCACCACAGACCTCCTGACTAAACCATGGCACCTCACGTCCTCATAGCAGAGCTGCTCCAGCCCCCTGATCATCATCTTGGCCCTCCTCTAGGATGCACTGCGAAAGGTCCACGTCCTTTCTGTGTTGAGGGCTTCAGAGCGGGATGTGGTATTTCCAGGTGAGGTCTCACTAGAGCAGGGCAAGGTGGTATCTATTAGTGTACCTTCCATGGAACCCCAGAATCAACAAGGTTGGAAAAGACCTCAGAGATCATCAAGTCCAACCTGTCACCCAGCACCTCATGACTACTAAACCATGGCACCAAGTGCCACATCCAATCCTTTTTTTAACACCTCCAGGAATAGGGACTCCACCACCTCCCTGGGCAGCACATTCCAATGGCCAACAACTCTCTCTGGGAAGAACTTTCTCCTTCCCTCCAGCCTGAACCTCCCCTGGCACAGCTTGAGACTGTGTCCTCTTGTTCTGGTGCTGGTTGCCTGGGAGAAGAGACCAACCCCCACCTGGCTACAACCTCCCTTCAGGGAGTTGGAGACAGCAAGAAGGTCTCCCCTGAGCCTCCTCTTCTGCAGGCTAAGCAACCCCAGCTCCCTCAGCCTCTCCTCACAGGGCTCGTGCTCGAAGCCTCTCCCCAGCCCCATTGTCCTCCTCTGGACATCCCAGAGTTCCAAGTGCATCTCCAAAGGCAGGTGGTAATATCTTCTTCTCCTAAGTGCTGTAAAGGAGTAGGTTGGAGTCATCCATAGCAGCCTGGGGCTTGTGCTCCAGACCCCTCCCCAGCCTCATTGCCCTTCTCTGGACACCATCAAGTGTCACAATGTCCTCCTTAAGCTGAGGGCCCCAGAACTGGACCCAACTGCCCAGCTGTGTAACTCAATTCTCATGTCCAGTTGTTTCCTCTGAGGCAAATACATAACAGATTAAAAAAAAGCAACCCATATATCAGGACCTTATTTAATACCTTGGTACTTTTCATCTGCTACAATAAAATGGGAATAAGGAAAAGCAGGGGAATAAAAATCTATTCTAAGTACCATCCTTGAGGTTTGAGGCAAGAAATTGGTTTGGGGGGGAGCGGGGGGGGGTGTGTGGGGTGGGGAATGAAAATACAGAAACCACTTTGTTATGGCAGCAGCAATGGGATTTGACAATTTAATTCCTGTTCTCATCTTCCAGTGGCCAAATTGCCATGTGCTGGCTGGAGTTAAGCAGCTATAACTCATGGAGAGGAGGATTAGATGGGAGTGAAATGTGACTCAAACCACCACCCTAGAGTTTCAGGGGAAGGGGGGGAGTGTGGATAAAATATTGGGGAGATCCGTGAGCCACACTTTCAATTAAGGTGAAATCTGTCTTTGCTCCTCTGATAATTATCCCTGTTTGGACAAAAAATGACATTAATAACCACTAAAACACTGCCAGAAGCCCTCTGCTCTTGAATCAGAGAAGGGGTAGGGCTTGGAAGAGGCAGATGGAGACCACCTAAGCCAACCTCTCTGCTAATGTAGGTGCACCAGGGAGGTTTTGCCTCTTTTCCAGTCCCTTTATTCTATACCTTTTAATCCACTTTAATATCTTCCTCTTTTTTTAACCCAATTTCATCTATTGAGGTTGGAGGAGATAATCACTAAGGTCCCTTCCAACCTAAGCCATTCTACTATGGGTTTTTTTTAACCACTTTCCTGTATTTTTGTCACTTCACACAATCACTGAATTAACCAGGCTGGAAGAGATCTTTGAGATCATCAAGTCCAACCTCTCACCCAACACCATCTGATCAACTAAACCATGGCACCAAGTGCCTCAGCCAGTCTCGTTTTAAACACTTCCAGGGATGGGGACTCCACCACCTCCCCAGGCAGCACCTTCCAGTGGCCAATCTATCTCTCTGGGAAGAACTCCTTCCTCACCTCCAGCCTAAACCTCCCCTGGCACAGCTTGAGACTGCGTCCTCTTGTTCTGGTGCTGGCTGCCTGGGTGAAGACCAACCCCCACCTGGCTACAACCTCCCTTCAGGGAGCTGGAGAGAGCAAGAATGTCTCCCCTGAGCCTCTTCTCCAGGCTAAGCAACCCCAGCTCCCTCAGCCTCTCCTCACAGGGCTGTGCTCCAGACCCCTCCCCAGCTTTGTTGCCCTTCTCTGGACACCTTCCAGCAACTCAACATCTTTCCTAAGCTGAGGGGCCCAGAACTGGACCAGGACTCAAGGTGTGGCCTGAGCAGTGCTGAGCACAGGGCACAATGACTTCCCTGCTCCTGCTGGCCACACTGTTCCTGATGCAGGCCAGGATGCCATTGGCCTTCTTGGCCACCTTGGGCATACTGCTGGCTCCTGTTCAGCTACTGTCCACCAGCACCCCCAGGTCCCTTTCTGCCTGGCTGCTCTCCATCCACTCTGCCCCCAGCCTGTAGCACTGCCTGGGGTTGCTGTGGCCAAACACTCCAGAAGGACCAAATCTTAGTGGCCTGCTGCATCATGAGGAGTCCCAGAGCCTCCATGGCAGAGGCCTTTACTTCTATAGTTATTTTATCTTCATGTTTTCTTTAAACCAATTCTATTTCCCACTTCCATCTATATTTTTTTTAAGTGCTTTTTATCTTCTCTAAAATTTTCCACCCTCTCTGGCTGCTCTTCCTCTGATCATTCAGACTGTTGGGTTGCAAGGGACCCTCAAAGGTCATCTTGTCCAGCCCCCCTGCAGGCAGCAGGGACAACTCCAACTAGAGCAGGCTGCTCAGGGCCACAGTAAGGCTGAGCAGGAATAGAGCCTCAAGTGCATCTCTGGGCAACCTGTTCCAGGGTCTCCCCTCCCTCACTGTGCAGAACTTCCTTCTGATGTCCAACCTGACTCTGCCCTGCTCCAGCTTCAAACCACCACCTCTTGTCCTATCACTTCAAGCCCTTTTAAACAGTCCCTCCCCAGCTTTCCTGTAGGTTCCCTATTGCTGTCTCCAACTCCCTGAAGGGAGGTTGTAGCCAGGTGGGGGTTGGTCTCTTCTCCCAGGCAAGCAGCATCAGAACAAGAGGTCACTGTCTCAAGCTGTGCCAGGGGAGGTTTAGGCTGGAGGTGAGGAGGAAGTTTTTCCTAGAGAGAGTTGTTGGCCATTGGAATGTGCTGCCCAGGGAGGTGGTGGAGACCCCATCCCTGGAGGTGTTCAAGAGGGGATTGGATGTGGCACTTGGTGCCGTGGTTTAGTCATGGGGTCTGTGGTGACAGGTTGGACTTGATGATCTTTGAGGTCTCTTCCAACCTTGGTGATTCTGTGTGTGATTCTGCTACTGAAATGCAGCTCTGAGCTCTCCCTGGAGCCTTCTCTGCTGAGCAGCCCCAATTCTCTGAGCCTGTCTTGATAGCAGGGATGCCTCTTGCCTTCCACTGTTGCTGCTGAACCCCATGCTAGGTAGGGTTGGTGCTTTAGAGAAGAGGATAAAATTGCAGAGGGTTGATTGTGAGGCTGACAAGGAGAGGGCAGTCTGCTGCCTGCAGTACATGAATGCATCAGTGGATTTCTTTACCAGGAGCTGGAGGCACTCCTCTGAAGGCTTATCTGCTAATGGCTACTGTCAGCTACAGACCATCCATTTGCAGGCACCTCTTATCTGCTGTAAGGCAATTGTTAACAGTCACATTTCTGAGTGCTTCCTTCTCTCTGTTGCAAGGTCTGAGGTGCCAAAATACCATTTATCTGATTCTGTCATGCAGAAAGGGAGGCTACCAAGGAGGAAGAAGCAGTAGGGGAAGCCTGAAAGGGCCAATGAGTTACAGAAACCCAGCATGGTGGTGGTTGGAAGACACCTCTGGAGATGATCTAGTGCAACCTCCCTCCTAAACTGTGTCTTTTATACTCTACTAGAGGTCAGAATTCATTGATGGTCTACTCAGCATCATCAAGGAGTCACCAAGCTGCTGCAGGCAGTGGAACATCTCCCTGTGAGGCCAGGCTGAGGGAGCTGGGGCTTGGAGCAAAGGAGCCTGAGGGCTGCCCTCATTGCTGGGGATAAAGATGTGCAGGGCTGGAGCCAGGCTCTGCTCAGGGATGTCCAAGCACAGCACAAGGGGCAAGGGCTGCAAGCTGGAGCAGAGGAGGTACCACAGGAACGGAAGGGAAAACTTTGTCCCTGTGAGGGTGGCAGAGCCCTGGAGCAGGCTGCCCAGAGAGCTTGTCTCCTCTGGAGACCTTCAAAACCTACCTGGATGTCATCTTGTGTGGATGTGGCACTTGAGGAGATGTTTTAGTGGCTGTGGTGGTGATGGGCTGGCAGTTGAACTCCACCTTTCAGAAGGTTCTTGTCACTTCCAGCTGAAATGATGCTATGCTGGATGTCCTCAGCCTTGCTCTGCCAGCACCAAGCAGCCTAAATGCAGCTCTCCTGGGTACCTCTTTGTGCATGCTGCTCAGGTCCAGACTGCAAATGTCACAGCAGGGCACAGCTTGCCTGGCTGGTGTGCAATATTGGCATTAGCAAGATTACTGCTGGGCTGCAGAGAACTCTCACACTGAGAGCTTGCTGCTTTTCCTATTTTTTTTCCTCTCTAAACAGTGATTTTCAGAGAGAACCCCAAATTTCTTAGCTTTTTGTCCTTGTGCCTGAGGAACTGAATGTGTTTAACAGATTTGGTCTGGGGACAGAATGTACAACCCAGGCAGATGCTGGACTCTTCTTCCTTTGCTGTTTTTTGAGCCTTAAAGTAAGTTTTCAAGCCCTTTAGTTTGAGAACTGGGCCACAAGTGTGGCCCACTGTTTTTCCCCCTTGGTTTTCAGTGTGTGTCCCCAGGCAGCCTAGCTCAGGAACTAGAGATGAGTGAGAACTGACCCAGGAAGTGGCTAGCACCTGATGGGAGAATGGTTGCTAGGTGAGCTTGCTGGGCCAGCAAAGGGGAGGAAGGGACCTCTGAGGGTTATCAGCTTGATTTGTTGTCTTCAAAGCTACATCAGGTTGTTCAGGGTCTTATCCAGTCAAGGTTCTTAGACTCCTTAGGAATTAAGCCAAGGTGAAACCAGTAGGTATCATAGAATGGTCTGGGTTGGAAGGGACCTCCAAAGCTCATCCAGTCCAATCCCCCCTGCATTCAGCAGGGACATCCTCCACTAGATCAGGTTGCCCAGAGCCCTGTCCAGCCTCACCTTGAATACCTCCAAGGATAGAGCCTCAACCACCTCCCTGGGCAACCTGTTGCAGTGTTCCAGCAACCTCAAGGTGCAGAACTGGTTCCTCACATCCAATCTCAATCTGCTCTGCTCTCATTTCAAACTATTGTCCCTGGTCCTGCCCCTTCAGGTCTTTGGGAACCGTCCCTCTGTAGCTTTCTTGCAGCCCCCCTTCAGGCACTGGCAGGCTGCTATTAGGTTCCTCCCAGAGTCTTCTCCAGGCTGAACACCCCCAGCTCCCTCAGCCTGTCCTCACAGAGGTGCTCCAGCCCTCTGATCGTGGTCATGGCCCTCCTCTGCACTGTCTCCATCAGGTCCATCTCCTTCATGCATTGAGGGCAACAGACCTGGATGCCCTATTCCAAGTGAGGTCTTACTGGAGCAGATGAAACTGGTAGAATCACCTCTCTAGCAACTAAAATGATTTGCTTGATATTTGTGTTAGAACTAATCATAGGGGAGGTAATTGTGGTAGGTTGAGAGAGGGCCTAGCTCTCCCTCCCCCACAGAGTAAGAAACCACAGTAATGATGAGGGTTTATTTCCAAGAGAATGTTCATTGGAATGTGCTGCCCAGGGAGGTGGTGGAGTTGCCATCCCTGGAAGTGTTCAAGAGCATTGGATGTGGCACTTGGTGCCATGGTTTAGTCATGAGGTGTTGGGTGCCAGGTTGGACTTGATGATCTTGGGGGTCTTTTCCAACCTTGGTGATTCTGTGATTTCCCTTTTAAAGGAGATTTTAGGAGAAAGAATAAGATTTTTTTTTTTTTTTTCCTCTCCCTAATAGCAGGAGCAGGGAAGTCATTGTGCCCTGTGCTCTGCACTGGTTAGGCCACACCTTGAGTCCTGGGTCCAGTTCTGGGCCCCTCAGTTTAAGAAGGACATTGAGACACTTGAACGTGTCCAGAGAAGGGCAACAAAGCTGGGGAGAGGCCTTGAGCACAGCCCTGTGAGGAGAGGCTGAGGGAGCTGGGGTTGCTTAGCCTGGAGAAGAGGAGGCTCAGGGGAGACCTTATTGCTCTCTACAACTTCCCAAAGGGAGGTTGAAGTCTGGTAGGGGTTGGTCTCCTCTCAGGCAAGCAGCACCAGAACAAGAGGACACAGTCTCAAGCTGTGCCAGGGGAGGTTCAGACTGGATGTTAGGAAGAAGTTGTTCATAGAGAGAGAGATTGGCCATTGGAATGTGTTGCCCAGGGAGGTGGTGGAGTCCCCATCCCTGGAGGTGTTTAGAAAGAGCCTGGATGGGGTGCTTGGTGCCATGGTTTAGCTGATCAGATGGTGTTGGGTGATAGGTTGGACTCGATAATCTCAAAGGTCTTTTCCAGCCTGGTTTATTCTATTCCATTCAACACCACTTGAAGTTCATACCAATATGATGCACCTGGTGCAGGAACACAAAGAATCTGTACCAAGAGTAAGCCAAGAAAGGATATTTTGGTTGTTCTCAATTACCAGGCTCTGCTTGCAACAGTTGGGCTGAAAGTTTCTTATGGCCAAGCCTGAGCAGCCTGATGCAGTGTCAGCTGCATCTGCCCCTTCATCTTTTATGTTGTTTGAAATATGCAATTTTATGTTTATTCTTCCCCCCTACCCCCTTCTTATATTTTCCTTCATCTTGTTTATACAGAAATTGCTCCCATGAATCATGCTGCCTGTGTCTGGGAGGTTGGGTGGAAAGGCTTCTAAAAATAAACCCCTTCTTTCTACACTGTCACCATTTGATATTAAACCTGGACTGAGGAAGGGGGGGGGGAAAGAAAGACAAAGGGAAAAGAGGTTTTTCTTACTCTCTCTTAAACCTTACCAGTGATGTTGTTCACTCTCTGATGCTCATAGTGAATCTGGTGGAGATGGTCTGTCAGAAAGCAGGATAAGGGGGAAAGGAGTTGGGGGGAAAGGGGATTTTGAGGGAGGGAGATGGCCTGGAACTCATCCCATGGGACCAGGTCTGGTGGCTGCCCCAGGAGAAATCTGTGTTGTGGCCAGATCCCTCACAATGCTGGGAACAGAATAGAATTAATCAGGTTGGAAAAGACCTTTGAGATCATCCAGTCCAACCTATCACCCAACACCTTCTAATCAACTAAACCATAGAATCAATAAGGTTGGAAAAGACCTCAGAGATCATCAAGTCCAAGCTGTCACCCAACACCTCATGACTACTAGACCATGGCACCAAGTGCCACATCCAATCCCCTCTTGAACACCTCCAGGGATGGGGACTCCACCTCCCTGGGCAGCACATTCCAATGGCCAATTCCTCTCTCTGGGAAGAACTTTCTCCTCACCTCATGTCCTCCCAGCAGACCTTCTTGTGACCTTCTAGTATCTGAAGGCGGCTACAAGAAAGCTGGGGAGAGAATTTTTAGGGTGTCAGGGAGTGATAGGACTGGGGGGGGTGGAGCAAAACTAGAAATGGGTAGATTCAGCTTGGATGTTAGGAAGAAGTTGTTCCCCCATGAGGGTGGTGAGACACTGGCACAGGTTGCCCAGGGAGGTGGTGGAAGCCTCATCCCTGGAGGTTTTGAAGGCCAGGCTGGCTGTGGCTGAGAGCAGCCTGATCATCTGGCCAGGATGGAAATGCTTCTGAAGAGTTACCAGGGGTAGGGCAGCCAGCACCACATCAAAACTGCCCCTACCGAGAAAAGCAGAAGGGTTATTGGTGGTGGTGGTGATTGCCTTCTGAGACAGAGTCCATCCCAAAGGGAATCCTGCTGCCTGGGGCCCAGCTTAGGGATGGGGCAAGAAAGCTTTGCACCCTGCTTCAGCCCACAGATCACTGCCTGTTATTGACCTTCCAGACAGGCAGTGATGAACTAGGGGAAAAAATAGAGTGAGGGCTGTCAAGAGGCACTTCAGGGCCCTGGGTTGACTGCTGACTGGAGTGGGAGCACAGGTAGTGTTCTCCATCCTTCCTGTAGTGGGGAGCCACCCAACCAGCTTGAGGAAGACCTATGAGATGAATTCCTGGGTTCCTGCCAGGCTGTGCCTTCAACAAGCATCTACTGTGGAAGGTTCCACAGTGGTGTTCATGTTTCTGCTGCTGATGAAGCAGCACCTTTGAGTTTTAAGTGTGACTGCACAGGACTGACAATATTTGACCTTTCCTTGGAGGGTGCTTGAGCATTGGACCCAGCTGCCCAGAGAAGTTCTGGAGTCTCCTGTTCTGGAGTCTCCTGTTCTGGAGTCTCCTGTTCTGGAGTCTCCTGTTCTGGAGTCTCCTGTTCTGGAGTCTCCTGTTCTGGAGTCTCCTGTTCTGGAGTCTCCTGTTCTGGAGTCTCCTGTTCTGGAGTCTCCTGTTCTGGAGTCTCCTGTTCTGGAGTCTCCTGTTCTGGAGTCTCCTGTTCTGGAGTCTCCTGTTCTGGAGTCTCCTGTTCTGGAGTCTCCTGTTCTGGAGTCTCCTGTTCTGGAGTCTCCTGTTCTGGAGTCTCCTGTTCTGGAGTCTCCTTCTACCTGCTCTAGGTGATCCTAGGCTCTGGCAGGATCTGGTTGGACCAGATGATCTCTGGAGGTCCCTTCCAACCCCAACCAGCCTGTGAGGAGTGAAGGCTGAGGGAAAAGGTTGTTGGTAGTAGTACTGATTCCTGTCTTTAATTAGATGAGAACACAAAAGTGGGGTGGTGGTGGTTTGTTTTTTAGTGATTTGGCCAAAATAGAACTTGGGGGGGGGGGGGGGAGAGAGAGAAAAATGACCTTGCTGAAGGTCAGGAAATCAGCAGTTCAGCAAGAGCCAAGAAGTGGACTGAAGAAATAGATGTGTTGGAAGCCACTCAGATGCTGACCTTCAGCTGGAATGGTGGCAGATGATGCTTTTAGTTGAGAGACAAGGTTTTCTCTTCTCCTGCATCAGATGCATTATCATAATCAGCATCAGTTAGCAGGCTCCACTGACAAATATCACTCCTGACATTTCTAGACTTAGCCAGGTTTGAAGCACATAAAGAACAGACCTTGCCCTTTGTTGCTGTTGGAAGAAGGAACCAGCGGAGGGGAAGGAAAAATGTGGGGAAAGTTCCTTAATGAGCAGCTGAACTTTGAAGGTGCTTCCTCTTACAGCAGTTGCTGGACACTTGGTGGTGTAGCTCCTGCAACTCCTGCTGGTTCCATCCTTATGCAAACTGAGACCCCTCACCCTGAGTGCTGCCCCAAATTCTGGTGTCTCCAGCATCAGAAGGACACAGAGCTGCTGGAGTGCAGAGGAGGCCACAAAGATGATCCAAGGGCTGGAGCAGCACTGCTGTGAGGCCAGGCTGAGGGAGCTGGGGGTGTTCAGCCTGGAGAACAAGGGAGCCCCAAGCAGGACACACTAGTGCAGGTGTGCTCACCAGGGCAGAGCAGAGGGGAAGGAGACTCCCAGCAAACTGCTGGACACAGCTTGCTCTCCACCAGCACTGCAAGGGCTTTGTACACAGATAGGCAATGTTTATCTAGTGTGCACCCAGCAGAATCACAGGATGTTAGGGGTTGGAAGGGCCCTCTGGAGACTGAATCCAACCTCAGTGCCAAAGCAGGGTCTCCTAGGGCATTCATACAGGAACACATCCAGGTGGGGCTGAAAAGTCTCCAGAGAAGGAGACACCCCAACCTCTCTGGGCAGCCTGCTCCAGGGCTCAGCACCCTCACAGCAAAGAAGTTTCTCCTCGTGTTGAGAGGGAGTCTGCTGTGTTCCAGCTTGTGCCCATTGTTCCTTCTGCTATCACAGGACACCACTGAACACAGCCTGGCGCCTTCATCTTGCCCCCCACCCCTCAGGTATTTGTAGACATTAATGTGATTCCCTCTCAGCCTTCTCTTCTCCAAGCACTGCCTGTCCCTGCCTGAATCATGGCAGTGGCCTCCAGGAGATCTTCTGGAGAAACAGCCATTTCTTACTCATCTGCAAATTGATTCCCTCCTCTCTTAGCTTCCTCTGCAGAACTTTTTCAGGTCATCCTGGACTTTCAGTGAGAAAGGGAAGAGAGAAACATGGACCTAAGGGAAAAGCTGTATTGGAAATACAACCTGGCCTCTGTTAAATCCTAGCTGGAAACCCCTGAGGTGCTGCTTAACAGAGGCTGTAGAAGCAAAGCCATGTTCTTCTCTTCTCTCCTGGTAAATACTTTATCACCAGGAGCAGGACTCTTCACAGTGCTGAACTGCAACTTCACTTCTAATTTCCTTTATGTTTTGCCTGATGACATTACACACACACAACAGTCAGGCCTGGCGAGAATAGAGCATCACCCAAATACACAGACCTATCTACACACCATCCATTGAAGCTTGAGCCCTGGGCTTTGTCCCCACTCTCCTCTCCCCTCCTCTGCTCTGAGCCCTGGGCTTTGCCCCCACTCTCCTCTCCCCTCCTCTGCTCTGAGCCCTGGGCTTTGCCCCCACTCTCCTCTGCAGCTTCCTGGGGCAGGGGAAGTTTGGGGCGGGGTGTGAGGCAGGAGCAACGATGTTTGGGCAGCTTCAGGGCCAAAAGCAGTCTCTTTAAGCTGCACTCCCAGAGACTTGCAGCATTTCAGACTTCTCCAAGTGACTCTTGGGCTTCAAGCCCTCAGGCACCTTACTTGGGAAGCTTTTCTAGTCTTGAAACCTGAGCTGGGCTCAAGACTCTCTGGTAGCAAGCCAGCTGTGTAAGGGACCAAGCTTGCTATCAAACTTCACATGTGTAAGCCCAGAACATCTGACACTTTACACATGGTTTAGTGGCCATGGAGGTATTGGGTTGGTAGTTGAACCTCAGACTTCATAGAAACACAGAATGGTTGGGTTGGAAGCAACCTTAAAGGTCATCCACTTCCAACCCCTTGCCCTAGACAAGGACACCTTCCACCAGCCCAGGTTGTTCAAGGCCTCATCCAACCTTCAGGGAGGAAGCATCCACAACCTTCCTGGGTGGCCTGCTCCTATGTCTCCCCCACCCTCACTATGAGGAATTTCTTCCTAATGATCTGAGAGGTCTTTTCCAACCTTAATGACTCTATGATTCCACTTCATTCTAGCACAAAGACACAGCAGGGAGGACAAAATTGTTTCTGCCATGGGAGGTTCAAGTTGGATACTAGGGAATGTTTCTTCACAACAAGGGTGATCAAGCACTGGAACAGGCTGCCCAGGGAGGTGCTGGAGCCACCATCCCTGGAGTTGTTCCAAAGATTTGGTGTTGAGGGGCATGGTTTAGTGGTGGTGGTTTAGCAGCAGTGGTGGGATTGTGAGCTCTAGGTGAGGAGTTGGACTTGATCATCTCAGAGGTTACTGCCACCCCCAACAGTTCTATGAATTGCTCTTTTTTTCCACTCTAAATTCTGTCACTACACAAGAGGACACAGTCTCAAGCTGCACCAGGGGAGGTTTAGGCTGGAGGTGAGGAGAAAGTTCTTCCCAGAGAGAGTTGTTGGCCATTGGAATGTGCTGCCCAGGGAGGTGGTGGAGTCCCCATCCCTGGAGGTATTTAGGAGGAGACTGGATGGGGTGCTTGGTGCCATGGTTTAGTTGATTAGATGGTGTTGGATGATAGGGTGGAGCTGATGATCTCAAAGGTCTCTTCCAACCTGTCAGACAGTGAGGCAAGGAGTGACAGCTGCTCAGAAGGGAGATGGATTTTGCCCTCTACGAATAGCATGGAACCATTTCTTTTTGAAGGCAAACACCTGAACTACCTTCTTCATGCCTTGCTGAGCAGGGAGCAGAGTCACAAAATGGTCCAGGCCAGAAGGGACCTCCAAAGATAATCCAGTCCAACCCACCCTGCAGTCAGCAGGGACATCCTCAACTAGATCAGGCTCACCAGGCCCTGTCAAGTCTCACCTTGAATATCTCCAGGGATGGAGCCTCAACCCCTCCTGGGGCAACTTGTTCCAGTGTTTCATCACCCTCATAATGAAGAACTTCTTCCTGATATCCAATCTAAATCTTCCCTAGTTTGAAGCCATTGCCCCTGGTCCTGAACTTGCAGTCTCTCTTCATCCTTCTTGTAGCTGCCTTCAGGTACTGGCAGGCTGCTATTAGGTGTCCCTGGAGCCTCCTCTTCTCCAGCCTGAACACCCCCAGCTCCCTCAGCCTGGCCTCATAGCAGAGCTGCTCCAACCCCCTGATCATTTTTGTGGCTCTCCTCTGGACCCACTCCATCAGCTCCATGTCCTTCCTGTCCTGAGGGCTCTAGAGCTGTGCACAGTACTCCAGGTGAGGTCTCTCAAGCTCCCCCACCCAGGAGAGAAATCCAGCCAGGAAACCATAAGTGTTCTGCCCTCAGCTTCTGGGAACTTTGGTTTGTTGCAAGATGTTTCTGGAGTCGTTTCAGTGTTTTCCCTGTTTCTAGCTGTTCAGCTCACCAGATGAGCATCATTACTGCCAGAAAATTGCATTTCCTTCAAAGGACAATCAAATTACCCTTACCATCCCTTCCCCACCCTGCATCTGGAAGGATTAGGAAGGTGTAGAGCACAGCTCACTGTGCCATCACCCCAGAACAATCCCATCCTCCTCCTCCTGCTTGCAGATTCCCCTTTCCAAATATGATAAAGAGTTTCCATTCACTGCTTAGCCATTTGAGCCATCCCTAAATGTAATTATCCTGCTAGCAGCACAGAGGCCCTGTTAACTCCTGTGTTCTTGGCAAAGCCAGGGGCAGCAGCTGCCAGGTGCCCATCTCAGCTGACAGCCAGGGCTGCTCGGAGGGGCAGCTCTCACCTACGCTGCCAGGCTGCTGGTGCCACATCTCATTATCCTCTGCCTGTCCACAAAGGACACCTAATCAATCATTTCTTCTTAGGGTCCTCATCTTTTTGGGTACTTCTTGGGCTCAATAGCTATTCTGTTCTACACTGGAGGTGTTCAGGAGGAGGCTTGATAGGGTGCTTGGTGCCATGGTTTAGTTGATTAGGTGGTGTTGGATGGTAGGTTGGACTCGATGATCTTGAAGGTCTCTTCCAACCTGGTCTGGTCTATTCTGTTCTGTTCTGTTCTCTTTGCTGTTCCTCTATAAGTGTGGTGGTGCTGACTTATCAGGAGGTATAGAGTCAGAAGTGTTTGGGTAGGAAAAGACCTTTCAGCTCATCCAGCCCAGCCATTCTTTAACTCCACCAACGGTGGGGCTAAGCCATGGCACTCAGCACCATCTCTCTGACTCTTAGAATAGAATTAACCAGGTTGGAAATGACCTTTGAGATCGAGTCCAACCTGTCACCCTACACCATCTAGTCAACTAAACCATGGCACCAAGTGCCTCAGCCAGGCTCCTCCTAAACACCTCCAGGGATGGGGACTCCACCACCTCCCTGGGCAGCACATTCCAATGGCCAATCTCTCTTTCTATGAACAACTTCTTCCTAACATCCAGCCTAAACCTCCCCTGGCACAGTTTGAGACTGTGTCCTCTTGTTCTGGTGCTGCTTGCCTGGGAGAAGAGACCAACCCCCACCTGGCTACAACCTCCCTTCAGGGAGTTGGAGACAGCAAGAAGGTCTCTGTTCAGCCTCCTCTTCTCCAGGCTAAGCAACCCCAGCTCCCTCAGCCTCTCCTCACAGGGCTGTGCTCCAGACCCCTCCCCAGGTTTGTTGCCCTTCTCTGGACACCTTCCAGCAACTCAACATCTTTCCTAAGCTGAGGGGGCCCAGAACACAGGACTCAAGGTGTGGCCTAACCAGTGCTGAGCACAGGGGCAGAACTCTTGGGAACAACTCCAGGGATGGGGATTCAGCCACCTCCATGGGCAGCCTGTGCCAGGCTTGGAGAAACCTTTCAGTGAAGCAGCTTTTTCTAACATCCAACCTAAAGCTCTCCTGGAGCAACTTTTGAGGCCATTTCCTCCCATCCTACCTTTATTTCCAGGGAGAAGAGACCAACCCCCACCTCACTCCAACCTCCTTTCAGGGAGCTGTAGGGAGCCAGCAGCTCTCCCCTTAGCCTCCTTTCCTCCAGGCTGAACACCATAAGCCAAACAAGTTTCTAACACAATGGTTCCCATGGAAGTTCTCTTCTATAATGCACAGCCTGGGCAGGGTTTTCCCTTCCTCTCCATTAGGCTTTTGGATCCAGCCTGGCTGCAGGCAGGGAGGATGATTCCTGGACTTCACAGTCTGCAGTTTCCAAAGGACTTCAGACTTTTGGTTGTAATAGCTGAAACACCTTGGCTTGGAAGTGGAACAAGCAGTAATGAGCAGCAATGCAGGCTGTCAGCTGAAAAGTTCTCTATGAAACCTCTTAAAAATCATTAAACCTGGAAATGTTGGAACAGAGCTCTTGTTCCAGATATGTCAGGGAAGACTAGAGCCTGGAGAAGGATGTCAGCCTAAGCCACCACCACCAGCAGCTTCCCCCTCTTGTCAGGGTAGAAGCAATGGAAAGCTGCCATGCTCTGAGGAGTCTTTAATCTTCCTGTGATTATCTGTCCAATTAAGGGGTTAAGAAGGTAAACATTCCTGCTCTGGATTGAAATTAATCCCAATTAATTAATGGGGATCTGAAATGAATTTTTTTTCTTCATGTCAGGAATGATTCATGGGTGGGTGCAGGGCTGAGCAAATGGAAATGCCTTGGAGCTGAGACCAGGAGTTAAAGATGTCCCATAATTAACTTTGGTTTATGTCTCAAATACTT
Source organism: Dryobates pubescens (assembly GCF_014839835.1). Classification (NCBI taxonomy): domain Eukaryota; kingdom Metazoa; phylum Chordata; class Aves; order Piciformes; family Picidae; genus Dryobates; species Dryobates pubescens. Next base: position 6,260,989 of record NC_071613.1, read on the forward strand.
TCAAGTAATTAAATTCAGGGAAGTAATTTCCCTGTGTTGTTAAAAGAAGTGATGTGCATGCTTGAAATGGCAGGAGGGCAATCAGTCTTCCACTGCAACAGCATCTCAGCTTGATAAACACCAAACCATGGGCCTGTGGTTCTTTATGCTTGACATTCGTGTCCAGTTCTGGGCCCCTCAGTTCCAGAAGGACCTCAGGGAACTGCTTGAGAGAGCCCAGGCCAGAGGCACAGAGCTGCTGCAGGCGGTGGAACATCTCCCTGGGAGGCCAAGCTGAGGGAGCTGGGGCTTGGAGCAGAGGAGCCTAGGAGGGTGACCTCATTGCTGGGGATAAAGATGTGCAGGGCTGGAACCAGGCTCTGCTCAGGGATGTTCAAGCACAGCATAAGGGGCAAGGGCTGCAAGCTGGAGCAGAGGAGGTGCCAGGGGAACAGGAGGGAAAACTTTGTCCCTGTGAGGGTGCTGAGCCCTGGAGCAGGCTGCCCAGAGAGGCTGTGGACTCATTCCAAACCCACCTGGATGCATTCCTTTGTGATGTGCTTTAGGTGCCCCTGCTCTAGCAGGGAGGTTGGGCTGGATGATATCTAGAGGTCCCTTTTTACCCCTAATATTCTGTGCTCCTGTGAAAGTGTCACCATACTCCATTTGCTGATCAGACACTCATCCATCACTGGGCTGTGAGCTCAGCGAATGCCTTCCAACCTCAAACTGATGTCCGAGCACAGCACAAGGGGCAAGGGCTGCAAGCTGCAGCAGAGGAGGTGCCAGGGGAAACAGAAGGGGAAACTTTGTCCCTGTGAGGGTGCTGAGCCCTGGAGCTGGCTGCCCAGAGAGGCTGTGGAGTCTCCTTCTCTGGAGACTTTCAAACCCCACGTGGTTGTGTTCCTGTGTGACCTGCCCTGGGTGCTCCTGCTCTGGCAGGGGGGTTGGACTGGATGATCTTTGGAGGTTCCCTCCAATCCCATGATTCTATGAGGTTGCTGCTGCTCTTGTGTTCCAGCAGGGCTGTGAGGGCAGGATTCTGAGCTGTGCATTTGCCTCCAGCAGGAGCTGGAGCTGACAGAAGCCAGTGACCTTCCACCATGAGGACCTTTATTAAATAAGGCCCTTCTGTTTGTGTAGGCTGGTTAATATAATGCATGTTGCATGTGTTCCAAACAGGCATTAGCTAGGCTGAGTGCAGAGCTCCAGCAGCATGCTTACTGTCTCTTTCTTCCCTTTTACCTCTAGTTTGCAGCAATCCATTCAAATTAAAATCCTGCTCTGAAAGGGGCTGAACCTGTGCTTCCAAAGCAGTTGTCAGAAGGCAGCACAATGCAGGGGCTGAAAATCTGCACTGAATGTAAATGGGCTTGCTCCTGAGAACATCTCAGGGCTGCAGGAAGTGAAGGGATGCTTTGATTAGGCATCTTGCTGTTGGAGACAATTAAATGATTTAACAGAAGCCCTGTGAAGCAGCACTAGCCATTAGGCAAGGGAAAGGAGAAGCAGGGGCAGCAGGTAGCTGTGGAGTTGATCAGAATCACTTGGGCTTGTGCTGCAGATGAGTAAGATGAAAACATTCCCAGCTGGTGTGGGTTCCTAAGTTATAAAGCTGTGCAAGCTCTGGAATGTGTGAACTTGGCTGAGCCTACAGAAGGAATCCTTGGAGCTCCCTTCCAGCTTCCCCCTCCCATTCAGCCACCATTCACAGAAAGGAAGGTCCAGCTGAAACCAAAGGGTTGCAGGATACCCAAAAGATGAAGGGAGTCGAAGCCAGTTGGTGGCCACTCAGCAGTGCTGTCCCCCAGGGCTCAGTGCTGGGGCCGGTTCTCTTTAATGTCTTGGTCAATGAGCAGGGTGAGGGGATTGAGGCCACTAAGTTTGGAGGTGACACTAAACTGGGGGGCAGTGTTGATCTGCTTGAGGGTAGGGAGGCTCTGCAGGGGCATCTGGCCAGGCTGGATCCATGGGATGATGTCAGCTGTATGAGGTTCAGCAAGGCCAAGCGCTGAGTGCTGCACTTGGGTCCCAACAACCCCGTGGATGCTCCAGCCTTGGGGCAGAGCACCTGGAGACTGCCCATCAAAGAAAGACTTGGGGGTGCTGGTTGACAGCTGTCTGAGCATGGGCCAGAGTGTCACCAGGTGGCCAAAAAGGCCACCAGTATCCTGCCCTGGATCAACAACAGCCTGGCCAGCAGGAGCAGGAGAGTGATTGTGCCTCTGTAGTCAGAACTGCTGAGACCAAACCTTGAGTGCTGGGTTCAATTTTGGGGCCCTTGCTATGAGGAGGACATTTTGGTGCTAGAGAAGGGCAAGGAAGCTGGGGAAGGGTCTGGAGAAGAGGGCTGGGAAGGAGCAGCTGGGGGTGTTCAGTGTGGAGGAGAGGAGGAGGAGGAAGAGGGGGAGACCTCCTTGCTCTCTCTAGCTCCCTGAGAGGAGGTTGGAGTGAGGAGGAGGTTGCTCTCTTCTCCCTAGTATCAGGTGACAGGATGAGAGGGAAGAGCCTGAAATTGTGCCAGGGGAAGGTTAGGTTGGAGATGAGGAAGAAATTCTTTGCTGCAAGAGTGGTCAGGGACTGGCAGAGGCTGCCCAGGGAGGTGGTGGAGTCCCCATCCCTGGAGGTGTTCAGTAAACCTGTGGCCATGGCACCTGTGGCCAGGGTTGTGTTTAGCTGAAGCATGGTGCACCCTCCCTGTAAGAGAAGGAAGAACATCTTCCTTGCATAGGATTTTGGGTTTAGTTTAGGTTTTGTTGGGGTTTGTTGGTGGGTTTTGTTTATCTTAACAGCAGCAGATTTTCCCAGGGGAGCACCTTGAAAGCCTTCCCTCCATAAATTCCCTGGGTTTTCACTGGTTGTTTTCAGTCCTGCAGTGAGTGCTGGAGCTGCTAAACATTAGATGGTCCTTCAGTGGCATCAGGCAGAGCTGCAGCTGTCTGGATCTGGGTTTACCTGCACAGGAAATTGCCTCCATCCCCTCTCAAGTAGCATTTATCATCTATTTTTCATCGAGGTGTGCTCAGTTCCCTTGTGCTGATCGTGTTCTGCTGGAAGGGAAGTGGAGAGAATAAATGACTGATACTGAATGGGGACTTAAATACTGCACCAGTGTGGGGCCAGTGCAGTTGGTCTGCTGCAGCTATCTGTCAGTGCTTCCCAGTCCCTTCACTCCCAGGTCTGATTTCTCTGTTTTTTAATCACAGAACCTCTTTGTGTTCAGTCTTCAATGGCTCTAGAAAGTTATTGAGGTGAAGACAGGCTGGAGAGGTGAGCCCATGGCAACCTCAGGAGGTTCAACAAGACCAACTGCAAGATCCTGCAGCTGGGTCAGGGCAATCCTAAGCACTGATACAGTGCTTGAGAGCAGCCCTGAAGAAAAGGACCTGGGGGTGCTGGTGGATGAGAAGCTCAACAGGAGCCAGCAGTGAGCACTTGCAGCCCAGAATGACAATCACATCCTGGGCTGCAGCAAGAGAAGCATAGCCAGCAGGTGGAGGGAGGGGATTCTCCCCCTCTGCTCCACTCTGCTGAGACCACAGCTGGAGCACTGTGTCCAGTTTGGAGCCTGTATTACAGGAAGGATCTGGAGGTGCTGGAAGGTGTCCAGGGAAGGGCCATGAGGATGAGCAGAGGGCTGGAGCTGCTCTGCCGTGAGGACAGACTGAGGGAGTTGGGGTTGTTCAGTGTGGAGAAGAGAAGGCTCTGAGGAGACCTAATTGTGGCCTTCCAGTATCTGAAAGGGGCTCCAAGAAAGCTGGGGAGGGACTTTGTAAGGTGTCAGGGAGTGAGAGGACTGGGGAGATGGAGCAGAACTAGAAGTGGGGCGATTAAGATTGGATGTTAGGAAGAAGTTGTTCCCAGTAGGGTGGTGAGAGCCTGGCACAGGTTGCCCAGGGAGGTGGTGGAAGCCTCATCCCTGGAGGTTTTGAAGGCCAGGCTGGCTGTGGCTGTGAGCAACCTGCTGTAGTGTGAGGTGTCCCTGGCCATGGCAGGGGGGTTGGGACTGGCTGATCCTTGAGGTCCCTTCCAACCCTGACAATTCTGTGTGATTTGTGTGTGTGGAAGTCATTTAATTGGACAGGTTGTTTCACTCCCCTTCTGTAGGATGAGATCATGAATCTCAGAATGGTAGGGGTTGGAAGGGAGCTCTGGAAATCCTCTAGATCAAGGACCCTGCTAGATTAGGGTCACATAGAGCAGGTTGCCCAGGAGCATGTCCAGGTGGGTTTGGAAAGTCTCCAGGGAGGGGGACTCCACAACCTGTTCTCCACTAGATCAGGTTGCTCAGAGCCTTGTCCAGCCTCAGCTTGGTATCTCCAGGCATGGAGCCTCAACCACCTCCCTGGGCAACCTGTTCCAGTGCTCCACCACCCTTGTGGTGCAGAACTTGTTCCTGACATCCAATCTGAATCTGCTCTGCTCTAGTTTGAATCCACTGCCCCTCATCCTATCATTTGTCCCTGCCTGTGGAACTAGAGGATCTTTAGGATGCTTCCAAGCCAAACCATTCTCTGACACTTCAGCTTTGGAAGAGAGAAGGCTGCCTTGGCAGCTTGCCTGAGGTAAATACCATGACAAAGAAAGAAAGGAAGGTTTTAATTGGGTTTTTAATAGGCTTTTATGATTTGATGTAAGACTCCACACTTATCAAGTGTTGTTACCTTTCATAACCCTTGGAAATGGAAAGGCTTCAGTGTCCTAGTCTGCAGTCACTGAAAGCATTGGAATTAGCTGTTGATGTATCCAGGTTTCAGAGAAGCCACCTGGTGTCCTGAGCTCCTGATGGCTTAGATCAGGGAATGCTTCTCTTTTTCATAGACTTATCTAATCATTTTGATTGGCAAAAGACCCTGAAGATCAAGCCCAACCATGATTTTTCTTCCAGGCTTCATTTCCTCTCCTCATTTCTGGCAGAGCAGAGGCATCCATGCATCCTGATGTCTCAACACTTGGGTGGAAACAAGGCTAATGAAGTCAGTATCACAGAATCAGTCAGGGTTGGAAGGGACCACAAGGATCAGCTAGTTCCAACCCCCCTGCCATGGGCAGGGACACCTCACACTACAGCAGGCTGCCCAGAGCCTCATCCAGCCTGGGCTTAAACACCTCCAGGGATGGGGCCTCAACCACCTCCCTGGACAACCCATTCCAGGGCTTCACCGCTCTCATGGAGAAGAACTTCCTCCTCACCTCCAGCCTGAATCTCCCCACCTCCAGCTTCATTCCATTCCCCCTAGTCCTATCACTACCTGAAATCCTGAGAAGTCCCTCCCCAGCCTTCTTGCAGCCCCCTTCAGATACTGGAAGGCCACAATTAGGTCACCTTGGAGCCTTCTCTTCTCCAGACTGAACAGCCCCAACTCCTTCAGTCTGTCCTCACAGGAGAGGTGCTCCAGCCCTCTGATCATCCTCGGGGCCCTTCTTTGGACATATTCCAGCACCTTCAGATCCCTCTTGTAATAGGGGCTCCAGAACTGGAAGCAGTACTCCGGGTGGGGTCTCAGCAGAGCTGAGTAGAGGGGGAGAATCCCCTCCCTTGCCCTGCTGGCCACACTTCTCTTGCTGCAGCCCAGGATCTGATTGGCTTTCTGGGCTGCAAGTGCACATTGAGAGCTCCTGTTGAGCTTCTCCCCCAGCACTCCCAAGTCTCTCTCCTCAGGGCTGCTTTCCAGCCAGTCCCTGCCCAGCCTGGATTTGTGCCTGGCATTGCCTCCACCCAGCTGCAGGACCCTGCCCTTGGTCTTGTTGAACCTCATGAGGTTGGCTTGTGCCCACCTCTCCAGCCTGTCCAGGTCCCTCTGGATGGCATCCCTTCCCTCCAGCTGTCTGCTGCTCCACACAGCTTGGTGCCATCAGCAAACTTGCTGAGGGTGCACTCAGTGCCACTGTCCCTGGCACCCACAAAGATGTTGAACAAGACTGGTATGGTTCTGTGAACAGGGAAGTGCCACATAAGGTGGCTGCAGTTAAGTCTCTCACCTTAGATGGGCTGCAAACAGGACTTGCCGTGGTTTGGGGCTTGCAGCACACCTTCCTGGTCACTGAGTCCTAACCTGGGAAGCAGCTCTGCAGAGAAAGATTGAACTGGGGTCAGTTTTGAGCTCCTCACTCCAAGAAGGACATTGAGGGGCTGGAGTGTGGCCAGAGCAGGGCAACCTAACTAGAGAAGGGTCTGGAGAACAGGGCTGGGGAGGAGCAGCTGAGGGAGCTGGGGGTGTTCAGTGTGGAGAAGAGGAGGCTGAGGGGAGACCTCCTTGCTCTCTCCAGCTCTCTGAGGGGAGGTTGGAGTGAGGTGGGGGTTGGTCTCTTCTCCCTGGTAACAAGGGATATGACAAGAGGAACTGGCCTCAGGTTGCAGCAGGGGAGGTTTTGGTTGGAGATCAGAAGGAACTTCTTGACTGAAGGGGTTCTCCAAGCCTGGCACAGGCTGCCCAGGGAGGTGGCTGAATCCCCATCCCTGGAGGTGTTTCAAAGAGATGTGGTGCTGAGGGCCATGGCTTGGCCCCAGCCTTGGTAGGATTGGCTGGTGGTTGGACTGGGGGATCTTAAAGGTCTTTTTCCAACCCAAATGATCCTCTGGCTCTAGATTGCTGCCTCTGTAGTTATTATCTCTATACTGAATCAACTGGTTGCACTTTTCCTTCCTGTACAGAGCATTTCAGAAAGAGCTGAAAGGGGAAGCCAGTAGTGAAGACCTTTTAGCTTCTGGTTGGTTGTTGGGGTGGGTCTCTTTCTTTGAAGAAGAAGAAGACTTTGATGTTTGATTTGTGCAGCACACAAAGCAGTCACATAATGAGAGATAAAAGGACTCATTGTCATTACTGCACTCCACTTAAGCAATAGAAAGTGCTCCTGAAAATATGTAGGGGGAAAGGATGTAAATAATACCTGAGTTTGAGGGGAGGAAAGGCAGAGGAAGTGAGTTACGTGAAGTGATGAGATTGAGGGAATGGGTTGGGCTGGAAGGGACCTTAAAGACCATCCAGTTCCAACCCCCCTGCCATGGGCAGGGACACCTCCCACCAGCCCAGGCTGCTCAAGGTCTCATCCAGCCTGGCCTTGGACGCTTCTATGGAGAGGGCACCTTGTCTCCCTGGACAACCTGTTCCAGTGTCTCCCCACACTCACTGTGAAGAATTTCCCCCTGCCCTGTCTCGGTCTGCCCCCCCTGCCCTGTCTCAGTCTGCCCCCCCTGCCCTGTCTCAGTCTGCCCCCCCTGCCCTGTCTCAGTCTGCCCCCCCTGCCCTGTCTCAGTCTGCCCCCCCTGCCCTGTCTCAGTCTGCCCCCCCTGCCCTGTCCTGCCCTCTTCCAGCTTCAATCCATTCCCTCTCATCCTATCACTCCCAGCCCTTGTCAAAAGTCCTTCCCCAGCTTTCTTGCAGCCCCTTCAGGTACTGGAAGGCCACTCTGAGGTCTCCCTGCAGCTTTCTCTTCTCCATCCTCAACAGCCCTAATTAGGATTTTACTCTGTCCACATCCGAGGATCCTCCAGTTCTGATCCTCCAGTTCTGCTGTAGTCTGGGGTAGTGTTTCCTGAGAGAATTTATGTGGCCCAGTGGTTGCCAAGAAAAAATCCCACTCCAGCCATCAGGAATCAGGCTTCAATAGATGGACTGAGCTCCACTGAAATGTTTCTCATCACTGAGTGGCCTGGGTTTGTATTTTCCTTTTAATGAAGTTTGAAACCTAGCTCTCATCCACTTGTGCTAGGCCCAGGGCCAAAAAAGCACCAGGGACAGCTTGCTGCAGTACCTTCCTCTGCCCTTAATGCTCTCCCTCCTTATTTCAATAGGGGGGAAAAAAAAACTCAACACCTCTGCCCTGCCCTAATTTTGGGGTCATTCTGTTGGGTTTTTCCTCCTTCTTCAGAGTGCTTTTGCCTGCAGCATTGCAGGCAGAAAACAACCCAAGGGTGCCAAAGCCCAAATAATTTGGAGGAGGAATTAATGCTCCCCCCCACCCCCCCCACACACACCCCTCTGATGTTAATTTGGGTGGAATTGTGACTCCAAGTGGAAAAGCTTGGCTCTGAGCTTGGAATAACAACCCCTCAGCAGGGCTGGAGTGCCAGCAGTGGGGAGCCATGTCCCCAGTGTGCCTGGAATAGCAAGTGACAGCCGTGGGGTGGAGGGGCTGCACTGGCACAGCTCGCTCCTGTGTGGGAAAAAGAAGGAACAAAAGCTCCTCAGGCTTGGAGCTTGTGGGGCATTCACACAGCTTAATGAGGGAGGAATCCAGATCTCCATACATTTGCATGTTGCTTCAGAGAGCCTAGGTCATACCCACCAGACTGGCACTAATGTTTTGTGGTGGGTCTCCAAGTTCTCATTCATGAGAGAGTCGCTCCAGCTGGCTTTGTGATGTAGTTGCTTCCTTTTGTGTCCTCTGCTGGCCTGGGAATAGCTCAGGCAGGCTGGGGGAGTTCTCTCTGCATCCCTGCTGGCTCAGAGATATCCAACAGTATGAGGTTGAACACATCCAAGTGCCAGGTGCTGCACATTGGCCACAGCAACCCCATGCGGTGCTGCAGGCTGGGGTCAGAGTGGCTGAGAGCAGCCAGGCAGAGAGGGACCTGGGGGTATTGGTTGATGGTAGGATGAACATGAGCCTGCAGTGTGCCCAGGTGGCCAAGAGGGCCAATGGCATCCTGGCCTGCATCATGAATACTGTGGCCAGCAGGAGCAGGGAGGTCATTGTGCCCTGTGCTCAGCACTGGTTAGGCTACACCTTGAGTCCTGTGTCCAGTTCTGGGCTCCTCAGTCTAGGAAAGATGTTGAGTTTCTGGAAGGTGTCCAGAGAAGGGCAACAAAGCTGGGGAGGGGTTTGGAGCACAGCCCTGTGAGGAGAGGCTGAGGGAGCTGGGGTTGCTTAGCCTGGAGAAGAGGAGGCTCAGGGGAGACCTTGCTGTCTGCAACTCCCTGAAGGGAGGTTGTAGCCAGATGGGGGTTGGTCTCTTCTCCCAGGCAAGCAACACCAGAACAAGAGGACACAGTCTCAAGCTGCGCCAGGGGAGGTTCAGACTGGATGTTAGGAAGAAATTCTTCACAGAGTGATTGCCCATTGGAATGTGCTGCCCAGGGAGGTGGTGGAGTCACCATCACTGGAGGTGTTTAGGGGACTGGATGGGGTGCTTGGTGCCATGGTTTAGTTGATTAGGTGGTGTTGGATGGTAGGTTGGATGTGATGATCTTGAAGGTCTCTTCCAACCTGGTCTGGTCCATTCTGTTCTATGAGTGTGTGAGGGAAAGGTGCATTTGGATCATCATTTCTTAAGGGGTTTTCATCTGCAAAACTGTTCTCTGGTGTTTCATTTAGCCCTTGAAATCCCATTCTGACACAGAGTGGCTGTTTCACTACCCAATGCACCTCCAGTTGCATCTTGGGGTGGGTTTTTTGGGTTGTTTGTATGAATGCTGCAAGGCTTTCGGTGCTGTTTAGCCATGTGAAAGGTGATAGGATTGCAGAGGATGAGCAAGTTGAAAGTGGAAAGACTTGTGGGGTTGGAGCACCTCTGCTATGAGAACAGGCTGAGGGATCTGGGGGTGTTCAGCCTGGAGAAGAGAAGGCTCCAGGGAGACCTTAGAGCTGCCTGCCAGGACCTGAAGGAGGCTACAAGAAGGCTGCAGAGAGACTGTTTGCAAAGGCCTGAAGGGACAGGATGAGAGGCAGTGGTTTGAAATGGGAGCAGAGCAGATTGAGATTGGATGTGAGGAACAAGTTCTGCACTAGGAGGCTGCTGGAACACTGCAACAGGTTGCCCAGGGAGGTGGTTGAGGCCACATACCTGGGGATATTTAAGGTGAGGCTCAACAAGACTCTTAGCAACCTGATCTAGTTGAGGGTGTCCCTGCTGACTGCTGGGGAGGGTTGGGCTGGATGACCTTGGAGGTCCCTTCTCAACCCAGACCATTCCATGGCTCTGTGTAGCAAAAAAACAGAGAGGAAGAACTGCAGGTTTCTGTTTAGAGCATGATCCTGACTGTAGGTAAAGGATAATGATGTTGTAGCTCAACAACCCAAGTCTTCAGAGGTCTTCCACTGCAGATCTTATGGGTGGGAGCCATCAGGTGAGAGCCACAGAGCTGCTGCAGGCAGTGGAACATCTCCCTGTGGGGCCAGGCTGAGGGAGCTGGGAGCAGAGGAGCCTGAGGGCTGCCCTCATTGCTGGGGATCAAGATGTGCAGGGCTGGAGCCAGGCTCTGCTCAGGGATGTCCAAGCACAGCACAAGGGGCAAGGGCTGCAAGCTGGAGCAGAGGAGGTGCCAGGGGAAACAGAAGGGGAAACTTTGTCCCTGTGAAGGTGCTGAGGCCTGGAGCAGGCTGCCCAGAGAGGCTGTGGACTCATTCCAAACCCACCTGGATGCATTCCTTTGTGATGTGCTTTAGGTGCCCCTGCTCTAGCAGGGAGGTTGGGCTGGATGATGTCTAGAGGTCCCTTCCAACATCCTGTGCTCCTGTGAAAGTGTCACCATACTCCATTTGCTGATCAGACACTCGTCCATCACTGGGCTGTGGGCTCAGCAAATGCCTTCCAACCTCAAACTGAGAAAGGAGTCCAGCTCCTGGAGTCCCAGCAGCCTGGGTGCTCCCACTTAGACATTTTCCTGGTGTGGTGGTTTGGGTTTGTTGTGTTTTGTTCTTCCTCACTGTTCCTCCTTGTTTTCTGGTCCCCTTCAGGCACCACAGGGAACTGGCAATTTTGATTTCTTTCTCTTGAGTGTGGCTGAAGTGTTTTCAGCAGAGCTCCTGCCTTTCTTGGGAACTGAGCTGTCTGCTTGCTTCAAGCTGGAGTTCACCTCCTGACATGCAACTGCTGAACAGTTCCTCATTGTCTGTGCAGCAGCAGGCTGTTGTAATTGGAAGTAATGAGCCAAACAAGCTGCTCTGAACTCTTCCAAGGGACATGCTCAGAGGCTTGCTTACAGCCTCTGCCCTGGAGAGACCTCATCTTGAGTACTGCATTCAGTTTTGGGCTCCCCAGTTCAGGAGGGACAGGGATCTGCTGGAGAGAGTCCAGCAGAGGGCTCTGAGGGTGATGAAGGGACTGGAGCACTGCCTGGTGAGGAGAGGCTGAGGGACCTGGGGCTGGTTAGTCTGGAGAAGAGAAGTTTTAGAGAGGACTTAAATGTTCATAAATATCTGAGGGCTGGGGGTCAGCAGGGAGGGGACAGGCTCTGCTCAGTTGCTCCCTGGGGTAGGACAAGAAGCAATGGATGTAAGCTGCAGCACAGGAGGTTCCACCTCAACACAAGGAGGTGAGGAGAAAGTTCTTCCCAGAGAGAGTTGTTGGCCATTGGAATGTGCTGCCCAGGGAGGTGGTGGAGTCCCCATCCCTGGAGGTGTTCAAGAGGGGATTGGACATGGCACTTGGTGCCATGGTTTAGTTAGTCATGAGGTGTTGGGTGACAGGTTGGACTTGATGATCTCTGAGGTCTTTTCCGACCTTGTTGACTCTATGATTCTAAGGGGGAACTTCTTTACTGTAAGGGTCACAGAGCACTGGAGCAGGCTGCCCAGAGAGGCTGTGGAGTCTCCTTCTCTGGAGACTTTCCAGCCCTGTCTGGATGTGCTCCTCTGTGACCTGAGCTAGATTGTGTGGCCCTGCTCTGGCAGGGGGGTTGGACTCCATGATCTCTTTGGGTCCCTTCCAACCTCTGGCATCCTGTGAGCCTGTGAAATGGTGGAGGGTTCGTTTTCAGTCTTCATTCCTCCCACAGTGATTAATGTTAAACAGAGTGGGGGGGACAAAAAGGAATTCCTTGTTCTTTGAAGGCTTGAGGTGGTTTTAACAGGGGGGGGTTGGCATCCAAAGAAGCTGTGGGGAACACCGCTGCAAATGGAAGCCTTGTCCTGTAGTTAGCCCTGTGACAGCCTGCACAGCAATGCCAACAGAATCATAGAATTGGTTTGGTTTCAGGAGGCCTCTAACCTTCAGCCAGTCCAACCTTCAACCCAATCCCATCATGGCCATTAAACCAGGTCCCAAAGTGTCATCTCACAGAATCACCAAGGTTGGAAGAGACCTCAGAGATCATTGAGTCCAACCTGTCACCCAGCACCTCATGAGCACTAAACCATGGCACCAAGTGCCACATCCAAGCTCCTCTTGAACACCTCCAGTGATGCTGACTTCACCACCTCCCTGGGCAGCACATTCCAATGGCCAACAACTCTCTCTGGGAAGAACTTTCTCCTCACCTCCAGCCTAAACCTCCCCTGGCACAGCTTGTGACTGTGTCCTCTTGTTCTGGTGCTGCTTGCCTGGGAGAAGAGACCAACCCCCACCTGGCTACAACCTCCCTTCAGGGAGCTGGAGAGAGCAATGAGGTCTCCCCTGAGCCTCCTCTTCTGCAGGCTAAGCAACCCCAGCTCCCTCAACCTCTCCTCATAGGGCTTGTGGCCGAGGCCTCTCCCCAGCCTCATTGCCCTTCTCTGGACATTTCTTGAACACCTCCAGGGCTGGGGACTCCACCACCTCCCTGGGCAGCCTCTTCTGCCCCCTGACCACTCTTGCAGCAAAGAAATGTTTCCTCCTCTCCAACCTAACCCTCCCCTGGCACAATTTCAGGCCATTTCTTTTCCTTCTCTCACCTGAGACTAGGGAGCAAAGGCCAACCCTCACCTCACTGCAACCTCCTTTCAGGTCAGGGAAATGCTTTGCTTTGCCATCAGAGCTTTTGGGCGAGTGGCTGCTTCAGTGTGGGTGCCACTGATCAGCTCAGCAAAGAACTTCAGATGGCTGCATGACTTAGAAACATACCTCACCAACTGGCTTTGTTTTCAGGCACATGTTTCTCCCCCTCTCCTCTTTCCCAGGAAGCAATCACCTGCTTGAACGTTTTAGAGCACTCAGTGAGCAGAAGTAGGGAAGGTGCCCTCTCGCCTGCTCCTTCAGCTCCTCACCTGCTGTGGCAGAGCACACTTTGTGCCTCTGTTATCTCCACTGGGAGCTGGATGAGCACAGCTGAAGGTGAAGGCAGGAAGGAAATGAGGACAGGAAATGGACCTTTTTCATAACTTCCAACCTGCTTTTTTTTTTGTACTCCTCAGCTGCATTGCTCTCCAGATTGCCTGAAGCTGATGCCTTTTGCCTTGGCAGCTACCAAATTCTTTCCCTGGAGGAAGCCATGGAGCTCATCCTCAGGGGACTTTCTGCTTTTGAATGGTTATTGAATCATAGAATCACCAAGGTTGGAAGAGACCTCAGAGATCATCAAGTCCAACCTGGCACCCAACACCTCATGGCTACTAAACCATGGCACCAAGTGCCACATCCAATCCCCTCTTGAACACCTCCAGGGATGGGGACTCCACCACCTCCCTGGGCAGCACATTCCAGTGGCCAACCACTCTCTCTGGAAAGAACTTTCTCCTTACCTCCAGACTAAACCTCCCCTGGCGCAGCTTGAGACTGTGTCCTCTTGTTCTGGTGTTGCTTGCCTGGGAGAAGAGACCAACCCCCACCTGGCTACAACCTCCCTCCAGGGAGTTGGAGAGAGCAAGAAGGTCTCCCCAGAGCCTCCTCTTCTCCAGGCTAAGCAGCTCCCTCAGCCACTCCTCACAGGGCTGTGCTCCAGACCCCTCCCCAGCTTGGTTGCCCTTCTCTGGACATGTTCAAGTGTCTCACTGTCCTTCTTAAACCGAGGGGCCCAGTTTGCTTGAAATATCTGTAACTGTAAAAGAATCTTCACAAGCAAAGCTGGCTGTAGATGGTTTCACTACAGTGGTCTAGTGATGATAGATTAGTTTGGGAGCCCCACTTCCCTCGTCAGACGACCAGCCCCAGGTGATCAGAGGGCTGGAGCACCTCCTGTATGGGAACAGGCTGAGAGTTGGGGCTCTTCACCCTGGAGAAGAGAAGGCTCTGGAGAGACCTTAGAGCAGCCTTCCAGTACCTGAAGGGGACCTAAAAGAAAGCTGAGAAGGGATTTTGTTACAAGGGCTGGGAGTGCTAGCATGCAAATGGATTTAAGCTGGGACAGGATAGTTTTAGACTGGAGATTACCAAGAAATTCTTTACTGTGAGGGTGAGGAGACACTGGCACAGGTTGCCCAGGGAGGCTGTGGACACCTTCTCCCTGGATATGTTGAAGGCCAGGCTGGATGAGGCCCTGAGCAACCTGGGCTGGTGTGAGGTGTCCCTGCCCATGGCAGGGGGGTTGGAACTGGCTGAGCTTTGAATGTCCTTTCCAACCCAAGCCAGCCTGTGATCCTCTGAATGTGTTGGCATTTGGGCATTGTGCAAGCTATGTTATTCAAGTCAGGGTTTGAGAGCCCACTCCTGGCCTCACAACTGATTCTATGCTAAGCGGAATAGCCTCAGCAGTTAGGGGAATCCTTCTCTGGGGTTTGTGCTTTTCTTCCTTTTCTTTTGTTTTTTTTTCCTATCAGTACATAGCTGCTGTCTGGAATACTTTTACAGGAGATAAGAGTTCCAAGTCCCTCTGCTGCCTATAGGGAAGAAAGCTTCTGTGAAGTCTCTTGTGACTGCTTTAACTCTTCAAACCTCACCTCTCATGCTCAACTTCCATGGGAGAACAGAGCACAAGGGTCTCTGCTCTGGTAGGGTTTATCAGGCTGAGTACTTAGAATCATAGAATTGTTAGGGCTGGAAGGGACCTCAAGGATCAGCCAGTTCCAACTCCTCTGCCATGGGCAGGGACACCTCACACTACAGCAGGTTGCTCACAGCCACATCCAGCCTGGCCTTCAACACCCCCAGGGATGAGGCTTCCACCACCTCCCTGGGCAACCTGTGCCAGTCTCTCAGCACCCTCATGGGGAAGAACTTCTCCCTGACATCCACTCTGAATCTACCCATTTCTACTTCCTGCAGAGACAGCAGGGAGCAATCTAGTTGGTGAAGCCCTGCTAGGGCTCAGTCTAAGATTAGAGCTTCATCCGTGAGCAAATCCCAAAGCAGAACTTCAGGTACCCTGAGAGCTTTAATTTTGGAAGCAGAGAGCTGTGCAGGCTGCAGACACGAGTAGGCAGCAGCCAAGGAGGTATTTCAAGCCTCTGCATTCTGGATTGTGCTTCCTAAATGCTGGCTGTGTCCCACTTTAGACTCCAGTGCCCGTTTTGCAATGTCACCTCTAAACCCCAGCTCTCCAAGGTGGGAGCCCTGTGAGAGTCTCAGTCTGTCCCTGGGTTCAGCAGCAATCTGCTCTCTGTGTGAGTGCTGCAGTTTGGGGGGGGGGGGCGGGGGGGATGCTAAATCTTCCTGAAAAGCACGAGACAAACACTTACATAACCCTGCCTTTCAGAAAAGAAGGCTTAGTTGTGCAAGAAACTCACTCCAAGGAGGATATTGAGGGGTTGGAGCAGCTCCAGAGAAGGGCAACCAAGCTGGGGAGGAGCAGCTGAGGGAGCTGGGGGTGTTCAGTGTGGGGAAGAGTAGGCTGAGGGAGACCTCCTCGCTCTCTACAGCTCCCCGAGAGGAGGCTGCAGTGAGGTGGGGTTGGTCTCTTCTCCCTGTATTCAGGTGGCAGAACTCAAGGAAGTGGCCTGAAATTGTGCCAGGAGGGGGTTAGGTTGCTGCAAGAGTGGTCAGGGCCTGGCAGAGGCTGCCCAGGGAGGTGGTGGAGCCCCCATGCCTGGAGGGGTTCAGAAAGGTGTAGCTGTGGCACTTGGGGCCATGGTGGGGGTGGGTTGGTGGTCGGTCTGGATGCTCTGGGAGAGCTTTTCCAACCAAACCAATCCTATGGACCTGTGAAACCTGAGTTAATTTGATGCTTCTTAGGTAGCCCCCAAATCAAGCCAGCAGAACTGCCTTTGGTGTCCAGGGGTCCCTTCACAATGCTCCTGAGGGTAAGGGATGATCTATATCGTGTTTGGGTGGTGCAGAGGGTGCCAGTGTGGACATGCCAAGGTGGGGTGGTGAAGGATGGCACTGGAGAGCCCTTTGTGCAGAGTGATGGAGCTGCAGAGCGTTGGCTCCCCTGCAGCAGGCAGCAAGATCATGTCAAGTGGGCTTTGGTATCTTCAGGCAGTGCTGCTAGACTGCAGAAAAGCCAGAGCCTGACAACAGGGCTGACAAAACTCATCTGGTTCTGAGGAAGGACCTGACTAAACCACTCTGTAAAATACACTGTGAGGGGGAGTGGGGATAAACTCTGCCTGTTGAAGGGCAGAGTAGGGCAAGTGTCTGCGCTCAGGGCTCGTTCTGGCCTCCTCAGTTCAAGAGAGACAGGGAGCTGCTGGAGAGAGTCCAAAGGAAGCTACAAAGATGCTGAGGGGCTTGGGGAATCTCTGTGAGGAGCAAAGGCTGAGAGCCCTGGGGCTGTTGAGCCTGGAGAAGAGCAGCCTGAGAGGGGATCTGATCAGTGCCTAAAGGGTGGAGGTCAGGAGGCTGGGGCTGGTCTCTTTTCAGTGGTGCCCAGTGACAGGACAAGGGACAGTGAGCACAAACTGGAACCCAGGAGGTTTCACTTGAACTTAAGGAAAAACTTCCATTTAAGGGTGGCACAGCCCTGGAGCAGGCTGCCCAGAGAGGTTTTGGAGTCTCCTGCTCTGGAGGCTTTCAAACCCCACCTGGATGTGTTCCTGGGTGACCTGCCCTGGGTCCCCCTGCTCTTGCAGGGGGTTTGCATTTGACCATCTCCAGAGGTCCCTTCCAGCTGCTACCATTGTATGGTTTGTTCTATCCAAGTGCTGCAGCTCATCTCCAAATTTAGACTCTTGCAAAACTCCTCTGGACAGTTGAGCACAGTTGTAGAGTACTGGAGTAAGCTGGGATGAGGTCCAGGCACTTCCCTCAGAATGACCTGGAGATGAAAACAGGGAGCCAACTGGAAGGTGCAGGCTGCCCAGAGAGGTTTTTGGAGTCTCCTGCTCTGGAGGCTTTCAAACCCCACCTGGATGTGTTCCTGTGCAACCTGCTCTAGCAAGGGGGGGGTTGGAGGAGTAGATGATCTCCACAAGTCCCTCGCAATCCCTACCACGCTGTGACTGCATGGGAGAGCCAGGGCAGCTCTTTCCTGCCAAAGAGCTTGTTCCTACCTGTTGCACCTGGTGGCTGAAGGATGTTAGAATTCAAATGCTACACTGATTTCCACGAGCTCTGCAGGCAGCCAGACTGCTCACTTCCATGGGGGGCATCTTTTGGGGCTTTTGATTTTCCCAGTTCCTGGCTTTGCTTTCCCCTGCTGTTTCTGCCTGAACAAGTAGCTATTCAGTGAAGTAAAACTTTGATTCTGATGCTTCATCCTCCCTAGCTGTGTGATTTAACAGGTGGATTAGAGGCAGGCAGCAGCAGCACCATGGGTTTTAGGTTGTCACAGCTCACCTCTTCTGGCCACGCTGTCTCCCCAGGAGTCCTAAGCTCCCCCCCTCTCAGCTCTGCCTTTGTGGATCTTGTGTGGCTGTGCTGCAAACAGGAGCAGTGGAGCACTCCCAAAGCCTGGAGCTTTTCTCTCCTGCAATCTCAGCTCAGATCTGCTTTGCAAAACAGTCCAGGGAGAAAATAGATGAGGGGGAAAGGGAAGCAGAGAGCTATAAAGGGCTGTAGAGCAGGGCTAAGGGAATGCTCAAAGCAGGGGAAGAGAAGCCCCTTAGACTGGATTGAGCATGAAAAACACAACAATGTAGAAGAGCATCCCTTCTGCCTTCAGTTTTGGCTCAGTTAGTGGTACAAACACAGAAGGGAATCCACACTAAAAAGCCCTCACAGTTCAAATGCTTAATTGTGCAGGAAACTCGCTGCAAGAAAGGCATTGAGGTGCTGCAGTGTGTCCAGAGCAGGGCAAGGAAGCTGGGGAAGGGTCTGGGGAACAGGGCTGGGGAGGAGCAGCTGAGGGAGCTGGGGGTGTTCTGTGTGGAGAAGGGGAGGCTGAAGGAGACCTCATTGCTCTGTAGAGCTGCAAGGACCTGGGAGTTGGGCTCTGCTCCCCACTATCAGGTGATAGAAAGAGAGGAAATGGCCTGGAATTGTGTTAGGGGAGGTTTGGGTTGGATATCAGGAGGGGTCAGGGACTGGCACAGGCTGTCCAGGGGCTGGTGGAGTCCCCATCTCTGGAGGCGTTCGAGAAAGTGCCACGGCACTTCGGGACATGGTTTCATGGCCATGGTGGTGCTGGGCTGACAGTTGGATTTGGTGATCTTAAAGGTCTTTTGAAACCCCAACAATTCTATGACTCTGTGGGCTGCATCAGTACAGTCATAGTGGTGCAAGCTTGGTGTGCAGCCCAGCCCTAAAACTGATGGACTGTTCTCCCAGCCTGCTCCTAACCAAGACTCATTGTCCATATCCCAAGGACCAGTCCCAGCAACCTGACCAAGAACTGAGTGGATATGGGAAACTGAGTCAGTAGTGCATGGAATGGGTTCTCCAGGGCCAGGTTTTGAAGTACAAGAACTAAGTGGGCATGGAAAACTGAGTCAATACCAGATGGAATGGATTCTTCAGGGCCAGGGTTTGAAGTACTAGAACTAAGTGGCCATGGAAAACTGAGTCAGTAGTACATGGAATGGTCTTTCCAGGGCCAGGTTTTGAAGTACAAGAACTAAGTGGGCATGGAAAACTCAATACATGGAATGGTTTCTCCAGGGCCAGGGTTTGAAGTACAAGAACCAAGTGGGTATGGAAAATTCAGTACATGGAATGGTTTCTCCAGGGCCAGGGTTTGAAGTACAAGAACCAAGTGGGTATGGAAAATTCAGTACATGGAATGGGTTCTTCAGGGCCAGGGTTTGAAGTACAAGAACCAAGTGGGTATGGAAAATTCAGTACATGGAATGGATTCTCCAGGGCCAGGGTTTGAAGTACAAGAACCAAGTGGGTATGGAAAACTGAGTCAATACCACATGGAATGGATTCTCCAGGGCCAGGGTTTGAAGTACAAGAACTAAGGGGGCATGGAAAACTGAGTCAGTAGTGCATGGAATGGGTTCTCCAGGGTTTGAAGTACAAGAACCAAGTGGGTATGGAAAATTCAGTACATGGAATGGGTTCTCCAGGGCCAGGGTTTGAAGTACAAGAACCAAGTGGGTATGGAAAACTGAGTCAGTAGTGCATGGAATGGATTCTCCAGGGCCAGGGTTTGAAGTACAAGAACCAAGTGGGTATGGAAAACTGAGTCAGTAGTGCATGGAATGGGTTCTCCAGGGCCAGGGTTTGAAGTACAAGAACTGAGTGGATATGGAAAACTGAGTCAGTAGTGCATGGAATGGATTCTCCAGGGCCAGGGTTTGAAGTACAAGAACCAAGTGGGTATGGAAAACTGAGTCAGTAGTGCATGGAATGGATTCTCCAGGGCCAGGGTTTGAAGTACAAGAACCAAGTGGGTATGGAAAACTGAGTCAGTAGTGCATGGAATGGGTTCTCCAGGGTCAGGGTTTGAAGTACAAGA
Organism: Dryobates pubescens; assembly: GCF_014839835.1. Classification (NCBI taxonomy): domain Eukaryota; kingdom Metazoa; phylum Chordata; class Aves; order Piciformes; family Picidae; genus Dryobates; species Dryobates pubescens. Next base: position 6,280,320 of record NC_071613.1, read on the forward strand.
ACCAAGTGGGCATGGAAAACTTAATACATGGAATGATTGCTCCAGGGCTTGGGTTTGAAATACAAGAACTCAGTGGATACAAAAACTGAGTCCGTAGTACATGGAATGGGTTCTCCAGGGCCAGGGTTTGAAGTACAAGAACTAAGTGGGCATGGAAAACCGAGTCAGTAGTACATGGAATGGTTTATTCAGGGCCAAGGTTTGAAGTACATTAGTGTCTGCTCCCAGGGTACAGGCTGAGATCTCCTGCAGCTGAACAAGAGGACTTTGCTGCCCAAAGGCTGCACATTTCAGCAGTTTTCCATGAAGTAAAGGGAACAAACCCTGAACACTGAGCCTTCCAACCTTAATGGTGCTCCCTTCCAGGTGAGACACTGGACCAGGCTGCCCAGGGAGGTTGTGGATGCCTGTTCCATAGAGGTGTTCAAGGCCAAGCTGGATGAGACCTTGAGCAACCTGGGCTGGAGGGAAGTGTCTCTGCCCATGGCAGAGGGTTGGAACTGGATGATCTTGAAGGTCCCTTCCAACCCAAACCATTCCATGTATGAACTGATTTGCAGTTTAACAGACAAGGAAGCTTGAAGCTGTTTGGGGATCAGCTCAAGCAATGCAATTGCAAGTTGTGCTTCCCTGTCAGCAGCGTGGTCCCAGGGCAGCCATGGGCTGCAGGCCATCAGCAGGTGGTTCAGGCAGCACAGCTGAGTGCAGTTAGCCACAGGTGTCTCCTATACCATCAGCATCAGAGCCAATATGAAACAGGTGCTTTGCTGAGGAGAGGGCAGTATTTTGCCAGAGCTTCTCCTCCTCACCCTGCTCTTTCTCCTGCTCCTCCTGAGGTCTGCCTCCTTGGATCCTGTGAGTGCTGCACCTTGGCTGGGCTGAGTATAACTTTATTTCTCTTGTGTTGGCATGGGGATTAGTTTGGCTATTTCAGTAAATCCATTTTAATTTCAGCCTCTGGGGCTTTTCTTCTTTTCCTTTCTCTGCATGGGAAGAGGCATTGGGTGACAGAGTAGCTTCTAGAATCTTAGAATGGTTTAGGTTGGAAGGGACCTCAGAGACGATCTACTCCAACCCCCCTGCCATGCCCAGGGGCATCTCTGAACTAGATCTGGTTCCCAAGGTCTCGTCCAACCTGGCCTTGAACACCCCCAGCAGGAGGCAGCCACAGCCTCCCTGGAGAGCCAGTGCCAGAGTCTCACCACCCTCATATTGAAGAGCTTCTTCCTCAGCTCCAGTCTGACCCTGCTCAGCCTCGGCTTCAAACCATTCCTCCTTGTCCTGTCTCTAGACAGCCTCAGGAAAAGTTTCTCTGCAGCTCTAAGGCTCCCCTGGAGCCTTCTCTTCTCCAGGCTGAGCACCCCCAGCTCCCTCAGCCTGGCCTCACAGCAGAGCTGCTCCAGCCCTGGGATCATCTTTGTGGCCTTCTCTGGCCTCCCTCCAGCAGCTCTGTGTCCTTCTGGTGCTGGGGACAGCAGAGGTGGATGCAGGATTGGAGGTGAGGTCTGAGCAGAGCAGAGCCCAGGGGCAGCATCCCCTCTCCTGCCCTGCTGGCCACACTGCTCTGGCTGCAGCCCAGCACACAGCTGCCTGCTGGGCTGCAGGAGGGCACTGCTGGCTCCTGGGGAGCTGCTCAGCACCCAGCACCCCCAAGGCTCTTTCTTCAGGGCTGCTCTCAGCCCACTCTGTCCCCAGCCTGAATTTGTGCCTGGGGCTGGCCCAGCTTTGCCTTGTTGAACCTCCTGCAGTTGGCACTGGCTCACTTCTCAAGCCTGTCTGGGTCCTTCTGGATGCCATCCCTTCCCACCAGTGAGTCCAGCACACCACTCAGCTTGGTGTCTAGCCCTAGGAAGAGACAATCTTTCATGCTCAGTGCTCCAGGCTGAGTGTCTGCAGACACCTAAATCACTGGTATCTCTCTGTTATGAATAAATGCTGTGTGTGAAGTGGCTGCAGCTCAGCAGAGAGGAGTGTGAAATTCTGCATGTGGGCAGGACTCATCAGCTCCTTAGTACAAGGCAGGGGGGTTGGGGGGAAAGAAGCAAAGAGAAGATCTGAGATTTGGAGTGGATGACAAATTCTGCATGAGTCAATGTCATTAAGCTGCTGCAAACAAGGCAAATATCCTGCTGGGATCTGTCAACAGGGATCTAACCTGGGGGAGTGATCCTTCCATTGTGCTTAATGCAGGTGAGGCTCCAGCTCGAGGACTCCATCAAGCTTCAGGAGAGACATAAAGCAATTACACAGAGTCCAGAGGAAAGGCAATGAATCAGGTCAGAGGTCTAGAAAATATTGCCTCTGAGGAAGGCAGTGGAGGTTGTGGAGTTGGGAGAGGAGCTGATGGCAGTCTGTGAATAAGTGAAGAGGTGGCCTGGTGAGAGAGGTGATGGACTGCTCCCTGATAACAGCCTGCCAGGGCAGCATGGGACACTGGGCAAAGCCTCCTAAAAGGGAGATTGATTTAGTGTTTGAGCAGAGTGCAGTGATGCAGAATTTCTGCTCCTGGCTGCTTTGGAGAGCAGGTTAGACAAATACCTGTCAGGAATTATTTAGGTCACTGGGAGAGACAGGGGAATGACTTCTCCACTCGCTTCTTGTAACCATGATTTATATTTCTCCAAGGAGAAATGTGACTTCTGATTTCTCACACCATGGGCTCCTCAGGCAGACAGCTCCAAGCCCAATGGACTGGGAACAGTTCACACAGTTCTGACTTCCAGGGGCAAATAACTAATGGAAATCCATAGGGGTTGGGAGGGACCTCCAGAGATCATGGAGTCCAACCCCACTGCCAGAGCAGGATGGCCCAGGGCAGGCTACACAGGAACACAGCCAGGTTGGCTTTGAAAGGCTCCAGAAAAGGAGACTCCACAACCTCTTTGGGCAGCCTGCTCCAGGGCTCAGCACCCTCCCAAGGAAATAAGTTTTGCTTCATGTTGAGGTGCAACCTTCTGTGTGCCAGCTTGTACCTGTCATTCCTTGTCCTAGCACTGAACACCACCACAAAGAGCCTGGCACCTTCATCCTGCCCCCCACCCCTTAGGTATTGATAGACATTGATCAGATCCCCTCTCAGCCTTCTCCTATCCAGACTAAACAGCCCCAGGGCTCTCAGTCTTTCTGCATAGCAGAGCTGCTCAAGTCCCTTCATCATCCTTGTAGCTCTCCACTGGACTCTCTCCAGCAGGTCTCTGTCTCTCTTGATCTGGGGAGCCCCAAACTGGACACAGGATTGCAGGTGTTGTCTCATCAGGGCAGAGTAGAGGGGCAGGAGAACCTCCCCAGCCCTGCTGGCCACATTTTCCTTGCTGCACCCCAGGATGCCATTGGCTCTCTTGGCCACCAGGGCACATTGCTGTCCCATGCAGAACTTGCTGCCCATCAGGGCTTTCTCCATGGAGCTGCTTTCTAGGAGGACAACCCCTAGTCTGTGCTAGGTGGTGGAACCACCATCCCTGGAGGTGTTTAGGAAGAGCCTGGCTGAGGCCCTTGGTGCCATGGTTGAGTTGATTAGATGGTGTTGGGTGATAGGTTGGACTTGATGATCTCAGAGGTCTCTTCCACCCTGGTTAATTCTATTCTATTCTGTTGCTGATGCCTCTCTCAGTGTCTGTCAGGTCTGGTGAATAAGTAATGAGGTAAGAAAAACCATCCTGAGATGAGTCACTCCCTATGCACCAGGGTTCTGGGAAGGCAGAGGCAGTTCTGAGTATCCCCAAACTCCTGAACTCAATTAATGGCCTTGCACTCAACCTGCAAGAGGAGTTGGGTTGCCTTTTTTTTATTATTATTATTCTTATTATTGGATGCTTGATAAAAGAAATTCTCCAATAGAGAAAAAAATTATGAGGAGAAGTAAAAGGCACCAAAGTCATAAAGCTTGGTGCAGTTATAACTGGTGACAGAAAATGATCTTGATACTTAGGTAAGAAAAAATTGTTTACTGCTTGCCTAAAAATAACATAAAAAAGGAGAAATCTTGAGGGAAAAGAAGAGATGGTGCAGACCCTGAAGAAGAAGAAGACACCCTCAGGAAAAGTCCCTCTGCAGCCTTCCTGCAGGATCCCTTCAGCTATTTCAAAGCAGCTCTAAGGTCCCCTTGGAGTCTTCTCTTCTCTAGGCTGAACACTCCCTCAGCCTGGCCTCACAGGAGAGCTGCTCCAGCCCTGGGATCATCTTTGTGGCCTCATCTGGACTCTCTCCAGCAGCTCTGTGTCCAAATCAAAAAGGGTGAGATTGTCTTGGACATGAAGATGAAGGCCTAGTACTGTGCATTGCAGGACAGTGAGTGATCTGTAGTATCACAGAATGGCCTCCAAAGGTCATCCACTTCAATCCCCCCTGCAGTCAGCAGGGACATCCTCCACTAGAGCAGGTTGCTCAGAGCCCTGTCCAGCCTCACCTTCAATACCTCCAGGGATAGAGCCTCAACAACCGTCCTGAGCAACCTGTTGCAGTGTTCCACCACCCTCCTGGTGCAGAACTTGTTCCTCACATCCAATCTCAATCTGCTCTGCTCTCATTTCAAACCATTGCTTCTCATCCTGTCCTTTGAGGTCTTTAGGAACTGTCCCTCTGCAGCCTTCTGGTAGCCTCCTGCAAGTACTGGCAGGCTGCTCTGAGGTCTCCCTGGAGCCTTCTCTTCTCCAGGCTGCACAGCCCCAGCTCCCTCAGCCAGTAGGACAATATCAAGTGAAAGAAGGAAGCAGGAAGGAAGCTTTTATCACACCTCACCAGTCAGGAGGTTGGTTCTTCAGAGAGCAGGTTGCCTGACCTTCAGAGGTCCCTTCCAACCCCTACCACTATGTGTTTTTTGTGGCTCTCAGGCTGCTGCCTTTGGTGGTTGCTTCCTTGGTCAGTGCCCAGCAGCCTCAAGCCCCTGATGGATGTTTTGGAGGCGCTGGGTTCTTATGTAATGTGCACATTTCCATCTCTATAGAATGATTTGTTTCCCTAGCAGTGACCTAGCTCCCCAGGCGTGCCTGGCAGAGGGAAAGCTCTCCTGCTTTAAACCCATTACATAAGACTTCAGCCAGCAGAAACCAGAGTGTGAGTTTTGCAAGGTTCAGGAGTAAAAAGCAGTAAGAATTACTAGCCAGACATCATGACCACTGTAGCAGCAAACCCTCCCACTCAGGGGCTGCCCTGGCCCTGAAGGAACCTGGCAGAGGAGTTGCCATCCCTTGGGCTGAGTGCTTTTCCCTTCAGAGCTGGGGAAAATGGGAAGTGGGGTGGGAAAAGCCAGCAGGCACCCAACTGCCCTCAAGACAGAGGAGCTCATGGCCCTCCTGAGGTGTATTGCTGAGAGGCAGGTGAGTCAGGGCAGGGAGAGGGGTCAGAATTAGATCATAGAATCGTAGAACTGATAAGGTTGGGAAAGATCATCAAGTCCAACCTGTTACCCAACACCTCAGGACTACTAAACCACGGCACCAAGTGCTTCAGCCAGGCTCTTCCTAAACACCTCCAGTGATGGGGACCTCCACCACCTCCCTGGGCAGCACATTCCAATGGCCAATCTCTCTTGCTGGGAAGAACAGCTTCCTAACATCCAGCCTGAACCTCCCCTGGCACAGCTTGAGACTGTGTCCTCTTGTTCTGGTGCTGCTTGCCTGGGAGAAGAGACCAACCCCCACCTGGCTACAACCTCCCTTCATCTTGAAGGTGCTTTCCAACCCAACCCCAAACTTTGTTCCACTGTGAGGGTGACAGAGCCCTGGAGCAGGCTGCCCGGAGAAGATTGCTGACTCTTCTTCTCTGGAGACATTCCAAACCTTCCTGGCTGTGAAGCTGTGTGACCTGCTGTAGGTGGCCCTGCTCTGGCAGTGGGGTTGGACTGGATCATCCCTAGAGGTTTCTTCCAGCTCCTAACATTCTGTACTTCTGTGAAGGGAGGAAGCCATGTAGTACAGAGCAGTAAGGAAAGCAGGAAAGGCTTGGCCATAGGGTGGCAGGACAACATTCAGCTTGCAGCAGCAGCAAACTGTTGTGTGTGGATCACCTCAGCCTTCCAACTACTTTTCCCTTCCCCAGTGAGTTTTTGGAGGGCTGAATCAAACCATTGGAGAAAATCTAGGAAGCTGAGGCTGTGGATGGGAGAGGGTGGATGTTTCTTTAGCTGTTTGTGCTTCTCTCTTTCCTGCTGATGTTGGTTGTGGTTGGTTGGTGGTTCTGCTTGTCAAGTTCTTGAGTAAAATTCCCCAGGTGGTCCTTGGTTTTCCCCTTGCCACCCATGTCCTTCCAGCCATGCCCAGGAGGCGCTGGCATGACCCAGCTCTGCTCCAAGACGCCTCAAGTGCTGCCTGTACAGTGTGAATGTTCCCAGCATCCTGCTTGATCCCATGCTGTGGGCCTTTTGGCTTCCTTAGGTTAGCCTCCAATTGATCCAAACGCAAGCAGAGCTTGAGCTGACACATTTGCACTTTGATGGTCCCTCTGTAGCAAGCACACCTCTGCTGAAATAATCTGCTTTCATCCCCCTGGCCCTCTTGCTCTTGCTTCAGATGTGGCTTATTAGCCAAGAGCTCTAGCTGTGCAAAATGAGTCACAGCCCTGCCTCAGACCGAGGGAGCAGTGTGGTGGCTTCAGCTGCTTGTGATATGCAGATTCCCAATTAGCAACAGGCAGAGAGTGAGAAGCAGGGACTGTGTTTTCCTCAGCCACAGGCAGCTCTGGAAGGCAGTGTCTGTCTGCTTCACTCCTGCCCCTTGAGAACATGACTAAGAGCTCCCTTCCCTCTAAGCACTTCAGAACACCTTGTCCTTTCCCAGGACTGGCAGCAGTCACAGCTCAGGGGAGATTCTCTTAAGACAGGTGGTGTTGAACACCTCCCAAACCCCCAGCAATGCCAGCATTTCAATCCCTGGGATATTTTAGTGCCTTTCAAGGTAATTTTTTTTAAGGTGTCCCTTTTGCACAGTTGATCTTTTTTTTTTTTTTCCCCACCACTAATTTACTGCAGGATTTTTGCTCTGAGAACTCTCCTGCTGTTGCTTTCTATCCTCCAGGCCTTTTCTTTCTCCTCAGCGCTGCACTACTGAAAGATTTCTCCTAGGAGAAGAGAAAAATCTTTCACTTTCTTGAGGTTTCTATGTGCCCTGCCTCCTTGGACTTTCCTGCTTCCAATTATTCTTCTTGCAACTCAGACCAATAATGTCTCCCTAGGACACAGAGCTGCTGGAGTGAGGCCAGAGGAGGCCACAAAGATGATCCAAGGGCTGCAGCAGCTCTGCTGTGAGGCCAGGCTGAGGGAGCTGGGGGTGCTCAGCCTGCAGAGGAGAAGGCTCCAGGGTGACCTTAGAGCTGCCTGCCAGGACCTGAGGGGGTAGGAGAGAATGGGCTTGGGGTAGGAGAGAATGGGCTGGAAGAGACCTTCAGGATCCTGCAGGGAGGCTGCAGAGAGACTTTTCCTAAGGATGTCTGCAGACAGGCCAAGGGGGAATGGTTTGAAGCTGAGGCAGAGCAGGGTCAGACTGCAGCTGAGGAAGTAGTTCTTCAGTAGGAGGGTGGTGAGACTCTGGCACAGGCTGCCCAGGGAGGCTGTGAATGCCTCCAGCCTGGGGTTGTTCAAGCCCAGGCTGGATGAGACCTTGAGCAGCTGAGCCTAGCTGAGAGGTGTCCCTGGGCATGACGAGGGGGTTGGAGTAGATGGTCTCTGAGGTCCCTTCCAAGCTGAGCCATTCTAGGATTCTACAAGGGGGGGGAAAGGTGGGTTTTTTGTTGTTTTTCTAATGATTTAATATATATACAGTGAAATTATGAGTGACAGGGGCAACCTAGTTTGAAGTGTAATATGCACACTTCTCAATGCCATCCCTTCTGGCTTCCTTCAGCCTCCTTCCCTGGCTCTCAAGTTACCTTCAGCGTGTGGGTGAGCGTGGAAAGAATAACTGCTTGTCATTGTTATGTTGCTGTGTCTGTGCCACAAGAAAACAAACAAAGGAACTGAAAATAACACAAACAGCTCCTCAACAACCCAAACAACCGAGCCCCTGGCCTCCTGGCAAAATAGCTGTAGGAAAAACACTTGCTGCAGGCAAGTCAGGAACAGTTCAGCCAGGGCAAGCCTGAGGCAATAGCTTAAGGTCTGGTACCAGTGATAGCAATACTGTTGTTGCAGAGCTACAAGTCCTCTGGCTCTCTTAAATGTAGTCTCTTCAGTGTACAAGCTAGGGAAAAGATTTTCTCCAGAAGGTACCTCATTGTCTCTCCTTAGGAAAAAAACACTGGACTGTGGCAGGCTTGCTTTTGTCTTCACCACACCTCCTTTGGACTGGTGGTGCTGTCATGTTGCCTACCCAGCTTCGTTGGTGCTTGACTCCTTCCCAGCTCTGAGCATTCTCTCAAATGTAAGAAAATGGCAGCTTGAAAGAAGGATATTGAGACACTTGAACGTGTCCAGAGAAGGGCAAGAAAGCTGGGGAGGGGTCTGGAGCACAGCCCTGTGAGGAGAGGCTGAGGGAGCTGGGGTTGCTTAGCCTGCAGAAGAGGAGGCTCAGGGGAGACCTTCTTGCTGTCTGCAACTCCCTGAAGGGAGGTTGTAGCCAGGAGGGGGTTGGTCTCTTCTCCCAGGCAACCAGAACAAGAGGACACAGTCTCAAGCTGCACCAGGGGAGGTTTAGGCTGGAGGTGAGGAGAAAGTTTTTCCCAGAGAGTTGTTGGCCATTGGGATGTGCTGCCCAGGGAGGTGGTGGAGTCCCCATCCCTGGAGGTGTTCAAGAGGGGATTGGATGTGGCACTTGGTGCCATGGTTTAGAAGTCGTGAAGTGTTGGGTGACAGGTTGGACTTGGTGATCTCTGAGGTCTTTTCCAACCTTATTGAAATCACCTCAAAAAGCCATCTCAGGAATCACCCCAAAATCCTCACCCCCAAACCCTATCAAAAATAATGAAACCCTTTTCAAAGCCACCACAAACCCCTTCTCAAAAAACCAAAACACACCAAAAAACCCTCAATCCAACACTAAAAACCCCAAAACTCTTCCACAAAGAATCTAAAAGTCTTCTCAAGAAAACCTCCTAAACATTCTCCAAGAAAGCTAAACCTCTTCTCAAATAAACCTCCAAACCTTCTAAAAAGAACCCTCCATACCATCTGAAAATAGCTCCCAAAACCTTCCAAACCTTCTCAGAGAACCACAAAACCTTTCCCAAAAGGAACTCCAAACCATCTTAAACCAGCTCAAAATCCTTCTCAAGCCAAGCCCCAAGCCCACCCCTCCTACCCAGCCAAGCCAAGCCCCAAGCCCACCCCTCCTACCCAGCCAAGCCAAGCCCCAAGCCCACCCCTCCTACCCAGCCAAGCCAAGCCCCAAGCCCACCCCTCCTACCCAGCCAAGCCAAGCCCCAAGCCCGCCCCCACCCCTCCTGCAAAGCCATGCCCCAAGCCCACCCCCACCCCTCCTGCAAAGCCAAGCCCCAAAGCCAAACCCCAAAGCCAACCCCACCCCTCCTGCAAAGCCAAGCCCCAAGCCCACCCCCAACCCTCCTGCAAAGCCAAGCCCCAAGCCCACCCCCAACCCTCCTGCAAAGCCAAACCCCAAAGCCAGCCCCAACCCTTCTGCAAAGCCAAGCCCCAAGCCCACCCCCAAACCTCCTGCAAAGCCAAACCCCAAAGACAACCCCAACCCTCCTGCAAAGCCAAGCCCCAAGCCCGCCCCCACCCCTCCTGCAAAGCCAAACCCCAAAGCCAACCCCAACCCTCCTGCAAACCACCCCCCTCTCTCAAAACTAACAACCACCCCCTCATGCTCAGAGCTCTTCTATGCAAGCCCAGGCCCTTGAATACTGGCAATAAGTCTTGTTCATTCTTGCTTTTAGACCAGCTCTGACTCCTGGCAGCGCTATTAATGAGGGTAAACAATTAAGGTGCTTAAATCCTGTTTCTCCTGAGCAGGCTATAAAATCCAAAGCGCTGCAGTTGGTTGATTTCATTTCTCAGATGCTTTATGGGGCCAGGGCACCCGAAAGCCAGCTTGGGTTTGTTTGCTTTTTATGGCTGCAAGACTTTTATCACAGGAACTGCAGTAAAATTGATGCTGAGCAACTGTGCTCCTGCAGCTACAGCTGTGGGCAGTCAGGCTTTTTAGGCTACTTGGGTTTTCACACCCCACCCCCAACCCCCTTCCAACTCCTACTCAGTAATCACCCCAAAATCCATCTCAGGCATCACCCAATAAAAGCCCACCCCAAAAACCTATCAAAAAATACCAAAAGCCTTTTCAAAGCTACCTCTAGGCCTTTTTCCAAACCAAAACAGAACCAAACCAAACTCTTCCCCCCCCCAGACTCCTCCCAAGCCCAACTCTTCCCCCTGCCCCAGGCTCCTCCCAAGCCCAACTCTTCCCCCCGCCCCAGACTCCTCCCAAGCCCAACTCTTCCCCCCCAAGACTCCTCCCAAGCCCAACTCTTTCCCCCCCCCAGGCTCCTCCCAAGCCCAACTCTTTCCCCCCCCCAGACTCCTCCCAAGCCCAACTCTTCCCCCCGCCCCAGACTCCTCCCAAGCCCAACTCTTCCCCCCGCCCCAGACTCCTCCCAAGCCCAACTCTTCCCCCCCCCAGACTCCTCCCAAGCCCAACTCTTCCACCCCCAGACTCCTCCCAAGCCCAACTCTTTCCCCCCCCCAGACTCCTCCCAAGCCCAACTCTTCCACCCCCAGACTCCTCCCAAGCCCAACTCTTCCCCCCCCCAGGCTCCTCCCAAGCCCAACTCTTCCCCCTGCCAGACTCCTCCCAAGCCCAACTCTTCCCCCTGCCAGACTCCTCCCAAGCCCAACTCTTCCCCCCCCAGACTCCTCCCAAGCCCAACTCTTCCCCCCCCAGGCTCCTCCCAAGCCCAACTCTTCCCCCCACCCCAGACTCCTCCCAAGCCCAACTCTTCCCCCCGCCCCAGACTCCTCCCAAGCCCAACTCTTCCACCCCCAGACTCCTCCCAAGCCCAACTCTTCCACCCCCAGACTCCTCCCAAGCCCAACTCTTTCCACCCCCCAGACTCCTCCCAAGCCCAACTCTTTCCACCCCCCAGGCTCCTCCCAAGCCCAACTCTTCCCCCCGCCAGACTCCTCCCAAGCCCAACTCTTCCCCCCCCAGACTCCTCCCAAGCCCAACTCTTCCCCCCCCCCAGGCTCCTCCCAAGCCCAACTCTTCCCCCCCCCAGGCTCCTCCCAAGCCCAACTCTTCCCCCCCCCAGACTCCTCCCAAGCCCAACTCTTCCCCCCCCAGACTCCTCCCAAGCCCAACTCTTCCCCCTGCCCCAGACTCCTCCCAAGCCCAACTCTTCCCCCCCAGGCTCCTCCCAAGCCCAACTCTTCCTCCCCCAGGCTCCTCCCAAGCCCAACTCTTTCCCCCCCCAGGCTCCTCCCAAGCCCAACTCTTCCCCCCCCAGGCTCCTCCCAAGCCCAACTCTTCCCCCCCCAGACTCCTCCCAAGCCCAACTCTTCCCCCCCAGGCTCCTCCCAAGCCCAACTCTTCCTCCCCCAGGCTCCTCCCAAGCCCAACTCTCCCCCCCCCCCAGACTCCTCCCAAGCCCAACTCTTCCTCCCCCAGGCTCCTCCCAAGCCCAACTCTTCCTCCCCCAGGCTCCTCCCAAGCCCAACTCTTCCCCCCCCAGGCTCCTCCCAAGCCCAACTCTTCCCCCTGCCCCAGGCTCCTCCCAAGCCCAACTCTTCCCCCTGCCCCAGACTCCTCCCAAGCCCAACTCTTCCTCCCCCAGGCTCCTCCCAAGCCCAACTCTTCCCCCCCAGGCTCCTCCCAAGCCCAACTCTTCCCCCCCCCAGGCTCCTCCCAAGCCCAACTCTTCCTCCCCCAGGCTCCTCCCAAGCCCAACTCTTCCTCCCCCAGACTCCTCCCAAGCCCAACTCTTCCCCCCCCCCAGACTCCTCCCAAGCCCAACTCTTCCTCCCCCAGGCTCCTCCCAAGCCCAACTCTTCCTCCCCCAGACTCCTCCCAAGCCCAACTCTTCCCCCCCCAGGCTCCTCCCAAGCCCAACTCTTCCCCCCCCAGGCTCCTCCCAAGCCCAACTCTTCCCCCCCCAGGCTCCTCCCAAGCCCAACTCTTCCCTCCCCAGGCTCCTCCCAAGCCCAACTCTTCCCCCCGCCAGGCTCCTCCCAAGCCCAACTCTTCCCCCCGCCAGGCTCCTCCCAAGCCCAACTCTTCCCCCCCCAGGCTCCTCCCAAGCCCAACTCTTCCCTCCCCAGGCTCCTCCCAAGCCCAACTCTTCCCCCCCCAGGCTCCTCCCAAGCCCAACTCTTCCCTCCCCAGGCTCCTCCCAAGCCCAACTCTTCCCTCCCCAGGCTCCTCCCAAGCCCAACTCTTCCCCCTCCAGACTCCTCCCAAACCAACCAAGCCCCCCCCCAAACCTTCTCAAACACAAACCCTCCCAACTTTCAGACACCCTCAGGCAAAGTCCCTCTGCAGCCTTCCTGTAGGATCCTTTCAGCTATTGCAAGGCAGCTCTAAGGTCGCCCCAGAGTCTTTCCTCCAGGCTGAGCTCCCTCAGAGCTGCTCACAGCAGAGCTGCTCCAGCCCTTGGACTCATCCTTGTGGCCTCCTCTGAACTCAGTCCAACAGTTCAGTGAGAGAGAGGACTGAGCTAAAACCATTCCATGTATGAAGGGAAAGGTTCTCCCAGTCACCTCTGGGCATAACCTAATTTGGGTGCTTTTCAAAGCTCCCCAGCAAAAAGTCATAGAACTGTTAGGGGTTGGAAGGGACCTCAAGGCTCAGCCAGTCCCAACCCCCCTGCCATGGCCAGGGACACTTCACACTACAGCAGGTTGCTCACAGCCACCTTCAGCCTGGCCTTCAACACCTCCAGGCATGAAGCTTCCACCACCCCCCTGGACAAACACTTTCCAGTGCTAAGGCAGACCTCTCAAATGATAAATGAGAGAACCACTTGCATCACTGTGTCCTGCTCCCTTCCCATGGCTACTGGATGCCCACATCTGGGATTTCTCTTTTTTTTTCCCCCCAATGTCTGGCAATCTGTTTAATTATTTTTAGCAATTAAGCTTGTAATTTGTAGCTGTTGCTTCAGCTCCTTGCCATGCTGACTGATGTCTCAATGTGTACAATCTTTGTCATGCCATATGGTCCTTGCTAGCTCCTATTAGGCAGAGTGGTTTTCATTTTTTTTCCTTCCAATCAGTGTTTTGTTTTATGATTTATTTCCACCCCCCCTCCTGTCCTTTGGCTGGTACATGATTCAGGAGCCAAACAGAGCACCAAAATGATTTGGGGCTGCTTCTTCACTCTTCTGCTCCCTTTAACTCTTCCTGGCCTTCAGCAAGGCCTTTGACACCATCCCCCCCTCCCCACAGCAAACTCCTGGCCAAGCTGTCAGCCCCTGGCTTGGGCAGCAGCTCTCTGAGCTGGGTTAGGAACTGGCTGGAGGCTGAGCCCAGAGAGTGGTGGGGAATGGTGCCACAGCCAGCTGGCAGCCAGGCACCAGGGGTGTCCCCCAGGGATCAGTGCTGGGCCCCAGCCTGGTCAATAGCTTTATTGATGATCTGGAGGAGGGCATTGAGTCCATCAGCAGTAAATGTGCAGATGACACCAAGCTGGGGGCAGGAGTTCAGAATCACAGAGTCACCAAGGTTGGAAGAGACCTCAAAGATCATTGAGTCCAACCTGTCACCACAGACCTCATGACTAAACCATGGCACCAAATGCCTTGTGCAATGTCATCTTGAACACCTCCAGGGATGGGGACTCCACCACCTCCCTGGGCAGCACGTTCCAATGGCCAACAACTCTCTCTGGGAAGAACTTTCTCCTCCCCTCCAGCCTAAACTTCCCCGGCACAGCTTGAAAGAGGGTTGGAGAGCTCTGCAGAGGGACCTTGCCAGGCTGGACAGATGGGCAGAGTCCAAGGGCAGGAGATTGAACACAACCAAGTGCCAGGTGCTGCACATTGGCCACAACAACCGCAGGCAGTGCTGCAGGCTCGGGGCAGAGTGGCTGAGAGCAGCTGGGCAGAAAGGGACCTGGGAGTGCTGGTGGACAGCAGCTGAACAGTAACCAGTAGTGTGCCCAGGTGACCAAGAAGGCCAATGGTATCCTGGCCTGCATCAGGAACAGTGTGGCCAGCAGGAGCAGGGAAGTCATTCTGCCCTGTGCTCAGCACTTATTAGGCCACACCTTGAGTCCTGTGTCTAGTCCTGGGCCCCTCAAGTTAGGCAAGATGTTGAGTTGCTGGAAGGTGTCCAGGTGATGGTGACTCCACCTCCCTGAGCAGCACATCCCAATGGCCAATCTCTCTTTCTGGGAAGAACTTCTTCCTAACATCCAGCCTAAGCCTCTCCTGGTGCAGCTTGAGACTGTGTCCTCTTGCTCTGGTGCTGCTTGCCTGGGAGAAGAGACCAACCCCCACCTGGCTGCACACCTCCCTGCTCCTGGGGTTTGCTCTGGGGAAATGGCTGTGCTGGAGCAGGAAGCATGTGTGGGGAAGAGAGTGGTTGTAGGAAGCTTGCAGTTGTGTCAGCTCAGGATTCTTTCTGTGTGGGGTATGAGTTAGCTGGTTGCCTTTTTAGTGTACTGTTGAAGGATGGCAAAGGGGAAGGTAAAAGCTGTCTCAGAGGTTTTGTTTTGATTTTTTTCTGCTGGAGGCTAACTGGCTCTGCACAGGTTGATAGACTCTCTGCTACAGATGGCTGCTCAATTAAATTTGCTTCTCAGGCTGCTGGTTGTGTTTGTGAAATGGTGCCTTTGATCAACGACACAAAAGGGTGATGCACCTTACCCTTCTGATGGGTGAAACAGAGGGGACAGTATCATGGGATCACAGACTGGTTTAGGCTGGAAGGGATCTCAGAGATCTTCTAATCCAATCTCTCTGCTAGGGCACAGACTCCACTCAACTTGACTTGGTTGCTTATCCTATCTGCCCTTGAGCACCCCCAGGCAGGAGGCAGCCACAGCCTCCCTGGGCAGCCTGTGCCAGAGTCTCACCACCATCATACTGAAGAGTTTCTTCCTCAGCTCCAGTCTAACCCTGCTCTGCCTCAGCTTCAAACCATTCCCCCTTGTCCCATCTCTAGGCACCCTCATGAACAGTGCCTCTGCAGCCTTCCTGCAGGATCCCTTCAGGTGTTGGAAGGCAGCTCTGAGGTGCCCCTTGGAGCCTTCTCTTCTCCAGGCTGAACTCCCCCAGCTCAGGTTTTTAAAGCCCCACTTGCAAAAGAGAAGTCAGGGAAGCCTTAGTAGCCCTACCCAGCAGTGGGGAGCTTTGGGTTTGCTGGGGTGTGGGAAACACTGTGCTCATTTGTTCAGGAGCTTCAAAGCTTTGTTGTTAAGAGTTTTAAGTTGTGCTGATGGGAACTGAAAGGTGACAGTGACAAAGAGTAAACAACATTTGCATAGCAAAACCAATTTGCCAAGTGGATTCATAAATACTGCAAATGAAGGGGAAAGGCTCAGTTCAGTTCTCCAGCAGAATTTAATGCCTTGGGTTTGTGGGGGGTTTGTTCCATCCCCCTCCTCCTAGACTACTTTTTGGCAGGCAGTTTTAGGTTGTCCTCTCCTATGAATGTTATTCCAGTTAAACTTGGCTTGAAAAGGTCTCCTCCAGCTGGATGCTTTCTGTGGGGCTGTGAGTCTCAGGTATGGAACTGCAAGACAGATCCACATTGGGTATTCATCAGAGGGGATCACAGGATCACCAGTGCCCAAATGCTGCTGTGGATAAATCCATCTCCCCAGTTTGGAATGGGATGGAGGAGAATGGGATGGAGGAGAATAGACCAGGCTGGAAGAAACCTTCCATGCTACAGATCTGTTTGTCCTTACCTCTTGAGGGTGTTCTACCCCCCTGAACCTGCACACCTCCCCCCACCAGATTTGGATGAAAAACCCTCTGCTGTAGGACCAAACCTGACTCTAACACCTGCAGTGCCAAGCAGAGAGGGCAAAATTGCTGTGTTCTAGCCAGTGCTTTGCCTCTTTGCAGCCAAGATAACCCTGAAGCCCAGGAGTTAGTTCTCCTGAATTGAAGCTGCTGTTAATGCAGCACCTGTAAAGCAGGGAGAAGCTTGATGTGGTTTTCAAGTGGTGGTTTCAAAACCTCAGTTTCAGTGTGGGATGTGCTGCAGATTGAACAATGAGAGTTAGAATGGGACTGTAAAGGTAGATAATAGAAACATTCTGAGGCATTGCACTGGGCTTGGATGCAAAACACAGCCAAGCCTTGATCCAGAAGCGGCCTAGGGATCCCCAGCCTCCCTAATCTTGCACACAAAGTCCTGTTTCCAGACCTACAACTAAGTCTCTGCTATTAAAGACAGCCTCAGGAAGAGTTCACTTGGAGACAACACTGACATTCACACATGAAAAAGGCTCTTGAAGATGGCTTTGACACCTTCAGAGCTGCTAATACTTGAAAAGGCAGAATACCAGGGTTGCCTTTCTGCTTTCTCTTGACTAGCAGGTATGTTTGATGCTGGAGAATCAGAGAATGCTGGGGCTTGGAAGGGACCTCTGGAGATCATCCAGTCCAGCCCTCCTGCTAAGGCAGGTTCACCCAGGGCAGGTTGCACAGGAACACATCCAGGCAGATTTGAAAGTCTCTAGGGAAGGAGACTCCACAACCTCTCAGGGCAGCCTGCTCCAGGGCTCTGGCACCCTCCCAAGGAAGAAGTTTTTCCTGGTATTGAAGGGAAACCTCCTGTGTTCTAGTTTGTGTCCACTGCTTCTTGTTCCATCACTGGGCATGGCTTTAAAGAGCCTGGCCCCATCCTCATGACCTCCACTCTTTAGCTATTGATGATACCTCCTGTGTTCTAGTTTGTGTCCACTGCTCCTTGTTCCATCACTGGGCACCGCTTTAAAGAGCCTGGCCCCATCCTGATGACCTCCACTCTTTAGCTATTGATCAGCTATTGATCTTCTTTTCTCCAGGCTAAAGCCCCTGAGGCTGCTCAGCCTCTCCTTGTAAGAGGGATGTTCCAGTCCCCTCAGCATCTTTGTGGTCTCCACTGGACTCTCTCAGAGCAGTTCCCTCTCCCTTGCTGGTTCATGGGGAGTTTGTCATCAGCTGGCACCCCCAAGGTCTTCTGCCCTTGTGCCACTCCTCACCCAGCCTGTATTTGTGCTTGGGGTTGCCCTGACCCAGGGTGTAGGACCTTGCACTTGGTCTTGTTGAACTTTCTGAGGGCCCAGCTGCTGCAGAAGTGCAGGAGTTTTCCTGTCAGATGCAGGCAGCCCTGCAGTCACTCACAGACTACCTGGCAAGGGTGAAAAGTGTCATGAAATCAGGTCTGCTGCTGTAGGTTTAAGCAGCCAGCCACTCCTGTCTGACTGAGCTTCAAGCCTTAAAAAGCTGTGACCTGAAGGCTGCTGGAGGTCCCTCTTCATGGTGTGTCTTGGCAGCTGGGGTCACTGTCAGCAGAGGGGCTGCTTCCACAGGAGGTCTCAAGCTCAGCACATTGGAAGTGCAGGCAGGTGGCTGTCATGAGTCACTGAGGCACCTCAGGCTCTCTCACTGCCCTGCTCAGCTGCCTCCTGAGTTCCACATCTCACTTTATACTGGTAGCAGGTTTGGGCAGATAGCTACAGAATCATAGAGTGGTCTGGGTTGGAAGGGACCTCCAAAGGTCATCTAGTCCATCCCCTTCAACTAGATCAGGTTGCTCAGAGCCTTGTCCAGCCTGACCTTGAATACCTCCAGGGATGGGGTCCCAACCGCCGCCTGGGCAACCTGTTGCAGCGTTCCAGCAGCCTCCTGGTGCAGAACTTGTTCCTCACATCCAATCTCAATCTGCTTTGCTGTAGTTTGAAGCCATTGCCCCTGGTCCTGTCCCTGCTATCACCAAGTGTGATGATCAGTGCTGGGCAGCATGCAGTGAAGAGACCTTTGAGACCATCAAGTCCAACCTACCACCCAACACCATCTAATCAACTAAACCATGGCACCAAGCACCCCATCCAGTCTCTTCAGGCCAATACTTAGCCTTGCAGAGAGGAAATTTCTTCCCTTACATCTCGACCTGACACTGCAACTGGTGGCCCAGGGAGGGAGCTAAGGCTCCATCCCTGATGATATTCAAGGTCAGGCTTGACAAGGCTCTGAGTAACCTGATCTTGTGGAGAATGTCCCTGCTCAGTGCAGGGGAGTTGGACTGGATGACCTTTGGAGGTCCCTTCCAACCTAGACCCTTCCATGACTCTATATCTACATGGGGCTAACCTGTAGTGTACAAGGTTACTGAGCTGTGTTGCTGCTAGCCTGAGGATCCATACAGTGCACAGCACTGCATGCTGTAGCATAGAATAGAATAGAATAGAAAGAACCAGGTTGGAAAAGATCATCAAGTCCAACCTATCACCCAACACCATCTAATCCACTAAACCATGGCACCAAGTGCTTCATCCACTCTCTTCCTAAACACCTCTAGTGATGGGGACTCCACCACCTCCCTGGGCAGCACATTCCAATGGCCAATCTCTCTTGCTGGGAAGAATTTCTTCCTAACACCCAGCCTAAACCTCCCCTGGCACAGCTTGAGACTGTGTCCTCTTGTTCTGGTGCTGGGTGCCTGGGAGAAGAGACTAACCCCCACCTGGCTGCAACCTCCCTTCAGGGAGTTGTAGAGAGCAAGAAGGTCTCCCCTGAGCCTCCTCTTCTGCAGGCTAAGCAACCCCAGCTCCCTCAGCCTCTCCTCACAGGGCTGTGCTCCAGACCCCTCCCCAGCTTTGTTGCCCTTCTCTGGACACATTCAAGAGTCTCAATGTCCTTCTTAAACTGAGGGGCCCAGAACTGGACACAGGACTCAAGGTGTGGCCTAAATGATAGGTAAAAGCTTTCACACAGTCCTTGAAAGGACTTTTTCTCTCTCTTTAGGTTTTTCTTTTGTTCCAGAGAGGGTGAGATGTTACCTGGTTAGCAGTTGGTTTTGATTAGAATCCGACTCTCTCTCTCCTCCTTCTGTTCCCCTTCCCACTCCTCCGGAATCAGACAAACCCGAGGAGGACTGCTGGAAGAGCACTGCCTCTGATGTTATTTTGATGAAATACTGTGGGAACAGTTCCATAATAGAGCAAGTGACAAACAGCCACATTCCAGATGGCAGGAGGAGGGGGGGGGGGGTGAAAAAAAAAGAGAGAAGATGGATGAGATGGGAGGGTGAGTGGCTTGGGCAGGAAGTATTTTATGAAGAGGGGAGAATAGGAAGTGACTGAAGTGTGAAGAGTTAGGGGGAAGCTGAGAAATGTGGCATGCTGGAAATGGGCAGAAAAAGTTACAGGAGAGAGGAAGGAGACACATAATGGTCAAGGCTTTCTGTGCTGATGGTCTTAAGAAGTGGAACAGAAGCTCAGAAGATGACGCGCAATTAGGTGTTCAGAAGTGGAGGAGAAGCAGCAAGGAGAGCTCACACAAAGTGCAGGCAGTGAGGCTGAGGCACCAAGTGTGCAGATGTCACCAAGCTGAGGGGTGAGGTTGGTAAGACTGAAGGATGGGATGGGTGACATCCAGAAGGACCTGAACAGGCTGCAGAGGTGGACGAGGAGAACCTCATGAGTGGTCCTGCACCTAGGTCAGGACAATCCTTGATATCCATCCAGGGTGGGGGTGATGAGATTGAGAGCAGCCCTGCAGAGAAGGATCACTCCACAGGCTAATTAAAGAGAAAAATCTAAGCCCTGGACAGGCTGGAGAAGAAGGAAGAGATCATGAGGTTCAGTAAGGCAAAGTGCAAGGTCCTGCACCTAGATGGGCTGAGGAGAAGCTCACAAGGTTCAGTAAGGCAAAGTGCAAGGTCCTGCACCTAGATGGGCTGAGGAGAAGCTCACAAGGTTCAGTAAGGCAAAGTGCAAGGTCCTGAAGCTAGGATGAGGCAATCCTCCATCCTGGGGGTGATGAGATTGAGAGCAGCCCTGCAGAGAAGGACTTGGGGGTGGGGAGAAGCTGGACAGGTGCCAGCCATGGGCACTGGCAGCACAGAAGGCCAAGGGCAGCCTGGGCTGCATCCAAAGCAGTGTGGTCAGAAATGGAGAGAGAGGATCCTGCCTCTCTGCTCTGGGGAGAGCTTACCTGCAGGGCTGTGCCCAGCTGTAGGATCCCCAAGACACAAAAGAAACCTGGTGTTGATGGAGGACACAAAGATGATCAGAGGGCTGGAGAAACTCTGCTGTGGGACAGGCTGGGAGAGTTTGGGCTCTTCAGCCTGCAGGAGAAGGTTGCAGGGAGATCTTAGAGCTGAAACTCAGTATCTGCAGGGGGCCTGCAGGAAGGCTGAGGAGGGACTGTTCAGAAGGGTCTGTGAGGGGTAGGACAAGGGGCAATGGTTTGGAACTGGAGCAGGACAGATTTAGGTTGGACATCAGGAGGAAGTTCTGCACAGTGAGGGTAGTGAGACACTGGAACAGGTTGCTCAGGGATGCATTTGAGACCCCATCCCTGCAGACATTCAAGCTCAGCCTTGCTGTGTCCCTGGGCAGCCTGCTCTTGTTGGAGCTGTCCCTGCTGCCTGCAGGGGGGTTGGACAAGATGACCTTTGAGGCTCCCTGGTGCAATCTGTGAAAGCACTGAAAAACTGAGGAGAAAATGTGAGAGAGTCTCCCAAAACTGCTGGGAAATTCCATCTGAGCTGTGTTGAGTGCAGGCTCTGTGTAACAGGGTAGCAAATTTAGAAGCCAGCTCTGTATTTCAGGGAGCTGTCGTCATGACTCTCTGAGACGAAGCCAGCAGACAAGAGAAACCCTTCAGTTCCTCTTCCCCACTTCAGAGATGTTTCCTTTCTGAACAGATCCTTCCCTGGCATCCAAGCAGTCACCTTTCATTGCTTGACACCTATGTCCCTCAGGGAAGGGTTTGATGAACTTGTAAACAAGCTCTGTGCTTTGAGCTTGAGACAAGCATGAGGGCAGACAGCAGGCATCACATCTGAGCACCCACTGGAGGAGCTCAGGGTAGGACTCCTGTCCAACGTTGTGAGTGGCTGCTTGCAAGGATGTGCCACTTGTGCTTTTAGCTTCAACTGCATCAGCTGTAAACAAAAAAAAACCCACCCCAAAGATGGCTAAACAACCACAAATCCACACTCTGAAGCTGGTCAGATCTTTGCTGCTTTGTTTCTCCATTTCTTCAGGGAGACCTCAGGTCTTCCTGGGTACTCTTGATGTGTTGACTGACCCTCAGCAGTCCCTGAGGTCTTCCTGTACTCAGCACTGGTGAGGCCACACCTTGAGTCCAGGGTTGTGTTTTGGAGCTCTCACTCTGAGAAGGGCATTGAGAGGCTGGAGCAGGTCCAGAGAAGGGCAACAGAACTGGGGAAAGGTCTGGAGAACAGGGCTGGGGAGGAGCAGCTGAGGCAGCTGGGGGTGTTCAGTGTGGAGAAGAGGAGGCTGAGGGAGACCTTGCTCTCTGCAGCTTCCTGAGAGGAGGCTGCAGTGAGATTGGTCTCTTCTCTCCTTCTATCACTTAGATACTAGGGAGGAGATGGCCTGGAGTTGTTCTCTGCAACTCCTTGAAAAGAGGTTGAAGTGAGGTGGGGGTTGGTCTTCTTTTTTCTGGTATCAGTTGATAGAAGAAGAGGAGATGGCCTGAAACTGCCAGGGAAGGTGGAGGTTAGGAAAAATGTCTTTACTTCATGGGTGGTCAGGGATTGAAACAGGCTGCCCAGGGAGGTGGTGGAGTCCCCATCCCTGGAGGTGTTCCAGAAATGTTTGGCCATGGCACTTGGGGACATGGTTTGGTGACCATGGTGGGGTTGGGTTGATGCTTGGACTCCTTGATCTTAGAGGTCTGTTGCAACCAAAACAATTCTGTGGTTCTTTGTGACTGAGTTTCCAGGGGTATGAATGGGAGAGAGGATTGCTCCACTCTCATCTCATGGCAGTTAATGCTTACTAACATTCCATCTGCCACCTGCTACTGAAAAGATATCTTCCAGACCTGGGAGCACCTGCTCTCAGGGTTAGAAGACACCACAGAGCAAATCCTTCTGTACCTAGAGAGACTCCTTTGAAGATATTGCTGTTTTGGAAGATGTTGGAGAGTTTGCCATCAGGCACCAGCTCTGGCAGACTGTTTTAATGCAGAGTCACAGAATGGTAGGGGTTGGATGGGACCTCCAGAGATCATCCAGTCCAATGCCTCTGCCAGAGCAGGATCACTTAGAGCAGGTTATAAGGGAATGCATTCAGGAGGGTTATGAAAGTCTCCAGAGGAGGAGAGTCCACAAGCTCCCTGTGAGATATTTGCATTGCTTTGAGGTAGGCAAGTAAACAGATAAAATAGAAAGAAGAACCAGGGTTCAGTGTTCTACAAGTAGCTTACTTTGGGTTGTATCCTTTCACAAAGATCTTTACTCCCTGTCAAGGAAAGGAAGGGGATGTGTCTCGGTCCGGAGAGGGGAAAGGAGACTCAGTTCCTTTGAATATCCCTGTGTTGTGAAATTAGAGGCACAAGCAAGGCCAAAATATCAACAGCTAGACTATTTATTGCATAAATAAAATGGAAATAAGAAGGGGAGAGGGAGAGAGAGAAGAGGAAAGGAATTATATTACCACACTCCCCACCCCCCCCCCTCCTCCCCCCCCAAGACAGTTTGAGTCTGTGGAGGAAAGGTGCTGCAGGAGGTGCTGGGTTTGTAGAGAAATGGTGCTGAGGCTTTGGCTGGAGAAGAGATGAGGTCCACTGGGCAGCCTGGGTCAGCTCCATGAGTTGCAGCAGGCGGGACTCAGGACATGGAGAGAGAGTTCAGTCTGCTTCCTTCCTCCTTGGCGACATGATCCTTCTGCGTTTTTCTTCTCCTGAGCCAGTAGTGGTCAAGCCTTTTATACAGTTTTTAGTCCTTAGGTATGTGTCCAAGCATTGTCCCTCAGGAATTCAGGAGCCAGGAAATCCTCCTTAGGTAAATATCCAGGTATCGTTCCCCAGGAAATCTTTCTGTGCATTCCTGTGTGTTTAGGCAGGGGTCTAGATGGAGGCGGGGGGGGGGGGGGGGGCTCCAACTTCCCCTTCTCCATCTAACCCTAACCTGCCCACACACCCATTACACATCAGGGAGGTCATTGTGCCCCTGTACTCTGCATTGGTTAGGCCACACCTTGAGTACTGTGTCCAGTTCTGGGCCCCTCAACTTAGGAAGGACATTGAGACACTTGAACGTGTCCAGAGAAGAGCAACAAGGCTGGGGAGAGGCCTTGAGCACAGCCCTGTGAGGAGAGGCTGAGGGAGCTGGGGTTGTTTAGCCTGGAGAAGAGAAGGATCAGGGGTGACCTCATTGCCCTCTACAACTACCTGAAAGGTGGTTGTAGACAGGAAGGGGTTGGTGTCTTCTCCCAGGCAAGCAGCACCAGAACAAGGGGACACAGTCTCAAGCTGTGCCAGGGGAGGTTTAGACTCGAGGTGAGGAGAAAGTTCTTCACTGAGCGAATCGTTCATCATTGGAATGTGCTGCCCAGGGAGGTGGTGGAGTCACCGTCCCTGGAGGTGTTCAAGGGGAGATTGGACGTGGCACTTGGTGCCATGGTCTAGTTGTGAGGTCTGTTGGGACAGGTTGGACTTGATGATCCTTGGGGTCTCTTCCAGCCTTAGTTATACTGTGATACTGTGAAACAGGTGGTGAGTCCATTGTCTCACCATCCTCCCTTCCTGAGGGTATCTGGTAGCTGGAAATGATCTTGTCCTGAAGGCGTGGTGGTTGGGTCCTTGGGCTGTTGTTGTAGGCCAGCTGCAGTCCAGTGTTATCATGATGCAATCGCAAGGAGATTTGCATGCAAGATTGGTAGACAGGATTCCTACATGATCCTTGCACCTTCTTTCCAGTGGCTCTGCCCAACAACATATTGTCTGGGCAAGCAGCAAGTGATTTTATCTTTGTTGAGTCACACAAGGAGGGACAAGTAGTATCTCACAGGATGTTGGAGATGCAGTTTGATTTCTCACCATCCTATAACCTGAGAGGCTTCCAAGCCACAGAGTTTTGGTATTGCTCCCACACTTTGGAGTGCCTGGTTGCAGAGTTTCATTGTAGTGTGGAGAGGAGAAGGCTGAGAGGAGATCTGAGCAGTGTTTCCAAACATCTGAAGGGTGGGTGCCAGGAAGGGGCCAGGCTCTGTTCAGTGGTGTGCTGTGGTGGGACAAAGAGCAGTGGATACAAACTGGAGCACAGGAGGTTCCACCTCAACAGGAGGCAGAACTTCTTCCTTCTAAGGGTGACAGAGCCTTGGAGCAGGCTGCCCAGAGAGGTTTTGGAGTCTCCTGCTTTGGAGGTTTTCAAGATCCCTCTGGATGTGTTCCTGGGTGACCTGCCCTGGGTGCCCCTGCTCTTGCAGGGGGTTTGGATTTGTTCATCTCCAGAGGTCCCTTCCAGCAGCTACCATTGTGTGATTTGTTCTATCCAAGTGCTGCAGCTCATCTCCAAATTTAGACCCTTGCAAAACTCCTCTGGACAGTTGAGGAGAGTTTTAGCCTACTGGAGTGAGCTGCTCTGTCTCAGCTGGGATGAGATCCAGGCATTTCCCTCGGAATGACCTGGAGATGAAGCCAGGGAGCCAACTGGAAGGTGCCCAAAGCCAATTCCACATTCCATTCTTCCATGAGATTACACAAGAAGCAGCTTCACCTCAAACACTTGAAAGGCTTTGTTGGATTGAGGTTGGGGTTGGGGGTTTTTTTAGCTCAATGGAGAGCTTGGAAATTTGTTGCTTTCCTTTCTGACTTTGACTGAAGTTAGGCTTTGAAATCTCCACAGTAGTGGAAAAAAAACCACCCCAAAACCTAGAGGAACTAGAAGCATTTCCTGGATCACTGAGCCATTGCCCTGACTTCTCAGGCTGTGCAGCTGACAGACCTGTGTGAAAGAAAGATTTCCATCCTTCACCCAGCTCTGCCCAGGAGCAGTTCTAGGTTCTGGCTCGCTTCTAATGAAACGTGGTCGGGAGTCGTGAGAGAGCCATCGATCCTTCAGCTCCTTGCTTGGTGCCAGGGAAAAAGCTGTAAAGCATCAGGCAAACATAAAAAGGAATCAGTGAAAAGGTGAGGAGGAGGCTGGTGTCACAGTGAGCTATCACCTTGATGCTGTTAGCTGGGATGAGACATCGGTGTTCTGCTGCTTCTGCTGCTGAAAGGATTCTGGCTGGTAATGGGTTTGGTCCCCGAGGGCCAGAGCAGAGCAGCTGAGACAACATTTAATCCAGCAGATGAAGGTACAGCAAATGCCACAGGCAGTGTTCAATTTTGTGTGTTAGCAGCAAGGGATAGACATTTAAAAAGTGGAGAAATGGCAACCTTGTGTGATGGGATGTGATGGGAAATCATGGCATTTGTCCTGAGCTGGCCTCTTAGGCAGTAACTCTGCTTTCTGCTGCTGCTCCTGTCTGATGGAGAAAAAGAAATGGGTGGTACAAGCATAGAATCACAGAGTGGGTTGGGTTGGAAGGGACCTTAAAGATCAGATAGTTCCAGCTCCCCTGCCATGGGCAGAGACAGCTTCCTCTAGCCCAGGCTGCTCAGGGCCTCATCCAGCCTGGCCTTGAACAGCTCTAGGGAGGAGGCAGCCACAGCCTCCCTGGGCAACCTGCTCCAGTGTCTCATCAGCCTCACTGGAAAGAATTTCTTCCTAAGCTGCAGTCTTATGTCTCCCACAAAACATAACTAGAAGGGTATTGTAGGAGGTCACAGAATCAGAGACTGTTAGGGGTTGGAAGGAACCTCAGAAGGTCATCAAATCCAACTCCCCTGCCAGGGCAGGAACACCCAGGGCAGGTCACACAGGAGCACATCCAGGTGGGGTTTGAAAGTCTTCAGAGAAGGAGACTCCACAACCTCTCTGGGCAGCCTGCTCCAGGGCTCAGCACCTTCACAGGGACAAAGTGTTCCCTTCTGTTCCCCTGGCACCTCCTCTGCTCCAGCTTGCAGCCCTTGCCCCATGCACTGTCCTTGGACATCCCAGAGCAGAGCCTGGCTCCAGCCCTGCACATCTTTATCCCCAGCAATGAGGGCAGCCCTCAGGCTCCTCTGCTCCCAGCTCCCTCAGCCTGGCCCCACAGGGAGATGTTCCACTGCCTGCAGCAGCTCTGTGGCTCTCACCACTGAGAAGAGCCCAGCCTCATCCTGATGGCTCAACCCATAAGATCTGCAGTGGAAGACCTCTGAAGACTTGGGTTGTTGAGCTACAACATCATTATCCTTTACCTACAGAAAGAGTCAGGGTCATGCTCTAAACAGAAACCTGCAGTTCTTCCTCTCTTTTTGCTACACAGAGCCATGGAATGGTCTGGGTTGGGAAGGGACCTCCAAGGTCATCCAGTCCAGCCCTCCCCAGTAGTCAGCAGGGACACCCTCAACTAGATCAGGTTGCTAAGAGTCCCCAGCAATGAGGTCATCTGTGGGCATCAGAGAGAAGCTGATGTTTAGTGCTGAGGGCCTTCCTTCTAAAGCAGGAGGAGAGTTGCAGAAGGAAGCTCCAAGGATGCTGATCAGTCTTGCACAGTGCATTGGCAAACCAGGGATAAGAGCTCCAACTGCAGCAGAGTACAAACCACTTACATTTGAGTTTTTCTTTGTTTTTTTAGCCCTCTGCTAGCTTTAGGAACTTGAAGCATCTGAAATCTGAGAGTGGTTATCAGGAGAAGGAATTAAATCAGAGTTATTTCAATGGTTCATTCCTCAAAGGGACAAAGAGAAACCTAAACCTTCCTTTTCTTTCCATTAACTGTGTGTACAGACAACACACACTGAGATCTGTGTCCTGTCAGCCATCCTGGCTGCTGAGCTGTGTGCTTAAAGGTCCAAAGAGCTGTTCCTGAACACCTTCAGGAGCAGAGTCAGCAGAGAAGAATTCATGAATCACCTGAAATACTTAGCCTTGCAGAGAGGAAATTTCTTCCCTTACATCTCGACCTGACACTGCAACTGGTGGCCCAGGGAGGGAGCTGAGGCTCCATCCCTGATGATATTCAAGGTCAGGCTTGACAAGGCTCTGAGTAACCTGATCTTGTGGAGAATGTCCCTGCTCAGTGCAGGGGAGTTGGACTGGATGACCTTTGGAGGTCCCTTCCAACCCAGGCTACTTCATGACTCTATATCTACGTGGGGCTAACCTGTAGTGTTACTGAGGTTACTGAGCTGTGTTGCTGCTAGCCTGAGGATCCCTCCAGTGCACAGCACTGCATGCTGTAGAGTAGAATAGAATTAACCAGGTGGGAAAAGACCTCAGAGATCCTCAAGTCCAACCTATCACCCAACACAATCTAATCTACTAAACCATGGCACCAAGCACCCCATCAAATCTCTTCCTAAACACCTCCAGGGATGGGGACTCCACCACCTCCCTGGGCAGCACATTCCAATGGCCAGTCTCTCTTGCTGGGAAGAACTTTTTCCTAACATCCAGCCTAAACCTCCCCTGGCACAGCTTGAGACTGTGTCCTCTTGGTTCTGGTGCTGGGTGCCTGGGAGAAGAGACCAACCCCCACCTGGCTACAACCTCCCTTCAGGGAGTTGTAGAGAGCAAGAAGGTCTCTCCTGAGCCTCCTGTTCTGCAGGCTAAGCAACCCCAGCTCCCTCAGCCTCTCCTCACAGGGCTGTGCTCCAGACCCCTCCCCAGCTTTGTTGCCCTTCTCTGGACACCTTCCAGCAACTCAACATCTTTCCTAACCTGAGGGGCCCAGAACTGGACACAGGACTCAAGGTGTGGTTTGGTATTGCACAGCTCAGGTGCTGGAGCAGATCCACTGAAGGGCAGTGAATTTGGTGAGGGATTTGGAGAGCAGATCTTATGAGGACAGGCTGAGGGAACTGGGGTTGTTTGGTCTGGAGAGGAGGAGGCTGAAGTGAGACCTCATTTCTCTCTACAGCTTCCTGAGAGGAGGTTGGAGTGAGGCTGGTGTTGGCCTCTTCTCCCAAGTGCCTGAGAATAAGACAAGAGGAAATAGTCCCAGGTTGCACCAGGGAAGGTTTAGGTTGGGTATGAAGAACAATTTCTTTGCTGCAAGAGTGGTCAGGGATTGGCTGCCCAGGCAGATGGTGGAGTCCCCATCCCTGGAAGTGTTCAAAGCATGAGTAGCTGTGGCACTTCAGGACATGGTCTGGTGCTCATGGAGGTGTTGGGTAAAAGGTTGGACTTGAGGATCTTGGAGATCTTTTCCAAACTTAGTGATTCTATGATGATTAATTGCTTGCTGCTGAGAAACTTAACAGCCATTCTGGCCAAAAGCAGCGGGAAATGATGTCCTTAACAAAGATAATGAGTGTCAGAGGTGGCCAAAAAGGTTTTTTTCCTCCCTGGATCAGTTGCCAGATTCCCATGCTCTTGGAAGCATCATTCAGTGGTGGTTTCTCTGCCTAATGGTTGAGAAATCTGCTTGTTCTGGCAAGCTGCTGGAGAGATCAGTGCTTGGTTCTTAAACTGATCAGCTCCCTCTGAACTGTTAGAATCTGGGAGTTCCTGTGTCCAAGTTTGCCCCAACCCCAGAAGGGAAGGTAGCAGACACAGAGGCCAGAAGGATGCACAGAGATTTTGCCAGGCAGGGGCTGGAGTACACCTTAGGAATCAGTCTGCAAGGCCTGGTTGGACAGGAGCCTGAGCAACCTGGGCTAGTGGAGGTGTCCCTGCCCATGGCAGGGGGCTTAGGAGTTTGGAATGGAATGGAATGGAATGGACCAGGTTGGAAGAGACTTTTGAGATCATCAAGTCCAACCTATCATCCAACACCATCTAATCGACTAAACCATGGCACCAAGCACACTATCAAGTCTCCTCCTAAACACCTCCAATGATGGTGACTCCACCACCTCCCTGGGCAGCACATTCCAATGGCCAACAACACTTTCTGTGTAGAATTTCTTCCTAACATCCAGCCTAAACCTCCCCTGGCACAGCTTGAGACTGCGTCTTCTTGTTCTGCTGCTGCTTGCCTGGGAGAAGAGACCAACCCCCACCTGGCTACAACCTCCCTTCAGGGAGTTGTAGAGAGCAAGAAGGTCTCCCCTGAGCCTTCTCTTCTCCAGGCTAAGCAACCCCAGCTCCCTCAGCCTCTCCTCACAGGGCTGTGCTCCAGACCCCTCCCCAGCTTTGTTGCCCTTCTCTGGACATGTTCAAATGTCTCAATGTCCTTCTTGAACTGAGGGGCCCAGAACTGGACACAGTACTCGAGGTGTGGCCTAACCAGTGCAGTGTACAGGGGCAGAATGACCTCCCTGCTTCTGCTGGCCATGCTGTTCTTGATCTAGGCCAGGATGCCATTGGCCCTCTTGGCTGCCTGGGCACACTGCAGGCTCATGTTCAGAAGGTCTCTTCCAACCCAGCCCATTCTATGATTCTGTGACTCCTCCTATATCTACTTTACCATCAGTTATGTCAGCAGCACCTCGTGGGCCAGCTCCATCAGCTGCCTCTAAGGACAGCATCTAAACCTATTGCTTGTTCTCTTCTGGTGGGTACTGTGAGCTTGGGTAATGCTCTGAGAAAGCAAGCTGGCACTGAAATAAAAGTCAACCTCAGGTCCCCTGGCAAATGAAGGACTCCAAGGTGTTGATACACAGGATGACAGTGCTGTCATCATTCAATCACAGACTGGCTCAGGTTGGAGGGGACCCTCAGAGATGATCGATTCCAGCCCCCCTGCCATGGGCAGGGATTGCCTCTCAACAAGGCAGTGGTTTAATGCAGCTATTCCTTGGATATGAGGACAGATGAACATTTCCTGCTCCTGAACAAGGTTCCTCAGAACTTATCATGAAGCTCTCTGGTTTTTATTCATTAGCTCACCCACACTTTTGTCTTATGGCATTGGCTTCTGTTTTGATTTTCAAGTATTTATTGGAAGCAACTTGCTGCAAACAAGGTCAAAGGAGAAGGAAGTAGAGCAGAGTCTGGGGGAACCTTAGAGCTGCCTGCCAGGACCTGAAGGGATCCTCCAGGAAGGCAGCAGGGAGACTTTTCCTGAGGCTGTCTAGAGCCAGGACAAGGGGGAATGGCTTGAAGCTGAGGCAGAGCAGGGTTAGACTGGAGCTGAGGAGGAAGTTCTTCAGCATGAAGGTGATGAGACTCTGGAACAGGCTGCCCAGGGAGGCTGTGGATGTCTCCTGCCCAGAGATGTTCAAGGGCAGGTTGGATGAGGGTTTGAGCAGCTGAGTCTAGCTGAGAGCTGTCATTGCCCATGGCAGGGAGGTTGGAGGAGATGATCTCTGAGGTCCCTCCCAACCTGAGCCGTTGCATGACTTGCAGGCTTGGGTTCTGTGGACACATTTCTGTGGCTCTGCTGAATCGCAGCCTTTAGGTGGCAGCATTTGAGAAGTTGTGGGCTTGGCACCCTCTGGACTGCAACTCATGGGCTAGCATTGCAAACAGAGAGGACCAGGCTTGTAGGTACTCTGCTCTGTGTGCAAGTCACAGCAAGGCTGGTTTGGGAGCATTCAAAAAGTGTGTGTGTGGGGGGGAAGTGTTAGGGGATGCCTGGTGATGGCTTCTGAATGTTTCTGCTTTCATTTCTGCTGCCTGATATCAAGGAGATGTGTGCATCTCCACTGAAATGTCTCTGTGCATAGCCTTTGGTGATGCTTGAAGCAAAATGGAAGCAGTTGTTCTGCTTTACTGAGGGTGGAACCCTCTGCTCCATTCCTGGATCCTCTCCTTTTTAGTTCTGTTTTCTTTGTGTTAAAGAAAACTTCTGCTTAGGAAACAAGGACAAGGCTAGAATCTTGCATCTGGGAAAGAACAGCCTCAGGGACCAGTACAGGCTGGGGGTTGATTTGTTGGAGAGAAGCTCTGGGGATAAGGACCTGGGAGTCCTGGTGTACAAGAGGATGCCCAAGAGCCAGCAATGTGCCCTCGTGGCCAAGAAGGCCAAGGGCAGCCTGGGGGGATTAGAAGGGCTGTGGTTAGTAGATGAGGAGAGGTTTTCCTCCCTCTCTGATCTGCCCTGGTGAGGCCATATCTGGAACATAAGGTCCAGTTCTGGGCCCCTCAGTTCAAGCAGGACCTCAGGGAACTGCTTAAGAGAGTCCAGAGCAGAGCCACAGAGCTGCTGCGGGCAGTGGAACATCTCCCTGTGAGGCCAGACTGAGAGAGCTGGGAGCAGAGGAGCCTGAGGGCTGCCCTCATTGCTGGGGATAAAGATGTGCAGGGCTGGAGCCAGGCTCTGCTCAGGGATGTCCAAGCACAGCACAAGGGGCAAGGGCTACAAGCTGGAGCAGAGGAGGTGCCAGGGGAACAGAAGGGAAAACTTTCTCCCTGTGAGGGTGGCAGAGCCCTGGAGCAGGCTGCCCAGAGAGGTGGTGGAGTCTCCTTCTCTGGAGACTTTTAAAGCCCACCTGGATGTGTTCCTGTGTGACCTGCTCTGGCAGGGGGGTTTGGACTGGGTGATCTCTGAAGGACCTTCCCAACCCATACCATTCTGTGCTGCTGTTACCCTTCTGCTGCTTTGTGGACAAGCCTCATTCAGAGCCAGTGGCTTTAATTATTTTTAGCTTCATTTACTAAGTAAGCTAAAATGAATTAGGACCAACCACTTGAATTGGACATGAATAATTTAGTCCAGCAATTTCAGTGAAGTGCTTTCCTAGTCATTCAATGAGCTGTCTGCAGCCTGGCATCTAGACTGTTTAATGACCACTGGCTTTGGGTAGCAGGAGACACAGTCTGCTTGTCCTTCCCATTTGCATCTGCAACCACTAAAGCAATCTAAATGAAGTTGAGAAGTGATTTTCTTTTTTTCTAGAGTGGTTGTTCCCCCCCTCTCTCCCTCCCCCCTTCCCCAGTGATTAATATGTGATATCCTAGATGTGCACTTAACTAAGCCTGGCATGCCTGGAGAGACCTGCTGCACACTAATGAATAATTAATTGGGGTTTAAAAGCCAACGTTTTTGTGCCACTGGATATCATACTTCACAATTGCTCTGCAGGAGGTTCAGCAAGGCAAAGTGCAGGGTCCTGCAGCTGGGTCAGGCCAACCCCAGGCACAAAGCCAGGCTGGGGGCAGAGTGGGTTGAGAGCGGCCCTGGACAAAGAGGCTTGGGGATGTTGGGTGCTGAGCAGCCCCCCAAGAGCCAGCAGTGCCCTCCTGCAGCCCAGCAGGCAGCTGTGTGCTGGACTGCAGCCAGAGCAGTGTGGGCAGCAGGGCAGGAGAGGGGATGCTGCCCCTGGGCTCTGCTCAGACCTCTCCTCCAATCCTGCCTCCAGTTCTGGTGTCCCCAGCAGGAGAAGGACACAGAGCTGCTGGAGGGAGTCCAGAGGAGGCCACAAAGATGATCCCAGGGCTGGAGCAGCTCTGCTGTGAGGCCAGGCTGAGGGAGCTGGGGGTGCTCAGCCTGGAGAGGAGAAGGCTCCAGGGGGACCTCAGAGCTGCCTGCCAGGACCTGAAGGCATCCTGCAGGAAGGCTGCAGAGAGACTTCTGCTGAGGGTGTCTGGAGACAGGACAAGGGGGAATGGTTTGGAGCTGAGGCAGAGCAGGGGCAGAGTGGAGCTGAGGAAGAAGTTGTTCAATAGGAGGGTGGTGAGACTCTGGCACAGGCTGCCCAGGGAGGTTGTCTGCCTCCTGCCTTGGGGTGTCCAAGGCCAGGCTGGATGAGGCCTTGAGCAGCTGAGTCTAGCTGAGAGGTGTCATTGCTCATGGCTGGGAGGTTGGAGTAGATGGTCTCTGAGGTCTCTTCCAACCTGGGCCATTCTGTGGTTGTATGAATTTCATATTTGCTGCTAGCACATGCTGTTAGCAGAAGAGAACACACAGTCCCCCATTTGGAGAGAAAGCTGGGATGGTAAAGCCCAATGGCATTGTGATGAGGAGCAGTGAGACCAGGAGGATGAGAGCTGCGTTACCTATTGGGATGGCAGCCTGCAGACTTTGCAAGCCAGGTGGTCACACTGAGGTGCACACAGGAGGCCATCAATATGCACAGGAGGTGCTTTCCCTGTAATTTAGATGGTAGCTCCTCAGAGAACGAGCTTGACAGTGATGGCTTCATTGTGGTGTGGAATCTGCAGTGTCTTGACTTCTCTGGCATTGTGAAAGGCAGAGGAGCACAGAGTGCAGATGAGGAACCCCTCTAGGAAGTAGCAGTAAAGAAGCTACAGCATTCAGCTGCAGCATCTGCAGTGCCTGTGGGTGCTCACACAGCGATCACACTGCCACTCATGGACTCCTGGGATGGGTTGGGAGGGAAGTCATTCTGCCCCTGTGCTCAGCACTGGCCAGGCCACACCTTGAGTCCTGTGTCCAGTTCTGGGATCTCTCAATTTATGAAGGACATTGAGACTCCTGAATGTGTCCAGAGAAGGGCAACAGGGCTGAGGAGTGCCACAGCCAATCCCCTCCTGAACACCTCCAGGGATGGGGACTCCACCACCTCCCTGAGCAGCACATTCCAATGGCCAACAACTCTCTCTGGGAAGAACTTTCTCCACACCTCCAGCCTAAACTTCCCCTGGCACAGATTGAGACTGTGTCCTCTTGTTCTGGAGCTGGGTGCCTGGGAGAAGAGACCAACCCCCACCTGGCTACAACCTCCCTTCAGGGAGTTGGAGAGAGCAAGAAGGTCTCCCCTGAGCCTCCTCTTCTCCAGGCTAAGCAACCCCAGCTCCCTCAGCCTCTCCTCACAGGGCTGTGCTCCAGACCCCTCCCCAGCCTTGTTGCCCTTCTCTGGACACCTTCAAGAGCCTCAATGTCCTTCTTAAACTGAGGGGCCCAGAACTGGACACAGGACTCAAGGTGTGGCCTAACCAGTGCTGAGCACAGGGCACAATGACTTCCCTGCTCCTGCTGGCCACACTGTTCCTGATGCAGGCCAGGATGCCATTGGCCTTCTTGGTCACCTGGGCACACTGCAGGCTCATGTTCAGCCTACTATCAACCAGTACCCCCAGGTCCCTTTCTGCCTGGCTGCTTTCCAGCCACTCCAACCCCCAGCCTTTATTCAAAGGGCAGGCAGAGCTCTCCTCCAGAGCTTGAGTGGTCTGCCAGCCTCTAGGTGAAGACTGCTGCAGTCACCAGGTTCTCAAGTCCATAATTTGTGAAGAAGAAAAGGTCTGGCTGTGGTTCTCCAGTGACAGAGACAGATCTCCAGATCCCTGCTGTGCTCCAATTGATCAGACCTGAATAAAACATATCTACCACTGGCCCTCTAACGAGCACCCTACAGGCCTCATCTGTCACTGGGTATTCATATCAAAGTGACCTCACAGTGATGTACAAGCAGAAGATGCTCAGGGAGCATTTTATTGATGATCAAGGAAAAATGTCCTCCCAGGCTGTCAGGGGCCAGAGAACAAGCTCCTGGAGGGCAGGCTGGCACTCAGCCATCAGCCTCCTTGTGCTGAGTCCCCTGGCACGAGAGGATCGCAGGTCAGTGACTGGAGCAAGCAGGAGCCTGGAGACAAGCACTCCTTCCATCATAAACCAGTCCAACAACAGCATTGGGAGACATCCCACTGGAAAGGTTAGGAGGATGCAGAGCTCCTTCTTGGGAGCAAAATCTGAACAAGCAGAAATGTTGTTGTATCCTACACCAGGTCAGGACACCTAACATCCAGCCTAAACCTCCCCTGCTGCAGCTTGAGACTCTTTAAGGGCAACAAAGCTGGGGAGGGGTCTGGAGCACAGCCCTGTGAGGAGAGGCTGAGGGAGCTGGGGTTGCTTAGCCTGGAGAAGAGGAGGCTCAGGGGAGACCTTCTTGCTGTCTGCAACTCCCTGAAGGGAGGTTGTAGCCAGGTGGGGGTTGGTCTCTTCTCCCAGGCAAGCAGCAGCAGAACAAGAGGACACAGTCTCAAGCTGTGCCAGGGGAGGTTTAGGCTGGATGTTAGGAAGAAATTCTTCCCAGAAAGAGAGATTGGCCATTGGAATGTGCTGCCCAGGGAGGTGGTGGAGTCATCATCCCTGGAGGTGTTTAGGAAGAGCCTGGATGAGGCACTTGGAGCCATGGTTTAGTTGTTAGATGGTGTTGGGTGATAGGTTGGACTTGATGATCTCAAAGGTCTTTCCCAGCCTCTTCTTTTCTCTTCTCCCCTCCCTTCCCCTCCCTTCCCCTCCCTTCCCCTCCCTTCCCCTCCCTTCCCCTCCCTTCCCCTCCCTTCCCCTCCCTTCCCCTCCCTTCCCCTCCCTTCCCCTCCCTTCCCCTCCCTTCCCCTCCCTTCCCCTCCCTTCCCCTCCCTTCCCCTCCCTTCCCCTCCCTTCCCCTCCCTTCCCCTCCCTTCCCCTCCCTTCCCCTCCCTTCCCCTCCCTTCCCCTCCCTTCCCCTCCCTTCCCCTCCCTTCCCCTCCCTTCCCCTCCCTTCCCCTCCCTTCCCCTCCCTTCCCCTCCCTTCCCCTCCCTTCCCCTCCCTTCCCCTCCCTTCCCCTCCCTTCCCCTCCCTTCCCCTCCCTTCCCCTCCCTTCCCCTCCCACTTGATGTGATTTGAGGAATGTTCCTTTTTCAGCAGCTTTATGGACTGGGATGAGCACTGTCCACAGCTGCTTATCATATTTAGTTGTTTGCCTTTGAAAGGCTGAGGTCAGTGGCATGAAGTTTAACAAAGCCAAGTGCTGGGTCCAGCCCTTGGGTCACAACAACTCCATGAACGCTCCAGGCTTGGAGCAAAGTGGCTGGAAAGCTGCCCAGTGGGAAAGGACCTGGTGTTGCTGTTTGGCAGCTGGCTGAGCATGAGCCAGCAGTGTGCCCAGGTGGCCAAGAAGGCCAAGGGCATCCTGGCCTGCATCAGGAATAATGTGAGCAGGAGTTGGGAAACGATTGTGCCACACTCCAGCCCCTCAGTGTCCTTCCTGCAGACTACCAATACAGGAGGTTGTATGTTAACATTCAATGACTTAGTTTTAGGCCAAATATTTCCCCCTAAGCTCATTGCTGCTTCTAAGTTTGGGTTTAGTTGGGGTGGGTTGGTTGGTTGGGTTTTGGGGTTGGGCTTGAGGGGGATGGTTGTTTGTTTTGGGGGTGGGTGTTTGCTTTGTTTGGGGGTTTTGGGGGGCTGACTTTTAATGTGGGGGTGTTTTTTTAAACATGACATTCCATGGCAGCAGGAAATGGCACCATCTGTTCCATGGCCTAACCTCTGTAGATGTGCTCTCATGTGGCACCAAGCCCTCCTTCCCAGAGACAGATCCTGTGCACCCAGCCTGTCCTTCTGAGATGTTTTACATATGTTAGCATGTGGCCATTTGGATAACCACGGCCTGCATCAGTGCCTTCTGCAGTTAGCTGGGGAAATAAAACTGCTCTGACTGCAGATCTAACAACCTCAGGGCTCCAGAGCCAGTTCTGGCACAGAGCACTGCAGTTCACTCAAGCTCTGCAGACCATTGCTGCAGCACTTGCAAAACCTTCATTAAAACTAATGGAGTGAGGAGAGGCTGACAGAGCTGGGGCTGTGCAGCCTGGAGGAGGCTGCCAGGGGAATCTTATTAATGCACACAAATACCTGAGGGGTGGCTGTCAGGAAGATGGGGCCAGACTCTTCTCAGTGGTCCCCACGGACAGGACAAGAGGTAAAGGTCATGAACTTGAGAAAGAACTGTGTTTGAGGGTGGTGGAGTGCCCCAGTTTGGTAGTGGAGCCTCCTTTCTGGGAGGCTTTCAGAGCTTGTCTACTCCAAGTGATTCTGCTCTGGCAGGGAAGTTGGACTCAATTATCATCTCCTTTTCCTCTTCCTCCTGCTCCTTTTCTTCCTCCTCCTCTTCTCCTTTTTATCTTCTTTTCCTGTTCCTCTTCTCCTTCTCCTTTTCCTGTTCCTCCTCTTCTCCTTCTCCTTTTCCTGTTCCTCTTTTTCCCCCCTCCTTCTCCTGTTCCTCTTTTTTCCCCCTCCTTCTCCTGTTCCTCTTTTTCCCCCCTCCTTCTCCTGTTCCTCTTTTTCCCCCCCTCCTTCTCCTGTTCCTCTTTTTCCCCCCCTCCTTCTCCTGTTCCTCTTTTTTCCCCCCTCCTTCTCCTTTTCCTCCTCCCTCTCTCCTCCTCTGCTGTCCACACAGCTCAGCAGCTCTCCATGCTGACTGTGTACAAACAGCCAGCTTTGTGCTACCAGAAAGGATACAAATGTCATGTGCCAAATTCACATCCAGTGGCAGTTCCTCCATTTTTTCATTCTTCTTCTCTCAAAACAGTTTAGCAGACTTAAACAAGGACAGGGAAGTGCTCTTAAACAGACAGGCAAGATCATTTAGCCCCAGCCAGTAGCTTCATCATTCTAACCAACCCAAACCCCTCCCCACCCTGGGTTTAACTGTGCTGTCAGGAGAGTTGGCAGCACCTATTATCTAAAGCATCAATTCTTGTGCCTTCCCTTCAAACAGCTTGAGAAGCTTTCACAGGCTGTAAGCTTCCCCATCATAAATCCAGAGGTAATTCATCTCCAGTTGTAATTAGTGCTGCTATCCTATAGAAGAGATCAGGCAACCAGCTGCAGGGATGTGTGCAGTGAAGAGTTGCAGGGCAAGGCAACAGTGGAGGCGTCCTGCTGCATCCTGCAGAGGAGGGCCAGGAAAGTGATCAGAGAGTTGGAGCAGCTCTGCTATGAGGCCAGGCTGAGGGAGCTGGGGTTGTGCAGCCTGGAGAGGTAGAAGGCTCCAGGGAGACCTAATAGAAGCCTGCCAGTACCTGAAGGAGGCTACAAGAAGGCTGCAGAGGGACTGTTTGCAAAGGGCTGCAGGGACAGGATGAGAGTCAGTGGTTTGAAATGAGAGCAGAGCAGATTGAGATTGGATGTGAGGAACAAGTTCTGCACCAGGAGGCTGCTGGAACACTGCAACAGGTTGCCCAGGGAGGTGGTTGAAGCCACATACCTGGGGATATTCAAGATGAGGCTGGACAGGGCTCTGGGCAACCTGATCTGGTTGTGGATGTCAGATTGGAGTGGATGAGCTTTGGAGATCCCTTCCAACCCAACCTATTCTATTCTGTAAGAACAGCTTAGAAAGTTTCAGTTTATCCTCAGTCATCTTCTCTTGAGTTGTAAAGGGACAGAGCAATAAAGAAATAG
Organism: Dryobates pubescens; assembly: GCF_014839835.1. Classification (NCBI taxonomy): domain Eukaryota; kingdom Metazoa; phylum Chordata; class Aves; order Piciformes; family Picidae; genus Dryobates; species Dryobates pubescens. The sequence continues at coordinate 6,318,225 of NC_071613.1, forward strand.
ATCTTGGCTCATGTGCAATCTAGAGGGAGCTTGCTGCAGAGTTCAGGAAAAACAAGGTTGTCTGTAAAAAGCTGCTGCAATTCTGAGCTACCTCCTGGCCTGGCTAATACTGGAGCAATAGAATCATGGAATCAAGAAGGTTGGAAAAGACCTCAGAGATCATCAAGTCCAACCTACCACTCAACATCTCAGGATTGCTAAACCATGCCACATCCAGTCTCTACTTAAACACCTCCAGGGATGGGGACTCCACCACCTCCCTGGGCAGCACATCCCAATGGCCAACAACTCTCTCTGGGAAGAACTTTCTCCTCACCTCCAGCCTAAACCTCCCCTGGCACAGCTTGAGACTGTGTCCTCTTGTTCTGGTGCTGCTTGCCTGGGAGAAGAGGCCAGCCCCTACCTGGCTACAACCTCCCTGCAGGGAGTTGTAGAGAGAGCAATACTTCAGTTAATCAACCACATGACTGAAGCAAAAGGGCCTAATGCAGATGGAACAAAGATGGTGAGATTTCAAGCAGCTGCGAAGATAGCCAAATATTCTGATGCTGATCCTGGGAGGTAAATCTTTAAAGGCTGGGCATGAATAAATGATTGTAGGAGAACCATTAAAATGCTGAGCCAGCACCAGAACAAGAGGACACAGTCTCAAGCTGCGCCAGGGGAGGCTTAGGCTGGCGGTTAGGAGGAAATTCTGCACAGAGAGAGTGAGTGCCCATTGGAATGGGCTGCCTGGGGAGGTGGTGGAGTCACCATCATTGGTGGTGTTCAGGTGGAGACTTGATAGTATGCTTGGTTGCATGGTTTAGTTGATTAGGTGGTGTTGGATGATAGGTTGGACTTGATGATCTTGAAGGTCTCTTCCAACCTGGTTTAGTCTATCCTGTTCCATCCTATCCTATTCCATCCTATCCTATTCCATCCTATCCTATTCCATCCTATCCTATTCCATCCTATCCTATTCCATCCTATCCTATCCTATGGGAAGGCATTGAAGGCCTTTCATTATAAAAAGCCCCAACCAACCAATAATGAATAAAGGTGATCCCTTGTGTTTCCATTCAGTAATGTGTTATTGCAGCCATCAGTCTCTGGGGAGCACAGCTGGGAGTAGGAAAGCATCCTGAATTTACTGCTGAATTGAGAGCATTTTGATGTTCAACTCAATAATGTGAATTTCCTGTATCCTTTTTTTTCCTCCTTTATTGTTTGTCGTGGGGTTTCTTGCAATTCAAACGTTTTTGGATGGATTGATAGGTAAATAAAATAGGGGGAAATGTGAACTGCTGAGTTCACCAGGAACCGATGTAGGATTGGCAGGGAGTGGCCTGAGAGCAGCCCTGAAGACAAGGCTGTGGGGGTGCTGGTGGAGGAGAAGCTCAACAGGAGCCAGCAGTGAGCACTTGCAGCCCAGAGAGCCAAGCAGAGCCTGGGCTGCAGCAAGAGAAGCATAGCCAGCAGGGCCAGGGAGGGGATTCTCCCCCTCTGCTCCACTCTGCTGAGACCACAGCTGGAGCTCTGTGCCCAGTTCTGAAGCCTCTGTTACAGAAAGGATCTGGAGGTGCTGGAAAGTGTCCAGAGAAGGACCATGAGGATGAGCAGAGGGCTGGAGCTGCTCTGCTATGAGGACAGACTGAGAGAGTTGGGGTTGTTCAGTCTGGAGAAGAAAAGGCTCTGAGGACACCTAATTGTGGCCTTCCAGTATCTGCAGGGGGCTACAAGAAAGCTGGGGAGGGACATTTTAGGGTGTCAAGGAGTGATAGGACTGGGGGGATGGAACAAAACTAGAAGTGGGGAGATTTAGATTGGATGTTAGGAAGAAGTTGTTCCCCATGAGGGTGGTGAGACACTGGCACAGGTTGCCCAGGGAGGTGGTGACAGCCTCATGCCTGGAGGTTTTTGCAGCCAGGCTGGATGTGGCTGTGAGCAACCTGCTGTAGTGTGAGGTGTCCCTGCCCATGGTAGGGGGCTTGGGACTGTCTGATCCTTGAGGTCCCTTCCAACCCTAACAATTGTGTGAGTGTCTTTCCTTATTTTTATTGCAATGCAGTCTGGATTGGTATGTGAAAATAAAAGGCAGGGGGGATGGAAAAAGTGAGCTGCTGAGTGGTGGAGGTTTGTGTTTGTTGGTTGGTTACTTTTTTTCTTGCAATCCAAACCTTTTGGGGTGGATTGCTTTGTAAAACAGGATAAGGGAAAGATGTGAGCTGCTGAGTGCCTTCTGCAGCCTGGTCGTGGTAATTATCAAGTGTGTGAGATATAGCAGAGCTGTAAATGGGGGAAAGTGCAGCCTGGGCTTTCCTTCCCCCCCCTCCTTTTCCTCTCTGCCTGGTTAGCATTCTGCAAAGCACACCCCTGAAAACAAACTACCTGCTGTGGTGACATTTTCCATTCATTTGGAGCAGGTCTGAGTAACTTCACTCGATTCACAATGCTCAATTTCTCCTGCCTGGGTGTAAGATGATGAGGAACCAGGCCCAGGTTGGCAAGTAATAGAGCTTGCAGGGTTTTCAAAGCCTGGGTACATGCAGAGTGAATAAATATTACATCTTCATGAGAGTCCTCACTGACCAAACCTGGAACCAGGAGAAACAGGTTCAGATCCCACTGAAGGTAGTGGCTGGCCAAGGGAGATGCAGGGAAGCAGCAAATTACTAGGAGAAAGTCCAGCTGATCAGGGCTTGTGCTATAAATTAGGTTTTAATTAAGTAATTTCTCATTTCTAACATCATTAAAAATAGCAACAGCAGTAGGATAGAATCAGAGAATGCATTGGGTTGGAAGGGAACTCAGAGATCATCTAGTTCCAGCCCCCTGCCACGGGCAGGTACACCTTCCACTAGACCAGGTTGCTCAAGGTCTCATCCAACCTGGCCTTGAACACCCTCAGGCAGGAGGCAGCCACAGCCTCCCTGGGCAACCTTTTTCCAGAGTCTCACCACCCTGGCACTGAAGAACTTCTTCCTCAGCTCCAGTCTGACTCTGCTCTGTCTCAGCTTCAAACCATTCCCCCTTGTCATGTCTCCAGACACCCTCAGGAAAAGCCTCCCTGCAGCCTTCCTGCAGGATCCCTTCAGGTACTGGAAGGCTGCTCTGAGGTTTCCCCAGAGCCTTCTCCTCTCCAGGCTGAGCACCCCCAGCTCCCTCAGCCTGGCCTCACAGCAGAGCTGCTCCAGCCCTGGGATTATCTTTGTGGCCTCCTCTGGCCTCACTCCAGCAGCTCTGTGTCCTTCTAATGGTGGAGACACCAGAACTGGAGGCAGGATTGGAGGTGAGGTCTCAGCAGAGCAGATCTTTGAAAGACAACCTAGTATCTCATTTTCTACATATGTTAACTTTTTTTTTTACCTGCTGAAAGGCAAGAGAGTGCATAACAATATAAGTGACTTAGTATAGATGCCCCTGCTTTCCATATTTCATCATATTGTTGCCTCCCACATTTCAACTCAAATCCTTTTTCCTTCTGTATTTCAACTCAAATCCTTTTCCCTTCCTCCCTTCCTCCCTTCCTCCCTTCCTCCCTTCCTCCCTTCCTCCCTTCCTCCCTTCCTCCCTTCCTCCCTTCCTCCCTTCCTCCCTTCCTCCCTTCCTCCCTTCCTCCCTTCCTCCCTTCCTCCCTTCCTCCCTTCCTCCCTTCCTCCCTTCCTCCCTTCCTCCCTTCCTCCCTTCCTCCCTTCCTCCCTCCCTCCCTTCCTCCCTCCCTCCCTTCCTCCCTCCCTCCCTTCCTCCCTCCCTCCCTCCCTCCCTCCCTCCCTCCCCCCCTCTTTCCTCCCTCCCCCCCTCTTCCCTCCCTCCCCCCCTCTTCCCTCCCTCCCCCCCTCTTCCCTCCCTCCCCCCCTCTTCCCTCCCTCCCCCCTCTTCCCTCCCTCCCCCCTCTTTCCTCCCTCCCCCCCTCTTCCCTCCCTCCCCCTCTCTTCCCTCCCTCCCCCTCTCTTCCCTCCCTCCCCCTCTCTTCCCTCCCTCCCCCTCTCTTCCCTCCCTCCCCCTCTCTTCCCTCCCTCCCCCTCTCTTCCCTCCCTCCCCCTCTCTTCCCTCCCTCTCTTCCCTCCCTCCTAAATCCTTTTTCCTTCCTTCTATATTTCACCCCCAAACCTTTTTCCTTCCATATTTCAGTTGAAACCCTTTTTCCTTCCTCCCATATTTCATCCCAACCCCTTTTCCCTCCCCTGTTTCACCTCCTATTAGCACCCTCTCCATGTTTCCACCAGTCATAGGGCATCTTTCTCTCCCTCTTCATGAATATAGCTTAGTTCAGATCTTAATTCACTCCCGTGAAAGAAATTACTCCATTCACTTTGCAACCAGTCAAAGCTCTTCTATACTGTTTTGGAGAGCCAAGAAAGGACTTTGTATGGGCCCAGGATTTACGTAGGAAGTAGGCAAAGACTGTTTTAAGAGCGTTTTCCACATTTCCTAAGGAGAGGTTCCCATGGAGATCTAATTCAGCTAATAGCTATGTTACCATTTTGGCCAGCTGCCTGCCTGGTGAGAAAATATCATTTTCAGGGGTTCCCATAGCAAGCCATAGCTTGAATCTGTACTGCAGAGGGCTGATAGTCAGCGGTGCCCTGAAGCTCCGTGTCCTGCCAGCACAGCGGCGCTGGGAGAACAAGCGCTGCCTTGTCAGCCCTGGGTGCCCCGCTGCAGCCGAGCAAGGGCTGGAGGAGACGGGGAGAAGGCAGTGCTCCTGGGGTTTGCCCTCTTTCCACTGCCGCAGGGTTTGCTGTAAACAAGCAAACAAAACCCCACAACTGCAGACCTGGTTCGGGTGTTGGTGTTTTGGGGGTTGTTGTAATGCATCTTCCCCTCTTTTTTTTTTCTGTCGTCGTTTTTGATCTCCAGCCCTGCAAAAGAGCAGACCAAACCAAAACGCACACCAGGACAAAAACAACACCACCCAAACAGCTCAACCCCCACAGTCCTTTGAAGGTGATTAAAGGATTATTTTATACATATAAAAGGTAATTCCTCAGTGAAAGAGAAACAGGAAGCCCTGGTGTCTCGATTCGGTTCCAAATTGCGCTTCCAAGTCAACACAGACTCTGCCATCTAGTGCCCAGAAGAAATTGTAGCTGGCCAGCTGCGAGTGTGATGCTGGGAAACCTCAAGAGCTGCTGCTGCCCTGTGTCGTATCCCTGCCTTTGGGGGAGAAGCTTTACAATGGGCTACAAAGGCATTCAGCCTGCAGGAGACCTTCTCAAGCTCCTGGGGGTCTGTGATGATTGAGATGGGTTGGGATCGGTTAATAGCTCCATCCCAAAAATTAACCAGGCAGGCTCTTGATTTATTTCTGGAGTTCTTTCTTCATTTCCCCCTCTGCAGCTCCTCCTTCCCCTGGAGCTTCCATCAGCATTTTGCAGGATTTCTGGGGAGGACATTCTTGTGTTGGCACAGAGGATGCTGTGCTGCTGCACCCGAGGGGGGTTGCATCGCTGCACCTTCTGGCTGCAAGTCCTTTCGTATTCATTCCAGAGTCAAGAGGCATGGAATGGAATGGAATGGAATGGAATGAAATGGAATGGAATGGAATGGAATGGAAGAGAATTAACCAGGTTGGAAAAGACCTTTGAGAAATGTATTTGGCTGTTTCCAGCTCAGGAGTGGGTCGGATAATGCAATCCTAGGATGGTTTATGTTAGACTGGACCTCAGAGATCATCTGCTCCACCCTCCCTGCTGTGGGCAGGGATGCCTCTCAGTTAGACTGGGTTTCCCAAGGCCTCATCCAACTGACCTTGAATACTCCCAGGCAGCAGGCATTCACAACCTCCCTGGGCAGCCTTTTTCCAGAGTCTTACCACCCTCATGCTGAAGAATTTCTTCCTCAGCTCCAGTCTAACACTGCTGTGCCTCAGCTTCAAACCATTCCCTCTTGTCCTGTCTCTAGACACCCTCAGCAGAAGCCTCCCTGCAGCCTTCCTGCAGGATCCCTTCAGGTCCTGGCAGGCAGCTCTGAGGTCCCCCTGGAGCCTTCTCTTCTCCAGGCTGAGCACCCCCAGCTCCCTCAGCTTGGCCTCACAGCAGAGCTGCTCCAGCCCTGGGATCATCTTCGTGGCCTCCTCTGGCCTCACTCCAGCATCTCTGTGTCTTTCTGGTGCTGGGGACACCAGAACTGGAGGCAGGATTGGAGGTGAGGTCTCAGCAGAGCAGAGTCAAGGGGCAGCATCCCCTCTCCTGCCCTGCTGTCTAGTAGGAAACACTCTGTTACAGTGCTGTGGATGAGAGAAGGAAATGATCCCTTTGGGGAAGCTGCTTCTTGCTCTGAAGTTTCTGATCAGCCTTCAGGGAGCTGCTCACCCTCTCACCTCCTAGCAGTTCAGTACAAGCTGAGGATGCTCAGCAGCTCTCAGAGATCCCTTTGCATTTCACATGCCCTGAAGGGATAAGCACAAAGGCCTCAGAATCCTTTCCCTTTAGTCCAGCAGTTCCCTCACACTGTTGTAAGCACCCAGTACGCCAGGAAAGGCTTCTTCAATTGATGCCAGCGAGCCCTCAGCCACCAGCAGCACAGCTCTTAGTAGGTGCTACCCCTCTAACCAGATCACTGCATTTACACTGTCAAGTCCCCACCAAATGTGACATAAAAACAGGCATCAGAGGCAAACCAGCATGGTTTATGATCTCACCTGATGACTAGGAGAGGTATGGAGCTGGCTGACAAATATCATTGAGCAGCCCAGGCATAAAATCTCTGCTTTTAACTTTAATGCTTCTCCACTCATTAAAAAGAAGGGGGTGGGGGTTGGGGGGGAAAAAGCCTGGCTGGTGGTGAGTAGAACCTTGCAAAGCTGCTGGGGGTGGGGTGGGGTGTGGAGTTTCTTTCCTTTCTGTGTTGCTCAGTCTTCCTACCTTTGCATTTTTCAACTGTTAACAGCTGGGTTTTTTTGCTTTGTTTTTGTTTTATTCTTTGTTCCTACAGACAGCACATGGCACCTCTCTTCTCTCCTATTAAACCCCCAAACTGCACACCTCCACTGGCTGCAAGATTTTTAACTCCTTAATAAAGCTAAAAAGGTTGCTCAATAGGGATTAAAAAAAACCCATATCTATAAATCCCTCTAACTTGACATAAAATGACATAAAAAGAAATGAAGGTAAAGCCATAATGGGATGGGAGTTGTTGTAACTAACTTTGGAATGTCAGAATTTCTTCCTTGGGATAGTTGTTTTTTTTTCCCCACTCCTAGAAAGCTTGGAAGTCTGTGGCAAGAGCTATGTGTTAAATGGGATGATTAAATCACATCCACCTCGAGATATATTCATTGCTAAAATACTTGGGTTTGGTGAGACACTGGCACAGGTTGCCCGGGGAGGTGGTGGAAGCCTCATCCCTGGAGGGTTTTAACAGCCAGGCAGGCTGGATGTGGCTGTGTGCAACCTGCTGTAGTGCGAGGTGTCCCTGCCCATGGCAGGGGGGTTGGAACTGGCTGAGCCTTGAGGTCCCTTCCAACCCTGACAGTTCTCTGATTGATCAGTGTGGGTGTGGATCTGCTGTGCTCCAGCCCAGGGGAGAAGGAATAACCAAACTGTTGCACTGCCAAAGGACCGCTGGCAGCGAGATGAATTCTTTTTATCAGCTCCCTAAAGCTCAGGTTTTGTAGCAGAACTGTTTGGATTATGTTATGATCTGTTGTTAAGTCGTGGCCTGCTTAAAATGATCCAGTCAAGGTTCCTCGTAATGCTGTTTGTTATCTGCATGTTGAGGTATTGATGAGTTTTCTTCTCCTGCAGGTAGATTATAGGATTAGCAATGCAATAGAGAGCTTTAAAGGCCTTTCATGTTTCCAGGTCTAACTTAAGAGTCCTGTTGTGGGGATTTCTGGCTTCACAGGTTGCATTGGGTTGGAAGGGAGCCTCAAAGGTCTTCTTGTCCAACCCTGCTGCAAGCAGCAGGGACAGCTCCAGCTAGATCAGGCTGCCCAGGGCCACATCCAGTCTGATCTTCAACATCCCCAGCAATGGGACCTCAACCCCATCCTTGGGCACCCTGTTCCAGTATTTCCCCACCCTCATGGTGTAGAACTTCCTCCTGATGTCCAGCCTAAGTCTGTTTTCAAACCATTGCCTCTCATCCTACCAATTCAAGCCCTTCCAAACAGTCCCTCCACAGCCTTCCCATAGGTCCCTTTCAGATATTAAAATGTAGCTTGGAGGTCTCCCTGGAGCCTTCTCCTCTGCAGGCTGAACAGCCTCAGCTCTTTCAGCCTGTCCTCATGGCAGAGGTGCTCCAGCCCTCTGATTCATAGATTCATAAAATGGTTTGGGTTGGAAGGGACCATAAAGATCATCCAATTCCAACCCCCCTGCCATGGGCAGGGACACCTCCTACCAGCCCAGGTTGCTCAAGACCTCATCCAGCCTGGCCTTGAACACCTCCAGGGAGGGCTCACAACCTTCCTGGGCAGCCTGTTCTGGTGTCTTAAGGCTTTATTCAACCTCAAGGCCTCAATAAACACATCCCAGGATTCCAGGTATTGTGCATTTTAACATCTCCAGGGAAGGAGCATGCACAGCCTCCCTGGGCAGCCTGTTGCAGTGTCAGACCATGCTCCTGTCTGCTGCTGAAAAGGTTAATTGTTCTTTGTTTAATGAAGCAATCTGATTAAAGTCAATATTTGAGGTAAAAGCAGAGAAGGACTGGAGACAAAAAGACTCCAGGGGGACCTTAGAAATGCTTTCCAATACCTGCAGGAAGGCTGCAGAGGGACTTTTCCTGAGGGTGTCTGCAGACAAGACAAGGGGGAATGGTTTGGAGCTGAGGCAGAGCAGGGTTAGACTGGAGCTGAGGAAGAAGTTCTTCAGTACAAGGGTAGTGAGACTCTGGAATAGGTTGCCCAGGGAGGCTGTGGCTGCCTCCTTCCTGGGGGTGTTCAAGGCCAGGTTGGATGAGACCTTGAGCAGCCTGGTCCAGTGGATATGTCCACAGCAGGGAACTAGATGATCTCTGAGGTCCCTTCCAACCCAATTCCATTCTCTGATTCTATCCTACTGCTGTTGCTGAGGAAGAAGTTCTTCAGTAGGAGGATGGTGGGACTCTGGCACAGGCTGCCCAGGGAGGTTGTGGATGCCTCCTCCTTGGGGCTGTTCAAGGTCAGAATGGATGAGACCTTAGGCCATGGCAGGGAGAATCTCTGAGGTCCCTTCTACCCTAAGCCATTCTATGACTGTCCTGCTTCTCCAAACAGAAAATTAGGGAAGCCATCAGCAAAAAAATTCTGGTCAGAAACTGATGCCCACAAAAATATTTTCTGGGTTAGAAAAAGTAATTTTTGACACCAAGAACTAGGCAAGAAGAGTGAGGATGGACAAAAAGAAATCCATTCCTCAGAATCCCACCTCAAACATCCATTATTATATCCCAGGCTTTAGGTCTTAAATCACATTGGCTTGACCTTGTAGGACCCTCTGTGCTAGCTACTGTCTAGGGCGGGATGGCTCCTATCCCCTTTCCCACACCACCAGCTCCTTAAACCTGCCGTGCCACTTAGTTATCCTGGCCTGCATCAGGAACAGTGTGGCCAGCAGGAGCAGGGAAGTCATTGTGCCCTGTGCTCAGCACTGGTTAGGCCACACCTTGAGTCCTGTGTCCAGTTCTGGGCCCCTCAGTTTAGGAAAGATGTTGAGTTGCTGGAAGGTGTCCAGAGAAGGGCAAGAAAGCTGGGGAGGGGTCTGGAGCACAGCCCTGTGAGGAGAGGCTGAGGAAGCTGGGGTTGCTTAGCCTGGACAAGAGGAGACTCAGGGGAGACCACCTTGCTGTCTGCAACTCCCTGCAGGGAGGTTGTAGCCAGGAGGGGATTGATCTCTTCTCCCAGGCAACCAGCCCCAGAACAAGAGGACACAGTCTCAAGCTGCACCAGGGGAGGTTTAGACTGGAGGTGAGGAGAAAGTTCTTCCCAGAGAGAGTTGTTAACCATTGGGATGTGCTGCCCAGGGAGGTGGTGGAGTCCCCATCCCTGGAGGTGTTCAAGAGGGGATTGGCTGTGGCACTTGGTGCCACGGTTTGGTAGTCATGAGGTGTTGGGTGACAGGTTGGACTTGATCATCTCTGAGGTCTTTTCCAACCTTGTTGATTCTGTGATTCTATGATTTAGATCAAAGGGTTAAAAATGCTTTTCCAGCCCAGGAAGTGGAGTGAAAAATGGATAACTGGTACATCTCCTACATTCATTCTTAAGCCAGGATCTGAGAATGGAAGAAAGTTTTGTTCTCTTTAGCATTTCTTGCAAACTGTGGCAGCCACTGAAGAGACTTTGTCATGAAGTGCTTCATCAAAATGCATGGCTGTGGAGCTGCTTAGATTAAACACTTCTGAGAGTACTGTGTGTACCTTTTAGGCAGAACCTGGACACTTCTGAGCCCATTACAGAAATGTATTTGGCCCTTCTCTTTTTTTTTTCCTTCTTCTTTTCCTGATGAGGCCTGAATTTGAATGAGCCTTGAAAGTCCTCCCCCATGCCAGCCCACTCTGCATTTCTTCTCCCTGGTTGCTGTCCTCATGGTGGTGTTTGGTTAAATGTCTCAGCTGAGGCTGAAAATGAGAGCACTGAAAGAAGAAAAAGTCTGATTCCCTTTTTATTCATTATTTGGACAGAACTCACCAATCTATTTTCCCCCCCCCTCTTTGTTATCAAACCTTTACCTTTAATCTGTATTCATGTATTTGCTATATAAATGCTTCATGTATCAGAGGTGGGTTGAAAAGTGCATCTCAAAGACCATCAAGCAAGAGTTGAAGGTGTAAATTGAAAATGTCTTGGTGTTAAGTGGGGGGGGGGGGGGGGAGGGGGAAAAGATATGAAAAAGTTGAGGCATGATGAGATCCTGCATCAATAATTTGTGTTTTAAATGCTTGGTGATACTCATGAGTAAGTCCAGCGCTCTGAACAGGCCCTAAACTACAACCTAACCTCCCAGGCTTTCTTTTGCCTCCTCACCAGAGCTGTCCCTGTCCTGCACCCAGCATGGGATGTTGCAGGATAGGGACCAGAGAATTCACCTCCACCCTGTATGCCTCTGGAAATCCTTCTTCTAAGCAAAGGTCTCCCTATTTCTGCACTCTCTTTGTAAGCTCAAAAATAGAATGAAGTCTTCTGCAGGAATGGTGCCACGTCCTCTAAAGTGCCTGGCAGCCAGGCAGCAAACTCAGAGCAAGTTTCTTCCATAGATTCAGAGAATGGTTTGGGTTGGAAGGGACCTTCAAGATCATCCAGTTCCAAACCGCTGCCATGGGCAGGGACACCTTCCACTGGACCAGGCTGCTCAAGGCCTCATCCAACCTGCCCCTGGAGGTGGCATCCACAACATCCTGGGCAACCTGTTCCAGTGTCTCACCACCCTCCCTGTAAAGAACTTTTTCCTCATCTCCAGTCTCAATCTCCCCTCCTCGAACTTCAATCCATTCCCTCTCCTTCTGTCACTACAAGCCCTGTAAAAAGTTCCTCCTAGCTTTCTTTCATTGCTAAGGAAGGTTGAGGAAAGTCTCCTGTCCTTCACTGTGTTCTTAACTGCAGCTTAAGCAGTCATCTCTACCCCATCTTGGGGAAAATTGTGTCACCCAGCTCTGAATTTGCTTGAGAATATTGCTTGGAAAACCTAAATGACAGGAAGGGATCTCCCAGAGAATAAAAAAGCCATCTGAAATCAGGGGAGCTGACTGGCCACAGCAACCCCATGCAGTGCTACAGGCTGGGGGCAGAGTGGCTGGAGAGCAGCCAGGCAGAAAGGGACCTGGGGGTACTGGATGATAGTAGTCTGAACATGAGCCTGCAGTGTGCCCAGGTGGCCAAGAAGGCCAATGGCATCCTGGCCTGCATCAGGAATGCTGTGGCCAGCAGGAGCAGGGAAGTCATTGTGCCCTGTATTCAGCACTGCTTAGGCCACACCTTGAGTCCTGTGTCCAGTTCTGGGCTCCTCAGTTTAGGAAAGATGTTGAGCTGCTGGAAGGTGTCCAGAGAAGGGCAACGAAGCTGGGGAGGGGTCTGGAGCACAGCCCTGTGAGGAGAGGCTGAGGGAGCTGGGGTTGCTTAGCTTGCAGAAGAGGAGGCTCAGGGGAGACCTTCTTGCTCTCTACAACTCCCTGCAGGGAGGTTGTAGCCAGGTGGGGGTTGGTCTCTTCTCCCAGGCAAGCAGCACCAGAACAAGAGGACACAGTCTCAAGCTGTGCCAGGGGAGGTTCAGACTGGATATTAGGAAGAAGTTCTTCCCAGAAAGAGAGATTGGCCACTGGAACGTGCTGCCCAGGGAGGTGCTGGAGTCCCCATCCCTAGAGGTGTTTAGGAGGAGCCCAAATGAGGCACTTGGTGCCATGGTTGAGTTGATTAGATGGTGTTGGGTGACAGGTTGGACTCGATGATCTCAAGGGTCTCTTCCAACCTGGTTAATTCTGTTCTAAGAGAGTTGGTTGGGGTTTTTTTTTTGTAGAAGCAGAGGCAGCCAATTTTCTAGCACCCCAATCTATACACATCCATATATTATATCTGTGTGTGGATTGAAGTGTCCTTTCTGTGTGTTTCTGGGACGTGTTCAAAGTGTTGACTCTTCCGTCCTCAAAACACACTTATTTAACATTTTTTTTTTCTCCTAGCAATTTATTTTGCAGATATTCTCTTTGCAATGCAAACCTCATTGCTGTCCTCAGGTGAATAAGGGAATTTATCCTTTTTCAATGAATATTTACCAAAAGAAGCCCAAATTTGGAGCAATAGATCCATGGCGTAGAAAAGAAGCAAAGATCTCTCTGCTGCTAGACCCTTTTAAAGTGGACTTAACCTTTTGTTGTGTCTTGCAACAGAAATCCAAATCTCTTTCAGGATTTATCCAAACAATGTGCCTGGCAAATCCTATTTCTTGGTGGCATTTACACCTTCCACCATTTTTCTGGGGGCATCTTTTGAGGCAGGATGGGAAGCTCAGTGGTCTCTATGGCTGCATGCCTTGGGGCACTAATTTGCAGTTTGCATTTGCAAGGTAAGCTGCCAGCAGAAAGGTGGCTTTAAGTGTTTGCATTCAGATCCCTTCTGCCTCAGCAGTAACTTCATGGGGTTGTGGTTCACAGAATGGGCTCAGGTTGGAAGGGACCTCAGAGGTCATCTACCCCAATCTCCCTACCATGGGAAGGGACACCACTCAGCTAGACTTGGTTGCTCAAGGCCTCATCCAGCCAGACCTTGAACACCCCCAGGGAGGAGGCATCCACAACCTCTCTGGGTATTCCAGAGTCTCACCACCCTGGTACTGAAGAACTTCTTCCAGATCCAGTCTAACTCTGCTCTCCCTAAGCTTCAAACCATTCCCCTTTGTCCTGTCATAGAATCATAGAATGGCCTGGGTTGGAAGGGACCTCCAAAGGTAATCTAGTCCAAGTCCCTCTGTAGTCATGAGAGACATCCTCAACTAGATCAGGTTGCCCTGTCAAGCATCACCTTAGGTGATGAGGTCCTTGCCACCTCCCTGGGCAACCTCCGTGTTTCTGGACACCCTCATGAAAATGAAGGCCACTTGGCTCCCATGCTCTGGGGCCTCCTGTCATTGATTTTGGGGGTACATTTTCCTATTTTAGATGGATTTTCCTATTAAAATCCATGGACTGCCTTATGGGGACTTTTGAAATATAGAGGGCCAAGGTGTAACTTCTAATCTATAACTGAGAGGCTTCAGGAAGGAAACTGCTCCCAAGCCCTTTTTCTACTGGATCCAGCCTGGAAGTGAAGCAGTGACTTGGTTAAATAATCATTCTTTTACATTGCCACCATTCCCAAAGATGACTTTTCCTCTCTGCTGGAGGCAGCAACAGAGTGCAGAAACAGAAGTCCTCTGGAGGAGCAGCAGGCTCTGCCCTAGAACAGCGATGCCTAACCCCGTCCCCATCCTTTTCTGATGCGGTTTTTGGGTTGTTTTCTTTGCACTGATCCCAAAGTCCAGGAACCAAATGTCTGCATTTGAATAATTGGTGGTGGTTTGGGGTTGCTTGGGGTTCCCCCCCTCTGCCCCCCCACTGTGTCATCCAGCTGCTTTACAGTGTGTGTCACCACGTGGGATGTTGGTTGGTAACAAGCAAAGCGGTGGTGGGAAGCCTGCAGCCAGAGCTTTGCAGTGGTCTCTTGCAAAAAAGGGCAACAGACTATAAAGCTGAGGGTAGCAAATTGAAAGTTGATGTTGACTGTCATGATCACTTTGCCTGACTCCTAACCAGCAGAGCCTTCCAGGTAGGTGTAGGAGCATCGTGCATGAGCCGCAGTGATGTGACTGTTGAGAAATGTCTTACCCACAAAAGCTTTCATCAACCTTTATTCTGTCTTTAGAATTTGGAATGATGGGAGATCATACAATTAAAAGTCAGCGACCTCGATCTGTTCATGAGAAAAGGGTCCCTCAGGAACAAGCTGATGCTGCTAAATTTATGGCACAAACTGGTAATACATCAGTTACATTTGTTTCTATTTACTGTCGTTATACCTTTTTAGCCAAACCACTGCATGTTTCCATAATCTTTTGCTGCCTATTTGTCAGTTTTCTGAGCTGAGACTTCTTTTTCTTTCTTTTTTTTTTTTTTTCCCCCCAATTGAACCATGTATTATTATTATTTATTTACTACTTCTTCTTTTTTTTTTTAATCCCACCAGTTAAAGTCCATAAATAAAGTAGCTGAGGAGTGAGGCAGGCGACACCAAAACGTGCACCGTGAAAGGTCCGAAGCGCGGCTTTCATGAGCAGCCTCATGGGTGCAAAGCTTCCTGTGACATAGGAATGCATATTTTTTTTTCCACCCCCCACTTCCCTCCTCAGAGAAGAACAGAGTTTATAAACACACTGAGGTCTAATCCCAGCTTTAGGTATTTATCAAACTTAATTAATTGCTAGGGAGACTTCAATGTGCATCCATTCGACGCTTCCTATCTTCGGCCCAGCGCAAGGCTCTGTTCTCCGCTTTCCAGCTTCCTAATTGCTGGATGAAATTGGCTGTGAGTCGTTTTTAATTGGCTGTGCAAATTATCTGACAGGCTTTCATCTAAAACATATTTGCTGTTTGCATTGGAGGGACTTCATCTTCTTCAGATAAAGGTACCAAAGTGGTGTGGTGCAAAACCTAGAGCTGAAGTAATTAAAAGAGCGAGAAAGAGAATATCCTGGCTACCAGCAGTCACCAGAGCTGCCTTGCAGGTCAGAGATAAAATCCCAGTGATGAGTTGAATTCAGCTCTCCTGCACCAAAATCAATCCCTATTTTTTTTTACCTCAGTGCTGATCTGTGTGTCTGATGGTAAAAGCTGACTCTCCAGCAGTTCCCTGCACACTCCCTCCTAGCAAGTTTCTTCATTGAAAGTCTTCTGCCCCATAACTATTGTATGGACTGGGAAATCTTCTGCCCCACATCTATTGTGTGGATTGGAAAATCTTCTGCCCTCTATCTATTGTATGGATTGGGAAGTTTTCTGCCCCATAACTATTGTATGGATTGGGAAATCTTCTGCCCCCTAACTATTACATGGATTGGGAAATCTTCTGCCCCCTAACTATTGCATGGATTGGGAAGTCCTCTGCCCCAGAATTATTCTATAGATTGGAAAAATCTTTTGCCCCCTAGCTATTGTATGGATTTGAAACAACTGACTCTGTATTCCATAGTTACTAACCTAGACAGTATGCCTGCACCAGTCACACGTAATGCTTCCAGTTTATATTCACTTCAGTTGAAGAGCTCTAGTTGCTTCTAGTTATGTTGCATGTTGACTTCCTTTAGCAGTAGGGTGCTTGACTTAACAGATCTGCAGAGAGCAGTGTATGTCAATACATATAAAGCCCAATCAGTCTAGAGCTGTTTGGTAAAGAATTTAGACAGGGGAGGGGGGGTAAAGAAAACCAATTCTGTTTCCTTCCTATTAATCTCTAGGACTACTTTTATGGCTAACTCCCAGTTGATACCACTGTAAGTGAATGGAAGAAGGGAGCCTAGAACCCTCTTGGTCTCCATGTAGCTTCTGTTTAGGCAAGTGGAACTTACTACTTACATACCTAGCTCAGGCATAGACTCTTAGACTGCTTACTACTTAGAATAACATCTTTGCTTTTATGCTGCTTCTTGAATTCATACAATTACCCCCCCCAAAAAAAAGATATCAGCTAGGTGATCTCTTTCCTCATACAAATCCCCAAACCTCCCCTATTAGCAGCTAAAACTTGCAGCTGGTAATTCCTAGGCATGCACAGTGCAGTGGGAGCTGCACTAGAAATGCAGCCCTTAGCCCCACATCCCTTCACCACCTGCTAGGCTGCGTGTGTGGAGTGGGAGATGAAGGTTCCAAATCCCACAGGCTTGGTGCTCAAGGTCCTGTGAGCTGTACCAGCAAAGCAGATCAATCTGCAGGCCCAGCTGGGAGGAGATCCATGTTTTACACGCCGCAGGTTAACACATTTGTTTTTGTTTCCCAAGTAACACTCTGCTCCTTTTTTGGACATAACTAATTCCCATCTCTTCTTCATTTTGCTTTTCCTTTGTAGTGATCATTGCATCTTTCCTCCACCTCCAATGCATTCATTTCCTAGTGGTGTAATTAATGTGCTGCCTCCTTAAACCGACTCCCAAGGGGTTTATTCTAACCTATTTGTCTCATGAATTTACTCATGTGCTAAGCCTGATGGCCTTTAAAGTAAGAAAGCTGCTGAGTTTTAGGAGGGCTCTTTGGGTTGGTGGGGTTGGGGTTTTTTTAAGCCTTTTCCATGCTTTTATTTTGTGTGATGATGAAACAGATGTCTGTGTGGATGAAGAAGGCAGAGAGAGAGGGGAACAGAGAATCGTCCTGGTGAAACAAAATGAATACTGTTAGAATATTGGCCTTAATCCACCCATTATTTTTGTTGTTGCTGGGAATGGAAGAGTTTTAAGAGATGTGGTGTTAAAATATGCATATCTTTTTTTTTCTTTTCCCTGTGCATCTGTGGGTGATGTGAGGCAGTGAATCATTTTTCTTTTTATCTCTTTAAAAAGACAAACAATAATATTGTGTGAATAATTTATTGTCCTATATTTGTCATTTGATTTTTTTTTTTCCCTGTGTTTGGACTGATCCTTCCCTTAGGTCTTATGGGATTTAGAGAGTATAACACAGGTAAGTGTTGCACATATCAATGAGGCCCTTCTGTACAGTAAGTTCTGTTTCCTCCTATGTGTTGAGCAGCAGGGGGGGAAGAGGCCTTGGTAGCTTGCCAAGAGTTAATTGGGGATGGTAGGTTTAGGGTGAGAGAGAGAGAAAAATGTGGTTCTCAGGGAAGAGAAAAGCTAGAGAAGGGCAAGAAAATGGAGCCCTCTGAAAAAAATTTCAGCCAAGGGAAGAAAACCCAAAAAGAACAGACCAAGAGCCCAGCAGAAGATGTATTGGCTCACTCTGTAGGCCATCTGGGTTTGCTCTGCAATAAATAAAGAAGCCTTTATTTGCTTAAATTCAGGATGGTTCACTGCAGCATGATATGGCTGTGAGGATAATTTCAGGTCAGTAACAAAACCTAGAAAAGGCTCTGCGAAACAAAATCAAATGACAGATTACCAGAAGCAAATAGGGGAGATCAAGTTGGAAGCCAGTAGGGGAGAGATCAAGCTGGAAGTAAATAGGGGAGATGAAGTTGGAAACAAATAGGGGAGATGAAGTTGGAAGCAAATGGGGGAGAGATCAAGTGGGAAGCAAATAGGGGAGATCAAGTTGGAAACAAACAGGGGAGAGATCAGGTTGGAAGCAAATAGAGGTGAGAGAGCAGGTTGGAAGCAAATAGAGGTGAGAGATCAAGTTGGAAACAAATAGGGGAGATCAAGTTGGAAGCAAATGGGGGAGAGATCAAGTTGGAAACAAATAGGGAAGAGATGAAGTTGGAAACAAATAGGGGAGAGATCAGGTTGGAAGCAAATAGGTGAGAAATCAAGTTGGAAACAAAGAGGGGAGATCAAGTTGGAAGCAAATGGGGGAGAGATCAAGTTGGAAACAAATAGGGGAGATCAAGTTGGAAGCAAGTAGGGGAGAGATCAAGTTGGAAACAAATAGAGGAGAGATGAAGTTGGAAACATAGGGGAGATCGAGTTGGAAACAAATAAGTGAGAGATCAAGTTGGAAACATAGGTGAGAGATCACGTTGGAAGCAAATAGAGGAGAGATGAAGTTGGAAACAAACAGGGGAGATCAAATTGGAAGCAAATGGGGGAGATCAAGTTGGAAGCAAATATGGGAGAGATCAAGTTGGAAGTACATAAGGGGATCAAGTTGGAAGCAAATAGGGGAGATCAAGTTGGAAACAACTAGGTGAGAGATCAGGTTGGAAGCAAATAGGGAAGATCAAGTTGGAAACAACTAGGTGAGAGATCAGGTTGGAAACAAATAGGGGAGGTCAAGGTGGAAGCAAATGGGGAGATGTAGCTGGAAGCAAATAGAGGAGATGAAGCTGTTTATTTGCTCTTATTTCACTCTTCTTTATTTTTGCACCATACATGCTGTTACTGTGGAGGATCCTGCTCCCAGCCAACGTTTGAAACCCTTTATCCTTTCTCTATTTTAAAGGCTAGATTGTGGCAGCTGTGAATAGGTAGCCCACATATGCTCAGAGCTTCTACCAATTAACATTCATTCCTATACCCACTCAAGACTAATCTGCTTCCTAGTGTCATGTCCCTGCTACATTTTTTTTCCCCCACCTTCCAAGAGTTAGGAGTTTATCACTTGAAGGCATCTGCAATGATAAATTAGTAATAGTTCATTTCTGTGTTTTATTAGCTCTGCACTGTCACCGTGTCTGTGCTGGGTAATGGATGATTTACACTGAGTTTATCTCTGACTGCTTTACATAATGAGGGACATCTGAAGAAACACAGCTTTCACTTCCCCCCTCCCCCCCCACCCCTGCTGTTTAACCTTTCATTCTAAACCATGTTAACAAAGTCAAACTTCAAACGTGGAGTAAAAGGCAACACGAAAACCCCACAGTCATACAAATATGTTTGCCATGTACAGTGGGCTTTATAGTACAGGATGAGGGAAGGGATTCTGCCCCTCTGCTCTCATGAGACCCCTCCTGGAGTACTGCATTCAGTTCTGGTTGCCTCCAGCAAAATAGGGAAGTGGAGCTGCTGGAGTGGGTCCAGAGGAGGCTACAAAGATGCTCAGGGGGCTGGAGAACCTCCCCTGTGGGGACAGGCTGGGAGAGTGTGGAGTGTTCAGCCTGGAGAAGAGAAGGCTCCAGGGAGACCTTAGGGCAGCCTTCCAGTACCTGAAGGGGGCTACAGGAGAGCTGGGAAGGGACTTTTTACAAGGACTTGGAGTGATAGGACAAAAGGGAATGGATTGAAGCTTGAGGAGGGAAGATTACAAGAGGGATATGGACGTTCTGGAGCGTGTCCAGAGAAGGGCCCCGAGGATGAGCAGAGGGCTGGAGCACCTCTCCTATGGGGACAGACTGAAGGAGTTGGGGCTGTTCAGTCTGGAGAAGAGAAGGCTCTGAGGTGACTTAATTGTGGCCTTCCAGTATCTGAAGGGGGCTACAAGAAGGCTGGGGAGGGACTTCTCAGGATCTCAGGTAGTGACAGGACTAGGGGGAATGGAATGAAGCTGGAGGTGAGGAGATGCAGGCTGGAGGTGAGGAGGAAGTTCTTCCCCATGAGAGTGGTGAAGCCCTGGAATGGGTTGTCCAGGGAGGTGGTTTGGGACGCCGTCCAGGGAGGTGTTTAAGCCCAGGCTGGATGAGGCTCTGGGCAGCCTGATCTAGTGTGAGGTGTCCCTGCCCATGGCAGGGGGGTTGGAAGTGGATGATCCTTGTGGTCCCTTCCAACCCTGACTGATACTATGATTTAGACTGGAGGTCAGGAAGAAATTCTTAACAGTGAGGGTGGTGAGATACTGGAACAGTTTGCCCAGGGAGGCTGTGGATGCTTCTTCCCTGGAGGTGTTCAAGGCTAGGCTGGATGAGGAACTGAGCAGCCTGAGCTGGTGGAAGGTGTCCCTGCCCATGGCAGGGGGGTTGGAACTGGATCATCTTTAATGTCCCTTCCAATCTAAACCATTCTATGAATCTATGACTATTCCATATCTGTTAAGGTCTCCTTATATGTTAGCTCTCTTTACCACATTACATCCTCTAACCTGAACCCAAGCCATGTAAAAACCTAATCAAAATTGCTAAATTCATGTAAGAAAAAAATAAGTTAACACAATAAGCAGGTGGCCAATTTCTCTCTCCTTTCCCTGCCTCCTTCACCTTAGTTCACTCAACTAAAAGAATAACTTGGGTGAATTGTTGCATGTGCAAAAAAAAACAAACCCTCTCCTCATTTTGTCCTTGTTCACAGAAATTATTAGAATTGTGTTCAATTTTAGAAGCAGGAGGATTTGTGTGCTAATTAGAAAGGGTTCTGTCTCATTACTGAATAAGGAGCACTTTTATTTTTACTTCACAGCATTCAATAGCCTCAGAATTGCTTCTTGGAGGACTAGCAGAGACAAGCATCTGGCAAAGGTTTTCGTGCTTGGCCTCTGGAAACCAATAAAAGAGCCAAACCAAAACCCAAACAACCAGAGCTTGGGCAGATGCTTGCTACAAAAGCACAGCTCCAAGAAGTAGTCTATAATTTAAAGCTATCTCTAGGAGAATTGCACCAGGAGCTGCCTGGCTGGCAGATTGTGATCAGTATTTGGAAGACTAGAAAGAGCTACACTGAGATTATTGACATTTCCAGCCAGCTGTTCAAGACTGAAGGGTCACAGATTCATGGAAGGGTTTGGGTTGGAAGGGAACTTAAAGATCATCCACTTGCAACCTCTCTGCTGTGGGCAGGGGGCACTTTTTAAACTAGCCCAGGTTGATCAAGGCCTCATCCAGCCTGCCCTCGAACACCTCCAGGGTGCTCACATCCACAGCTTCCCTGGGGAACCTGTTCCAGAGTCAGACCACGTCCCTGTCTGCTGCTGACAAGATTCACTGCCCCTCTTTGTTTTATGAAGCAAGGCCTCATCCAGCCTGGTTCTGTCATGCCACTGATTTTTAAAGCAGAAAATCCTTATGTTTCAAAATCAGGAGAGCAGTTGGAGGATGTTTTCTGCTGCTTTTTAAGGGAAGGCAACCAGAAATCCACATTTATTTCCTCAGATTGCCCAGTGAGGGATATTCACGTTGTTGTTGAGTTTGCTTTTACTCAAGGGGTCCAGCTTTCTAAACCATACAGTCATAGAATCAGTAAGGTTGGAAAAGACCTCAGAGCCCATCAAGTCCAACCTGTCACCCAACACCTCATGACTACTAAACCATGGCACCAAGTGCCACATCCAATCCCCTCTTGAACACCTCCAGGGATGGGGACTCCACCACCTCCCTGGGCAGCACATTCCAGTGGCCAACAACTCTCTCTGGGAAGAACTTTCTCCTCACCTCCAGCTTAAACCTCCCCTGGCACAGCTTGAGACTGTGTCCTCTCGTTCTGGTGCTGGCTGCCTGGGAGAAGAGACCAACCCCCACCTGGCTATAACCTCCCTGCAGGGAGTTGCAGACAGCAAGAAGGTCTCCCCTGAGCCTCCTCTTCTCCAGGCTAAGCAACCCCAGCTCCCTCAGCCTCTCCTCACAGGGCTGTGCTCCAGACCCCTCCCCAGCCTTGCTGCCCTTCTCTGGACACGTTCAAGAGTCTCAATGTCCTTCTTAAATTGAGAATCCCAGAACTGGACACAGGACTCAAGGTGTAGCCTAACCAGTGCTGAGTACAGGGCAGAATGACTTCCCTGCTCCTGCTGGCCACACTCTTCCTGATGCAGGCCAGGATGCCATTGGCCTTCTTGGCCCCTTGGGCACACTGCTGGCTCATATTCAGCTGCTTCAGGTAGTTGTAGAGAGCAATGAGGTCTCCCCTGAGCCTCTTCTTCTCCAGGCTAAACCATCCCAGCTCCCTCAGCCATGAATGCTACTGGGGAAAGGAATCCCAGAATCGTGGGTCTGGTTGTTCATGGAGACTAAATGTAAGCATTGTTTCCTGAACATGCATGCAAGAAGAGTTTTGTGCACTGCTTGCTTTCAGAAAACATACAAATAGAAATAACACAGTGTGCTGTCTCCCCCCAGCAACAGAAAGAAGCTCTTCCAAGGGAGGGTGTCAATACATCACAGCTGACAGTTGGGAATGTAATGGGATGGGCTGCACGCAGCCATCAGGTCTTTAGCACACCTGTAGGTCAAAGGCAAGGAGCTGATCTCTGCAGTAAATAATCCAAGTTCCCATCCCATCACCAGTTAGGTTAAAATGTGGTAAGCAAAGCACATCCCTCTCCAATGCAGACTGCACATCTCCTCCACTGAAGAAAATTGGAGTTAGAGAAGAGAAAACACCTTGGAGGCTTGGCTTGGGGCCACCCTTACTGGGTAGAGTTCTTTAAAGTATTCTCTAGCCTTCATTCTGCAGCGCTCAGTACAAATACCAAAGGTAAATCCTTTGCTGCTCTGTACCAACAGAGTTGTCTCTGTTCTTTGAGCATCCTGAGTGCAGTGTTAGTTCTGAAGTGTTGAAGGCCTTCTTGTGGCCTTCTAGTATCTGAAGGGGGCTCCAAGAAAGCTGGGGAGGGACTTTGTAGGGTGTCAGGGAGTGACAGGACTGGGGGGAATGGAGCAAAACTAGAAATGGGTAGATTCAGACTGGATGTTAGGAAGAAGTTCTTCCCCATGAGGGTGGTGAGACACTGGCACAGGTTGCCCAGGGAAGTGGTGGAAGCCTCATGCCTGGAGGTTTTGAAGGCCAGGCTGGATGTGAGCAACCTGCTGTAGTGTGAGGTGTCCCTGCCCATGATAGGGGGGTTGGAACTGGCTGATCCTCGAGGTCCCTTCCAACCCTGACAGTTCTATGATTCTCCTGCAGCTGTAAATATGCTCAGCCATCGAAGTGTTTCTCTCTGCCAGGTGTTGTATGACTGCAGCCTTGTAGATGTCTTGGTTTTGGTTTTGGTTTTTTTTTCCCCCCCTCTCCATTGCACATCCTCACAGCTGCTTTGTTTCCCCTCCATCAACTGTTTCGAGCTTGATTTCGGCGCGCTCCTTGCGATCGAGAAGAGCAGCCCAGAACGAGCTTGGGCCGAAGGATTGCCTCCTGAGCACTCATGTCTCTGTTCCTCTCTCTTTGTTGTCTTGAATACAGGTGAATCTGGTGTGGAAGAGTGGGCCCAGTGGAGTACCTGTTCAGTTACTTGTGGTCAAGGGTCGCAGGTGCGAACCAGAACTTGTGTATCACCTTACGGGACACACTGCAGCGGCCCTTTAAGAGAATCAAGGGTTTGCAATAACACTGCCCTCTGTCCAGGTAGTGTTAGCAGCCAATAAATAACATTGTGGATGTATTTATTTATTATTATTATTATTTTTATTATTATTATTATAATTTTGAACTGTGTAATGATAAGACTTTGATAATGTTGTTGTTACTCTAAATGTGATGCTCGTGTAACGACGGGGTGGTTTCATTTTGGATGTGAATTTCGGTCAGAGCAGAGCAGTGTGTGAGAGGTTTGCTTCCAGAGCAGGCAAGAAATGTGGAACAAAAGGCCCTGGCCCAGTTTGAGGCAGATCCTCCCTTTGCCTCCCACCGGGGCCAGGGGAAAGACTAAATGAGACTCAGACAAACAGATTGCAGAAGTGATGGCAAGTTTAAATGGACAAGCAGGGAATGTGTTACAGAAGCTGCAAGCACAGTGCCAAAAGGGATCTCAAAGCATACAGAGTCCCTTATAGGATACCCAGAAACCTCCCAGCGCTCCCTTACTGGGGAGGTGGTGGAGTCACCATCATTGGAGGTGTTCAGGAGGAGAACTGACAGGGTGCTTGGTGCCATGGTTTAGTTGATTAGGTGGTGTTGGGTAATAGATTGGACACGATGATCTTGAAAGTCTCTTCCAACCTGGTCTGGTCTGGTCCTATTCTATTCTATTCTATTCTATTCTATTCTATTCTATTCTATTCTATTCTATTCTATTCTATTCTATTCTATTCTCCCTACCTGAGGGTACACCCAAAACCCCCAGGGCTCTTTCTTCCCCACCTCCCCCGTTAGGCTAATCTCAGCTGGCCAGATCTGAGATTGCCCTCCCCGCTTCTTCTCTTGGCATTAGTCCTAGCCAAGCCTAAGAGGCCTTGAGATAACTCCCCTTCCATTACCAGGTAGGGAGCATCTCCCATGGGAGCAGTGAGGGAAGAAAGAGGAAGTGTGAGACCTTGCAGATGGATTTATAGGGAGGAAGACATGGTGGGTATGGAATATGCAGCTTCCTGTGTCCACCCACTGGGCTGGGCACCCGGGGCACCAGAGGTGCACCCCATATGGCAGCAGCAGGAGGCACCCAGCCCAAACTGCCACAGGGCCTTTCTGGGTGTTTTTGTTTCTTGCAGCTTCATGTTTTGTTTCAAAGTCAGTGCTCTGTGGTTTTTCAGACCCTGTTGCAGTGTGTTCACAGTTTGCATCGAGTTGCAAGGGACCCTCAAAGGTGATCTTGTCCAACCCCCCTGCAGGCAGCAGGGACAGTTCCAGCTAGAGCAGGCTGCCCAGGGACACATCCAGTGTGAGCTTGAATGTCTCTAGGGACAGGGCCTCAACCAGCCTGACTCAGTATTTCCCCACTCTCATTGTGCAGAGCTTCCTCCTGATGTCCAACCTAACCCTGCCCTGCTGCAGTTTCAAACCGTTTGCCCTCATCCTATCCCTACAGGCCCTTCAGATCAGGCCCTCCCCAGCCTGCCTGCAGCTCCCCTTCAGATATTGAATTATTACTAGATTTATATTTAGTTATTATACAGTGCAAGAGAGAGAATATTGTCTGATTTTCAGAAAGCATTTACCAAACACAGATTAGGGAAGAACTCCAAATCACCACTACATGAAGAAGCAAAGACTGATTAACCAGATGGGTTAACACATGGTTTAAGTAACAGGACAAGGAACAGTGGGTGTAAGCTAGAACCCAGGAGGTTCCACCTCGACACAAGGAGAAACTTCTTTGTTTTAAGGTTGACAGAGCCTTGGAGAGGTCGTGGAGTCTCCTTCTCTGGAGACTTTCCAAACCCAGCTGGATGTGTTCCTGTGTGACTTGCCCTAGGTGATCCTGCTCTGGCAGGGGGTTTGGACTGGATGATTTCTAGAAATCCCTTCCAAACCCTAACATTCTGTGACACTGCAGGTCTCTCACTGTTCAGAAGATTCTCTTCTAGGCAGTGGGCCAGGTAATGTCTTCATGGACTTGACTTTACATTGTCCTGGCAAGAAAGGGCAGCACCTTCCCATCAAAGGAAGAAAGATCAGACTGCAAGTAACTCTCTGACACAGGTAAAGGCAACCTGTGTCTGGCATCAGAGTTTTCTTCCTCCTTTTGTCTCAGGGATGTGGACATAGTTGGAGCTCAGCAGTAGCTATACACTGAGGAGAAGTGGGAGGTAGGTTCAAGCTAGAAGGGCACATCTCATGTCTTTAGACTCAGCTCAGCAGATCTGATTCCTTTGGGATGGGCAGCAACAAAGGAAGGCATATTCCCTGTGACCATATTCATTTCCCTCTGCTGTGTCTGACATGCAAAAATTACCCCAACCCCAAATTTAAATGCCTCCCTTCAGATGCACAGATTCCTCAGGTCTTGCTAACATTTGATCCCAAGAGGGTGCTGAGCCACCTTCAGCTGTCTGGGGAAGCTCACTCCCATTCTTAAAGTCAGCTAAGCTGTCATGCAGGGAGAACCCCCTGGACTTCATCTCAGTGAGCAGCAGTCTGTAGAATCAAACTCTCTTCTTGTTGCTGTGTGTTGAAGAGTATCAAACATCAGAGCTGAGGTAGCAACAGGAGTAGCATTCAGGACCCTCTGTAATGGAAAGCAACCTACAAGAGGGAATCTAACCCTCACTGTAAGAACTGCTCTCAGCACCTAATGCTTTCCTGCTCTCTGCTACAGCCAAGCAATCATCACATTATAGAATAGAATAGAATAGAATAGAGTAGAATAGAGTAGAATAGAATAGAATAGAATAGAATTAACCAGGTTGGAAAAGACCTTCAAGATCATCAAGGCCAAACTATTGCCCAATACCATCTAATCAGCTCAACCATGCCACCAAGTGCCTCATCCAGGCTCTTCCTAAACACCTCCAGGGATGGGGACTCCACCACCTCCCTGGGCAGCACATTCCAATGGCCAATCTCTCTTTCTGGGAAGAACTTCTTCCTAACATCCAGCCTAAACCTCCCCTGGCACAGCTTGAGACTGTGTCCTCTCATTCTGGTGCTTCTTGCCTGGGAGAAGAGACCAACCCCCACCTGGCTACAACCTCCCTTCAGGGAGTTGGAGAGAGCAATGAGGTCTCCCCTGAGCCTCCTCTTCTGCAGGCTAAGCAACCCCAGCTCCCTCAGCCTCTCCTCACAGGGCTGTGCTCAAGACCCCTCCCCAGCTTTGTTGCCCTTCTCTGGACACCTTCCAGCACCTCAACATCTTTCCTAAACTGAGAGGCCCAGAACTGAACACAGGACTCAAGGTGTGGCCTAACCAGTGCTGAGCACAGGGCACAATGACTTCCCTGCTCCTGCTGGCCATACTGTTCTTGATGCAGGCCAGGATGCCATTGGCCTTCTTGGCCCCCTGGGCACACTCCTGGCTCATGTTCAGCCTACCATCAACCAGTACCCCCAGGTCCCTCTCTGCCTGGCTTCTCTCCAGCCACTCTGCACCCAGCCTGTAGCACTGCCTGGGGTTGTTGTGGCCAACGTGTAGATCCTGGCACTTGGATGTGTTAAATCTCCTGCCCTTGGCCTCTGCCCATCTGTCCAGCCTGGCAAGGTCCCTCTGCAGAGCTCTCCTGCCTTCTAACAGATCAACTCCTGCCCCCAGCTTGGTGTCATCTGCAAACATACAGTAGACCCCCCTCCAGGCCAGGCTAAATTCAATCACTTGAAGTGTTCCCCATACAAATAGGGCATCTCTTTCTGAAAAGCTAAGGCTAGCTCAGAGCCTGCCAGGTGTGGGAGGCATTGCAGAAGCCTCTGCTTAAAAGTACAAAAAAAAATGAGAAGTGGGGGGAGGAGTAAGAAAAGAGGATTAGAAAAGAAAAGAACAAACATTCCCAAGAGTCAAAGACACATTTAAGGATTGCCTTGATGCTGCAGGAGAGTATGAAGATGAAAACACTCAGTGCTGCACTGGGACTGAGATGCAGGTTTTCCTGCTTTTTTCCTCATGATTACCTCAGAAAAGGAATCACCTACATGTACAGAGTGTTATCTTCCTTCTTTCCAAGAAGGATTTGGAGTTGTTCATATCAAAGCAAACGGAAAAAACAAATTCCATGCAGTGCAAAAGCCAAGGAAGTTCAGCTGCTGTCAAAGTGGATTCACAGATTGCACTGGGTTGGAAGGAACCCTCAAAGGTCCTCTTAGCAGGGGGCTGGAACACCTCTGCTACACAGGCAGGCTGAGGGAGATGGGGTTGTTCATCCTGGAGAAGAGAAGGGAGCTACAAGAATGCTGCAGAAGGACTGCTCCCTAAGGCCTGCAGGGACAGGACCAGGGGCAAGGGTTTGAAATGAGAGCAGAACAGATTGAGACTGGATGTGAGGAACAAGTTCTGCACCACAAGGGTAGTGGAACACTGCAGCAGGTTGCCCAGGGAGGTGGTTGAGGCCCCATCCCTGGAGATATTCAAGGTGAGGCTGGACAGGGCTCTGGGCAACCTGATCCAGTGGAGGATGTCCCTGCTGACTGCAGGGGGATTGGAGTGGATGAGCTTTGGAGATCCCTTCCAACCCAGGCCATTTTAGGATTCTATGATCTTGTCCAACCCCAGTTGTTACAAATGACACTGTCCAGCAAACTTCCAAGCAATGCTCACACAAAAAGTCTGCTCCACATTCTCAGGTCCTGGAGGAGCTCTGTCCTTGCCCATGAACTCCCACCTCAGGCTATGGCTCTTACTTCCACATCACCACTCTGAGCAATGTTTAGCAGTCCTCACTGGCCAGCAGTGACACTTGCAAAGGTATTTTTCCTCTCCAGGTCACCAGAGCTGGTTGTGATCTTCCTGTCTCCCATTACTTTTCCTAAATAATTAGTCTTCTGGGCTTAATCTTGCATGTTGTTTCAGGTAATTACAACCACCTTATTAATTTCTGTTGGGCTCTGCCTGCCTACAAGGTCACTACTGTGTGGCAGTGTGCAGGATTAGCAATGTATGAATGTGCTTTTCCTAGTCACAGCTCCACTCATTTTTTTTGCCCAGCCCCTCTTTAATTATGAGCATAAGTGTCCTCTGCCTTCATTATATGATGTACCCTGACTCAGAGAGCTGCACAGCTCAGGCCCATGCATAACAAACCATACAGTTTGCACACTTGGCATGATTAAAACCTGTGCTTGACAAAACAATCCAGGCTGGACAGCACCAACTCTCTCAGCCTTTCTTCACAGCAGAGGTTCTCCTCTCCAGCCCTCTGATCACTTTTGTGGCCCTCTCCACTTTTGTGAACCTTCTCCAGTAGCTCTTTCTTGCCCTCAGGACTCCAGAGGTGGGTGCAGCACTGCTGGTGAGGTCTCACCAGAGCAGAGTGGCAGAATCACCTCCCTTTTCCTGCTGGCCACGCTGCTGTGGATGCAGCCCAGGATATAGTTGGCCTTTTGGGCTGCCAGCACACACTGCTGGCCTATGCAGCTTAGAGGACACAGTCTCAAACTGTACCAGGGGAAGTTTAGGCTGGAGGTGAGGAGAAAGTTCTTCCTGGAGAGAGTTGTTAGCCATTGGAATGTGCTGCCCAGGGAGGTGGTGGAGTCCCCATCCCTGGAGGTGTTCAAGAGGGGATTGGACGTGGCACTTGGTGCCATGGTCTAGTAGTCATGAGGTGTTGGGTGACAGGTTGGACTTGGTGATCTCTGAGGTCTTTTCCAACCTTGTTGATTCTATGATTCTATGATTTTCACCCAGCAGTACCCCCAAGTCCTTCTCTGCAGGGCTGCTCTTCATCCCTTCCTTCCCCAAGCTGTATTGATACCAGGGATTACCCTGACCCAGGTGGAGAACCTTGTGCTTGGCCTTGCTGGACTTCAGGAGCTCACACAGGCCCTCTTCTTGAGGCAGTAGGTCCCTCTGCATGCCATGCCATCCCATCCCTCCAGCAAGTTGAGCACACCACTCAGCTTGGTTTCATCTGCAGACTTGCTGGGGGTGCTCTCAATCCCTCCATTGATGTCATTGATGTAGATGTTCCACAGCACCAGGCCAGTACCACCTACATCAGCGTCTGACCGCCACAACAGATATTCAATCCCTGTACTATTCAGAGCTGAAGAGACCAAAAGCAATTAAAACTCATGGAAAAAAAAAACCCACTACCCAAAATACACTTGTAAGATGAAGGCCAGAGTGGCTTAACATCCTCCTCCTCCTCCTCCCACCTCACAGCAGTTGCATCTTGTGAAGGCCGTGGGTGTTCAACATGACGAGGTTCAAAGAGTGGCAGAGGGAAGGGAGAGAGGCTCTGCAGTAATTCAGACTCCTCCTTCTAGCAGTGGTTTGGACTGAGAAATTGGCAATAATCTGAACATGGGGTGTTGGTTGTTTTTTTTGGTGTCCCAAATAATGAAGCTTGCATCTGAAACTGTGTTGTAGACAGCAGTGAGTGTCCTCTGTGGGCCAAGCTCTCCATCTGCTGCCATTTGGCATAGCTCAGCTGGCTCGAATTCATCAGATGTTTGTAGGCTTGTTGCATTTAGAAATGTTAGGGAAGGGGGGGAAAAATTGTTCAAAGGTAAAATATGTTGACTTAAAAATGGGGTTTTAAAGCTGCTCTGGTCATGCTGGATGCTTCAGGAGGGCACTGGAGAGCTTCATTCTCCTTCATCTTGGTTTGCTGATGTTGCTTTCTTAGTGCTATGCCTTTTCCATCCCTGACTTCCTGAGCTGTCTACCAGTTTCTTGCATTCAAGTCTCCAGGGACAAGAAGCTGCTGTGACATTTTGACTTCATCAGCTGAAATTTGTTGTGGAAGATGATTCTTGGGGCACCACTTCCCTTTACACCACCAATGGGGAGAGGCTGCTGTACGTTTGGGTCTGCCCACGGCGAAACATTTTGCTTTGGCTTACGTTCAGATCCCAAACCACGGGAGAGTCGTTGTGTGGTGCTGGTAACAGGCAGCCACTCTTGCCAGGAGAGATGCACAGCCTTTGGGTTGAAGGCAGCCCCTTTCCAAAGCCCCTCAGCACATGTTTTTTGTCTCTTTAAAATGAAGACAACTCATCTAAAACATGTTGACAGCCTCAAAACTGCCAAGTAAATAATGGACTTCGAGTCAGATGTACCCTGGAAAGCCTCAGCTGATGTCTACATAGCATCAAGACCTTTCTCATCTATTTTTCTTACAGGAGAATCTCTTTTCCTTTTTTTTTTCTGATTTGGATTAATTTTGCTTTGCTCTGGTTTGGATTTTTCTGAAGTTCTTGCTGTATCTTGAGCAACCACCGTGACATGGGGAGGTGAACCTGAGAGGAATAACTGCTGCTTGGAATCGTAGATGCATAGAAGTATAGAGTGGATTGGGTTGGAAGGGAGCCTCCAAAGTCATCTCGTCCAACAGCTCTGCTGTCAAAAGGGACACCTCCAACTAGTTCAGGCTGTCCAGGGCCACGTCCAGTCTGATCTTGAATATCTCCAGGGGTTGGGCCTCAACCACATCCATGAACAACCTGTTGCAACATTCCACCACCCTCATGGTGCAGAACTTGTTCCTAACATCCGATCTCAATCTACTCTGCTCTCATTTTGAATCATTGCCCCTGGTCCTGTCCCTGCAGGCCTTTGCAAACAGTCCCTCTGCAGCCTTCTTGTAGCCCCCTTCAGGTACTGGCAGGTTGCTATTAGGTCTTCCCAGAGCCTTCTCTTCATGCTGAACACCTCCAGCTCCCTCAGCCTGTCCTCATAGCAGAGCTGCTCCAGCCCTGAAATCTTTTTCATGGCCCTCCTTTGGACTTGCTCCATCAGGTCCATGCCCTTCTTATGTTGAGAGCTCCAGAGCTGGATGCAGTTCTCCAGGTGAGGTCTCCCCAGAGCAGAGCAGAGGGGCAGGATCCCCTCTCTCCATCTCTGGCCATACTGCTTTGGATGCAGTCCAGGCCACCCTTGGCCTTCTGGGCTTCCAGTGCTCATTGCTGGCTCCTTTGCAGCTTCTCATCCACCAGCACCACCAAGTCCTTTCCTGCAGGAATGTGATGTAACAATTTGATCTCTCCTTAATGCTAAAATAACAAATAAATATGATGATAAAGTAATCAATAAAATTGGATCTTAGAGCTCAATCTGCATTCAGGATCTAAAGCTTTGCCCATCACATAAAAGGGAAAACCAGCTTCTTTAGCTCCTGTGGCTGGACCAGAGTAGCTAACTGAGTGTAGATGAAATGTTGGGGATGATGAGCAGATACAGGCACCCATTCACTAGTTTTAGATGAGTTAAGGTTTCCTGCTTTTGACCAAAAATGTCACAGTTAATCAAGGTTTCTGAAATAGCTCCACTAAAATCTGTCCCTTCAATTTGGAATGTTCCTGAGGGGAGGTTTTGTGGGGTTGGGGTGAGGGTTTTTTGTCTTTTTGGGTAATATCCTGCAGAATAGAATAGAATAGACCAGACCAGATTGGAAGAGACCTTCAAGGTCATCGAGTCCAACCCATCATCCAACACCATCTAATCAACTAAACCATGGCACCAAGCACATCAAGTCTCCTCCTAAACACCTCCAATGATGGTGACTCCATCACCTCCCTGGGCAGCACATTCCAATGGTCAGTCTCTCTCTCTGTGTGGAATTTCCTCCTAACATCCAGTCTGAACCTCCCCTGGCACAGCTTGAGACTGTGCCCTCTTGTTCTGGTGCTGCTTACCTGGGAGAAGAGACCAACCCCCACCTGGCTACAACCTCCCTGCAGGGAGTTGGAGACAGCAAGAAGGTCTCCCCTGAGCCTCCTCTTCTGCAGGCTAAGCAACCCCAGCTCCCTCAGCCTCTCCTCACAGGGCTGCGCTCCAGACCCCTCCCCAGCTTTGTTGCCCTTCTCTGGACACCTTCCAGCAACTCAACATCTTGCCTAAACTGAGGGGTCCAGAACTGGACACAGGTCTCAAGGTGTGGCCTAACCAGTGCTAAGCACAGGGCACAATGACCTCCCTGCTCCTGCTGGCCACACTGTTCCTGATGCAGGCCAGGATGCCATTGGCCTTCTTGGCTGCCTGGGCACACTGCAGGCTCATGTTCAGCCTACCATCAACCAGCACCCCCAGGTCCCTCTGCCTGGCTGCTCTCAGCCACTCTGCCCCCAGCCTGTAGCACTGCATGGGGTTGTTGTGGCCAACGTGCAGAACCTGGCACTTGGATGTGTTCACTCTCAGATTGATGTGGTATTTAGAATAAGATCATTTAAATCAAGCTAGCCAGGGAGGATGTGGAATAATTACTGTGGCTTTTTGACCACTTGGATGTGACCATCTGAAAACCTCTAATCAACTGAGCTCTTACCTAGTGAGTTCAAATCTTCCTTGCATGAAGCTTGGTGTTTTCTGTCAGGCATCACTGCTCAGATGTCAGCTAACATAGGGGTCTTTTTGGTTTAGTTTTTTTTACCTCACTGTAGCAACCAAAATGACAATTTCCCTGACTTTTAATGAAATGCACTGGAACCTCCCCTGCATGCAGAATTCCCCTTGATCTTCCTGATGGATTTGTGATCATCTGCCAGGGAGCTGAACGTCCTTAGGACTGAATTTCACCTGGGGAAATGTTACTCTGATCCCTGCAAGTAAAGGGTTTTATTTGTGGAAGCTGGGCAGGTGATACATGCCTTCAGGGCAAAGGAAACCTATACACAGGAATTCTTTCACAGGGAGGAAGGGGGAGGGAAAAAAGGTGAGGCCAAAGCAAGGAAATCTGTTTGCTCTGTGATGCTGTGAATCACTGCCAATGATACACTGGGATGTTAGACACCATTTTGCCCTCCAGACACCCTTCAAACAGACAGGGTTGAGAAGCTTCCCAGGAGCCAGCAGTGCCCTCATGCAGTCCAGAGTGCCAACTGAATCCTGGGCTGCAGCCAGAGCAGTGTGGGCAGCAGGGCAGCAGGGCAGCAGAGGGGATTCTGCCCCTGGGCTCTGCTCTGCTGAGACCTCACCTCCAATCCTGCCTCCAGTTCTGGTGTCCTCAGCATGAGAAGGACACAGAGCTGCTGGAGGGAGTCCAGAGGAGGGCACAAAGATGTTCCAAGGTTTGGAGCAGCTCTGATGTGAGGATAGGGTGAGGGAGCTGGGGGTGTTCATCCTGGAGAAGAGAAGGCTCCAGGGGACCTCAGAGCTGTCTGCCAGGACCTGAAGGGATCCTGCAAGAAGGCTGCAGAGAGACTTTTGCTGAGGGTGCCTGGAGACAGGCCAAGGGGGAATGGTTTGGAGCTGAGGCAGAGCAGGGTTAGACTGGAGCTGAGGAAAAAGTTGTTCAGTAGGAGGGTGGTGAGACTCTGGCACAGGCTGCCCAGGGAGGCTGTGGCTGCCTCCTCTCTGGAAGTGTTCAAGGCCAGGCTGGATGAGACCCTGAGCAGCTGAGTCTAGCTGAGAGGTGTCCCTACCCCTGTCAGGGACACTGGAGTAAATGATCTCTGAGGTCCCTTCCAATCTAAGCCATTGTCTGATTGTATGAAACACACAGAATAATGTGATCCTGAGTGTGATGCCCAGGCTGGGCACTAAGTCTCTGGGTTCACCTTACATGCCTGGCATTACCACACTCCTGATTCCTACACTGCTGCTCTCACCAGAGCCCAATTTAAACCTGTGTGACTGCTTTCAATCAAGGAGAAGACAAATAACTGAAGTTTGCTTTGCAGTAGTTTTCCATTTC
This sequence comes from Dryobates pubescens, assembly GCF_014839835.1. Taxonomy (NCBI): domain Eukaryota; kingdom Metazoa; phylum Chordata; class Aves; order Piciformes; family Picidae; genus Dryobates; species Dryobates pubescens. The sequence continues at coordinate 6,352,114 of NC_071613.1, forward strand.
TAATGGATGCATGAAATTGTCTGAGCTCTATGGAGAGAGCCTTCTGCAAATGCAGCTCCAGTGGTTTCTGAAAAGGGACTGAATGTGCTAGAACAGATCAGTTGCTTCTACAGGGGAAAGAACTTGGGCTAGAGGAAGATGCATCTTCTAGGATTCTTTCTATTCACGTCCTGAACTACTTGCATTTAAAAACACTGCTGTGTGCCTGTGCTTTGCTGCGTGCTCTGAAGGTGTTTGAGGTTTGCTGAGTGAGGAATTTCTTTTCTCCTGCTCTAGAGTGATGCCTGAATTACTGTCTGTGTTAAATTAATGAATGTATTCATGTAAGGGATTTGGAGCATGTCTCCTTTGTTTCTGTGGGCTTGGAGTTTGGGAGGAAGATAATCAAGCTGCCACCTTTCCACCAGCGTTTAGAGAAGTGAAATTATTTTTAGCCACCAGCCTTGATTTATGCTGGTGATACAGGAAGAAACTCTTTACAGCTTCACATTGCACTGGATTGGAAGGGACCCTCAAGAGGGCATCTTGTCCAACCCCCTCTGCAGTGAGCAGGGACACCTCCAACTAAAGCAGGCTGCCCAGGGACACAGCAAGGCTGAGCTTGAATGTCTCAAGGGAGGGAGCCTCAACCACATCCCTGGGCAGCCTGTTCCAGTGCTTCACCACTCTCATTGTGCAGAACTTCCTCCTGATGTCCAACCTAAATCTGCCCTGCCCCAGTTTCTGTTGCACTCATCTCTGTGTTTTCAACAGGAAGCTTCATTTGGATGGCTCAGGTTTTTAGAGTTGCCTGGATGGACAAAATGCCTGCCTGATTTCCCCCCAAATTATCAGGGCTGTTACAGACATCTCAAGTCAGGCATCAAAGATGTCAGAAAGGGAGGTCTTCTTTCTGCAAAGAGGGGAAGAGTGGAAGATGTGGTAATGAGGTTGCTTTGAAGAGCAGAGAGAAATGGTTCAAAGTTGAACACAGTCTGAGTGAAAATACATTTTTCAAGTTGTAATGAAGCTGAATTTTATCAAGGGCTTGTTTGCCAGTGCTAAAGATTGGTGACTTGCTTCGGGCTGGCAAAATCATGCCCAGGTGAAACGTTGGCAGCTGTTTGTTTTGCAATCCTTTTGTGTCTGCTGTGTCTGTTTCTGGTTGAAACCTGTTTGGTTTGTTGCAGTCCATGGCGTTTGGGAGGAGTGGTCACCTTGGAGCTTGTGTTCATTCACGTGTGGTCGAGGCCAAAGGACGAGGACAAGGTCATGTATCCCTCCCCAGTACGGGGGAAGATCCTGTGATGGACCTGAGACACAACACAAACCTTGCAATATTGCACTCTGCCCTGGTGAGCTCACAGCACAACTCTCTGCTTTGTTACTCTGCCTTTTGATGGGGGTCATTTGGGGTTTGGTTTATTGCCCTTTGCACCTAGAAAAGGGGGGGGGGGGGGGGGGGGGGGGGGGGGGGGGGGGGGAAGTGTTATGCCCAGTGAGTAGCTGGGGGTGATGTTGTTCCTAATGGATGGGTCTGGGAGAACCAGAACCCAAACAGCTTTATTAGAAATTCCTTCCAGTGGTTGTAGCCAGGAGGGGGTTGGTCTCTTCTCTCAAGCAACCAGAACAAGAGGACACAGTCTCAAGCTGTGCCAGGGGAAGTTCAAACTGGAGGTTAGGAAGAAATTCTACACAGAGAGAGTGATTGCCCATTGGAATGTGCTGCCTGGGGAGTCCCCATCCCTGGAGGTGTTCAAGAGGGAATTGGACATGGCACTTGGTGCCATGGTTTAGCCATGAGGTCTGTGGTGGCAGGTTGGACTTGATGATCTTTGAGGTCTCTTCCAACCTTGGTGATTCTGTGATTCAGTGAGGGTGCTGAGAGACTGGAATAGGTTGCCGAGGGAGGCTGTGGGTGTGCTCCCCCTGGAGGTGTTCAAGGCCAGGTTGGATGAAGCCTTGGTCTAGTGGAAGGTGTCCCTGCCCATAGCAGATAGTCTTCAAGCTCCCTTCCTGCCCAGACCATTCTATGAATCTATTTGAGTCTGGCTTAAAGAGAGACATTCAGAGGTCACACAGTATGGGCCCCCTGTTTCTTCCTCAATTACAGAATCAAAAACTCTGTAAGGTTGGAAAAGACCTCTAAGATCATCAAGCCCAGCCATCACCCTAGCACTACCATGACCCCTAAACCATGTCCCAAAGTGCCATGTCTATACAGTTGACACCCCCAGGGCTGGTGACTCCACCACTTCCTTGGGCAGCCTCTTCCTTGTTATTTTTTGCCTGGAGGTTCACTGTAATCACTTATTTATTACCAAACATAATTGGGCAACTGTATGACTTTAATAGTTATGAATTTATTCAACATGGACATTAATTGCATGTGTGCAGAGAAAGGCTGACAGAAACTGGGCTGTTATTTGAATCCCAGTTACTCCCCTGTGGAAAGGATTTTAATTGCCTCATTTATAAGGGCTGCTCAACCACTTTCCAACAACTGGTGGGAGGTGTCCCTGCACATGGCATGGGGGGGGGGGGTTGGAACTGGATGATCTTGAAGGTCCCTTCCAACCCAAAGCCATTCTAAGAATCTGTGACTGTCAGAGGTCTTTTCCAACCAACACGATCCAATGACTCCAATGCCTGCGTGTTACAAGTTCAGTAACCGTCCAGAAGATCATAGCTACAAGGGTAATTGGTGAGCTGATTGGAACACTTAGGTATTAGAAAGGTGTCAGGGAGCTGTAATGTGTGAAATTTCTGTCCTGAGTGTGAAGGTCATCCTTGCAGTGGGCTTGTTGAATATCCACAGCTGGCAACGCCGCTGCAAATAGCTTCCCCGTGCCTGCAGCTCGTCCTGAAAAGTGTTGCTGAGCATTTCATTAGCAAATGCTTTGTTTAATGGTCTGAAGAGAGAGATGAAAGGAAAACAGAACTTAGTGCCTCCACGAATTAATGTTTCTCTAGATTTTTATGACCCCCTGAACTTTGCTCTTCCTCTGGTCAGCAAAGCACATAGCGATGGGAGAACAAATATTGGTGGTGGAGAGAAGCTCTGGTGTCAAATAGAGTAGAGTAGGATAGGATAGGATAGGATAGGATAGCATAGGATAGCATAGGATAGCATAGGATGGCATAGGATAGCATAGGATGGGATAGCATAGGATGGGATAGGATAGGATAGGATAGGATAGGATAGGATAGCATAGGATAGCATAGGATGGCATAGGATAGCATAGGATGGGATAGCATAGGATGGGATAGGATAGGATGAGATAGGATAGGATAGGAGAGAAGAGAAGAGAATAGAAGAGAATAGACCAGGTTGGAAGAGACCTTTGAGATCATCAAGTCCAACCCATCATCCAACACCACCTAATCAACTAAACCATGGCACCAAGTGCCCCATCCAGTCTCCTCCTAAACACCTCCAGGGATGGGGACTCCACCACCTCCCTGGGCAGCACATTCCAATGGCCAATCACTCTCTCTGTGTAGAATTTCTTCCTAACCTCCAGCCTAAACCTTCCCTGGCACAACTTGAGACTGTGTCCTCTTGTTCTGCTGCTGGTTGCCTGGGAGAAGAGGCCAACCCCCACCTGGCTACAACCTCCCTTCAGGGAGTTGTAGAGAGCAAGAAGGTCTCCCCTGAGCTTCCTCATCTCCAGGCTAAGCAGCCCCAGCTCCCTCAGCCTCTCCTCACAGGGCTGTGTTACAAGCCCCTCCCCAGCTTTGTTGCCCCTCTCTGGACACCTTCCAGCAAGTCAACCTCCTTCCTAAACTGAGGGGCCCAGAACTGGACACAGGACTCAAGGTGTGGCCTAACCAGTGCAGTGTACAGGGGGAGAATGACCTCCCTGCTCCTCCTGGCCACACTGTTCCTGATGCAGGCCAGGATGCCATTGGCCCTCTTGGCCACCTGGGCACACTGCAGGCTCATGTTCAGCCTACTCTCAATCAGCACCCCCAGGTCCCTCTCTGCCTGGCCGCTCTCCAGCCCCTCTGACCCCAGCCTGTAGCACTGCATGGGGCTGCTGTGGCCAAATGAAAATGTGGAGTGAATCCAGTTTTGGGGCCAAGCTGGCAGATGTGCAATTTTCCATGCACCTACTCAAAAGTAATTAACAGGATCTATGAGCGTGAAGTGGGGCTGGCAACAAGAGAAATGCCAAATAAAAATAGCAGAGCCAAAAAAGCAGCCTTCAGCTGACTTCAGTATGGGGAAGAAACAGGAGAGATCTTACACCTCACCTGTGAAAACCAGCAGTTGTTGGGAGAATTTGGGATGCTGAACAGCTGCTTGTACCTGAATGGCTTTCAGCTAAGGGAGTTCTGTGCTGGTTGCATTGACAAGTGACAGTTCAAACCTTTGCTGGGATTGAAAATTTGCTGTGATTTGAATGTTCAGTTTTAAAGAGGGAATCTTCATGCTGAATTCTTTAGCCTTTTAAATGGTATTTCTGAAGGAGGAAATTCCTAGAATGGCTCAGGTTGGAAGGGACCTCGGAGATCATCTACTCCAACCTCCCCACCATGAGCTGGGACAGCTCTCAGCCAGACTCAGCTGCTGTGTCATAGGATCACAGAATTGTCAGGGTTGGAAGGGACCTCAAGGCTCAGCCAGTTTCAACCCCCCTGCCATGGGCAGGGACACCTCACGCTACAGCAGGTTGCTCATAGCCACATCCAGCCTGGCCTTAAAAGCCTCCAGGGATGAGGCTTCCACAGCCTCCCTGGGCAACCTGTTCCATTTGCTCCTACAGGTAAAGAAGGGAGATGTAGGAAATCTATTTGAGAGGCCATAGGATGAGTTTTCTGCAAAGGCACTGGAGTCATAGAATCACAGAATGGTCTGGGTTGGAAGGGTCCTCCAAAGCTCAGCCAGTCCAACCCCCTGCAGTCAGCAGGGACATCCTCCTGATCAGGTCACCCAGAGCCCTGTCCAGCCTCACCTTGAATACCTCCAGGGATGGAGCCTCAGAGCCACCTCCCTGGGCAACCTGCTGCAGTGTTCCAGCACCCTCATGGTACAAAACTTGCTCCTCACATCCAATATGAATCTGCTCTGCTCTCATTTCAAACCATTGCCCCTGGTCCTGTCCCTGCAGACCTTTACAAACAGTCCCTCTGCAGCCCTCTTGTAGCCCTTTCAGGTACTGGCAGGCTGCTATTAGGTCTCCCTGGAGCCTTCTCTTCTCCAGGCTGAACACCCCCAGCTCCCTCACCAGTCCTCATAGCAGAGGTGCTCCAGCCCCCTTAGTCATCTCCTCTGGACCTGCTCCAGCAGGTGCATGTGCTTCCTGTGCTGAGGGATTCAGGCTTTCCTGCCCTAAATAACACTATATAGCAATGGATGCAGCTGCAAAGGGTGCATGTTCTTGCTAAGCCCTGTCAGAAGTCAAGGGTCCTAGAAGCTGGGGGCAACTTTTGGGCCTAAGCTGAACCCCCCTGCTTCAGCTACCCCTTAAGATTCCTGCTGTGGGGTCTGCAGGCCTAAGGATGTGATTGTTCCCCCTCTCCTCAGCACTGGGGAGGCCACACCTCAAGTACTGGGTTCAGTCTTGTGTCCCTCACTTCAAGAAGGGCATTGAGGGGTGGAGCAGGTCAAAAGATGAGGAACAAAGCCCATGAAGGGGCTCATGAGAAGCAGCTGAGGGAACTGGGGGTGTTTGGTCTGGAGAAGGCTTAGGGGAGACCTCATTGCTCTCTACAACCACCTCAAAGAGGGCTGGAATGATGTCAGGGGTTAGCCTCTCCTCACATGCAACAAGTGAGAGGAAATGGCCTCAAGTTGTGCCAAGGGAGGCTCAGCTTGGATGTTAGGGAAAATGTCTTCCCAGAAGGGGTTCTCAGGCACTGTCCCAGGCTGCCCAGGGAGGTGGTGGAGTCACCATCCCTGGAGGTGTTTAAAAGATGTGTGGGTGGGGGCCTGGGGTGCACCCCAGGTGGGGAGCAGGGAAGCATTGGGCTGTTTGGTGTGGTGCAAAGGAACTTTGCATGCTTTGGATGTGCTCCCCACTAATGCTGTGTACCTTTTGTAGCATGTTCATTGCAGATGGGACGTGGAGCTGGGGGCTGTGGTTTAGGGGCAGTATTTTAGCAGCAGAGGTGATTGTGAGCTCTGGGCTGGAACCTGCTGACCTCAAGGGTCTCTTCCAAGCTCTGCAGTTCTATGAGGCCCAGCCTGTCCCCGCTGGTAACCCTGCTGTGTCCCTCTCTTTTGTGCCCGGCGCCGGCAGTGGACGGACAGTGGCAGGAGTGGAGCTCCTGGAGCCAGTGCTCGGTGAGCTGCTCCAACGGCACCCAGCAGCGCAGCCGGCAGTGCACCGCCGCCGCCCACGGGGGCTCCGAGTGCCGCGGGCCCTGGGCGGAGAGCCGGGAGTGCTCCAACCCCGAGTGCACAGGTGAGGCATGGCGGCTGCTGGGGGGCTGCTGGGGGGCTAGGGGCTGCTCTGCACCACAGTGTGCCAACCCCGAGCGCACAGGTGAGGCATGGGGGCTGCTGGGGGGCTGCTGGGGGGCTAGGGGCTGCTCTGCACCAGAGTGCTCCAACCCCGAGTGCACAGGTGAGGGATGGGGGCTGCTGGGGGGCTAGGGGCTGCTCTGCACCACAGTGTGCCAACCCCGAGTGCACAGGTGAGGGATGGGGGCTGCTGGGGGGCTGCTGGGGGGCTAGGGGCTGCTCTGCACCACAGTGTGCCAACCCCGAGTGCACAGGTGAGGCATGGCGGCTGCTGGGGGGCTGCTGGGGGGCTAGGGGCTGCTCTGCACCACAGTGTGCCAACCCCGAGTGCACAGGTGAGGGATGGGGGCTGCTGGGGGGCTGCTGGGGGGCTAGGGGCTGCTCTGCACCACAGTGTGCCAACCCCGAGTGCACAGGTGAGGGATGGGGGCTGCTGGGGGGCTGCTGGGGGGCTAGGGGCTGCTCTGCACCGGAGTGTGCCAACCCCGAGTGCACAGGTGAGGCATGGCGGCTGCTGGGGGGCTGCTGGGGGGCTAGGGGCTGCTCTGCACCACAGTGTGCCAACCCCGAGCGCACAGGTGAGGCACGGGGGCTGCTGGGGGGCTGCTGGGGGGCTAGGGGCTGCTCTGCACCACAGTGTGCCAACCCCGAGCACACAGGTGAGGGATGGGGGGTGCTGGGGGGCTGCTGGGGGGCTAGGGGCTGCTCTGCACCACAGTGTGCCAACCCCGAGTGCACAGGTGAGGGATGGGGGCTGCTGGGGGGCTGCTGGGGGGCTAGGGGCTGCTCTGCACCACAGTGTGCCAACCCCGAGCACACAGGTGAGGGATGGGGGGTGCTGGGGGGCTGCTGGGGGGCTAGGGGCTGCTCTGCACCAGAGTGTGCCAACCCCGAGTGCACAGGTGAGGCATGGCGGCTGCTGGGGGGCTGCTGGGGGGCTAGGGGCTGCTCTGCACCACAGTGTGCCAACCCCGAGTGCACAGGTGAGGCATGGCGGCTGCTGGGGGGCTGCTGGGGGGCTAGGGGCTGCTCTGCACCAGAGTGTGCCAACCCCGAGTACACAGGTGAGGCATGGCGGCTGCTGGGGGGCTAGGGGCTGCTCTGCACCAGAGTGTGCCAACCCCGAGTGCACAGGTGAGGCATGGCGGCTGCTGGGGGGCTGCTGGGGGGCTAGGGGCTGCTCTGCACCAGAGTGTGCCAACCCCGAGTACACAGGTGAGGCATGGGGGCTGCTGGGGGGCTAGGGGCTGCTCTGCACCACAGTGTGCCAACCCCGAGTACACAGGTGAGGCATGGCGGCTGCTGGGGGGCTAGGGGCTGCTCTGCACCAGAGTGTGCCAACCCCGAGTGCACAGGTGAGGGATGGGGGCTGCTGGGGGGCTAGGGGCTGCTCTGCACCGGAGTGTGCCAACCCCGAGTGCACAGGTGAGGCATGGGGGCTGCTGGGGGGCTGCTGGGGGGCTAGGGGCTGCTTTGCACCACAGTGTGCCAACCCCGAGTGCACAGGTGAGGGATGGGGGCTGCTGGGGGGCTGCTGGGGGGCTGCTGGGGGGCTAGGGGCTGCTCTGCACCAGAGTGTGCCAACCCCGAGTGCACAGGTGAGGGATGGGGGCTGCTGGGGGGCTGCTGGGGGGCTAGGGGCTGCTCTGCACCGGAGTGTGCCAACCCCGAGTGCACAGGTGAGGGATGGGGGCTGCTGGGGGGCTGCTGGGGGGCTAGGGGCTGCTCTGCACCAGAGTGCTCCAACCCCGAGTGCACAGGTGAGGGATGGGGGCTGCTGGGGGGCTGCTGGGGGGCTAGGGGCTGCTCTGCACCGGAGTGTGCCAACCCCGAGTGCACAGGTGAGGCATGGCGGCTGCTGGGGGGCTGCTGGGGGGCTAGGGGCTGCTCTGCACCACAGTGTCCCAACCCCGAGCGCACAGGTGAGGCACGGGGGCTGCTGGGGGGCTGCTGGGGGGCTAGGGGCTGCTCTGCACCACAGTGTGCCAACCCCGAGCACACAGGTGAGGGATGGGGGGTGCTGGGGGGCTGCTGGGGGGCTAGGGGCTGCTCTGCACCACAGTGTGCCAACCCCGAGTGCACAGGTGAGGGATGGGGGCTGCTGGGGGGCTGCTGGGGGGCTAGGGGCTGCTCTGCACCACAGTGTGCCAACCCCGAGCACACAGGTGAGGGATGGGGGGTGCTGGGGGGCTGCTGGGGGGCTAGGGGCTGCTCTGCACCAGAGTGTGCCAACCCCGAGTACACAGGTGAGGCATGGCGGCTGCTGGGGGGCTAGGGGCTGCTCTGCACCAGAGTGTGCCAACCCCGAGTGCACAGGTGAGGCATGGCGGCTGCTGGGGGGCTGCTGGGGGGCTAGGGGCTGCTCTGCACCAGAGTGTGCCAACCCCGAGTACACAGGTGAGGCATGGGGGCTGCTGGGGGGCTAGGGGCTGCTCTGCACCACAGTGTGCCAACCCCGAGTACACAGGTGAGGCACGGGGGCTGCTGGGGGGCTAGGGGCTGCTCTGCACCGGAGTGTGCCAACCCCGAGTGCACAGGTGAGGCATGGGGGCTGCTGGGGGGCTGCTGGGGGGCTAGGGGCTGCTTTGCACCACAGTGTGCCAACCCCGAGTGCACAGGTGAGGGATGGGGGCTGCTGAGGGGCTAGGGGCTGCTCTGCACCACAGTGTGCCAACCCCGAGTGCACAGGTGAGGGATGGGGGCTGCTGGGGGGCTGCTGGGGGGCTAGGGGCTGCTCTGCACCCTAGTGTGCCAACCCCGAGTGCACAGGTGAGGCACGGGGGCTGCTGGGGGGCTGCTGGGGGGCTAGGGGCTGCTCTGCACCACAATGTGCCAACCCCGAGTGCACAGGTGAGGCATGGGGGCTGCTGGGGGGCTAGGGGCTGCTCTGCACCAGAGTGTGCCAACCCCGAGTGCACAGGTGAGGCATGGGGGCTGCTGGGGGGCTGCTGGGGGGCTAGGGGCTGCTCTGCACCACAATGTGCCAACCCCGAGTGCACAGGTGAGGGATGGGGGCTGCTGAGGGGCTAGGGGCTGCTCTGCACCAGAGTGTGCCAACCCCGAGTGCACAGGTGAGGCATGGGGGATGCTGAGGGGCTGCTGGGGGGCTAGGGGCTGCTCTGCACCACAGTGTGCCAACCCCGAGCACACAGGTGAGGGATGGGGGCTGCTGAGGGGCTAGGGGCTGCTCTGCACCACAGTGTGCCAACCCCGAGTGCACAGGTGAGGCATGGGGGCTGCTGGGGGGCTAGGGGCTGCTCTGCACCAGAGTGTGACAACCCCGAGTGCACAGGTGAGGCATGGCGGCTGCTGGGGGGCTGCTGGGGGGCTAGGGGCTGCTCTGCACCACACTGTGCCAACCCCGAGTGCACAGGTGAGGCATGGCGGCTGCTGGGGGGCTGCTGGGGGGCTAGGGGCTGCTCTGCACCACGGTGTGCCAACCCCGAGTGCACAGGTGAGGCATGGCGGCTGCTGGGGGGCTAGGGGCTGCTCTGCACCACAGTGTGCCAACCCCGAGCACACAGGTGAGGGATGGGGGCTGCTGAGGGGCTAGGGGCTGCTCTGCACCACAGTGTGCCAACCCCGAGCGCACAGGTGAGGCATGGCGGCTGCTGGGGGGCTGCTGGGGGGCTAGGGGCTGCTCTGCACCACAGTGTGCCAACCCCGAGTGCACAGGTGAGGGATGGGGGCTGCTGGGGGGCTGCTGGGGGGCTAGGGGCTGCTCTGCACCACAGTGTGCCAACCCCGAGCACACAGGTGAGGGATGGGGGCTGCTGGGGGGCTGCTGGGGGGCTAGGGGCTGCTCTGCACCACAGTGTGCCAACCCCGAGTGCACAGGTGAGGGATGGGGAGCTGATGAGGGGCTGATGAGAGGCTGCAGAGGGGACGGGGGCTGCTCTGTATGAGTGTGCTCCAACCCTGAGTGCACAGGTGAGGGATGGGGGGCTAGGGGCTGCTGGGGGGCTGCCGGGGATCTAGGGGGCTGCTGGGGGCCTAGGGGCTGCTCTGCACCTGAATGCTCCAACCCCGAGTGCACAGGTGAGGGATGGGGGGCTGGGGGCTGCCGGGGTCCTAGGAGGCTGCTGAAGGGGTTCTGAGGGGCTGCTGAGGGGCTCAGGGCCGCTCTGCACTACAGTGTGCCAACCCCGAGTGCACAGTGAGTGCTGGGGGGCTGGTGAGAGTCTAGGGGCTGCTCTACACCTGAGTGCTCCAACCCCGAGTGCACAGTGAGTGCTGGGGGGCTGGTGAGAGTCTAGGGGCTGCTCTACACCTGAGTGTTCCAACCCCGAGTGCACAGTGAGTGCTGGGGGGCTGGTGAGAGTCTAGGGGCTGCTCTACACCTGAGTGTTCCAACCCCGAGTGCACAGTGAGTGCTGGGGGGCTGGTGAGAGTCTAGGGGCTGCTCTACACCTGAGTGTTCCAACCCCGAGTGCACAGTGAGTGCTGGGGGGCTGGTGAGAGTCTAGGGGCTGCTCTACACCTGAGTGTTCCAACCCCGAGTGCACAGTGAGTGCTGGGGGGCTGGTGAGAGTCTAGGGGCTGCTCTACACCTGAGTGCTCCAACCCCGAGTGCACAGTGAGTGCTGGGGGGCTGGTGAGAGTCTAGGGGCTGCTCTACACCTGAGTGTTCCAACCCCGAGTGCACAGTGAGTGCTGGGGGGCTGGTGAGAGTCTAGGGGCTGCTCTACACCTGAGTGTTCCAACCCCGAGTGCACAGTGAGTGCTGGGGGGGCTGCTCTGCACGAGTGCTGCAGTCCCGAGTGCACAGGTGAGGGCGGGGGAGCTGATGAGGAGCTGATAAGAGGCTGCTGAGGGGCCGGGAGCTGCTCTGTACCAGCGTGCTCTAACCCCGAGGGCATAGGTGAGTGCTGGGGGGCTGCCGGGGATCTAGGGGGCCACTGGGGGGTTGATGTGGGGGGGCTGGGGGCTGCTCTACACCTGAGTGCTCCAACCCTGAGTGCACAGTAAGCTTCTGGGGGGCTTCTGAGGGGCGGCTGGGGGCTGCTCTGCACGAGTGCTGCAGTCCCGAGTGCACAGGTGAGCGCAGGGGAGCTGATGAGAGGCTGCTGAGGGGCCGGGAGCTGCTCTGCACCAGAGTGTGCTCCAATCCCGAGGGCACAGGTGAGGGACGGGGAGGTAGGGGCTGCTGAGGACCTCGGGGCTGCTGAGGACCTCAGGGCTGCTCTGCACCAGAGTGTGCTCCAATCCCGAGGGCATAGGTGAGGGACGGGGAGGTAGGGGCTGCTGAGGACCTCGGGGCTGCTGAGGACCTCAGGGCTGCTCTGCACCAGAGTGCTCCAACCACAAGTGCGCAGGTGAGGGCTGGGGGCTGCTGGGGTCTAGGGGCTGCTCTGCACAAGAGTGTTCCGACCCCGAGTGCACAGCTGAGTGCTGGGGGGGGGGGTCTCTTGAGGGGCTCGGGGCCGCTCTGCACCAGAGTCTTCCAACCCCAAGTGCACAGGTGAGGGATGGGGGGCTGGGGGCTGCCAGGCCCTGGGGGGCTGGTGAGAGGGGGCTGGGGGCTGCTCTGCACCAGAGTCTTCCAAACCCAAGTGCACAGGTGAGGGATGGGGGGCTGGGGGTTGCCAGGCTCTGGGGGGCTGGTGAGAGGGGGCTGGGGGCTGCTCTGCACCAGAGTCTTCCAAACCCAAGTGCACAGGTGAGGGATGGGGGGCTGGGGGTTGCCAGGCCCTGGGGGGCTGGTGAGAGGGGACTGGGGGCTGCTCTGCAGAGAGTGCTGCAGTCCCGAGTGCACAGGTGAGGGCGGGGGAGCTGATGAGGAGCTGATAAGAGGCTGCTGAGGGGCCGGGGGCTGCTCTGTACGAGTGTGCTCCAACCCCGAGGGCATAGGTGAGTAATGGGGGGCTAGGGGCTGCTGGGGGGTTGCCGGGGATCTAGGGGGCTGCTGGGGGCCTAGGGGCTGCTCTGCACGAGAGTGCTGCAGTCCCGAGTGCACAGGTGAGGGATGGGGAGCTGATGAGAGGCTTCTGAGGGGCCGGGGGCTGCTCTGTACGAGTGTGCTCCAATCCCGAGGGCATAGGTGAGTAATAAGGGGGTAGGGGCTGCTGGGGGGCTCGGGGCCACTCTGCACCAGAATACTCCGAGTGTACAGGTGAGAGACAGGAAGGTAGGGGCTGCTGGGGGGCTTCTGAGGGCATCAGGGCCGCTCTGCACCAGAGTGCTCCAACCCCAAGAGCGCAGGGATGGAGGGCTGGGGGCTGCCGGGGCCCTAGGGGGCTGCTGGGGTCTAGGGGCTGCTGGGGTCTAGGGGCTGCTCTGCACGAGTGCTGCAGTCCCAAGTGTACAGGTGAGTGCGGGGGAGCTGATGAGAGGCAGCTGAGGGGCCGGGGGCTGCTCTGCACCAGAGTGCTCCGACCCCGAGTGCACAGATGAGGAATGGAGGGCTGGGGGCTGCCGGGGCCCTAGGGGGCTGCCGGGGGGCTTGGGGCTGCTCTGCATGAGAGTGCTGCAGTCCCGAGTGCACAGGTGAGTGTGAGGGAGCTGATAATAGGCTGCTGAGTGCCCGGGGGTTGCTCTGTACGCCTGTGCTCCAGCCCCGAATGCACAGGTGAGGGATGGGGACATGGGGGCTGCCGGGGCCCTAGGGGGCTACTGTGGGGCTTCTGAGGGGCTGCTGGGGTCTAGGGGCTGCTCTGCACAAGAGTGCTGCAGTCCCGAGTGCACAGGTGAGTGCGGGAACTGATGAGAAGCTGCTGAGGGGCCGGGGGCTGCTCTGCACGAGAGTCCTCCAGTCCCGAGTGCATAGGTAAGTAATGGGGGGCAAGGGGCTGCTGGGGGGCTGCTGAGGGGCCGGGGGCTGCTCTGCACGAGAGTCCTCCAGCCCCGAGTGCATAGGTAAGTAATGGGGGGCAGGGGGCTGCTGAGGGGCTGGGGGCTGCTCTGCACGGGAGTCCTCCAGCCCCGAGTGCATAGGTAAGTAATGGGGGGCAGGGTGCTGCTGAGGGGCCGGGGGCTGCTCTGCACGGGAGTCCTCCAGCCCTGAGTGCATAGGTAAGTAATGGGGGGCAAGGGGCTGCTGGAGGGCTGCTGAGGGGCTCGGGGCTGCTCTGCACCAGAATGCTCCAGTCCCGAGTGCACAGGTGAGAGGTGTGGGACTGATCAGGGGCTGCTGGGGGGCTCGGGGCTGCTCTGCATGAGAGTGCTGCAGTCCCGAGGGCACAGGTGAGGGCGGGGGAGCTGATGAGGGGCTGGGAACTGCTTTGTACAAGAGTGCTCCAACCCTGAGTGCACAGGTGAGGGATGGGGGACGGGGGGCGGCTAGGGGCTGCTCTGCACCAGAGTGCTCCAACCCCGAGTGCACAGGTGAGGGATGGGGGACGGGGGGCGGCTAGGGGCTGCTCTGCACCAGAGTGCTCCAACCCCGAGTGCACAGGTGAGGGATGGGGGACGGGGGGCGGCTAGGGGCTGCTCTGCACCAGAGTGCTCCAACCCGAGTGCACAGGTGAGGGATGGGGGACTGGGGGCTGCTGAGGGGCTAGGGGCTGCTCCGCACCAGAGTGCTCCAACCCCGAGTGCACAGGTGAGGGGTGGGGGACTGGGGGCGGCTAGGGGCTGCTCTGCACCAGAGTGCTCCAACCCGAGTGCACAGGTGAGGGATGGGGGACGGGGGGCGGCTAGGGGCTGCTCTGCACCAGAGTGCTCCAACCCGAGTGCACAGGTGAGGGATGGGGGACTGGGGGCTGCTGAGGGGCTAGGGGCTGCTCCGCACCAGAGTGCTCCAACCCCGAGTGCACAGGTGAGGGGTGGGGGACTGGGGGCGGCTAGGGGCTGCTCTGCACCAGAGTGCTCCAACCCGAGTGCACAGGTGAGGGATGGGGGACGGGGGGCGGCTAGGGGCTGCTCTGCACCAGAGTGCTCCAACCCCGAGTGCACAGGTGAGGGATGGGGGACGGGGGGAGGCTAGGGGCTGCTCTGCACCAGAGTGCTCCAACCCCGAGTGCACAGGTGAGGGATGGGGGACGGGGGGCGGCTAGGGGCTGCTCTGCACCAGAGTGCTCCAACCCCGAGTGCACAGGTGAGGGATGGGGGACGGGGGGAGGCTAGGGGCTGCTCTGCACCAGAGTGCTCCAACCCGAGTGCACAGGTGAGGGATGGGGGACGGGGGGGCGGCTAGGGGCTGCTCTGCACCAGAGTGCTCCAACCCGAGTGCACAGGTGAGGGATGGGGGACTGGGGGCTGCTGAGGGGCTAGGGGCTGCTCCGCACCAGAGTGCTCCAACCCTGAACGCCAAGTGAGTGCTAACTGCTGAGGGGCTGCTCTGAGCTCCAGCCAGGGCTGCACCAGCAGTCTCCTGGCAGACCTCTGTGGGAAGCAAAGGGGCAAAGCCACCCACCTGCAGAGGGTGGCCTGAAGCCTGGCTCTGTTGTTACTTAATGAGATAAAAAGCTAAAGAATGCATGCAGAAAGATTGCATGGTAGGCTGCACATCAGCTTTTTGGGTTTATCACCATTTAAAGGCCATTCCACGTTTAAAAGGAGATGCTGGAGGCCTGAAAAAACCCCACTTAATAAACTCTTTTGCAAGCCTAGAAAGTGAATGTCTGTGAGCTGGTTCTTTTTTACACTGAGACTGCTTCAGGCTCCTCTAGCAGCCTAAAAGCAGCCTTGCAGGGTGGGTAAATTACATTTATAACTACTTCTAAGCCTCATTTGCACTGTGAGAGCACGTGAAAAACCCCAAGCTCCTGAAATATCAGAGGCAAAGATGTTTTTATTTAGTGTCTTAAGGAGCACTCGTACAGGCTGTAAATGGGTATCATTGCCATGCAGCAGCGCTGTGCAGGTACCTCAGATAACACACCAAAGGGACAATGCTTGCTCTGCAGCCTGAGGGAAAGGTGATGTGCACCAATTCCTTTAATTTCACCTTGAGATGCAAGTCATGCAGGCAGGGATCCCATATTTAGGAGGCAAGTGGCCTTCCTCTTCTGCCACGCTCCTCCACCTTTCAGTTCGGTCACCACTGGTTGCACCTGGGGGTCATGCATCAGGGTTGCATCTTCCCTGGCTCGTGTAAGGGGTAACCCAGGAGGAAATCCACCTTTATGACTGCCCACCTTTATGCCTGGAATGATGTCAGCACTGTACCTGTCTTCTTCCCAACAGCCAATGGCCAGTGGAACCAGTGGGGGCATTGGAGTGGCTGTTCCAAGTCCTGCGACGGTGGCTGGGAGAGGCGGATCAGGACCTGCCAAGGTGCTGCCCTGACTGGGCAGCAGTGTGAAGGAACTGGGGAGGAAGTCAGGCGCTGCAGCGAGCAGAGGTGTCCAGGTGAGATGCAAATGGAGTCGCTTTCTTTCATCTGCACTACAGCAGGGCTTACTGTAATGATCCACAGGAGGCCATGAAGAGGCTCGGGGACAGGCTGAGAGTGAGTCTGTTTGGCCTGGAGAACAGAAGGCTTGGGAGACCTTAGGGTGGTCTTGCAGTACCTGAAGGGAGCTTACAAGAAAGCTAGGAAGGGACTTTTTACAAGGGCTTGCAGTGATAGGATGAGAGGGAATGGATTGAAGCTTAGCAAGTTTGCAGATGACACCAAGTTGGGAACAGATGTTGGTCAGTTAGAGGGTAGAAAGGCTCTGCAGAGGGACCTCAACCGACTGGACAGATGGGCAGAGTCCAACGGGATGGCATTTAATAAGTCCAAGTGCCAGGTGCTGCACTTTTGTCACAACAACCCCATGCAGAGCTACAGGCTGGGGTCAGAGTGGCTGGAGAGCTGCCAGACAGAGAGGGACCTGGGGGTGCTGATTGACACCCGCCTAAACATGAGCCAGCAGTGTGCCCAGGTGGCCAAGAGGGCCAATGGCATCCTGGCCTGTATTAGGAATAGTGTGGCCAGCAGGAGCAGGGAGGTCATTGTGCCCCTGTACTCTGCATTGGTTAGGCCACACCTTGAGTCCTGTGTCCAGTTCTGGGCCCCTCAGATTAAGAAGGACATTGAGACACTTGAACGTGTCCAGAGAAGGGCAACGAGGCTGGGGAGAGGCCTTGAGCACAGCCCTGTGAGGAGAGGCTGAGGGAGCTGGGATTGTTTAGCCTGGAGAAGAGAAGGATCAGAGGTGACCTCATTGCCCTCTACAACTACCTGAAAGGTGGTTGTAGACAGGAAGGGGTTGGTCTCTTCTCCCAGGCAACCAGCACCAGAACAAGGGGACACAGTCTCAAGCTGTGCCAGGGGAGGTTTAGACTCGAGGTGAGGAAAAAGTTCTTCACTGAGCGAGTTGTTTGTCATTGGAATGTGCTGCCCAGGGAGGTGGTGGAGTCCCCATCCCTGGAGGTGTTCAAGGGGAGATTGGATTTGGCACTTGGTGCCATGGTCTAGTTGTGAGGTCTGTTGGGACAGGTTGGACTTGATGATCCTTGGGGTCTCTTCCAACCTTAGTTATACTGTGAGACTGTGAAACTTGAGGAGGCTGCATTTAGACTGGAGATTGTGTTCATTAAATGCTGTGTTTATTTTAGTGACATGAAGGCATCAAAATTACCAATAATTAATAGAAATAGATGTGAAAAATGTTGACAAATAATCCTAAGACTCAGGCGCAAACCAAAGATGAGCAATAGCTGAGGGAATGAGAAAGAAGGGCTTGACATTTCAGGAGGGGAGATTTAGACTGGAGATTAGGAAGAAATTCTTGATAGTGAGGGTGGGGAGACACTGGCACAGGTTGTCCAGGGAGGCTGTGGATGCTTCCTCCCTGGAGCTGTTCAAGGCCAGGCTGGATGAGGCCTTGAGCAACCTGGGCTGATGGGAAGTGTCTCTGCCCATGGTAGGGGGGATGGAACTGGATGATCTCTGAGGTCCTTTCCAACCCAAACTGTTGTATAAACCTTCAGGAGAGACAAGCTCAACATCTGTAGAGAAACAGCCCTAAAGAGTCATACCTGGCTTTGCTTTAGTGGAATTGTGTTTCTGTAGCCCTGTGGGATGTATAAGCAATGCATCATGCCTTAAATAAATCAAAATCCCATAGTTAAAAATAACAACCAGCACAATATTGCCCTGGATGTATTCAAGATCAGGCTCAACAGGGCTATAGAGGTTCTTCCCCCACTCTACTCTGCCCTGGTGAGACAACACCTACAATACTGTTTCCAGTTCTGGACTCCCCAGTTCAAAAGAGGCAGAGACCTGCTGGAGAGAGTCCAAAGGAGAGCTACAAGGATGATGAAGGTACTTGAGCATCTCTACTGTGAAGAGAGACTGAGCACCCTGGGGCTGTTCAGTCTGGAGAGGAGAAGGCTGAGAGGGGATCTGATCAATGTCTGTAAACATCTGAAGGGTGGCTGTCAGGAGGAAGGTGCCAGGCTCTGTTCAGTGGTGCCCAGTAGTAAGACAAGGAACAACAGGTACAAGCTGGAACCCAGGAGGTTCCACCTCAACATGAGGAGAAACTTCTTCACTGTGAGGGTGCTGAGCCCTGGAGCAGGCTGCCCAGAGAGGTTGTGGAGTCTCCTGCTCTGGAGACTTTCAAAACCTGTCTGGATGTGTTCTTGTGTGACCTGCCCTGGGTGATCCTGCTCTGGCACATGGGGATAGGACTGGATGATCTCTGGAGGTCCCTTCCAACCCCTACCATTGTGTAATTCTATTATTCTCATTTATAATCCAATTCTGGAAAAGTTAACCCAATTTATCTTGCTCCTCAAGGGATTTCTTCAATTTTAATCCAACGCTCCTTGTCTGAAAAATTCTTTTCTTGTGAGACCCCACCTCGAATCCTGCCTCCAGTTCTGCTGTACCCATCATAAGAAGGACACAGAACTGTGGGAGAGATTCCAGAGGAGGTCTGCAGAACCCCTATTTGTACTGGATTCACAAAGAAATGGCACCAAGAACCCCATCAAGCCTCCTCCTGAACACCTCCAGGGATGATGACTCCACCACCTCCGTGAGCAGCACATTCCAGTGGCCAATCTCTCTCTCTAGGAAGATCTTCTTCCTCACTCCCAGCCTAAACTTCCCCTGGCAGAGCTTGAGACTGTGTCCTCTTGTTTCTGGTGCTGGTTGCCTGGGAGAAGACACCAACCCCCACCTGGCTACAGCCTCCCTTCAGGGAGTTGTAGACAGCAAGAAGGTCTCTGCTGAGCCTCCTTTTCTCCAGGCTAAGCAACCCCAGCTCCCTCAGCCTCTCCTCACAGGGCTGTGCTCCAGACCCCTCCCCAGCTTTGTTGCCCTTCTCTGGACACCTTCCAGCAACTCAACATCTTGCCTAAACAGGTTTCCTTGATTAGATAGTGTTGGATGATAGGTGGGACACAATGATCTTGAAGGTCTCTTCCAACCTGGTCTATCCTATCCTATTCCTATCCTATTCCTATCCTATTCTATCCTATCCCTATTCCTATCCCCATTCCTATTCCTAGAGATGATGTAGGCTGCCTCTATGCAAGCAGAGCACTGAGAGAAGGTTATTGTGAATCATCCTACGAAGCAGACATTGAGACCAGTCAGCTTCTGCTTATGAAACCATCCTTGGGATAATTTGCATCTGAGTCTTTAAATGCATGCTGCTGCAGCCCAATTTTCCAAGATTGCCACCTGCTGTTAATAAAACACTTTACAGATGTGTTTACAAGGCAAACACACACTCAGCTTTATTTGCCTTCTGATACATTTCCCTGTTGACTCGCTGCTGAATTCCAGATCAGAATCAGGAAGCTTACAGGAAACCTTTAACCCACAGCACCTTTTAGCAGAGCTGTACCCCTGCAGGAGCTCAGGCATCAGGAGCAGGCTGCATGGATCTGTTTCACCACTCTCATTTAATAAAGCAGCTGGGATTTCAAAGGAGGCAGTGGAGAATTTCCCCAAGACTGTGCAAGAATTAAATACAGATTGACATTTTATAAGCACCAGGAAAAAAAAGAAATGGAGTGCTGAGGGCTTCAAGTGCAACCAAATGTCATGATTGGTGTGCTTTTCTTCCCCTCACACAGTTCAGAGAAGCTATTTTGTGCCTCAGTGGTTTCTTTTTTCTAAGGCACTGAGGAACATGAGAGATTAAAATGTTCATTTCTGTCTTTATGAGACACTTCTCTCCTCGTGAGACCCCCACCTTGGATACTGCATCATCCAGTTCTGGTGTCCCCAGCATGAGGAGGACACAGAGCTGCTGGAGTGAGGCCAGAGGAGGCCACAAAGATGATCCCAGGGCTGGAGCAGCTCTGCTGTGAGGCCAGGCTGTGGGAGCTGGGGGTGCTCAGCCTGGAGAGGAGAAGGCTGTGGGGAGACCTCACTCTCTACAACTCCCAGAAAGAGGTTGCAGTGAGATGGGTGTTGGACTCTTCTCCATAGTAGCAGGTATCACAGTATAACTAAGGTTGGAAGAGACCCCAAGGATCATCAAGTCCAACCTGAGAATAGGATGAGAGGAAATGGCCTCAAGTTGCACCAAGGGAGGTTTAGTTTGGATATTCCTTAGTTTGGATCTTCCTTTGGAGATTCTTTCATTAGAAGGGTTCTCCAAGGCTGGCCCAGGCTGCCCAGGGAGGTGACTGAATCCCCATCCCTGGAGGTGTTTCAAAGAGGCAGAGATGTGGTGCTGAGGGCTGTGGCTTAGTCCCAGCCTTGGTAGAGTTAAATGTTTGGACTGGATGATCACAAAGGGCTTTTGCAGCCACATGGATTGTGTGTGGCATTGCTTTTCAGGAATGCTTCCTTCCATGGCAATTAAATCTCTCCCAGCTCTGGTGCAATACTTACACTATGCCCAGCCTTTACTCAGGACAAGGTTTTTGTCATCAGGCAGCAGTAGGGAACAAAACATTACTGCAAGCAGTGTCAGGCTGCCTGGTTTGCTAACAAAACCTGAGTGCAGAAGTGCTGTCAGAAGAGCAGGTAATGGTTTCTGACTGAAGGTAGAAGGTTTCTTCAGAGGCAATTCCAGCTACACGAAATTGAATGTGAGAAGGAGGAAGCTTCAAATAATTGCCACCAACCAAACAATACAATGAAGCCCCTGGGTTTTTATTCTGTCTCTGTTTAGGACACGTTACAAGATGTTCAGAAGCTTTTTTCTGTTGCCTTGGCTCAAGATAATTTTGCCCCTGGCATTGATTTAGCATTCAAGAGAGGAGCTGTAGCTGCAGCTTCATTTCTGAGTCACTGTGTGCTGGTGGCTAACTTGCTTCACCCTTCCATGACCCTCTCCCCTATTTGTTAGCTGCTTTGTCTCATCTTGAACAGAGCTTCCTCAGAACCCTGCTGGGTTGACTGCCTCTTGGAGATCTGGAAACACAGAATTGCTCCAGCTGGACCAATCATCAAGTCCAACCATTGACCTAACACCACCATGACCACTAAACCATGGCCCCCAGTGCCATGGCCACAGGTTTCTTGAACACCTCCAGGGGTGGTGACTCCACCACTTCCTTGGGCAGCCTGTTTCAATCCCTGACCACTCTTGCAGCAAAGAAATTTTTCTTCAACCTAACACTTCCCTGGCACAATTTGAGGCCATTTCCTCTCATTTTATCTCCTGATACTAAGGAGAAGAGACCAACCCCCACCTCACTGCAACTTCCTTTCAGGGAGCTGTAGAGAGCAACGAGGTCTCCTCTCAGCCTCCTTTTCTCCAGACCTAACACCCCCAGTTCCCTCAGCTGCTCCTCTGTTCTCTAGAGCTCTCACCATCTTTGCTGCTCCTCTCTGGACCCAGTGTCTCTCTTGTAGTGAGGGGCCCAAAGCTGAAGCCAGGATCCGAGGTTACACCTCACCAGTGCCCTGTACAGGGGCATGAGATGCAGCGTCATCTCGGCAGCAGGGTCAGAGGAAGGCTGTGCTTCTAGATCAGCCACTTGACTGAGTGCTTGTGCTCAGGTGGGGTGGATTGAGGCCTGGCATCACAGGGCTTTGAGGTGGTACATTGGAGTAGATGTTCTGCGTGGGAGGACAGTGCTGAATCACATCCATGGGTGCAAGGGAGGTTGTTGGCTTTTTCCTTGCCGGTTTCAGCACATCCACCTCAAGCTTTGCTGTTTGCTCCTGAGTTTCAGCCATTCCTGCTGGTTGTGCTCAGCATTTCTCTGTGGGTGTGGTATGAGTTAATTGGGCCACAGTGACAGACAGACTCCAGCTGACCCTGGGCAGAGGCGGCAGGGCCAGCAGGGCTCCCAAGCTCGTGTCAGAGCCGCTCCGACGTGACTGCAACGTCTCCATGGGCAACATGGGCTGGAGCATCACAGATGCTTTCCTGTGGGTGGATGCCTGATTAGTCAGCTCTGCCAGAGAGGCTTCAGCTTGGGGAAGAGCTGATTTGTTTTTTATCTGCAGCGTTCTTTGATCCAAGGTGTTTGTACAAGGCATTGGAAGGCACGCAGAGTCCAGCAGGGACCAAGGAAACTTCTTTGCCTAGCCTAAGTGATGCCTCCTCCAAGCTCTGACTGGCTGCTGCCCTTCTTTCCTGATAGCTTTGGGTCTTGGGAATGCCTTTTACTTTGAACACAGCATGTCAGTCACCTGATATGAAGGTTGAGGGGGGAGGCTGCTCTGCATTTCTGCAAGAAGCTACCAAATAGATCCACCTGCAGGACTTACAAGTGAATGTATCTCACTGTCTGCCCTGGCATGACAGGTCTTGGGGTGCTTTCCTCAAGTAGAAACCTGGATCACAGGATGTTAGAGGTTGGAAGGGACCTTCAAAGATCTTCCAGTCCACCACCCCCCTGCCAGAGCAGGATCATGGAATCCAGCACAGGTCACACAGGAACACATCCAGACAGGGCTGGAAAGTCTCCAGAGAAGGAGACTCCACAACCTCTCTGGGCAGCCTGCTCCAGGGCTCTGTCACCCTCACAGTGAAGAAGTTCCTCCTCCTGTTGAGGTGGAACCTCCTGTGCTGTAGTTTCCATGCACTGCCCCTTGTCCTGTCACAGGGTGCAACTGAGCAGAGCCTGTCCCCTACCTCCTGACCCCCAGCCCTCAGATATTGATAGACATTGATCAGATCCCCTCTCAGTCTTCTCCTTTCCAGACTAACCAGTCCCAGGTCTCTCAGCCTCTCCTCACCAGGCAGTGCTTCAGCATCCTTGTAGCCCTTGTAGACTCTCTCCAGCAGATCCCTGTCCCTCCTGAACTGGGGAGCCTAGAACTGGATCCAGTACTCCAGGTGAGGTCTCACCAGGGCAGATTAGAGTGGAGGAGGAGGACAACCTCCATGGATCTGCTGGCCACACTCCTCTGAATGCCTCCCAGGATCCCACTAGCCGCCTTGGCCACCAGGGCACATTACTGCCCCATGCAGAACTTGCTGCCCACCAGGACCCCCAGGTCCTCCTCCACAGGGCTGCTCTCCAGCAGTTCATCTCCCAGCCTGTCCTGCTGCAGTTTATTCTTCCTGCCTGGGTGCAGTGAAGAAAGATACAAAATGAAAGTGAGAGGAGGCCCCAATGCTGATGGGGAGGGCTGGAACCCCTCTGCTGAGAGGACAGGCTCCCCAGATCAGGGCATTTTCTTGCTTACAGGGTCAGAATAGAACAGCCATTTTCTTTTGCTTGTGTCACCATGTGGCTTCAGTTGATCAAAATCCAGCTTTCCCCACTGGAGCACTGGCCTGATAAATTGGCTTGGGGGGCATTTCTGAAGCAGTTTTAATATTCTAGATCATGAATATAACCAACTTTCATTGGGTTTTGCCACTAATGGATCTCTGACTTCTTTTTTAGCGGCCCCAACTGCCTTGATTTATGATTCAGGAAGGCTGGTGCCGAGGCAAATTTAGCAAGCCATTTTTCTGCCCAGCTGTGATTCATATTAGTCTCACTGAGCCATCTGCAAGGTATTCTTTGTCCTCCATAAAGAGAGGGGACAGCTTTGTGCAAAGAGGCTGCTCAGCTCCCTCATTCACCTCCCTATTCTCTCAGCAGAAGTACAAACCAGGGAAGATAGGATAGGGTAGGGTGGGATGGGATGGGATGGGATGGGATAGGATAGGATAGGATAGGATAGGATAGAATAGAATAGACCAGGTTGGAAAAGACCTTTGAGATGGGTTGGGTGAAATGGGATGGGTAAAATCCACAGCATCTGCCTCTCCTGGAGATTCCCATTGCAACCAGAGTGTTGTAGATTCATACAATGGTTTGGGTTAGAAGGGACCCTCAAGATCATCCAGTGCCAACCCCTCTGCCATGGGCAGAGACACCTCCCCACCAGCCCAGGTTCCTCAAGGCCTCATCCAGCCTGGCCTTGAGCACCTCTAGGTAGGGGGCATCCACAACTTCCCTGGGCAACCTGTTCCAGTGTCTCACCACCCTCACTGTGAAGAATTTCTTCCTGATCTCCAGTCTTAATCTCCCCTTCTCAAGCTTCAACCCATTCCCTCTTGTCCTATTGCTCCAAGCCCTTGTAAAAAGTCTTTCCCCAGCTTTCTTGTAGCCTCCTTCAGTTACTGGAAGGATGCTCTAAGATCTTTCCAGATCTTTCTCTTCTCCAGGCTGAACTCAGCCTGTCCCCACAGGGGAGGTTCTCCAGCCTTCTGATCATTTTCATGACCTCCTCTGGACCTGCTCCAACAGTTTGATGCCTTTCTTGTGTTGGGGGCACCAGAACTTGGTGCAGTGCTGCAGGTGAGGTCTCAGCAGAGCAGAGAGGCAGAATCACCTATGGGGGAATCACTGAATTGCTCCACGTGCTGCAGGGACAGAATTTCCTTTCCCTTCTCCTCTTCCTCCTTTGCAGTAGGGTTCCAATTTTCCTGAAAGACATCCCCTAACACTTTTAAACAGCTCATGCCTTGTTCTCTGCTGAACTTGATATGAATTAGATTGCAGCAACTATCATTTGTCAGGGCATTAAGAGACGACTGCAAGCCAGATGCTTTGCTACATTAATCTCATTTACTCCCCTCCCCCCCAAAATAGTAATCATAAACTGGGAACCTACATTAAAAAGAGAACAAGAGCAAAGGGAATCTGCAAGTCATGCCTGTGTGAAAACCAAGCATGAAGCATTGGTGGAAGCTGCTTTGTTCTGTGCACTGAGACACTGGGAAAATATCTTTCCCCCCCCCCATTTAAATGATCCTGCAACAAGCACTCAAAGGCCACTTTGGTTTATAGCCACTCACATTATTGGCTGTGCTTATTTCATTACCAGCTTGTGCTGAAACCCCCTGCAAAAAAAAATATGGGGTCCTCAGCTCTCATTTCATCCATTCAGCACATTAAATGTCTCAGCTGTGCTTTCAGAGGGCATTTGTTCATGTCCAGCTGAAGTTCCACCAAAAAATCATTAAGAGTTTTATTGCAGGAGAAGTGTCCCAGATTCAAGCATTTGGAGCATCAGCATCTTCTGAGGGGTGCTGAATGTGTATTGATCCAAAGGCAGCAACAAGGAAAAGATTCAAACCCATTAACCCTGCAGCTGCAAACTTAGGAGTTCTCATTTCCTGAAGAGAATAAAGGCACAGGTTAGAATCATAGAATCAGTCAGGGTTGGAAGGGACCACAAGGATCATCTAGTTCCAACCCCCCTGCCATGGGCAGGGACACCTCACACTAGATCAGGCTGGCCAGAGCCTCATCCAGCCTGGGCTTAAACACCTCCAGGGATGGGGCCTCAACCACCTCCCTGGACAACCCATTCCAGGGCTTCACCACTCTCATGGGGAAGAACTTCCTCCTCCCATCCAGCCTGAACCTCCCCACCTTCAACTTCATTCCATTCCCCCTAGTCCTATTACTACCTGAAATAAGCACCATCACCAAGACAGGTGCCACACAAATGCTACAAGTTTGGCCTTTTTGTACTTCATTCTTCAGATTAATCCTTGAGCAGCCAAGCCTAGTTGAGAGGTGTCCCTTTCCCATGGTGGGGAGGGAGTAGATGACCTGTGAGGTTACTTCCAACCTGAGCCATTCTGGGATTCGATGATTCTGCCACTCTGCTCTGGTGAGAGCTCACCTGAAGTGCTGCATCCAGCTATGCAGCCCTCAGTACAAGAAAGACATGGTCCTGCTGGAGCAGGTCCAGAGGAGGCCACCAAGATGATCAGAGATTTGGAGAGAACATTCACAGAACAGGAGGAGCTGGGCAGGCTGGAGAGGTGGGGCTGAGCCCATACTTGGAGTGCTGTGTCCAGCTATGGGAGCACCAACACAAGAGAGGCATGGACCTGCTGGTGTGGGTTCAGAGGAGGACCACCAAGATGATCAGGGGGATGGAGAACCTCTGCTATAAGGACAGGCTGAGAGAGTTGGGGCTGTTCAGCATGGAGAAGAGAAGGCTCCAGGGAGACCTTAGAGCTGCAGTTCAATGTTGCAAGGGGACCTCCAGGGAGGCTGGGGAGGGACTGTTCAGAAGGGCCTGTGGGGGTAGGATGAGGAGCAATGGTTTGAAACTGGAGCAGGGCAGAGTTAGGTTGGACATCAGGAGGAAGTTCTGCACAGTGAGAGTGGTGAAATACTGCAAGAGGTTGCCCAGGGGTGTGGTTGAGGCTTCAGCCCTGGAGACATTCAAGATCAGACTTCATAGAATCAATACGGTTGGAAGAGACCTTAAGGATCATCAAGTTCAACCTGGCCTCCAAGACCTCATGACTACTAAACCATGGCACCAAGTGCCATGTCCAATCCCTTCTTGAGCACCTCCAGGGATGTCCCTGTGCAGCCTGCTCTAGTTGGAGGTGTCCCTGCTGCCATCAGGGGGGTTGGACAAGATGACCTTTGATGGTGCCTTCCAACCCGATGCAATCTGTGAAGCTGTAAATATGTTAACACAGGAGTTTCACCATAATGACTCATGACTTCATTTTCTGACACAAGCTCTCTGCTTCCATGAATATCTCTGTTTAAATTCTCATTTCTCAATGGCAGCACCTTATGAAATATGTCCTGAAGATTATCTGATGTCAATGGTGTGGAAAAGGACCCCAGCTGGGGACATGGCCTTCAATCGATGTCCTCTCAATGCCACAGGTACTGTACTGCTTTGGAATTCTTTGGTGGATGAAATCTTCTCCATTGTGCTCTGGGCAACAATCATTACCAGAACCAGAATCATTTCAGAGCTCTGACAGAATTCTTTCAGGTCAGGGATGTTGAGGACAAGAAGAAAAGCACCTGTAGGTGTGTTGGTGAGGAAAAGAACACTAGGGAAGGTGAAAGCTCTCTCCAGAGGAAAACAAAGACCTGGGTACCTGGAATATGGAGGAGGCTGAGGTATTCAGTTACTTGTTGGCTCAGTCTGCACCTCAGTTTGTAGGGCTCCTGCAAACCTCAGGGTCCATGGAGCAAGGCACTCCTAAGCTCCAGCTCAAACTGAGTGATCAGTGGATTGAGAGCAACCCTGAGGAAAAGGACCTGAAGGTGCTGATGGATGAAAAACTGAGTGTGAGCTCACAGCCCCAAAAACCAATCCCATCTTGGGCTGCATCAGGAGAAGTGTGGCCAACAGGTGAGGGAAGGGATTCTCCCCCTGTGCTCCACTCTCATGAGGCTCCACCTGGAGAACTGAGTCCAGCTCTGGGTCCTCCAACCGAAGAAGGACACAGACCTGCTTTAACAGGTACAGAGGAGGGTCATAAGGGTGATCAAGGGGCTGGAGCACCTCCCCTATGAGAACAGGCTGAGAGGGCTGGGGGAGTTTGTCCCAGAGAGGAGAAGGCTCCAGGGAGGTTTTATATCAGCCTTCCAGTGCTTAAAGGGCACCTGCAGGAAAGATGGGGAGGGTCTCTTTTGTCAAGACAAGAGAAAAAGTTTTTCAACTGAAAGAGGGTGGGTTTAGGTTAGATAGGAGGAAGAAAGGTTTTACAATGAGGGTGGTGAGAGATGGGCAGAGGTTGCCCAGCTGTGGATGTTCCATCCCTGGAATTACTCAAAGCCAGGCTGGATGAGGCTGGGAGCAACATGGTCTAGTGGGTTCCTGCCCATGGAAAGGGAGTTGGAACTGGATGATCTTTAAGGTCCCTTCCAACCCAAACCATTCTATGATTCTATGAACTGGAGAGGGTATGACAGGAGATCTATCACTTTATAGTTACCTATTCCTGCAGCATTCCTGAAGCATCATTGCAGAAGCTTTAAGGTCCCTTCCAAGCCAAAGCATTAAATGATCCAATGAATCTATGACTGCCAGCCTCATATCCATCTGTATATATGCACCTAGAGATGAACCCCACATATTTAGATGTGCCTCCTGGAATTGTGACCTAGAGGAACCCATGGAGGTGTTCAAAACATATAGATCTATTCAGAGATGTAGAGAATGGGTTAGGTTGGAAGGAGCCTTGAAGATCATCCAGCCCCAACCCCCTGGCCTTGGCCGGGACAGCTTCTGCTAGCCCAGGCTGCTCAAGGCCTTATCCAACCTGGCCTTGAACGCCTCCAGGGAGGGGGCATCCACAGCCTCCCTGGCTAGGAGTGGTTCTGTAGGTTTGCACACACACATGTATGCATCACAGGCGGAGAGAGAAAAAGCTGAGAAGAAATCTGTTTGTCAGAACCCATCAGGCAAAGTGCTGAAAACTACTAAAAACATAAAAACATTTGAAATCAGGCAAACCACTGCCAACCCTCCCTCCCCCTGCTCCCCCCCCACCCCCCAGTGAGCACTGCTATTTGTTTCAGCACCCTTGCTTGGTGTTTCCAAGGCTTTTCCTTCTCCCTGTGTACTGCAGATCCCTGCATGAAGCTGTTCCTGGGCCTGCTTTGCAAACCAGCGTGGGATGGGAGGTTGTTTGTTGAGGGTTTTTTTCCCACTAAGGTTCCTTCCCTGCAATGCTTTTCACTCCTGTAAACATTTTCTGTCTCTCTTTGTGACTTCCAGGCACCACTAGCAGACGCTGCTCTCTCAGTGTTCATGGAGTGGCCTTCTGGGAACATCCAAGCTTTGCTAGATGCATATCAAATGAGTACAGACACTTGCAGCATTCAGTAGGTGCAAAGCCAGCTTTACTACTTGCTCTGTTTATTCATTTCCTAATCACTGCTGGGGGAAAAAAAGGGCAAACAAACCAAAAGCAGAACTGAATTGGCTGATTTACTCTCAAGTCATTTTCCAGGAGGAAAATGGAGCTAGGAAAGAAGAATTTATATTATTTGATAGATATATATGATTTTTCTGTTCCAACCTGGTTTCTCCTCTCCTCTCCGAACCTCTCCTCTCCGAACCTCTCCTCTCCGAACCTCTCCTCTCCGAACCTCTCTGAACCTCTCCTCTCCGAACCTCTCCTCTCCTCTCCTCTCCGAACCTCTCCTCTCCTCTCCTCTCCGAACCTCTCCTCTCCTCTCCTCTCCGAACCTCTCCTCTCCTCTCCGAACCTCTCCGAACCTCTCCTCTCCGAACCTCTCTGAACCTCTCTGAACCTCTCCGAACCTCTCCTCTCCGAACCTCTCCGAACCTCTCCTCTCCGAACCTCTCCGAACCTCTCCTCTCCAAACCTAACCTCTCCTCTCCTCTCCAAACCTAACCTCTCCTCTCCTCTCCTCTCCGAACCTCTCTGAACCTCTCCGAACCTCTCTGAACCTCTCTGAACCTCTCCGAACCTCTCCTCTCCGAACCTCTCCGAACCTCTCCTCTCCGAACCTCTCCGAACCTCTCCGAACCTCTCCGAACCTCTCCGAACCTCTCCTCTCCTCTCCGAACCTCTCCTCTCCGAACCTCTCCTCTCCGAACCTCTCCTCTCCTCTCCGAACCTCTCCTCTCCGAACCTCTCCTCTCCGAACCTCTCCTCTCCTCTCCGAACCTCTCCTCTCCGAACCTCTCCTCTCCGAACCTCTCCTCTCCTCTCCGAACCTCTCCTCTCCTCTCCGAACCTCTCCTCTCCGAACCTCTCCTCTCCTCTCCTCTCCGAACCTCTCCTCTCCTCTCCTCTCCGAACCTCTCCTCTCCTCTCCTCTCCGAACCTCTCTGAACCTCTCTGAACCTCTCCGAACCTCTCCTCTCCGAACCTCTCCGAACCTCTCCTCTCCGAACCTCTTCTCGGTGTTTGAAGCTTTGTATTACTGTAGAAATGGGAGGGGAAGAGACAGACTCCTTTTCTTTAGGTCCACTCTTCTCTCCTATCCTATCCTACCCTCTCCTATCCTATCCTACCCTCTCCTATCCTATCCTACCCTCTCCTATCCTATCCTACCCTCTCCTATCCTATCCTACCCTCTCCTATCCTATCCTACCCTCTCCTATCCTATCCTACCCTCTCCTATCCTATCCTATTGCTGGTGTTTGAAGCTGTGTATTACTGTAGAAATGGGGGTGGGGGAGGGGGAGAAGAGACAGATTCCTTTTATTTCCAGGTCCACTCAGTCATATTTTTATCTTTTATGTTATGGTTTGTGTAGGAAATGAGATGTGAGTAGAGTTTTACCTGCTGCTTACTTCTGTGGCACCTGGAATGCTTTAGTTGCACACTAAGAAGCTGAAAAGGGTTTGGGGGTTGGGTTTGTGGTTGTTTTGGGGTTTTTTGTTTTGTTTGGTGTGTTGGTTTTTTTCCTTCTATCAAATTTAGGCCTTCAGTTTAAATTGTAACAACAGGAAATGGTTTTACAGGGGAAGGCTGTTGCAGTGCCTTGGGAAAAGCAGATCATAGAATCATTTAGGTTGGAGAAGGCCTTTAAGATCGTGGAGTCCAACCATTAACCTATCTCACTCCCAAACCAGTTGCATTCCCTGTCAGCTGGAGCTGTTCTTCCTCTTTGATATTTGCTAAGACACTAAAGTGGTCTTGGAAAAATGGTTGGTGGGGATTTGGGTTGGTTGGTTGGTTGGTTTGGTTGTTTTTGTTTTCTTCTTGTGTCTTGTTTTAAGATGCTAAAATGTGTATCACAGAATGGTCTGGGTTGGAAGGGACCTCCAAAGCTCAGCCAGTCCAACCCCCCTGCAGTCAGCAGAGACATCCTCCACTAGATCAGGCTGCCCAGAGCTTCCCTGGGGAACCCACTGCAGTGTTCCACCATCCTCATGGTGTAGAACTTGTTCCTCACATCCAATCTAAATCTGTTCGTCTCTCATGTCAAACCATTGCCTCTCATCCTGTCCCTGCAGGCCTTTGCAAACAGTCCCTCTGCAGCCTTCTTGCAGCCCCTTCAGGTACTGCCAGGCTGCTCTTAGGTCTCCCTGGAGCCTTCCCTTCTCCAGGCTCCCTCAGTCTGTCCCTGTAGCAGAGCTGCTCCAATCCCCTGATCATTTCTGTGGCCCTCCTCTGGACCTGCTCCATCAGATTTATGTCCTCCTTGTATTGAGGGCTCCAGGGTTGGATGCAGTGTATGGAGAAGCCACATTAAAGAGTCTTCTTTGAAAGCATAGCTGGCCATAAAGCATTTGAACTAAAAAAGAGTGCTTCTGTTACTTTTGCAGTCATTCTTATTCCTTCCTTAGAAATTCACCAGGGAGCTTACAGAGATTTTTTTGCCTTTTTTTGCCTCCCGTGTTAGAAAAGTGGGAGGGAAAAAAAACCCAACAAAATGAACCACCAACATCAAAAGCAATGAAGGGAGAAGTGCAAATAACCACAATTTCAGGATAGCCTTTTCCTGTGATAGAATATTACTTAGAGTTTTCTCTGAGAAACACTTAAGACAAGCAAAGCAAAGCAACATTGGACCATGTGAAGAAAGGCAGGAGCCAGAACTGCCCCAAACTTAGAATAAACTTCAGTTAATCAGGTAAGCTTCCAGGAAGTTGGACTAGGTGGTCTCCAGAGACCCCTTTCCAATCCCAAGCATTCTGTGACTTACCTGGCTAAGCTTTGCAGAGGCACTGAGACTTTTAGAAGAGCTACAAGTCAGGCACTGGCAGAGGCTGCCTAGGGAGGTGGTGGAGTCCCCATCCCTGGAGGTGTTCAGGAAACCTGTGGCCATGGCACCTGGGGACATGGTTTAATGGCCAGGGTGGTATTGGGTTGGTGGTTGAAACTTGATGATCTTAGAGGTCTTTTCCAACCCAAACCCTTCTGTGGTTCCGAGTCTGCCTGGCAGGAAGGGGTCATTGTTGGACAGAAGACTTTTCCAGCTCAGCTCAGATTTATCTCTTCTTCTGGATTTCCTTCCCCACCCCAAGATGTTAAATCTGATTAGACCCAACTGTGAAATAATCTTTGGCCAAAGATGTAAAAATAGCTAAAGCTTCTTTAAAATTGCACAAGCCTCTAAACAGCCCCTCCTGGCTGCACAAAAACCTCAGCCTGCTTTATCTGCATGCAGAATTAGAGGAAGAAGAGTGGATTCCTTTTACACTTGGGGGCCGCTCATGAAGTCAGGCTGCTCGTCTCCTGTCTCTCTGCTCCTCCAAGTGAGAGGTAAAGACCTCTGAGGTCACCACCCTGCCAACCTAGGCTCGTCTCCCCCACCATGCATATGCTAGCTGCACAAATCCCTGCAAAGAGGGCTTTGCAAGGCAGCTGCTGGCAGACAGTGATCCTGTAACAAATGTGTGTGGTGGCCTTCACTTGCCAAGGATGGGATTTTCCCAGCTGAGGTCAACAGTGCTGGGGGGGTGGCACTGAGTGTTGTCACACATTCACAGGTTGCAGTAAGTCGGAAGGGAGCCTCAAAGGTCATCTTGTCCAACCCCCCTGCACTCAGCAGGGACAGCTCCAGCTAGAGCAGGTTGCTCAGGGCTACATCAAGTTTGATCTTGAATGTCTCCAGGGATGGAGCCTCAACCACACCCCTGGGCAACCTCTTGCAGTATTTCACCACCCTCCCCTGGGCAACCTCTTGCAGTATTTCACCACCCTCATTGTGCAGAACTTCCTCCTGATGTCCAACCTGAATCGGCCCTGCTCCAGTTTCAAACCATTGCTCCTCATCCTACCCCAACAGGCCCTTCTGAACAGTCTCTCCTCAGCCTTCCTGAGGTCCCCTGTAGATACTGAACTGCAGCTCTAAAGTCTCCCTGGAGCCTTCTCTTCTCCATGCTGAACAGCCTCAACTCTCTCAGCCTGTCCTTACAGCAGAGGTTCTCCATCCCCCTGATCATCTTGGTGGTCCTCCTCTGAACCCACACCAGCAGGTCCATGCCTCTCTTGTGTTGGTGTTCCCATAGCTGGACACAGCACTCCAAGTGTGGGCTCAGCCCACCTCTCCAGCCTGCCCAGCTCCTCCTGTTCTGTGAATGTTCTCTCCAGATCTCGAGTGTGAGCTGAATCCCTTTCATTTCTTACCTGAAATGTATAAACCAAAAAAGTTGATGTCTAGTCTTCCAGAAATGATCTTTCTGAAGTGGTGTGGTGGGTTGATATCACAGAATCATAGAATTGCTGGGGTTGGAAGGGACCTCAAGGATCAGCCAGTTCCAGCCCCGCTATGCACAAATGTGTAATCCACACATCCTCACAAAAGAAACTTCACTGGAAGGGCTCTCAAAGCCTGGCCCAGGCTGCCCAGGCAGGTGGTTGTATCTCCATCCCTTGAAATGTTTCCAAGAGGCAGAGCTGTGGTGCTGAAGGCCATGGTTTAGCCCCAGCCTGGGTAGAGTTAGAGAATGGTTGGAGTGGCTGATCTTAAAGGTCTTATGCAACAAGTGACTCTGATTCTCTAACCTTCAATGAATATATGTCCTCAATTTATGCTTCAGATCAGGCTGTACTGCATCTCTGTTTTTTATTGCTGGGAACACAGTGAGAGCAATTATTCAGCAAATTCATCTCTGGTCTTCTGAAGCAGTGCCTTGCCCCTGTTCCTTCTTACTGTTCATGCCTCTCCATATGACAGCACAGAAAATCACTGGCATGGTAAAAATATAACCCAGGGCTTCTGAAGAGCCTCTGCACTGGAACATGATGAAACAGTGAAGGGGAAGGGTTTGGCTTGTGGAGCAGAGGCTGGCAGTCAGCTCCCATCTTCTGAGGGCACAGTGCCCTGCTCACTTCTCATGGAGGAGCTTGAGTGAAAGCAGTGAAGGGGATGATGCACTTCAGCTATGCCACAAATGCACAGCCTGTACTTTCCTAGGTTTGTTTTACCTTGTGCTCTGTGGAAGAGCAGCTCCCTTTTCAAGCTGGGGATGGTAATTAGAGCTCTTTGAGCAACGGAACCAATTAGTCATGAATAATTTATCCAACACTTGGTGCAAGTCAGTCATCAAATGCATTCAACAGATAGTGTTTGACCAGATAATGCAGCTGGTTGACTAATATGGAAAATGATTCATTGAACAAATTAAGGGACAAAAATGCCCAACTGCATGAAATAAACCCCCTGGGAAATTATTTGGTTAGCTCTAATAATAATGACACTTGATGAAACTAATTAGGATTATCCTTACTAAAGCACTATAAATAGAAAAGAGATGGATAGGTGAGGTTGGCCTCCTGGAATCGTGACCCAGAGGAACACATGGAGGTGTTCAAAACACAGAGAGTCCTGGAATGGTTTAGGTAGGAAGGGATCTTGAAGATCATCTGCTTCCAACCCCCCTGCCATAGGCAGGGGCACCTCCCACCAGCCCAGGTTGCTCAAGGCCTCATCTGACCTGGTCTTGAATGCCTCTAGCAGGGAGGCATCCACAACCTCCCTGGGCAAGCTGTTCCAGTGTCTCACCACCCTCACTGGGAAGAATTTCTTCCTGATCTCCAATCTAAATCCATCCTCATCCAGTTGCAATCCATTCCCTCTTGTCCTGTCACTCCAAGCCCCAAATCCCTCCAAAGCTCTCCTGTAGCCCCCTTCAGGTACTGGAAGGCTGCTCTAAGGTCTCCCTGGAGCCTTCTCTTCTCCAGGCTGAACAGCCCAAACTCTCCCAGCCTGTTATTCTTCAGCCCCCTGATCATCTTTGTGGCCTCCTCTGGACCTGTTCCAGCAATTCCACATCCCTCTTAAGCCAGACTCAACATAACTGAACACAGTACTCAGGTATGGTCTGAGCAGAGCAGAGGGGCAGAATCCCCTCCCTGTGCTGCTGTTCTCCCTGCTCTGGATGCAGCTCAGCACACAGCTGCCTGCTAGGCTGCCAGCAGCCACTACTGGCTCCTGGGGACTTTGTCACCAACTGCCCATAGTCCTTTTCCTGAAGATCACTCTTGAATCACCCCTTGCTCAGCCTGTATTTGTGCTTGGGATTCCCTCATGGACATGAAACTTCCTGGCACAGTTTAGTGTGCATGGTGGTGTTGGGTTGATGGTTGGACTTTGTGATCTTAGAGGTCTTTTCCAACCTTAATCAGAGAATGGCAGAATACATCCAGTTGGAAGAGACCACAAGGATCATCCAGCCCACCCCTCAACCCAGCACTGAAGGGTCAACACTAAACCCTGTCCCTAAGCAATAGGTCCAGACACTGCTTCAACACCCCCAGGGATGGTAACTCTACCACTGCCCTGGGCAGACCATTCCAATGTTTGAGAACCTTCTTTGTGAACAAATATTTCCTAACATTCAGCCTGGTTCAGCTTGAAACCATTTCACAGAATCATAGAATCAATAAGATTGGAAAAGACCCCAAAGATCATCAAGTCCAACCTGTCACCCAACACTTCATGACTGCTAAACCATGGCACCCAGTGCCATGTCCAATCCCCTCTTGAACAGCTCCAGTGATGGTGACTCCAGCACCTCCCTGGGCAGCACATTCCAATGGCCAACAACTCTCTCTGGGAAGAGCTTTCTCCTCACCTCCAGCCTAAACCTCCCCTGGCACAGCTACCAAGGAGAAGATGCAGTTGAACATGAGGAAGGGAGATGATCATTAGCAAAACAAGCAATAACTTGATGCAACAACTTGGATGAGCTGAGAGGGAAACGTCTCAGGTGATGGATGGTTTTGTTCTGGGTGTCTTGGATTGCCCTGGTGTGTTTGCAGTGCCTGCAGCTTTGCATGAAGAATGGATGGTGCTCCAGGGCTGTTAGCAGACATCTCTGCAGCTCAGGAGGAACATTGTGCACAGTGAGGCACAATCTGTTAAATGTGTTCTTGAACAAAAAAAAAAGAAAGAAAGAAAAAAGGAGATTACAGCAAAGAAAGTCTTCCAAGGCTCTGTGGTGTTGTGGAGATGAAGTACACTAAAGCTGAGTAAGATCTAGTGGCACAGATATCCTTTCTGCAGTTGCTTCTGGATAGTGTTTGGTCACATACTGATCACCAGATTTTAATGAGGAGGGAGGAATTTCCCTGTTTTCTCCAATTCCAGGCAATATTCTCAGGATTTGGGGCTACTTAAAGAGTTGAAGTTGTCCCTGCTCACTGCTAGGGGAACTGGATGACCCAGGATGACTGGAGGACATCAGGAGAAAGTTCATCACAGTGAGGGTGGTGAGGTACTGCAACAGGTTGCCCATGGATGTGGTTGAGATTCCATCCCTGGAGACACTCAAGATCAGCCTTGATGTGTCCCTGTGCAGCCTGATCTAGCTGGAGCTGTCCATGGTGGCTGCAGGGGGGTTGGACAAGAAGATCTTTGAAGCTCCCTTCCAACCTCATGCAATCTGTGAATCTGTGACCTTTAAAGCTGCTTTCCAACCCCAAATGTTGTAGGATTCTGTGATTCCACAATTGTATGATTCTATTAATCTATGATTCTGTGATTCCATGGTTCTATGATTCTATTATTCCATGATTCTATTATTCTATGATTCTCTCATTCCATGGTTCTATGAGTCTATAAATCCTGTATTCTGCAGCCAGGCAGAAAGAGACCTGGGGGTACTGGCTGATAGTAGGCTGAACATGAGCCTGCAGTGTGCCCAGGTGGCCAAGAAGGCCAATGGCATCCTGGCCTGCATCAGGAACAGTGTGGCCAGCAGGAGCAGGGAAGTCATTGTGCCCTGTGCTCAGCACTGGTTAGGCCATACCTTGAGTCCTGTGTCCAGTTCTGGGCCCCTCAGTTTAGGCAAGATGTTGAGTTGCTGGAAGGTGTCCAGAGAAGGGCAACAGATCTGGGGAGGGGTCTGGAGCACAGCCCTGTGAGGAGAGGCTGAGGGAGCTGGGGTTGCTTAGCCTGGAGAAGAGGAGGCTCAGGGGAGACCACCTTGCTCTCTCCAACTCCCTGAACGGAGGCTGTAGCCAGGTGGGGGTTGGTCTCTTCTCCCAGGCAAGCAGCACCAGAACAAGGGGACACAGTCTCAAGCTCTGCCAGGGGAGGTTTAGGCTGGATATTAGGAAGAAGTTCTTCCCAGCAAGAGAGATTGGCCATTGGGATGTGCTGCCCAGGGAGGTGGTGGAGTCCCCATCCCTGGAGGTGTTTAGGAAGAGCCTGGATGGGGCACTTGGTGCCATGGTTTAGTTGATTATATGGTGTTGGGTGACGGGTTGGATGTGGTGATCTTTTCCAACCTGGTTAATTCCCTTTCTCTTCCCTTTCCCTCTCTTCCCTTTCCCTCTCTTCCCTTTCCCTCTCTTCCCTTTCCCTCTCTTCCCTTTCCCTCTCTTCCCTTTCCCTCTCTTCCCTTTCCCTCTCTTCCCTTTCCCTCTCTTCCCTTTCCCTCTCTTCCCTTTCCCTCTCTTCCCTTTCCCTCTCTTCCCTTTCCCTCTCTTCCCTTTCCCTCTCTTCCCTTTCCCTCTCTTCCCTTTCCCTCTCTTCCCTTTCCCTCTCTTCCCTTTCCCTCTCTTCCCTTTCCCTCTCTTCCCTTTCCCTCTCTTCCCTTTCCCTCTCTTCCCTTTCCCTCTCTTCCCTTTCCCTCTCTTCCCTTTCCCTCTCTTCCCTTTCCCTCTCTTCCCTTTCCCTCTCTTCCCTTTCCCTCTCTTCCCTTTCCCTCTCTTCCCTTTCCCTCTCTTCCCTTTCCCTCTCTTCCCTTTCCCTCTCTTCCCTTTCCCTCTCTTCCCTTTCCCTCTCTTCCCTTTCCCTTCCCTTTTCCATTCTATTCTATTCTATGGTTCTATCATTCCGTGATTCCATGGTTCTATTCTATGATTCTTTGATTCCATGCTTCTCTCATTCTATGTCTCTACAACTCCATGGTCCTATCCTTCTATGATTCTATGATTGGGAGGAATTTTTTCCCTTTACTGGGACAGATCTGGTTTGAGTTTTTGGACCATTTCACAGAATCAGTTCCTGCTCCAGCAGATGCCAAGCACCCTTTTTTAAGCCTGTTGCCTCTTTCTGTCTTGGGCAAATTGTTTCCTTTTCTGGAAGCTGAAGTCCTCATCTCTAACCAGCATATTTTAATCTCTTTAAAGTGTGTCTGTTGGTAGTTTAATGGACTGTTATATATAGAAAAGCAGATTAGATGATGATCTAATAACCCAAATTTAGGCTGTGGACTATTATGAAGGATTTGTCCTCGCTGCTCATTGCCTTCTTTTGATCTGCAAGTAGAAAATGGTCTGTAATTGCTGTACCTAAAATTGGTTACTGGAGCTAGTGCTTGGTTCATTGGGACTAGAATTTTCCAAGTGCTGTTTTCATCAGAGAAAGATCTCTTCCAAAGTGATTCTGAAGCATTATTCTGCATCCTTGAAATCCTGGCATTAGATCAGCCCTTAGATCTGACTTGAGCACACCCTCAGGTTTGCTTGAGCATCACCAGGAGAGATTGTGAAGTGAACCTTGTGGCACAAAGACATTCAGGCAGAAGACACCACGTGGGTGTGTTTTGGCTGCTGCAATCTAGAAAGCTGAGCTGGGTGATTGTTGCTTTGAAACAAACCAGACTTCCAAGTCAGTCTTCCACGTGTCTTTTGCTCCTGAGCTTTCAAGTTCCTGTTGATTGTACTTCCTGCAACAACTGTACAGAAGGAGATTTCTGGTTTGCTCTTTAGAGAAACATGGAATAGAATCATAGAATCAATAAGGCTGGAAAAGACCTCAGAGATCATCAAGTCCAACCTGTCACCCAGCACCTCATGACTACTAAACCATGGCACCAAGTGCCACATCCAGGGATGATGACTCCACCACCTCCCTGGGCAGCACATTCCAATGGCCAGCAACTCTCTCTGTGAAGAACTTTCTCCTCACCTCCAGCCTAAACTTCCCCTGGTGCACCTTGTAGGTCCCCTTCAGATATTGAAATGCAGCTCTAAGGTCTCTCCAGAGCCTTCTCTTTTCCAGCCTGTCCCCATAGCTGAGGTTTTCCACCCCTCTGATCATCTTTGTTGTCCACGTTTTTCTTCTGCTGGTGGCCCCATGTCTGGACACAGTCCTGCAGGTGAGGTCTCCCCAGAGCAGAGCAGAGGAGCAGGATCCCCTCTCTCCATCTGCTTTGGATGCAGCCCAGGCTGCCCTTGGCCTTCTGTGCTGCCAGTGCCCATGGCTGGCTCCTGCCCAGCTTCTGCCCCACCAGCACCTCCAAATGCTGCTCTCAATCTGATCACCCCCAGCCTGGACTGATATCAAGGATTGCCCTGGCACAGGTGCAGGACCTTGCACTTTGCTTTTGTTGACCCTCTAAGATTCTCCTCAGCCACCTCTGCAGCTTGTCCAGGTCCTTCTGGATGGCTCCCATCCCATCCTTATCAACCATCTTATCAACCTCACCACTCAGCTTGCTGGGGGTACTTCCATCTCCCTGATCTTGACAGAATGGCAGATTGTTTTCCCTCATCAGAAACAACTGATCAAGGAATTACTGTGGCAGGCAACACTTTCCCCCTGCCTCACATTTTCCCTTTCTGCATGGGAGAGGATTAAAACTTCAGTTAAGAAGGTGATGACTTCAGTCTCAGTGATTGCTTGATGCTGAGGCCACTCATTAGGTTGTGAGAAAGCTCTGCCTGCTCTGACCTGGTCTGAAATGCTGGGGCTTTAAATGCTTTTAACATCATATTATGATGTTTTTATGGCTTTCCCAGTCCTCTAACAGATCTGTTTCACTCTCTGTAAATGAATCTGCACTTTGCTAAGGAGAGGAAATGACCTTCAGGGCTTCAGGCACTGATGTGAAACCCCCAGGCTAGAAGCCAACTGCTCCATCCCAAGGGAATGGCTGATTTCTTTATTACTCTCTATTACAACAGGCACCAGCAATGACCAGCTTAGGATCAGGAGAGTGAAGGGTGTTTAAAGCTACTGTGAGACCTTCTCCATTCATCAAATGGTAGTGCTTGATCTTGCCAGCATAAGCAAGAGGAGAAAACAAGAGGTTGAAGGGAGGTGGGGGTTGTTGGTCTCTTCCCCCTAATATCAGGTGATGGAATGAGAGGAAATGGCCTGAAATTGTGCCAGGGGAGAGCTAGGTTGGAGAGGAGGAAAAAATTCTTAGCTGCAAGAGTGGTCAGGGATTGGAACAGGCTGCCCAGGGAGGTGATGGAGTCCCCATCCCTGGAGGTGTTCAAGAAACCTGTGGCCATGGCACTGGGGGCCATGGTTTAGTGGCCATGGTGGGGTTAGGTCAATGGTTGGACTTGAAGCTCTTGGAGAGCTTTTCCAGTTGGATCAATTCTGTGTTTCTAGATCTCCAAGAGGCAGTCAACCCACTAGGGCTCTGAGGGAACTCTGCTTAAAAAGAGACAAAGCAGCCAACAAAGAGGGGAGAGGGTCATGGAGGGGTGAAGCAAGTTAGCCACCAGCACACAGTGACTCAGAAATGAAGCTGCAGCTACAGCTCCTCTCTTGAATGCTAAATCAATGCCAGGGGCAAAATTGTCTTGAGCCAAAGCAACAGAAAAAAGCTTCTGAACATCAAGAAATGTGTGGCCATGGCACCTGGGGACGGGGTTTAGTGGCCATGGTGGTGTTGGGTTCATGGCTGGCCTGCATGATCTTCAAGGTCTTTTCCAAGTGAAACAATTCTCTCCTTCTGAGTTCCCTGCTCTCCTGCATAAGGACATTGCAACTTCATTCAGCTGGATAAGTTGCTTTCCTTCCTTTCAATACTTCAAAACCTTCCTTTGAGGATCTGATTGCTTTTTTAACAGCCAACCAATCCCTCTTCTTCCATTCAAAGTCTCCATGATCATCTTGCACCTGTAACCATCTTGCCTTATCTGCTTTACCAAAGAGTGATCTCAGCATGAAAGGAAACGTGCTGCTGTTTGTTGCTGTTTGCTGCTGCTGCTGTACCTGCTGCAGCAGTGAGCAGCTGAGTGCTCCCTGAACACATTGAAATTCCAAACCAACCAACACTGCAGCCAACAGGTGAACTCCACCAGGGTAGGGCCAGAGGGAAAACAAGAGGTGAAGGCTGTTTAGGAACTCAATAAAGAAGGAAGTCATCTAATTTCCCCTCTTAAGTCTGCCAGAACTGGAAGAACCTTCACTTCAGCACAGCTGCAGAATGCCTGCAAGAATTTGGCCAGACAGCTAGAGGCAGGGAAGTGGTCACAGCATCTTACACTTAGAGTTATTCCCCTGCTGTGCTGTCCCCTACTTCATTTGCTCCAATCCCCCACCGTGGCTCAGCTCAGATTTGTTAAGCTTGTGAGCCACAAGGGCTTTTTGCTCTTGCCTAATGCTTGATGCAGTGCTCCCATGCAGAAGCTGAGGCTTCTCAAGAATCTTAGAATCAGAGGCTGGTTTGGGTTGGAAAAGACCTTTAAAATCATTGAGTCCAACCGTCCTCTAACTCTACCAGGGCTGGGGCTAAACCATGTCCCTCAGCACCACATCTCTGCCTCTTGGAAACACCTCTAGGGATGGGGATTCAACCACCTCCCTGGGCAGCCTGTGCCAGGCTTTGAGAACCCTTTCAGACAAGAATTTTCCCCCCAATATCCAATCTAAACCTTTCCCAGAGCAACTTGAGGCCATTTCCTCTTGTCCTATCACTTGCTCCTAGGGAAAAGATACCAGCACCCTCCTCACTCCAAACTCCTTTCAGGGAGCTGAAGAGAGCAATGAGGTCTCTCTCAGCCTCCTCTCCTCCAGGCTCAACACCCCCAGCTCTCTCAGCTGCTCCTCCCCAGCCCTCTTCTCCAGACCCATCCCCAGCCTTGTTCCCCTTCTCTGGACACACTCCAGGATACTGCTGATTTCCATGAAGAATCCATTCTGGCTTCTCCTAATTGCCACCACTTTCAGTGTTAAAGCACAGACTGTAAATGCTGTTGGAAAGAGGCTGAGAGCACTTGAAGGTTGCAGAGGGACTGTTTGTAAAGGCCTGCAGTGGCTTGACAAGAGGCAATGGTTTGAAATGAGAGCAGAGCAGATTCAGATTGGATGTGAGGAACAAGTTCTGCACCATGAGGGTGGTGGAAAATTGGGACAGGTTGCCCAGGGAGGTGGTTGAAGCTCCAACCCTGGAGATATTCAAGGTGAGGCTGGACAAGGCTTTGGGCAACCTGATCCAGTGGAGGATGTCCCTGCTGACTGCAGGGGGATTGGGCTGGATGAGCTTTGGAG
The DNA here is from genome assembly GCF_014839835.1 of Dryobates pubescens. Lineage (NCBI taxonomy): Eukaryota > Metazoa > Chordata > Aves > Piciformes > Picidae > Dryobates > Dryobates pubescens. The sequence continues at coordinate 6,393,743 of NC_071613.1, forward strand.
GTCCCTTCCAACCCAGACCATTCTGTGATGGTATGATCCTGCCAACAGAAGTGAGTGTCATTGGAATCACTGTATGGAAACACAAAACCCATTGCTTAGGCTCAGATAAGCACAGCAATGGCAGCAGTTAATCAGAGCCCTGAGTTTTAGGGACCCATAGGGAAAGGCAGCAGGGGAGGCAACTCATTTGTGGTATGTCCCTTTGTGACCCACAGTCTCAGCCATTCAGGCAGGCTGGAGAGCCAGGAGGCTTTACCTCAAGCAATGTTCTGCCTGTCACAGAATGAAAACAACCCTCCCACAGTGTCATTCTCTTTTTGCTCTCCACCCTTGCTCTTGTCATGTTGCATTACAGCCAGATAAGGGAAATCTTGAAGATGTGGCCCCTGGTTAAAAAAGGGACACAGCAACAACAACAACAAAGAGCTGGCACACAGCAGGCCAACGTGAGCAGCCTTTAATCACAGCTAATTGGAGCATTTAATAGCAGTACTTAATGCCATAAAAAGAATAGACCTGATGGTCATCAAGCACAGTGAGAAGTCTGAGGAGAAAACTCAAAACCAACCAAAAAACAACCCCAACAACCAAACAACCCCAACAAAAAAACACCCCAAAGGAACAAAAACCCAACACAGGAAACCAACCAACCAAATAAACAGCAAGAAGAAACCCAAGCAAACAACCCCGAAAGGAGTGGCTGGTTTACAAAGCACAGCTGCAGAGCTGGTGAAGGGCCTAAAGAAAACAAAAGCAAGGAAGCTGGGGAAAGGGACTGGAGAAGAAGGCTGGGGAGGAGCAGCTGAAGGAGCTGGGGGATGTCCAGCTGAGAAGAGGGGAGGCTGAGGGGAGACCTCATTGCTCTCTACGGCTACCTTAAGGGAGGTTGAAGAGAGGTGGGGACTGGGCTCTTTCTAGTCTCAGGTGATAGAAGGAGAGGAAATGGCCTGAAATTGTGTCAGGGAAGGGTTAGGTTGCAGATGAGGAACAATTTCTTTGCTGCAAGAGTGTTCAGGGACTGGCAGAGGCTGCCCAGGGAGGTGGTGGAGTCCCCATCCCTAGAGGTGTTCAAGAAATGTGTGGCCATAGCACTTGGGGGGCGTGGTTTAATGGCAAAAGTGGTGTTAGCCTGACAGTTGGACTCAATGATCTTGGAGGTCTCTTGCAACCAAAACAATTCTCTGATCCTGTTGCTATTATTGATGAGGGGATTGAGTCCATCATCAGTAAGTGTGCAGATGACACCAAGCTGGGGGCAGAGTTGATCTGTTAGAGGGCAGAAGAGCTCTGCAGAGGGATCTTGACAGGCTGGACAGATGGGCAGAGTCCAACAGGATGGCATTCAACAAGTCCAAGTACCAGGTGCTGCACTTTGGCCACAACAACCCCAGGCAGAGCTACAGGCTGGGGTCAGAGTGGCTGGAGAGAAACCAGGCAGAAATGGACCTGGGGGGTACTGGCTGATAGTAGGCTGAACATGAGCCAGCAGTGTGCCCAGGTGGCCAAGAAGGCCAATGGCATCCTGGCCTGCATCAGGAAGAGTGTGGCCAGCAGGAGCAGGGAGGTCATTGTGCCCTGTGCTCAGCACTGGTTAGGCCACACCTTGAGTCCTGTGTCCAGTTCTGGGCCCCTCAGGTTAGGCAAGATGTTGAGGTGCTGGAAGGTGTCCAGAGAAGGGCAACAAAGCTGGGGAGGGGTCTGGAGCACAGCCCTGTGAGGAGAGGCTGAGGGAGCTGGGGTTGCTTAGCCTGGAGAAGAGGAGGCTCAGGGGAGACCTTCTTGCTGTCTCTAACTCCCTGCAGGGAGGCCATAGCCAGGTGGGGGTTGGTCTCTTATCCCAGGCAAGCAGCAGCAGAACAAGAGGACACAGTCTCAAGCTGTGCCAGGGGAGGTTTAGACTGGAAATGAGGAGAAAGTTCTTTCCAGCAAGAGAGATTGGCCACTGGGATGTGCTGCCCAGGAAGGTGGTGGAGTCCCCATCCCTGGAGGTGTTTAACAGGAGACTGGATGAGGCACTTGGAGCCATGGTTTAGTTGATTAGATGGTGTTGGGTGATAGGTTGGACTCAATGATCTTGAAGGTCTTTTCCAACCTGGTCTATTCCATTCCATGCCATTCCATGCCATTCCATGCCATTCCATGCCATTCCATGCCATTCCTGAACCTTAAGAGCATTCTGGATCACATGAGTGGTGGGTGGTGGTACCAAGCAAAGTGCTTTGCAGATTGGGAGCAGTCTCAGGATGTCTTTTTATTTCCCAGTGTCTTTCCTCACCTCTAGAAGAAGCTTCCTAATTCATGATCTGCACCCCCATAAAATGCATTAATGATACCAGTAGTAATACCTGGCCATGAATCCAGCATGGTCTTAAAACACAGTGTGAACAAAAGAAGGGGGGCTGATGGTGTAGTTACTCCTCAAATGAATCATTCCTTTTAATCCTTTATAGGTTTCCTGAGGGCTCATTGTTTTCTGTCCTTTCAGGCCGAGCCTGAGCTGTTAAGTTTGTGGTGATTATTATATCCTCATAAATTTGGGCTCCCAGTGCCAGAGGCTTAGGGAGCTCTGGCTTTGGGAAGAGGCATTTTTATGGGCTCAGATTGTCTGACAAACTGGGGGACAGAGGCAGCTGCACCCTGAGCCAAAGTGCAGTTAAACATTTCAGTAGCTTCTCAAGGATGCAGGCACAGAGGGGAGGCTGGGCTGACAACTGAGGTATCACTTGAACAGCTGCTTCATTTCACCATCTCTTGCCTCATAAATTTCATCTTGGGTTGTTTTTTTTTTAATGAGCCTGCCTGTAAGACCACTAAAAAATGACCTTCACAGAGAACTATAAAGACCTACAGTGGTGGCCAAAAGAGCTGGCATGGGCAGTGCCTAAATAGCAAATCAGCAGCGTGGGGAGCTCACTGAGCTTTCTCTCTGCCAGGAAAAACTCTATCAGCTCTTACAGCATCACAGAAGTGTTTTGGTTGGAGATGACTTCTAAGATCATCAAGTCCAATTGTTGATCCAACAACACCATGGACACTAAACCATGTCCCCAAGTGTCAGGGCCACGCATTTCTTGCACACCTCCGGGGACAGTGACTCCACCACCTCTCTGGGCAGCCTATCCCAACCTATTCCTATTCCCTCTTCCACCTGAGGAGAGGCTGAGGGAGTGGGGGGGTGTTCAGTTTGGAGAACAGAAGGCTCCAAGGAGAAGAGAATAGAATAGAGTGGAATGGAATGGAGTAGAATAGAATAAAGTAGGACAGAGTAGAATAAAGTGGAATGGAATGGAGTGGGATGGGATGGAATGGAATAGAATAGAATAGAGTAGAGTAGAATGAAGTGGAATGGAATGAGATGGAATGGAATGGAATAGAGTAGAGTAGAATAAAGTAGGATAGAGTAGAATAAAGTGGAGTGGAATGGAATGAGATGGAATGGAACAGAATAGAGTAGAATAAAGTAGGATAGAGTAGAATAAAGTGGAGTGGAATGGAATGGGATGGGATGGAATAGAATGGAATAGAATAGAGTAGAGTAGAATAAAGTAGGATAGAGTGGAATGGAATGGAATGGAATTAACCAGGTTGGAAAAGACCTTTGAGATCATCAAGTCCAACCAACACCATCTAATCAACTAAACCATGGCACCAAGTGCTTCATCCAGTCTCCTAATGGTGACCTTCCAGTACCTGAAGGGTGCTACAAGAAGGATGTAGAGAGACTGTTTGCAAAGGCCTGCAGTGACAGGACGAGGGACAATGGTTTGAAATGAGAGCAGAGCAGATTGAGATTGAATGTTAGGACAAGTTCTGCAGCATGAGGGTGGTGGAACACTGCAACAGGTTGCCCAGGGAGGTAGTTGAGGCCCCATCCCTGGAGATATTCAAGGTGAGGCTGGACAGGCCTCTGAGCAAGCTGATCTAGTGGAGGTTGTCCCTGCTGTCTGCAGAGGGGTTTGGTCTGGATGAGTTTTGGAGGTCCCTTCCAACCCAAAGCATTCTATGTGATCCTATTAGCTTTGAGATCCTTTCCAACCCAGACCTTATTGTAATGATAGCTTTAATATTTCTTATTGTGGGCTGTGTTTAGGATTTATCCAAGTTGGTTAGTTGGTTTGTTTTCTTGACAAAGTAGGTTCTGATACTCATGTTGTTCTTTTGGCACAGATCAAAGAGCACCTCGCCAAGGGCCAGAGGACGTTGGCTGGTGATGGCATGTCCCAAGTAACCAAGACCCTCTTGGATTTAACTCAGAGGAAAAACTTTTATGCAGGGGATCTTCTGGTTTCTGTGGAAATTCTGAGGAATGTCACAGACACATTTAAGAGAGCAAGTTACATCCCTGCCTCTGATGGGGTGCAGGTAAGAGAATCGCTGCGGGGGAATTTTGCTCTCCCCGGGGTTTATGTCAGGCTCCTGCGTGCCACCTCTTTTACCCACTGAGGAGAGTAAAGCTTCTGAAGGAGAGACATAAAAATGGTTCACATCAAGTCTGAAAGAGTGAAAGACTCACAGGGAACAAGAACAACAAGCACCCAAAGCAGCACAGCAAGTGAAACATGTCAGCTCCTGTCTTTGTAACGTTCTCAGCATCGTTCCCATTCAGGGTTTGGGTTGATTGATGAGGATGTGTTGGCAGTTTGGGGCTTTTTCTGTTGGCTTTGTTTTTGCACTGGTGGTGTTTGTTCTGGTTCATTTCAGTTCAAAACTCCATCCCCAGTGTTCAGTTACATAATTCTGGCATTGCTGCTTTGGTGCAAGCAAATGAAGCTCATTAAAAGTGCACAGCAGTGATGGGTCCAGCTTTGGGCTCCCCCATTCAAGAGAGGCAGGGATCTGCTGGAGAGAGAGCAACAGAGAGCTATGAGGGTGACTGGGGGGGGGACTGGAACATCTCTGCTGTGAAGAAAGGCTGAGAGCCCTGGGGCTGTTTAGTCTGGAGAGAAGAAGGCTGAGAGGGGATCTGATCAATGTCTATCAATATCTGAGGGGTGGGTGTCAGGCTGAAGGTGCCAGGCCGTTTGGTGGTGCCCAGTGATGGTACAAGATAAAAAGGGTACAAGCTGGAACCCAGGAGGTTCCACCTCAACATGAGGAGAAACTTCTTTGCTGTGAGGGTGCTGAGCCCTGGAGCAGGCTGCCCAGAGAGGCTGTGGCGCCTCCTTCTCTGGGGACTTTCAAACCCCACCTGGTTGTGTTCCTGTGTGACCTGCCCTGGGTGATCCTACTCTGGCAGGGGGATTGGAGTGGATGATCTCTGGAGGTCCCTTCCAACCCCTAGCCATTCTGTGATTCTATGGTAGTACATCTGGTAGGAATTTACTACTTCATATTTAACTCTTCTTGTGCAAGAGGCCAATTAAAATCCTACCAGAGGCGGGGAGGAGAAAAAAGAAGACCTATTAGAATTATTTCTACCTAATGAGCTGCAGGAGTTATGGTGCAAGGCTCACTCCAATAAATATTTTAAATCAGGAATATTTGTTTCATGTGCATCTGAGTATTTTAGTGACTTTTCAAAGCCCTGTGGGTGCACTGGGAAAGAATGCTAAGGAGGTAAGCTGCATGTGTTATTTATGAAGGAGGGAGTTTCATGATCATCCATAAATTAATGATGAAGTTATTAATGCAGGGCATGTGTACATATTGGTTTGGATAAAAGTAAGCAGGGATTACAAATCAATACCCTGTGGAATACATGGAGGCAGATAAATGGAGGCAGCTTGGAAAAGACAATTTTTTTCCCCCCTCTCAGAATGATATTTTCAGGTTGTTATTTTTGTGTTTTTAATATGCAGCCCAAAGAATGAATTTCCCTATAAAACCAATACCTCTCCAGCCAGCTGAAAGCAATAACTTTCTGAACAGTGCCTGTTGCAGAAGTTTTCTGGCTGGACAGTCTCCTCATTTATTTATTGGCTTGCAATTAATTGGATCATACTCAATAGCTCTTCCAGCTTACATTTAGTTTCACTGTTCAACAGGTTGTCACTTCCTGAATCATAGAACCAATAAGGTTGGAAAAGACCTCAGAGATCATCAAGTCCAAGCTGTCACCCAACACCTCATGACTACTAAACCATGGCACCAAGTGCCACATCCAATCCCCTCGTCAACACCTCCAGGGATGGGGACTCCACCACCTCCCTGGGCAGCACATTCCAATGGCCAATTACTCTTTCTGGGAAGAACTTTCTCCTCACCTCCAGCCTAAACTTCCCCTGGCTTGAGACTGTGTCCTCTTGTTCTGGTGCTGCTTGCCTGGCAGAAGAGACCAACCCCCACCTGGCTACAACCTCCCTGCAGGGAGTTGCAGACAGCAAGAAGGCCTCCCCTGAGCCTCCTCTTCTCCAGGCTAAGCAACCCCAGCTCCCTCAGCCTCTCCTCACAGGGCTGTGCTCCAGACCCCTCCCCAGCTTTGTTGCCCTTCTCTGAACACCTTCCAGCAGCTCAACATCTTTCCTAAACTGAGGGACCCAGAACTGGACACGGGACTCAAGGTGTTCCCTAACCAGGGGCACACTGACAGCTCCTCCTGCATTCAGCAGGTTGGCAGAGCCCAGTGTGGTTTCTGCATGCTTGACAGGCACTACAGGAAGCTGGGGTGCAACCACAGCTTGGGAAACTTCTTGGCACAAAGGGTTTTGGTCATGGGTGCAGCAGTTTGAGTCATTTACAACTGAGGAGAGAGAATTTGATACTTTCATAGTCACCTGCACTCTATGGTTTTTTTCCCCTGTGGATATCAGCTGCTGGATCCAAATTTTTCCCTGCCCTTCAGCATTCTTTGTGCTCACATTTAGGCTGGACTTGATGATCTCTGAGGTCTTTCCCAACCTTATTGATTCTGTGATTAATCTGCATTGTCATAGAATCATAGAATGGTTTAGGTTGGAAGGGAACTTAAAGGTCATCCTGTTGCAGCCCCCTGCCTTGGGCAGGGACACCTCACACCAGCCCAGGCTGCTCAAGGCCTCATCCAGCCTGGCCTTGAACACCTTCAGGGAGGAAGTATCCACAGCCTCCCTGGGTAGCCTGTGCCAGTGTCTCCCCACCCTCATTGGAAAGAATTTCTTCCTCATCTCCAGTCTCAATCTCCCCTCCTCAAATTTCAAGCCCTTCTTTCTCATCCTCTCAGCTATTGCTCATCTTTGGTTTGTGCTTGAGTCTAAGGATTATTTGTCAAGATTTTTCCATCCCTTTCTATTAATTATTATCATCCATTATTCTCATTTTATTAATTCTTATCATCCATTTCTTAATTACTGGTATTTTGGAATCATCTCTCTCCATCTTTGGCCATGCTGCTTTTGATGCAGCCCAGGCTGCCATTGGCCTTTTGGGCTGCCATTGCCCTTCTGGGCTGCCAGTGCCCATTGCTGGCTCCTTCCAGCTTCTCACTCCCCCAGCACCTCCATGGCTTCTACCTGGTAGATAATTAACATTTTCAATAAGCAGAATGTAAGCAGTGATTTTGGAAACTCCTGAACTGGTCTAAGAGTGCTTGAACTGCCTTCTAAGGACAAGGTGACAGGAAAGGAGCTACCTTTAAGGACAGGGTGGCAATGTGGGGAGTTTTGCAATCCCCTGATCCAGTGACCAACAGGAGACAAATTTTCTCCCCAGAGCAATCAGAGCCATTTAATCCCACTGATGTTAGCTACAGGGCCCACTGCTGTCAGTCAGAGATTAAGAGGATTGCCCAATGCTCTCTACCCCTTTCCCTCTCCTACACACACTCTACCCTATGCTGAAGTCCAGAAGTGGAGGTGACTTAGGGCTGTCCTTTAATTCTTCCTAGGGAGGAATTCTTCTCTAGCTGTATAAAAGGATCTCTCACAGCTTCCTTCCTGCAGAGAGGGTCAGAGAACTTGGAGTGGAGCAGAGGGCTGTAGCCATTGTATTCCAGAAGGAAAAGATTGAAAGGAAGGAAATGCAGTGAGGAAAAAACATCCTTGTCCATTCCTGACTGTAGCTGGCATTACCCTCAGAGAAGCCTGGGCAAACATAAAGGACTTAAAAATCTGGCTCTGGCTGTCACAACCTCTTCCACAGTGGCCAGCTGAGGAACTTGCAAAGCACGGAGTGAAAGGAAGGAGCTGGGAAGGAAGGAGCTGGATTCTACAAGGAGGTCCAGGGTTGATTGCAGCAACACCAGCAGATGACATCCAGGATGCTTCATTAGCTTTCATAGCTGTCAAACCTTTCACTGCAGGGCAGTGTTGTTTGTGGCAGTATTCATTCAGAGAGCAGCCAAAGTAGGCTGCAAAGCTTTTTAACCCCTGCTCCCCTGTCACGTTTTTGGAATATGCTTCGTGAGCACTCACTGTGGGAAGAGCAAAGCCATGCAGTTGTCCCTCTGTTTAGTTCACAAAGCATCCAAATTAGTGACTGGGACAATCTTCAGACATCTCAGACTCCACTCCTGCCATAAATATGTCATCAGCCAGGGACAGAACCAGAGGGAAGAAAGATCTCCTGAAGGAAGATATTCTTGTCACTAGGCTCATGTAGATAATTTAGGGTTGGTTGGCAAATACACAGCAAGCATTCACAGATGCATAGAATGGGTTAGGTTGGAAGGGACTTTAAACATCACCCAGTTCCACCCCCTTGCCATGGGGGCACCTTCCACCAGCCCAGGTTGCTCCAGGCCTCATCCAGCCTGGCCTTGAACAGCTCCAGGGAGGAAACATCCACAGCCTCCCTGGGCAACCTGTGCCAGTCTCTCCCCACCCTCACTGCCAAGAATTTCTTCCTGATCTCCAAATCTCAATCTCCCCTCCTCAAATTTCAAGCCCTTCTTTCTCATTCTCTCAGCTATTGCTCATCTTTGGTTTGTGCCTGAGTCTTAGGATTATTTGTCAACATTTTTTTCACATCCATTTCTTTCAATTATTGGTAATTTTGATGCCTTCATGTCACTAAAATAAACACAGCATTTAATGAACACTTAATTTATTACCAAACTCTGCATCTTATCCCTCCTGAGTGATTTTCAGGCAATCAGACCTCATTACACAGACTTGGGTACTTCTGCAATTAAGGCTTAGGCTCTTGCTGCAGGGGAAGCAGTGGCTGCAGTGTGGTGCAAAACTAGCTTTGAATCTCCCCTTTAGCATCCAAAGAAGCGTGGCCAGCAGATCTAGAATGATGATTCTGCCACTGTACTCTGCTCTGCTGAGACCTCACCTGAAGGAGGAGTCTCAGGGGTGACCTTATTGGTCTCTACAACTACCTGAAGGGAAGTTGTAGCCAGGTGGATGTTGGTCTCTTCTGCCAGGCAAGCAGCACCAGAACAAGAGGACACAGTCTCAGGCTGCGCCAGGGGAGGTTTAGGCTGGATGTTAGGAAGAAGTTCTATACAGAGAGAGTGATTGGCCATTGGAATGTGCTGCCCAGGGAGGTGGTGGAGTCACCATCATTGGAGGTGTTCAGGAGGAGGCTTGATGGGGAGCTTGGTGCCATGGTTTAGTTGTTTAGGTGGGTTGGATTGGTTGATGGGTTGGACGCGATGATCTTGAAGGCCTCTTCCAACCTGGTTTCTTTTCTATTTTATTCTCTCTGGAGCCCTCAACACAGGAAGGACATGGACCTGCTGGAGCAGGTTCAGAGGGGGGCCCAGGAAAGTGATCAAGGGATTGGGACACCTCTGCTATGAGGGATAGGATGAGGGAGCTGGGGGTGTTCAGCCTGGAGAAGACAAAGCTCCAGGGAGACTTTAGAGAAGCCTTCCAGTACCTGAAGGGGCTACAAGAAGGCTGCAGAGGGACTGTTTGCAAAGGTCTGCAGGGACAGGATGAGGGACAATGACTTCAAACTAGAGCAGAGCAGATTCAGATTGGATGTGAGGAACAAGTTCTGCACCATGAGGGTGGTGGAACACTGCAGCAGCTTGCCCAGAGAGGTGGCTGAGGCTCCATCCCTACAGATGTTAAAGGCGAGGCTCGACAGGGCTTTGGGCAACCTGATCTGGTGGAGGATGTCCCTGCTGGCTGCAGGAAAAATAGTGTTCATGTGAAGATAGGTTGCATGGAACAATATTTTGCATTAAAAATAGTCTTGATGTAAAAATAGTTTTCAGAGGTTTTAGTCAGTTTTGTATCCTGCAGTGTTCTATTTGTTGTGAGAGACCTAGAAATTCTTGCAGTGCCTCATTGCTTCACAGAGAGTTGTTGGCATTTGGAATGTGCTGCCCAGGGAGGTGGTGGAGTCCCTGTCCCTGGAGGTGTTCAAGAGGGGATTGGATGTGGCACTTGGTCATCATCATGAGGTGTTGGGTGACAGGTTGGATTTGATGATCTCTGAGGTCTTTTCCAACCTTATTGAGTCTATGATTCCATGATATGTTGCAGCCAGTGTCTTTTCAACCACAGCATCCATAGTGCACTGAGGCTGGAGGTAATTCCTGCTCTTGTTTCAGCCACAGAATCATAGAGTTTGTAGTATCATAGATTCATAGAATGCCTTCAGTTGGAAAGGACCTTAAAGATCATCCAGTTCCAACCCCCTTGCCATGGGCAGGGACACCTCCTACCAGCTCAGGTTGCTCAGGGCCTCATCCAGCCTGGCCTTGAACACCTCCAGGGAGGGCTCACAGCCTTGCTGGGCAACCTGTTCCAGTGTCTCAAGGCCTCATTCAACCTCAAGGCCTCAATAAACACATCCCAGGATTCCAGGCACTGTGCAGTTGAATGCCCTGTCCTTCCATTTGACAGTGAGCTGAAGTTACTGCTTGCTTACACCTGATTTAAACCCCATTTATCCCCCCCCAAAAATGACTTAAAATGAAATGCTGGTGATGGAATGGCCATTGATCCCAGTTTCTGTAGAGTCCTGTGGTTGGGATTGTGCTCCCAAGGTTTTGCAGCAGTTGGGAGGATCCTAACTGCACTCTTCAGCTAAGGTCAGTGGCAACTGCATGTATATTTTAGGAAGGAAGAGGTAAATTCTAATGGAGAGGCTGTGGGGAAATCTGCCCCCCTGCACAACGAGGGCTACACAGCAGGGAAGGAAAGAGGCTGCACAAATCCTCAGCTTTCAGAGAAGAAGAAGCTGGGCATACAAACTGGGAGGGAGGGAGAGCAGACAAACCTGGAAAGAAAGCTCTCCACAAATCCTTGGCAGCAAGGGAGTTTTCAAATGCATGATTGGGAAATGAAATTGCTTTGAGGGATGTTTGTTTGTGTGTTTCCTTGTAGTTCACTGAATCAGATAAACAAATCAACAGTTTAAGGTCAAGGAAATGTTTAAGGTCTGCCCAGGGCAGTGCTGTGTGCATCTGGTGCTTAGGGGCAGGGTTTAGAGCTGGCTCTTCACTGTTGGGTTGAAGGTTGGACTGGATGAGCTTGGAGGTCTCTTCCAAACAGATATCTTCTGTGGGTCTGTGACACAGCAATTGATTCTTCTTTTTCTGTTGAAATTACTGCAAGGACAGAGTCAAAGGCAACTTTTTTTCCAAGTAAGATGCACCCAGCCTCTGTGAAAGAAATGCTGTTGGATGCCCTACTGATGGCCACCACAGAATCCCAGAGTGGTAGGGCTTGGAAGAGACCTCTGGAGTTCATTGAGCTAAACCAGGTGCTTGGTGCCATGGGTTAGTTGTTTAGGTGGGTTGGATTGGTTGATGGGTTGAACGTGATGATCTTGAAGGTCTCTTCCAACCTGGTCTGGTCTGGTCTGGTCTATTCTATTCTATTCTATTCTATTCTATTCTATTCTATTCTATTCTATTCTATTCTATTCTATTCTATTCTATTCTATGCCAAGGCAGGGTCACCTTAAAAATGTCACACAGGAACACATCCAGGTGGGTTTGGAATACACAGGACTCAAGGTGTGGCCTAACCAGTGCTGAGCACAGGGCACAATGACTTCCCTGCTCCTGCTGGCCACACTGTTCCTGATGCAGGCCAGGATGCCATTGGCCTTCTTGGCCACCTGGGCACACTGCTGGCTCATGTTCAGCTTACTATCAACCAGCACCCCCAGGTCCCTTTCTGCCTGGCTGCTTTCCAGCCACTCTGACCCCAGCCTGTAGCACTGCCTGAGGTTGTTGTGTGCCAGGAGGGAGTTGGTCTCTTCTCCCAGGCACCCAGCACCAGAACAAGAGGACACAGTCTCAAGCTGTGCTAGGGGAAGTTTGGGCTGGAGGTGAGGAGAAAGTTCTTCCCAGAGAGAGTTGTTGGCCATTGGAATGTGCTGCCCAGGGAGGTGGTGGAGTCACTGTCCCTGGAGGTATTCAAGAGGGGATTGGACCTGGTGCCATGGTTTATTAGTCATGAGGTGTTGGATGACAGGTTGGACTTGATCTTTGAGGTCTCTTCCAACCTTATTGATTCTATGATTCTATGACCTCTCTGGGCAGCCTGCTCCAGTGCTCCACCAGCCTTGAATTAAAGAAGTTCCTCCTCATGACTAGATCACAGACTCACAGAATTGTCAGGGTTGGAAGGGACTGGATGATCTTCAGAGGTCCTTTTCCACCCCTCCACTTCTGTGATTCTACGGTTCTTTTATTTTCTCTCATCTCTTCCACCCACAGAAAACAGGTTGCAGAGCTGCATCTGTAAGAGGAATAGGAAAACTTTACTTAATGTGTGTGCTTAAGGGGTGCTGGTGTCCTTAAATTAACCTCAGTTTTGTCTTGAATTGCTTTTCAGAACTTCTTTCAGATCATTAGTAACCTCCTAGATGAAGAAAACAAAGAGAAGTGGGAAGATGCACAGCAGGTAAGATGTGCATTTGGTAACTCAGCAGCTTGGACAGTTGGAAACTGGTTTGAGAGGACATTGACTGTGTCAGAGGGCCATGTGTTGTTAGACTAAGTCATCATAAAGTGGGACAGGTGGCTTCAAAAATCAGGTTGTACATCATACACCTTGCAGGAGGTGAAAGGAAATCCTAGCTGGAATGAGATATACTTTGGGAAGAGCTGGTTCTCTTCAGAAAGAAGGAATTCCATGGCCCCTTTGGCCCATTCCTTAGATTCAGATATATCAGGAATGGAAGACACTTTTGCTGAACAAATTTCCCTTCCATCCCATGGTATTATTCAGTGGAGGTGTTCAAGGCCTTGTTGAATGGGTCCTTGAGCAACCTGGTCTAGGGGATGGTGTCCCTGAGCAACCTGGTCTAGGGGAAGGTGTCCCTGAGCAACCTGGTCTAGGGGAAGGTGTCCCTGCCCATGGCAGGGGGGTTTGGAACTAGGTGGTCTTCAAGGTCCTTTCCAACCCACTGCATTTGATGATTCTATAATCACACAGTTCAGTCCCTTGCCCTTCTCTGGGACATGCTTCAGCACCTCAATGTCTTTAGTGTAGTGAGGGCCCCAAAACTGAACCCAGGACTCCAAGTGTGGCCTCACCAATGCTGAGTACAGGGGCACTGCTCCTGCTGGCCACACTATTGCTGATCCAGGCCAGGATGCTGGTGGCCTTCTTGGCCAGTTATGTGGAGAGATAAAATGCTGGAGGTAGTCAAAGGCAGGAAAATGTTTCTGTATGAAGAATGGTTTTAAAAGGCAGATATTTCAGTATGGAAGAAGTCAGCTCTGCTTCTGAGCAAGAGAAGCTTTTGAAATCAGGAGCAGTTTGGGCAATGTGATGCAGGAATGTCTTCACTCATGCTTCTTGTGAAAGGACTGAAGGACACCAAATCCTAACAGATTCAGGACAAATAGAATCATGGAACAGCTTGGGTTGAAAGGGACCTCAGAGATCATCTACTCCAACCTCCTTGCCGTGGGCAGGGACACCTCTCAGCTAGACTTGGTTGCTCAAGGCCTCTTCCAAACTAGCTTTGAACACTCCCAGGGAGGAGACATTCACAGCCTCCCTGGGCAGCCTGTGCCAGAGTTTCACCATCCTCCTACTGAAGAACTTCTTCCTCGGCTCCAGTCTAACCCTGCTCTGCCTCAGCTTCAAACCATTCCCCCTTGTCCTGCCTCTAGACACTCTTAGGAAAAGTCTCTCTGCAGCCTGCCTGCAGGATCCCTTCAGGTCCTGGCAGGCAGCTCTAAGGTCCCCCTTGGAGCCTTCTCCTCTCCAGGCTGAGCACCCCCAGCTCCCTCAGCCTGTCTGCATAGCAGGGCTGCTCCAGCCCTTGAATCATCCTTGTGGCCTTCCTCAGGACATATTTCTCTTCAGAACTTCTTGATTCTAACCTTGCAGTAGACACCTGGAGCTGCAGCTGAGCCACTGTCATTCAGCCAGCAATCCTCCTCTTCTTGTCTTGGTTTTCTGTTCCTCTGTGCTAGAGGCAGCTACAAAAATAGAGCAAGTTTGTCCTTTCCTCTCGTGGTGGTGGTGGAATGGAAGCAGCAACATCACATGCATGTGGGCAGTTTCCATAAGCAGCACCAAGATTAGGGAACCAATTTAAGCAACTCTTGCAGCCCCACTAATGAACAGCCAGGATATCACTCCTTCTGTTAGCAGCTCTGTCTTCTGCCTCCACCATGCCTGCTGGCCCATGCCATGTCCACCATCTGTCCCATGAAGATCAGGGGATGACAGTGCCTGAGAGGACAGGCTGAGAACTTGGATGTATGAGAGGGAAACAACAAACTTCCAGTTCTCCCCTTGCTGCTGGGAGAAGTGGCTCCTACTTTTCTGCAGCTCCTTCTCTGTGCCTGGTAATTCAGTGTCTTGTGCACCTGAGTGCTGCCCTGGGAGGCTGGCAGGAACTCAAGCAAGCACCAAGACAAGCTGAACACAGGAGCGGTGGAGCTTGGGGATAAAGCTGGGGAGCTCACTAAATCTTGGGCTCCTGAGCTGTGGCACCTGAAGAAACCTGTTCCTGTTCTTGGGCAGTTGCACAGCCAACCTCACACAAACTCTTGAAGCAAGTAGCTCTTCATGCCAGCCAGGAAGGGAGAACTGGACTCCTCAAGTGCTCCTAAGATTACTTTTCACCTTCAGCACTGAAAAAAAGGAAGAAGTTTCCTGTTCCAGTGCCTCACCACCCTCACTGTCAGGAATTCCTTCCTAATCTCCAGTCTCAATCTGCCCTCTGCTAGCTCAAAGCCATTGCCACTCCTCCTGGCACTACAAGCCCTCCTATAAAGTCCCTTTCCAGCTTTCTTGCAGGCCCCCTTCAGGTACTGGAAGGCTGCTCTAAGGTCTCCCCAGAGCTTTCTCTTCTTCAGGCTGAACAGCCCCAGGCCTCACAGCCTGCCCCAAATGGGAGGTTCTCCAATTCTCTGAGCATCTTTGTGTCCTTCCTCTGGACCTGCTCCACAAGTTCCATGTCCTTCTTGTGCTGGGGGCACCAGAAGTGGAGGCAGTGCTGCAGGTGGGGTCTGAGCAGAGCAGAGGGGCAGAATTCCCTCCCTGTGCTGCTGCTCTCCCTGCTCTGGCTGCAGCTCAGCACATAGCTGCCTGCTGGGCTGCCAGGGACCATTGCTGGCTCCTGGGGGGCTTATCATCAACTGACACCCCCAACTCATCCTCCTGAAGACTGCTCTTGAGCCACCCCTTGCTCAGCCTGTATTTTGGCTTGAGATTTCCCCCACCCAGGTGCAGGGCACTACACTTGGCCTTGTTGAACTACAGGAGGTTGACTTGGGGGGCCCCCATCTCCAGCCTGTCCTAGGCTGTAGGTCCAGCAGTGCAGAGCATGGGTTGAATGTTGCTCATAAGATACAACATGGACATCTCACACACACAGAGGAAGCAGAAAGCCCCCTGAAGAGGTTATCCATTCTTGCTCTATCACAAATCATTGGATTGCTGAAGAGTGTTCTGTTGATACCAGGCCATAACAACCCAGCAGTGGTGGTTTTTATTTATGTGCTCCAAGCAGAACCTTGAATCATATTAATAACTGTTTTGACCTTTAATGCAGTTTAAATGATGCATCATTATGGTGGAATGTAACAGCCTGTAATGGTTTTGTGATCATAGCAGCTCACAGCTTTGCAAATAAATTACATTTCTGGGAAATGAGCTGCTCCTTAACATTTGAAAAGTCATCCTGAGAGGCTGCATTAGGCTGCTGCACTTCTGTTGGCTCTGTTCACTTCTGGGCTCCTCAGGATCACAGTATCACCAAGGTTGGAAAAGACCTCAAAGATCATCAAGTCCAACCTGTCACCACAGACCTCATGATTAAACCATGGCACCAAGTGCCATATCCAATCCCCTCTTCAACACCTCCAGGGATAGGGACTCCACCACCTCCCTGGGCAGCACATTCCAATGGCCAACAACTCTCTCTGTGTAGAACTTCCTCCTAACCTTGAGCCTAAACTTCCCCTGGCACAGCTTGAAACTGTGTCCCCTTGATCTGGTGCTGGCTGCCTGGGAGAAGAGACCAACCCTCACCTGGCTACAACCTCCGTTAGGGTAGTTTTAGACAGCAAGAAGTTCTCCCCTGAGTCTCCTCTTCCCCAGGCTGATCAACCCCAGCTCCCTCAGCCTCTCCTCACAGGGCTGTGCTCCAGACCCCTCCCCAGCTTTGTTGCCCTTCTCTGGACACCTTCCAGCAACTCAACATCTTGCCTAACCTGAGGGGCCCAGAACTGGACACAGGACTCAAGGTGTGGCCTAACCAGTGCTGAGCACAGGGCACAATGACTTCCCTGCTCCTGCTGGCCACACTGTTCCTGATGCAGGCCAGGATGCCATTGGCCTTCTTGGCCACCTGGGCACACTGCTGGCTCATGTTTAGGTGGCTGTCCACCAGCACCCCCAGGTCCCTTTCTGTTTGGCTGCTCTCCAGCAACTCTGACCCCAGCCTGTAGCTCTGCATGGGGTTGTTGTGGCCAAAGTGCAGCACCTGGACTTGTTGAATGCCATCCCATTGGACTCTGCCCATCTGTCCAGTCAGTCAAGGTCCCTCTGCAGAGCTCTCCTACCCTCTAACTGACCAACATCTGCTCCTAACTTGGTGTCATCTGCAAATTTGCTGATGACTGTCTCAATCCCCTCATCCAGATCATCAAGGAAGATATTAAAGAGGACCAATACCAGACATGGACATAAGGGAATGAGGCTAGAGAAAAGCCATGAAGGTGTTTAGGAAACTGGAGCCTCTGACAGGCAAGGAGCAGCTGGAAGAGGGAATAGGAATAGAATCATAGAATTGTTAGGGTTGGAAGGGACCTCAAGGATCAGCCAGTTCCAGTTCCCCTACCATGGCCAGGGACACCTCACACTACAGCAGGTTGCTCACAGCCACATCCAGCCTGGTTGCAAAAACCTCCAGGCATGAGGCTTCCACCACCTCCCTGGGCAACCTGTGCCAGTGGAGGTTGGGATAAGCTGCCTGGGGAGGTGGTGGAGTCCCCATCCCTGGAGGTGTGCAAGAAATGTGTGGCCATGCCACCTGGGGACATGGTTTAGTGGCCATGGTGGTGTTAGGTTAACAATTGGACTTGATGATCTTAGAGGTCTTTCCCAACCAAAACAGTTCTGTGATGCTATAAGAGCTGATACAGCTTTCTCCTGGAAGAGAGAAAGCTCAGTGGGGGTCCTGTCAGTGGTAAAAATTTGGAGCTCCAGACTAAAGAAAGCTCAAACTCCTGTCAGTGTTGTCCAGGGCCAGGACAAGAGGCAAGGGGCTAAAATTAAAATACAGAAAGCTCTATTGAGATAGAAGAAAAATCTCCTCACTGTGAGAGTGATTGAGTATTGCACCAAGAGGCTCTGACCTTGGGTGACAGGTTGGACTTGATGATCTTTGAGGTCTTTTCCAACCTTGTTGATTCTATGATTCTATGTCAGAGCCTTTTGAACATCTCCTGCCAGATGTTGAAAATCCAGTTGGATGTGGTCCTGGGAAACATGCTCAGGCTGCACTTGCTCTGTGCAAGGGACTGAATTGTATGATCATAAAATCTTTGAGTGGTTTGGGTTGGAAGGGACTTTAAAGATCATCCAGTTCCAACTCCCTGCCATGGGCAGGGACACCTCCCGCCAGCCCAGGTTGCTCAAGGCCTCCTCATCCAACCTGGCCTTGAACATTTCCAGGGAGGAGACAGCTACAGCCTCCCTGGGCAACCTGTTCCAGTGTCTCCCCACCCTCACTCTCAAGAATTTCTTCCCAGTCTCCAGTCTATATTTGCCCTTTTCCAGCTCACAGCCATTGTCCCTCATCCTATCACTACAAATCCTCACCAGTCTCTCACCAGTCTTCTTGTAGACCCCCTTCAGATACTGGAAGGCTACTATATGGTCTCCCCACAGCTTTCTCTTCTCCAGGGTGAACAGCCCCAATTCTTCAAGCCTGTACCTAGAGGGGAGGTCCTCCAGCCTTCTGATCATCCTCATGGTCTCCTCTGGACCCACTCCCAACAGGAAGTGTTGTCTGCTTACATGAGGATCCAATGACAAAATGGTTATTTGACTGTGCCAGAGTGTGGTCAGTGTTAGGGTGTCAGGAGGGGATAGCACTGCGGGGAATGGAACAAAACTAAAAAGGGTAGATTCAGATTGGATGTCAGGAAGTTGTTCCCCATGAGGGTGGTGAGAGACTGGCACAGGTTGCCCAGGGAGGTGGTGGAAGCCTCATCCCTGGAGGTGTTTGCAGCCAGGCTGGATGTGGCTGTGAGCAACCTGCTGTAGTGTGAGGTGTCCCTGTCCATGGCAGGGAGCTTGGAACTGGCTGATCCTTGAGGTCCCTTCCAACCCTAACAATTGTATGACTCTCTGCTGATAGGTAAGAAGAGATGTTTGATTTCTAGGTCTCACATTTCATTTGATGGCCTCTAGATGTTATTTGAAGCTGCTGCAGTGGATGTGTCGATGTAGTTAACCACATTTCTGTCCTTCCTTGGTTAGATCTACCCAGGCTCAGTGGAGCTAATGCAGGTGATTGAAGATTTTATACACATTGTTGGAATGGGAATGATGGACTTTCAGAATTCATACCTGATGACTGGAAATGTAGGTAAGAAATAGGAATTTCTTCTATCAAATTTTATGACCCTATTGAACAAAAAAACTGATCAGAAATCGCAAGGATGTGCAATAGAGTTGCTGCTTCCCTCACAGTGCAGCTTGAGGTGGTGAACTCTGTCCTCCAGGTGAACTCTGTGGCTTGGTTATCTCCAGGCTGGGCTGAACACAGTTTGGACTTCTCTGTAACTCTGTGCCTCAAATTCCAAATGCAAAGCTTTGCGTGCTACATCAAGTTCCAGAGCGTGCTCCTCACCACCCTGTGAGCTGCAGGGATGTCTTAGAGCATTTCCAGGGCATCAAGTGTTTCAAGTGGCAATTTAGAGAGTGGTGCTAATGAAGATTATAATGACAGACTTCACACCTTCAGAAATGTTAATTTAGTTGACCTCTCCTTTAATCTTCTCTTCTCCCATAGAGCAGCCTCTGCACCTGTTAGGCTGTGATGACCATCAGCTTAGATAAGCAATCATTTCTTTCCAAAAGCCTTCTGCTTGCCAAAATAATTCAAGTTCATGGTTTCTTACATCAATTTTCCTCTGTGTGACAGTATCAAGCTTTGATAGGGACCTTGGTTGCATGGTTTAGTTGATTAGATGGTGTTGGATGATAGGTTGGACATGATGTTCTTGAAGGTCTCTTCCAGCCTGCTCCACTCCGCTCCACTCCACTCCACTCCACTCCACTCCACTCCACTCCACTTTTTCACACTTTATGGCCAGGCCACAGAACCAAATAATAACCAAGCCCCAAGCATGAAAATTCTTAGCATCTGAATCCCACTTGCCAGTAGCCATAAATGCTTCTTATAGATTCAACAACAACAAAAATTACCTTGAGAAGCTAAACATTTTGTCTTTTTATCTTGCTTTGTTCAATTCTCTCTCTCTCTAGCTGGACTTTTGTAAGGCCAGGACAATGTTAGGTAGTTGTGTGCAATGAACAGGTTCAAAATGTGTTTGTACAGCCAGGTTTTCTCTCAGGCATCTTCCTACACCTGTATGTCAGTGACTTCTTGGTGCTGTGGTTTAGTTGATTAGATGGTGTTGGGTGATAGGTTGGACTTGATGGTCTCAAAGGTCTTTTCCAACCTGGTCTATTCTATTCTATTCTATTCTATTCTATTCTATTCTATTCTATTCTATTCTATTCTATTCTATTCTATTCTACTCTACTCTACTCTACTCTACTCTACTCTACTCTACTCTACTCTACTCTACTCTACTCTACTCTACCCTACCCTACCCTACCCTACCCTACCCTACCCTACCCTACCCTACCCCATCCCATCCCATCCCATCCCATCCCATCCCATCCCATCCCATCCTATCCTATCCTATCCTATCCTATCCTATTCTTCAGCAGGCATGGACTTGAGGGGTGGAGCACTCACTGCATAAAGAATTGGCTGCACTCAGAGAGTTGCAGTCAACACCTCCATGTCCAAATAGATGCCACTGACCTCCCTCAGGGGTTGGTACTGGGACCAGTGCTGGTTTACATCTTTGTCACTGACATGGGCATTGGGATGGAGGCAGCCTCAGCAAGTTTGCTGATGACATCCAAGCTGTGTTGCCCAGGTGACAGGCTGGAGGGAAGGGATCCATCCAGAGGGACTTGGACAGGTTGGAGAGGTGTGCCCATGACAACCTTATGAATGTCAACAAGGCCAAGTGCAAGGTCCTGCACCTGGGTGGGGGCAATCTCAAGTACAAATAAATGCTGAGTGAGGAGTGGCTGGAGAGCAGCCCTGAGGAGAAGGCCTTGGGGGTGTCACTTGGTGACAAAGTCCCCAGGAGCCAGCAATGGTCACTGGCAGCCCAGCAGACAGCTGTGTGCTGAGCTGCATCCAGAGCAGGGAGAGCAGCAGCACAGGGAGGGGATTCTGCCACTCTGCACTGCTCTTCTCAGACACCACCTGTAGCACTGCCTCCAGTCCTGGTGCCCCAAAGCAAGAAGGACCTGGAACTGCTGGAGCAGGTCCAGAGGAGGCCACAAAGATGATCAGAGGACTGGAAAACCTTCATCAACAGACTGAGAGAGTTGGAGTTGTTCATCCTGGAGAAAGGAGGCTCCAGGGAGACAGAGCAGCCTTCCAGTACCTGAAGGGAGCCTACAGGAAACCTGGGGAGGGATATTTTAGAACAGCTTGTAGTGACAGGATGAGAAGGAATGGCTTGAAGCTTGAGGAGGGCAGATTTGAACTGGAGATTGGAAAGGAAATCTTTCCAGTGAGGGTGGTGAGGCACTGGAACAGGTTGCCCAGGAAGGCTGTGGATGCCTTCTCCCTGGAGGTGTTCAAGGCCAGGTTGGATGAAGCCTTGAGAAACCTGGGCTGGTGGGAGGTGTCCCTGTCCGTGGAAGGGCTGTTGAAACTGGCTGATCTTTATTGTCCTTTCCAAGCCAAACCATTCTTGGAGCCTATGAATTAATTATAAATGGCATAGTCATTTCAAAATGAGTTGGCAGAAGAAAGGAGGGAAACTGTTAAAAGGGTCCCCCTTGAAAACAAAGCAATGTTACTTGTTACTTGTCTTCCAGTTCCTAGTCAGATTGATAGGGCTGAGAGGGACAGGCTGGACAGATGGGCAGAGTCCAACAGGTTGGCATTCAACAAGTCCAAGTGTTGGTCTCAACAGCCCCATGCAGTGCTACAGGCTGGGGGCAGAGTGGCTGGAGAGCAGCCAGGCAGAGAGGGACCTGGGGGTAATGGTTGATAGTAGGCTGAACATGAGCCAGCAGTGTGCCCAGGTGGCCAAGAAGGCCAATGGCATCCTGGCCTGCATCAGGAACAGTGTGGCCAGCAGGAGCAGGGAAGTCATTGTGCCCTGTGCTCAGCACTGGTTAGGCCACACCTTGAGTCCTGTGTCCAGTTCTGGGCTCCTCAGTTTAGGAAAGATGTTGAGCTGCTGGAAGGTGTCCAGAGAAGGGCAAGAAAGCTGGGGAGGGGTCTGGAGCACAGCCCTGTGAGGAGAGGCTGAGGGAGCTGGGGTTGCTTAGCCTGCAGAACAGGAGGCTCAGGGGAGACCTTCTTGCTGTCTGCAACTCCCTGCAGGGAGGTTGTAGCCAGGTGGGGGTTGGTCTCTTCTCCCAGGCAAGCAGCACCAGAACAAGAGGACACAGTTTCAAGCTGTGCCAGGGGAAGTTTAGGCTGGGAGTGAGGAGAAAGTTCATCCCAGCAAGAGAGATTGGCCATTGGGATGTGCTGCCCAGGGAGGTGGTGGAGTCCCCATCCCTGGAGGTGTTGAAGAGGGGATTGGATGTGGCACTTGGTGCCATGGTTTAGTAGCCACGAGGTGTTGGGTGACAGGTTGGACTTGATGATCTCTCAGGTCTTTTCCAACCTTATTGATTCTATGATTCTGAACAGCAGCCCCTTTAAAAGCACAGCCTTGTATTGGAGATGTGTCAAAGAATTCAACTGAAAGAGCTCTGCCAGTCTTAAAATGTTGGGAGGGGGTTATGTTTGCTTTGTTTGTTTGCCTGTTTTGTTTTGTTTGGGTTTTGTTGGGTGGGTGGGTGGGTTTTGGTTGGTTGGATGTTGGGTTTTTTAGTGAGCAGTATGGGGAACTTCAGCTTTGAAGCAGTGATTTGCTGTTTCTGCTCTTTACTCTTCACCCTGTAGTGCCACTTGAAGCTTCCTCCACTTGCCAGTCCCTCACTGTGCTAGAGCCTGCACAAATGTCTCATGAAAAAGAGGCAGCACCTTCCTTGAAATGCTCATCCCCGTCCCAAGGCATTGTTTTTAGAAGCAGATCAAAAGCTGAGCTTATTTAAAGAGCAGAGCCCCTGCTGCTCGGCATCTTGTACTGCAGCCTGATCTGTTTGTCCGCTGAAAGATGTGGAGGGGGCGGGGGGGAGGCAGGGGAAGAGGGAAACCACCACTGGAAAATGTTTTTAGTGGCTGCCTTCGAATAATTTGGTGTCTCTCCATATTCATGGCTTCAAATGGGGAACAGCAACAGCTTTCCAATGCAATCAGCAAGCCTGCTGTGCACTGGCTAGTGGAGAGAGCTGCAGCATCTGAGCAGCCCTTTCTTTTGATGCTCTTTCTCTTCCCACATCAGAAGGTATTTTTAGGCACTCAGGAGTAGGTCTGTTCTTAGCTATGTAACCCTCAAAGGAAGAGAAAGAGTCTGAGCCATGGGAAATGAATTTTGGAGGCTCAGGGGAGACCTTGTTGCTCTCTACAACTACCTGAAGGGAGGTTGCAGCCAGGTGGGGGTTGGTCTCTTCTCCCAGGCAAGCAGCACCAGAACAAGAGGACACAGTCTCAAGCTGTGCCAGGGGAAGTTTAGGCAGGAGGTGAGGAGAAAGTTCTTCCCAGAGAGAGTTGTTGGCCATTGGAATGTGCTGCCCAGGGAGGTGGTGGAGTCACCATCCCTGGAGGTATTCAAGAAAAGCTTGGATGAGGCACTTAGTGCCAAGGTTGGGTTGATTAGTTAGGGTTGGATGATCACTTGGACTTGATGATCTCTGAGGTCTCTTCCAACCTGGTTGGTTCTGTGATTCTAGGAATCTACAGATTTGTTCTGACTCCTTAGCTCTGTGCCTGGATGTGTTGGTGGGAGGGAGCTCAGCCTCTCTTGGCTCAGTCAGCCATGAAGGAAGAGCAGGACAGGGTCACTGCTGTGCAACTCATTGGCCGTGCTGGAGCTCAGGGGACATGGTGAGATGGGGACTGAAGGTTGTTATCAGCAAGGAGAATTTTCTTCTTTACACAAACAAGGAAGGAAGGGATCTGGAATGATTCAGTGTGGCTGCCCTCAGGGATCTGGCATAACCCTGTCTGACTGGGGACTCACTGGGAGCTTAAGGAACGTTGATCTCAGCTGAGAGGAGTGAACTCTGCAGTTGTCTTGTCTCAGCATTCATTCTGCTGTGCCAACAGGAGTTTAAAAACAACTGTGTGAGGTCTTCTTTATGATTTATAATGACATTCTCCAGACATGCAGGAAGCAGCTAAGGGCAGGGAGGAGGCCCAACATCTATCTTCAAACAGGGCTGTCCAATAGTTATCATTTGCCATTAAATGTAGTATCTAAAGTTAGATTGTTGCTGATATCCAGATCTAGATTGAGGATGGAGATTAGGAAGAAATTTTTGACAGTGAGGGTGGGGAGACACTGGAACAGGTTGTCCTAGGAGGTCATGGATTCCCCCTTCCTGGAGGTGTTCAAGGCCAGGTTGGATGAGGCCTTGAGCAACCTGGGCTGATGGGAGGTGTCCCTGCCCATGGCAGGGGGGTTAGAACTGGATATTGTAGTGGCCATGGTGGTGTTGGCTTGGTGGTTGGACTTGTTGATCTTAGAGGTCTTTTCCAACCTTAATGATTCTATGTTTCATGGTTTAGTTGATTAGATGATGCTGGATGATAGGTTGGACTCGATGATCTCAAAGGTTTCTTCCAACCTGGTTGATTCTATTCCATTCCATTCCATTCCATTCCATTCCATTCCATTCCATTCCATTCCATTCCATTCCATTCCATTCCACTCCACTCCACTCCACTCCACCCCACCCCACCCCACCCCACCCCACCCCACCCCACCCCACCCCACCCCACCCCAATTCTGAGATTCCTGACCTTCAAGGTCCTTTCTAACCCAAACCATTCTATGAGTCTGTGCAAATATTCCCTCAGCACCTTCAGGTATTTTAAATGCTCTTTGATGTATTTTCCTTTTGGAATCACTTTACAGTCCAGAAATGTGGGGGAAAGGATTCAGCACTGAAGATCAACTGCTGCTGCTTGTCAGCAAAATGAATCCAGCAGATTTCAGAGTATTGCACTGAGCTCTTGCTTTCCTTCTCTTCATTCCACAACTTCATAGGTTCATGGAATGGGTTGGATTGGGAGGGACCTTAAAGATCATCCACTTCCACCCCCCTGCCATGGGCAGGGAAATGCCACCAGCTCACATTGCTCAAGGCCTCATCCAACCTGGCTTTGAACACCTCCAGGGAGGGCCCATCCACAGCCTCCCTGGGCAACCTGTGCCAGTGCCTTACACCTGCCTTACTGTAAAAAAAAAGTCTTGCTAACATCTAGTTCATTTGTTCCTAATTTCTAGTTAATTTCTGATTGAATGGCACTGTTAGTGGTCCACAACTGGAACACAGGAAGTTCCATCTAAACATGAGAAGGCACTTCTTGACTGTGAGGGTGATGAAGCACTGGAACAGGCTGCCCAGAAAGGTTATGGAGTCTTCTTCTCTGGGGACATTCAAAACCCACCTGGGTGTGTTCCTGTGTGACCTTCTTTAGGTGAAGCTGCCATGGCAGGAGGGTTGAAGTAGATAATCTCCAGAGGTCCCTTTCAACCTGTACCATTCTATGTTCCTGTGATTCTGGGACCACCTAATTGTGTTTGACACATGTGCCAATTCCCTGAGATCCTCAGCAGGTGGGATTTGCTTTTCTTTTGCCTTTCAAGACACAGAAAACAACTATTAAGTAAGCAGCTATGGCTTACTAAGTTACTACAAAACAGCCATGCTGTGGTCACCTCTCATTAAACATCCTCAGCTCATGGCATGTGGGAAATGATGACTGGCTTGAGAGCAGCCCTGAAGAAAAGGACTTGGGGATGCTGGTGGATGAGAAGCTCAACAGGAGCCAGCAGTGAGCACTTGCAGCCAATCACATCTTGGGCTGCACCAAGAGGAGGGAGCATAGCCAGCAGGTGGAGGGAGGTGATTCTCCCCCTCTGCTCTGGTGAGACTCCACCTGGAGCACTGTGTCCAGTTCTGGAGCCCCTGGTACAGGAAGGATCTGAAGATGCTGGAAGGTGTCCAGAGAAGGGCCATGAGGATGAGCAGAGGGCTGGAGCTGCTCTGCTATAGAGACAGACTGAGAGAGTTGGGGTTGTTCAGCCTGGAGAAGAGAAGGCTCTGAGCAGACCTAATGGTGGCCTTCCAGTATCTGGAAGGGGGCTACAAGAAAGCTGGGGAGGGACTTTTTAGGGTGTCAGGGAGTGATAGGACTGGGGGGGATGGAGCAAAACTAGAAATGGGTAGATTCAGATTGGATGTCAGGAAGAAGTTGTTCCCCATGAGGGTGGTGAGACACTGGCACAGGTTGCCCAGGGAGGTGGAAGCCTCATCCCTGGAGGTTTTTACAGCCAGGTTGGATGTGGCTCTGGGCAGCCTGCTGTAGTGTGAGGTGTCCCTGGCCATGGCAAGGGGGGTTGGAACTGGCTGAGCCTTGGGGTCCCTTCCAACCCTGACAATTCCATGATTCTATGAAGTTTATCTAAACTCTATGGTAGGCTACAACAAGCCACATTATTACAGGTTTGGAATTAGGTGGGAATAGCCCTCAGGACAGTTGAGGTGGTGGATTTAATTCCCATTTTTTCTTGCTGCTTCTCAAGCAAACATCAGAGTCTGGTTCCAAATGTGGGTGATCCAATATGGGGGTTTGTTTAGGCAGCTCAATCAAATCAGCTCCATCTCCACTGGAACAAGGCACATCTCCTCTTAGCTCTTTTCTCAAGGACATGAAAATCTTCACCAATGTAAAAGCATCAATTTGCTGATAGGTGACCGGGCCAGATGGCATTTGTTTTATCTGTGTGCTCCCAGTTCTGTGCTATGGTCCTTTCAGAAATGATTAGGTGAAATAAAAGCTTCTGCTGGGAGGTGGGAGCCTCTTTCCTCATCCTGCTCCTTCTCTTCTCGTTCCTCCACCTCCACCTCCTCCTCCTCAGGACTAGCTGAGCAGGCAGAGGAGAAAGAGAGTGTGAAAAAAAAAAACCCAAACCAGGAAATTTTGCTGCCACTCAGACTCCTTGAATTAGCATCAAGCACAGCCCCACCTGCAAGGACACAACATGCAGTGGGAGAAAAGCTTTTTAACCACCTTATCAGTCTGTGGTAACTCCTTGCTTTCAGTTCTCTATGTCCTGATTTTAGATCAAAGAGTGAATCTTGGCTTTTAACAGCCTTTTGAACTCCTTTTTTTTCAGGGGGTGGAGCTAAAGGCTTAAGCAGACAGATGAGCAGAGTCCAAGGGCATGAGATTGAACACATCTAAGTGCCAGGTGCTACAGTTTGGCCACAACAACCCCATGCATTGCTACAGGCTGGGGTCAGAGGGGCTGGAGAGCAGCCAGGCAGAGAGGGACCTGGGGGTGCTGGTTGATAGTAGGCTGAACATGAGCCAGCAGTGTGCCCAGATGGCCAAGAAGGCCAATGGCATCCTGGCCTGCATCAGGAACAGTGTGGCCAGCAGGAGCAGGGAAGTCATTGTGCCTTGTGCTCAGCACTGGTTAGGCCACACCTTGAGTCCTGTGTCCAGTTCTGGGCCCCTCAGGTTAGGCAAGATGTTGAGTTGCTGGAAGGTGTCCAGAGAAGGGCAACAAAGCTGGGGAGGGGTCTGGAGCACAGCCCTGTGAGGAGAGGCTGAGGGAGCTGGGGTTGCTTAGCCTGGAGAAGAGGAGGCTCAGGGGAGACCTTATTGCTGTCTGCAACTCCCTGCAGGGAGGTTGTAGCCAGGTGGGGGTTGGTCTCTTCTCCCAGGCAAGCAGCACCAGAACAAGAGGACACAGTTTCAAGCTGTGCCAGGGAAAGTTTAGGCTGGGAGTGAGGAGAAAGTTCTTCCCAGCAAGAGAGATTGGCCATTGGGATGTGCTGCCCAGGGAGGTGGTGGAGTCCCCATCCCTGGAGGTTTTCAAGAGGGGATTGGATGTGGCACTTGGTGCCATGGTTTAGTAGCCATGACGTGTTGGGTGACAGGTTGGACTTGATGATCTCTGAGGTCTTTTCCAACCTTATTGGATGTAGGATTCTACTGGCTCTAACAACAGCTCTGAAGCTCTCTGTGCTCACAAGCTTTATTTCCTCACCAAGCAGCTCTCCTCACTGCTTTAGCTGACAAGCTCAGGTTTGATTGATCCATGTCATCTGAAGCCATCAGGAGTGCTGCTGTGTGAGTAAATAAAACTTGTGAACACAGACAGGTTCAGAGCTGCATGATGAAAACCAAATAATTGCTAATATAACAGATGGGGAACTGGACTGATTAGAGCAGATCCTTGGGAACAGATTGTGAAAGGGGAAGAGATGCACACAACTGAGAAGTGAATGGAAAGAAATACACCAGGCTGGCATCTCTTGTTTAGTCTTGCTCCCAGGGAAAGAAAAAAAGCCACAGATTCTTAACTCAGCCCTGTAACAGCACACTTAATTCTGAATGAGCAGCAGGCCAAGGTCTTCAGAGGAACAAAATAAACCCATGTAGACATCTGTGTGCTGAATGCTGCTAGCTGGGAGATTACAGGAGAAAATTAAGAGGTGTAAGCCAGGCTTCCATGCATAAATCAGCCTCCAACTAACAGTCTCTTATCTCCCTACTTAAAAATGGCTGCTGTGACACTGGGACTCTGCTGAGTAATTTCAGCCAGTGGAATAATTAACATAGGGTTCTCCAGCTAAGGCTTCATACCAAGCTGCTTGAGAGAAGATTTAGGAATGTTGGCAGAGAGCAAAGTCTGATTTCTGCCTTCACAGCCAGCCTAGGATGCCATAGGGGAGATAAAGATTTTAAAAGCAGTGGCCACTGTGTTGTGTTTTTCCACATCTTCTTGTTCCCCCCTTAGATTCCATGTTCATCTCCATGAAATTTGTAGCCAAAGGTTACAAAGGCTCAGGGGAGACCTTCTTGCTCTCTGCAACTCCCTGAAGGGAGGTTGTAGCCAGGTGGGGGTTGGTCTCTTCTCCCAGGCAAGCAGCACCAGAACAAGAGGACACAGTCTCAAGCTGCACCAGGGGAGGTTTAGGCTGGATGTTAAGAAGAAGTTCTTCATAGAAAGAGAGATTGGCCATTGAAATGTGCTGCCCAGGGAGGTGGTGGAGTCCCCATCTCTGGAGGTGTTGAAGAGGGGATTGGATGTGGCACTTGGTGCCATGGTTTAGTAGTCATGAGGTGTTGGGTGACAGGTTGGACTTGGTGATCTCTGAGGTCTTTTCCAACCTTACTGGTTGTATGATTCTACTGGCTCCCTGGAGGTGTTTAGGAGGAGACTTGATGGGGTGCTTGGTGCCATGGTTTAGTTGATTAGATGGTGTTGGGTGAGAGGTTGGACTTGATGATCTCAAAGGTCTTTTACAACCTGGTTAATTCTGTTCTGTTCTGTTCTGTTCTGTTCTATTCTATTCTATTCTATTCTATTCTATTCTATTCTATTCTATTCCTTTCCATTCCACCCCACCCCACCCCACCCTACCCTACCATACCCTATCCTACCCTATCCTATCCTATCCTATTCTATTATCCTATCCTATCCTATCCTATCCTATCCTATCCTATCCTATCCTATCCTATCCTATCCTATCCTATCCTATCCTATCCTATCCTATCCTATCCTATCCTATCCTATCCTATCCTATCCTAATTGGATTGGAAAAGACCTCTGAGATCATCAGGTCCAACCTTCAACCCAACACCACCATGGCCATTCAACCATGTCCCCAAAGTTACCATGGCCGCAGGTTTCTGGAACACCTCCAGGGATGGTGACTCCACCACCTCCCTGGGCAGCACATTCCAATGGCCAATCTCTCTTTCTATGAAGAACTTCTTCTTAACATCCAGCCTAAACCTCCCCTGGTGCAACTTGAGACTGTGTCCACTTGTTTAAGGTCCTTTCCAGCCTAAACTGTTACATGAATCTATGAAACAGACCAGAAATAAGTAGAAAAACTACAGAAAAAGGTCAGGTGAACAACTTTATACCCTTAGATATTTCTGCCCCATATGTATTCATACCCTTTCCTTTGCAGCAGCCTCAGCAATTCCTTGATCAGATCAATATGTTGGCTTTCAGAGGACTCAAGGTTTGCCCACTGATGAAAGAGGAAAAGCCTGCTGCAGACTTTGAAGGGTCAGCTCACTGCAGCATCTGACTTCCTGCCTGGTGGACGTGATGGAGACCCCATAGTACTTTCTCAGTATCAAAAAAAGATCACTAAATTATTCACAGTCTCTGAAATCTTAGCAGTGAACAGTGCACTAAAAAAAGTAGATTTTAGGTGGTTTTTCCTCTCTCTTTTCTAAACCTGCACTATTCAGTGGTCCTGAGGATCTGCAGCTCTCAGGTACTAAGATTAGAGATTGCAAGGCAGATCTCCAGGAGTCTTTATCAAACTATCATCACAAATAGGGATAAAATATTGACTTAATTCACAGGCTCACAGGATGTTGGGGGTTGCAAGGGACCTCTGGAGGTCATAGAATCATTGAGTGAATAAGACTGGAAAAGACCTCAGAGATCATCAAGTCCATCCTGTCACCTAACACCTCATGACTAATAAACCATGGCACCAAGTGCCACATCCAATCCCCTCTTCAACACTTCCAGGGATGGGGACTCCACCACCTCCCTGGGCAGCACATTCCAATGGCCAACAACTCTCTCTCGAACTTTCTCCTCACCTCCAGCCTAAACCTCCCCTGGGGCAGCTTGAGACTGTGTCCTCTTGTTCTGGTGCTGGGTGCCTGGGAGAAGAGACCAACCCCCACCTGGCTACAACCTCCCTTCAGGGAGTTGGAGACAGCAAGAAGGTCTCCCCTGATCCTTCTCTTCTCCAGGCTAAGCAACCCCAGCTCCCTCAGCCTCTCCTCACAGGGCTGTGCTCCAGACCCCTCCCCAGCTTTGTTACCCTTCTCTGGACACCTTCCAGCAACTCAACATTTTGCCTAAACTGAGGGGCCCAGAACTGGACACAGGACTCAAGGTGTGGCCTAACCAGTGCTGAGCACAGGGCACAATGACTTCCCTGCTCCTGCTGGCCACACTGTTCCTGATGCAGTTAGGATGCCATTGGCTTTCTTGGCCACCTGGGCACACTGCTGGCTCATGTTCAGCCTACTATCAACCAGTACCCCCAGGTCCCTCTCTGTTTGGGAGCTCTCCAGCTGCTCTGAGCCCAGCCTGTAGCTCTGCATGGGGTTGTTGTGGCCAAAGTGCAGCACCCAGCGCTTGGACTTGTTGAATATCATCCTGTTGGCCTCTGCCCATCTGTCCAGCCTGTCAAGGTCCCTCTGCAGAGCTCTTCTACCCTCTAACAGATCAACTCCTGCCCCCAGCTTGGTGTCATCTGCAAATTGACTGATGACAGACTCAATCCCTTCATCCAGATCATCAATAAAGATCCAGATCTTCCAGTCCAAACCCTCTGCCAGAGCAGGGCCATAGAATCCAGCACAGGTCACACAGGAACACATCCAGATGGGTCTTGAAAGTCTCCAGAGAAGGAGACCAAATGACTGAATTCTATGACTGAATTCTCAGTAGCAATCTAAATGTAATAGTTTTGTTTATTAACTGTCAGTAGTTCTGTTTATTAATTGTCTTCAAAGCTAAAGGAATTATTTGTTCAGTGTTTTTAAGTGGATGCAAGAGGAAGCTGAAATCATCTGAGGTGTTTCTCTTCACTGCCTTATGTTATGACAGAGTGCAGTAAAAGGTTCCAAGGAAATGGAAGCTGTAAACCATGCAGGCTTCAGCCTGATTAAAAGTGATTCCTAGATTCATAGAATGGTTTGGGTTGGAAGGGACCTTAAGGATCATCCAGTTCCAACCCCCCTGCCATGGACAGGGACACCTCCCACCAGCCCAGCTTGCTCAAGGCCTCACCCAGCCTGGTCTTAAACACTTCCAGGGAGGGCACATCCACACCCTCCCTGGGTAGCCTGTTCCAGTGTCTCAGTGCCTCCAACTTAAACAGCAAGCAGGCTCAGCAGCCCTGTTGTGGAACTCACCTTTCACAGCATTTAAGTTTATGTCTTAGATTCTTGCCTAACACTTAAATTTTGCCTTCTGCAAACTTTTCTTTGCAGTGTTTTGTGTATAGATTTCTTTTTTCCATGAGCAATTAAAAGCTGATCAGTCTTGGTGCAACCCTTGATATCCATCCAGGCTGGGGAATAGTGAGTTTGAGAGCAGCCCTGCAGAGAAGGACTTGGGGGTGCTGGGCAGGGGAGAAGCTGGATAGGAGCCAGCAGTGGGCACTGGCAGCACAGAAGGCCAAGGGCAGCCTGGGCTGCATCCAAAGCAGTGTGGTCAGAGATGGAGAGAGGGGATCCTGCCCCTCTGCTCTGGGGAGACCTCACCTGCAGGGCTGTGTCCAGATATGGGACCACCAACACAGGAAGGACATGGACCTGCTGGAGAGGGTCCTGAGAAGGCCCCAAAGATGATCAGAGGGCTGGAGAAACTCTGCTGTGAAGATGGGACAGGGAATTGGGGTTGTTCAGCTGGGAGAAGAGAAGGCTTCAGGGTGACCTTTTAGCTGCATTTCAGTTCCTGAAGGGACCTACAGCCAGTCTGGAGAGGGACTGTTCAGAAGGGCCTGTGGGAATAGAATGAGGGGCAGTGGTTTGGAACTAGAGCAGGGGAGGTTTAGGTTGGACATCAGGAGGAAGTGGTGAAATACTGGAACAGGTTGCCCAGGGATGTGGTTGAGGCTTCATCCCTGGAGACACTGAAGCTCAGACTGGATGTGTCCCTGGGCAGCCTGTCCTAGCTGGAGGTGTCCCTGCTGCCTGTATGGGGCTTAGAGAAGATGACCTCTGAGGGTCCCTTCCAGATGCAGTCTGTGCCTCTATGTGAATCTGGAGGCATGGAATGAGCTGCAGGCAGCATTCCTCTGTGTGGCTTTTAAGATTATAGCTCTGGAAATGGTCTTGTAGAAAAGATATTTGATCTCATTACATGAATGACTTTTCATCCAGGCTGTGGTGCAAAATTTATGCTCTCCTATAATGGCTTTTATGTTGTGGATATTTGTTTGCTAACTTAGAAGGTCTTCTACTTTTAGTGCAGTTACATTAGACAACAGTTAGCAGTGTCAGTTATATGTGATGCTTTGTACATACATTGCTATTAAAACCTTATGGCTTGATGCTATCTTGGGCTGCTCAGTAATCAAGTATCTTGAAAGGAGGCAGACTTCAAGTGCATCTCTGGGAAAATAGTGTATGAGTGGAATAACTCCTCCTGAAGCCATTGTCTGAGGCAAAGAACCATGGATAGATTAGATTCAGAGATTCACAGAACAGTTTGGGTTGGAAGGGACCTTAAAGATCACCCAGTTCCAACCCTCCTGCCATGGGCAGGGACACCTCCCACCAGCCCAGGTTGCTCAAGGCCTCATCCAGCCTGGCCTTGAACACCTCCACGGAAGGGGCATCCACAGCCTCCTTAGGCAAACTGTTCCAGTGTGTCCCCACCCTAACTGGAAAGAATTTCATCCTAATCTCCAATCTCAATCTGCCCTCTTCCAGCTTCAATCCATTGCTCCTCAATCTATCCCTACAGCCCTTGTAACAAGTCCCTCCATGATGCTCTTGTAGGCCTCCTTAGGTACTAGAAGGCTGCTCTGAAGTCTCCCTGGTGCTTTCTCTTCTCCAGGATGCACAATTCCAACTCTCCCAGCCTGTCCCCATAAGGCAGGTTCTTCAGCCTTCTGATCATCTCTGCGGCCTCCTCTGGACCTGCTCCAGCAGCTCCATGCCCATCTTATTCTGGGGGCCCCAGAACTGAAGGCAGTGCTGCAGGTGGGGTCTGAGCAGAGCAGAGGGGCAGAATCCCCTCCCTGTGCTGCTGCTCTCCCTGCTCTGGATGCAGCTCAGCACACAGCTGCCTGCTGGGCTGCCAGTGACCACTGCTGGCTCCTGGGGACTTTGTCACCACCTGACACCCTCAAGTCAGCCATGGGAGCTGCTCTCAGAGGTAAATCCTTGCAAAGCCATTCACATGTGTATAAATCATGCCCCTTGGTGAAATATTTCTTCCCCACCTTGGCACCAATATCTCTTCTCCAACAAAGCAGAGGAATGAGAGGAGACTGCCCTGAACAAGGGGAAGAAACTGTGGCACAGAGATGAGGCTGATGGAATCTCCAGGGATAGGCAGGCAGGCAGGGAGGCTGCTGCAAAGCTTCTCCCCTTGCTGAGGGACCCATTTGTCACAACTACAGCAAGCTCATCCCCTCCTTTCCCATTTTTTTTTACCTCAAGAGGGTACAATATGTTCATAAAGATTAAAGGCAGTGCCTCTCTCTGCCATTAGGTATCTCAGATTGTTCATTGCAGAAGCATAGAATGAATGTTTCAAATGCTCATTTAGCTTGGAAAACTGCAATGAAAAATAATGGCCTCCATTCCCAGGCAACAATGCTCAGAGGATGGAAAAAAAAGCCAGAAGAGTGAATTCCTGCCAAATGACTGCCATTGCACTTTGCAAAATGGAACTTAGACCTGGTGGGGTTTGTTTCTGGATGAACAGTTCTGCTCCTGGAAAACAGGAGCTGCTGATTTGCATCATCTGCTTTACGTGCTGGCTTGGGCTTAGGAATAATCTTCAGGAGCTCGAAGTGATGGATAGCCAAAGGGCCTCATAAAGTGGAATGATGGAGAGTGCACCTCTGCAGAGTGAGACATTCAGATATGGCACTGGTTCAGCCACTTAGAAATGGCATTCAGCAGCAAGGCTGAGAGGAGCTTGGAGTGCTGCTGTTGATTCTGTTCATCATTGGGTGTGACAAGGGAGGGAGTTTGCTGACTCTGGCTGTTTGTTCTCTCAGTGCACTCCAAGCATGCACTTAGGAATTGTCTTTTAGAGCTTGGAAAAGAAGGAGGCAAGGAACTGCCTGCAGCAGGCTGCCTGGGGAGGTTGTGGAGTCTCCTCCTCTATAGGTTCACAGATTGCACTGGGTGGGAA
Source organism: Dryobates pubescens (assembly GCF_014839835.1). Classification (NCBI taxonomy): domain Eukaryota; kingdom Metazoa; phylum Chordata; class Aves; order Piciformes; family Picidae; genus Dryobates; species Dryobates pubescens. The sequence continues at coordinate 6,428,370 of NC_071613.1, forward strand.
GGAGCCTCAGAGGTTCATCTTGTCCAACCCTCCTGTAGGCAGCAGGGACACCTCCAGCCAGAGCAGGCTGCCCAGGGACACCTCCAGGCTGATCTTGAATGTCTCCAGGGATGGAGCCTCAACCACATCCCTGGGCAACATGTTCCAGTATTTCCCCACTCTCACTGTGCAGAACTTCCTCCTGATATCCAACCTGAATCTGCCCTGCTCCAGTTCCAAACCACTGCACCTCATCCTATTCCCACAACCCTTTTGGAACAGTTCCTCCTCAGTCTTCCTGTAGGTCCCCTTCAGACATTGAAATGCAGCTCTAAGGTCTCCCTGGAGCCTTTTCTTTTCCAGGCTGAACAGCCCCAATTCTCCCACCCTGTCCCATAGCAGAGATGCTCCAGGCCTCTGTTTTTGTGGCCTCCTCTGGGCCCAGTCCTGCAGGTCCATGTCTCTCTTGTCAATGTCTGTAAATCTCTGAGGGGTGGATGTCAAGGAGAAGCTGCCAGGCTCTTTTCAGTGGTGTCCTGTGATAGAACCAGGAGCAATGGATACAAACTGGAAGCCAGGAGGTTCCATCTCAGCATGAGAGGATGCTGAGCCCTGGAGCAGGCTGCCCAGAGAGGTTGTGGAGTCTCCTTCTCTGGAGACTTTGAAGACTTATCTGGAGGCATTCCTGTGTGACCTGCCCTTGGTGATCCTGCTTTGGGAGGAGGTTTAGGCTGGATGGTCTCCAGAGCTTTCATCCAAACCCTCCCATTCAATGATTCTCTGAATGTGACCCTTTTGCCTTCTTGTAGGTATTTCTGTGGATGTTTCCTTCTCTACATGGCTTTGGTAATCTTTCAGTTATCTAACAGCACACTTGTTCTTGAGTTCCTTAACATATGGTTCGAGGGAGTCTCTGTCTAGTGAGTCACCTGCACTCTATGTTTTGAGGGGTTTTTTCCCCCCCTTATGGATATATCTTCTGTTGACAGCATCAGCTGCTGGATCCAAATTTTCCCTTGCCATTCAGCATTCTTTATGCTCACATTAATCTGCACTGTCATAGATTTCATGGAGTGGTTTGGGTTGGAAGGGACCTTCAAGATCAGCCAGTTTCTAACCCCCTGCCATGGGCAGGGGCACCTCCCACCAGCCCAGGTTGCTCAAGGCCTTATCCAACCTGGCTTTGAACACCTCAAGGGAGAGGGCATCCACGGCCTCCCTGGGAAACCTGTGCTAGTGTCTCACCACCCTCAGTGTCCAGAATATCTTCCTCCTCTCTGGTCACTGGTTTTAACAGCATTTAAGGTCTCTCTTAGCTATAGTTTGGTATGAAATAAGATTATTCACCCTGAAGTATTTGTATTTATATTTATGTTACCTCCCAGCTGTAGTGGGCAGTTATCACAGGCTGCCTGAGCAACTAAGAAGTGCTAAGTTGCCCAAACACTGTTTTATTTCCTCCCAGTGTTTGAACCTCTTGGTGATACAAAATATTAGAGATTCACAGATTCACAGATGGCAGTGCCTTGGAAGGGACCATCAAAGGTCATCTTGTCCAACCCCCATGCAGTCACCATGGACAGCTCCAGCTAGAGCAGGCTGCCCAGGGCTACATCAAGTCTGATCTTGAATGTCCCCAGGGATAGGACCTCAACCACACCCCTGGGCAACCTCTTGCAGTATTTCCCCACTCTCTTTGTGCAGAACTTCCTCCTGATGTCCAAACCAAATCTGCCCTGCTGCAGTTTCAAACCATTGCCCCTTGTCCTGTCACTCTAAGCCCTTCTGAGCAGTCCCTCCCCAGCCTTCCTGCAGGTCCCCTGCAGATATTGAACTACAGCTCTAAGGTCTCCCTGGAACCTTCTCTTCTCCAGGCTGAACAGCCTCAACTCTCTCAGCCTGTCCCCATAGCAGAGGTGCTCCAGCCCTCTGATCACCTCTGTGTGAGGTGATCACCTCCACATCCAGGTCCATGTCCTTTTTGTGTTGAGGGCTCCAGAGCTGGACACAGCCCTGCAGGTGAGGTCTTACCAGAGCAGAGTGGCAGAATTACCTCACCTGACCTGCTGGCCAGGCTGCTTTGGAGGCAGCCCAGGCTGCCAGTGGCCTTCTGGGCTGCAAGTGCACGTTGCTGGCTCATGTCCAGCTTCTCATCCACCACGGCACTGAAGTCTTCTAGGACTCTTTGTTTTTGTTGTCATCTGAATCTTTGCTGTTGATGTGGTTTTGTTTGGCAGATGTGTCTGAAGAGGTTTGTGTTGCTTGTTTGTTAGTTTCATTTGGGTCAAGTCTATAGCAGATGGAAGTTTGGACCTAAGGAGAGAATTCTCTCCTACTTGGTGGCTCAGGTTTTCTCAGGACCCAAGGAAAATTAATGCAGTGAGGTTTCTTTGCTCTCAGTTTCCTCACTTGGGCCCAGGCTGAATTTAGACTGTGACAGAAAGAACTGAAAATGAAGGAAGGCACAATATGAAAATCCCATTAAATGGAACCTAAATATAGTAGGTGATAATTAAAAACCCAAGGAATTGCTTATTAAAGCATACTTTAAGGATTCTTTAAGGATTCCTCTCCTCTCCGAACCTTCCCTCTCCGAACCTTCCCTCTCCGAACCTCTCCTCTCTGAACCTCTCCCCTCCTCTCCCCTCCTCTCCTCTCCCCTCCGAACCGAACCTCTCTGAACTGAACCTCTCCGAGCCTCTCCTCTCCAAACCTCTCCTCTCTGAACCTTCCCTCTCCGAACCTCTCCTCTCCGAACCTCTCCCCTCCCCTCCCCTCCGAACCTCTCCTCTCCGAACCTCTCCTCTCTGAACCTCTCCCCTCCTCTCCCCTCCTCTCCTCTCCCCTCCGAACCAAACCTCTCCGAACCTCTCCCCTCCGAACCTTCCCTCTCCGAACCTCTCCTCTCTGAACCTCTCCCCTCCCCTCCCCTCCCCTCCCCTCCCCTCCTCTCCGAACCTCTCCTCTCCGAACCTCTCCTCTCCGAACCTCTCCCCTCCGAACCTCTCCTCTCTGAACCTCTCCCCTCCTCTCCTCTCCCCTCCGAACCTCTCCTCTCCGAACCTCTCCTCTCCGAACCTCTCCGAACCTCTCCTCTCCGAACCTCTCCTCTCCGAACCTCTCCTCTCCGAACCTCTCCTCTCCTCTCCCCTCCTCTCCTCTCCTCTCCGAACCTCTCCGAACCTCTCCTCTCCGAACCTCCCCTCCCCTCCCTCCCCTCCCCTCCCCTCCCCTCCCCTCCCCTCCCCTCCCCCTCCCCTCCCCTCCCCTCCCCTCCCCTCCCCTCCCCTCCCCTCCCCTCCCCTCCCCTCCCCTCCCCTCCCCTCGAGTAGTTAAATCAAATCTGCTTATTCCTATGCCTGTGTTTAACCATTTCACTGAACCAGTTTTGCTGCTCACATTTCTGGTGCTAAACTCTCCTCAGTTCCACTCACTTTTCCTGTTCCTGGGACTGTTGGTGTAAGTCTGGGCACACGAAGTTGCTGCTCTGCCCAATTAATTTCTTGCTCCAAGGGATGCACCCAGTTTGTTGTCTCAGCACATGCACTGCAAGTCTCATTTGCTGAAAGATGACACTGAGCACCTTTTGCAAATGCTTCATTGCCATTCTGATGTCCCTTAGCACTAACCAAAGGGCAACTGCAGGGCTTCAGTGCTTACAGCATCAAGATTGCATTCATGGCCACAGCTCATACCGAGCTAGGGCCAGATTGTGACTGGAGATGAGGGAGAAATTCTGGACACTGAGGGTGGTGAGACACTGGAACAGGTTGCCCAGGGAGGCTGTGGATACCTCCTGCCTGGATGTGATCAAGGCCAGGCTGGATGAAGCCTTGAGCAACCTGGGCTGATGGGAGGTGTCCCTGCCCATGGCACAGAGCATTGGAACTGGTTGATCTTTAAGGTCCCTTCCAACCCAAACCATTCTGTGATTCTAAGAGTCTAGTGGAGTGTGGGCAGCAGGGCAGGAGAGGGGATTCTGCCCCTTGACTCTGCTCTGCTCAGACCCCACCTCCAATCCTGCCTTCAGTTCTGGTGTCCTCAGCAGGAGAAGGACACAGAGCTGTGGAGTGAGGCCAGAGGAGACCACAAAGGTGATCCAAGGGCTGGAGCAGCTCTGCTGTGAGGCCAGGCTGAGAGAGCTGGAGGTGTTCAGCCTGGAGAGGAGAAGACTCTGGGGGGACTTTAGAGCTGCCTGCCAGGAGCTGAAGGGATCCTGCAGGAAGGCTGCAGGGAGACTTTTGCTGAGGGTGTCCGGAGACAGGCCAAGGGGGAATGGTTTGGAGCTGAGGCAGAGCAGGGGCAGACTGGAGCTGAGGAATAGGCTGCCCAGGGAGGCTGTGGCTGCCTTCTGCCTGGGGGTGTTCAAGGCCAGGCTGGATGAGACCCTGAGCAGCTGAGCCTAGCTGAGAGGTGTCCCTGGGCATGGTGGGGAGGTTGGAGCAGATGATCTCTGAGGTCCCTTCAAGCCATGTTTCTATGATCCTATGCTGTCTGCATTTGTGCTTGTGCAACAAGCTACTGCTTCATAGCTGGACTCAAGGATCTTAGAGGTCCTTTTCCAACCCAAAGGATTCTGTGACTCTGCTTTGAAATATTACCCAATAACTGAGCATCCTTAGCCTGACCTGTAACTCTGTTCCTCTTCTGCTCAGTTTGGAGATTTTGGTGTAGAGATTTTGCTTCAGAGGCTTTGTTTTAGAGGTTTTGTTATGAACATTTGCCACTGGAGTGCAGTTAGTTTGGTTTCCAATAAAGCACCATTTAGATGTGTGGGCATTAGGGACAGCAAAACCATTTAGTACCATCAAAAATATTCTAGCAAAAAAAAAAAGAATCACCCAGCACTGGAAAAACTACACAGAACAGAGTGAGGAAAAGAAGGAAAGGGAAAAAGGCAAAAGAACAAAGGGTAGTTTTCTCGCCTGGACAAAATGCTGTTTGCTGGGTGACAGCGCTGTTGGTTAGGGTATCACAGGCTCACAGGATGTTAGGGGTTGGAAATGACCTCTGGAGAGCTTCTAGTCCAACCCCCCTGCCAGAGCAGGATCATAGAATCCAGCACAGGTCACACAGGAACACATCCAGGAGTCACCAGAGAAGGAGACTCCACAACCTTTCTGGGCAGCCTGCTCCAGGGCTCTGTCACCCTCACAGTGAAGAAGTTCCTCCTCATGTTGAGGTAAAACCTGCTGTGCTGTAGTTTCCATCCATTGCCCCTTGTCCTGTCTCAGGGTGTAAATGAGCAGAGCCTGTCCCCTCCCTCCTGACCCCCAGCCCTCAGATATTGATAGACATTGATCAGATTCCCTCTCAGCCTTCTCCTCTCCAGACTAAGCAGCCCCAGGGCTCTCAGCCTTTCCACATCAGACAGTGTTCCAGTCCCTTCAGCATCCTCCATTGGACTCTCTCCAGCAGATCCCTGTCCCTCTTGAACTGGGAAGCCCAGAACTGAATGCAATATTCCAGGTGAGGTCTCACCAGGGCAGAGCAGAAGAGGAGGAGAACCTCCCTGGATCTGCTGGACACACTCTTCTTGATGCACCCCAGGATCCCCTTGGCCTTCTTGACCACGAGGGCACATTGCTGTGCTCCCTCTCAGTCAAATGCACTCAAAATGAATGGAATTGTAAGGCACTTGAATACAGGGAAGGGAAAGAGGAGAACATTTGACTTAGTTGGGGTTGGACTTGATCTTCAGAAGTCCCTTCCAACCCTTAACATCCTGTGAGCCTCTGACTTAGTTGACTCTTGGTTTCCATCCTCTTTCTCAGCTGCTTGGAACTTTTTGGCTTCCTCCTCCCACAACTTTGACAAGCATGGGAAGCTTCTTGTTTCGTGGGGAGTGGGAGGGAGGAATCAGGGGGATGCTGTGGATGGGATGACGAGAGCTGGGTAACAAGAGCCGAGCACAAGGTCCTCACGCCATCGTGATTCATGGGACTGTGTGATAACAGCCCATAATAATCAATCTCCCTCGTGCTTTATAGCCTCCATTTTCTACTTAGATGTTTTTTAAAGCCTCTCCTCGTGGTGCAGTTGTTTTATTGGAATGACCATAATAGCTCTGAGATATTTCTCCCGAGTTATGCAAGCTAATTTAGCCTTCGACCACAGGAGTGAGTAAATCAAACTTACTCCAATTAGAAGGGACTTACTACTGCTGGTGGAGAGTTGCCTGCGTGTCCCACTGAGGCACTGAGTGTGTGTGGTGCCAGGCATGATGGAAACAGCCTAGATAAAGCCTGTGTGCATTATCCTGGCAGTTAGATCTCGCAGCGTCCCAGGACAACCTGAGGCACAACCCTTATCTAAATCTGAATCCGCTTTATCTCCTCCCTGGGAGGGCATTTCCAGATGAATTAGAGACCTCCCCAGAAAACAAAGCCCTAGTAAGGAACCTTCTGAGGAGGGTTACAGTCATGGCTTGAACATGCAAATGAAGCACAGGAGAGCTGTGGTTCTCACAGCTCTGTTGCAGCTTGTCTGCATGCCTCTGCTCCAGGCTGTCTTGGAGGCATTGCTCCTGTAGACCTTGCAACACCTGCTTAGCAGGTGCTGGCTTCAGGGAGAAGTGAGAGCTGGGCAGCTGCTGGCTCGTGTTCAGCTGGCTGTCATACATCTTAGAATCACAGAATGGTCTGGGTTGGAAGGGACCTCCAAAGCTCAACCAGTCCAACCCCTCTGCAGTCAGCAGGGACATCCTCCACTAGGTCAGGTTGCTCAGAGCCCTGTCTAGCCTCACCTTGAATACCTCCAGGGATGGGGCCCCAACCACCAACCCTGCCCATCAGCCCTCCCAGGTCTTTGTGCTTTAGGTGATCCTGGTTGGACTTGATCTTCAGAGGTCCCTTCCAATCCCTGCTATTCTGTGAGGGGAGACCTCATTGCCCTCTACAGCTCCCTGAGAGGAGGTTGGAGTGAGGTGGGGGTTGGGCTCTTCCCCCATGTAAAAAGTGATAGGACTAAAGCAAATGGCCTGACATTGTGCCAGGGGAGGAGTAGGTTGGAGATTAGGAAGAATTTCTTCAGTGAAAGAGTGGTCAGGGGTTGGAACAGGCTTCCCAGGGAGGTGGTGGAGTCCCCATCCCTGGAGGTGTTCCAAAGATGTGTAGATGTGGCACCTTGGGGCACGGTTCAGTAGCCATGGTGGTGTTGGGTTGATAGTTGGACTTGATGATCCCAGAGGTCTTCTCCAACCTTTATGATCCTATGTGTGGTGTGTTTCTAGCCTGCTACCAAAAGCCTGCTTTGGTTTGGTTCCTCTGTGTGTGCCTCTTGCACACAGCAAATCCTCCAGGGCCATGCCAGAGAACTCACTTCTGGCTTCACCTCTCAATGTCCTCTCTAGCTGAGTTCACATTCTTCCAGATTTCTGAGTGATAGGACTTGGCTGTCATTTCCCTGGAGGTAAGACAGTAGCCATCTTCCCTTCCCTTCCCTTTGCTGCTCCTGGGAAGCAATCATTCTACCTCTGTCCTTCAGCTCCCCCGAGCAGTGTGGTGTAGAGAGAACATTTTTCTCAGTCCTCTGCTGATGATTTTCCCTTACTGAGGCCTCATCCTCTGTCAAGTCCTCTCTGTCTGTCTTTCTCAGAGTTCTTAGTGGATATCTGATCATCAGTAGACCTGATAAATGCACATAAAAATCCTCTCTCTCAGCTTTTCTTGTTTCTCCCTTTCTTTGATGACAGCTTCATCATCATTCCCATCTTCTGAGCTCGCTGCCTTCGCCTTGCCTTCAGTCTCACTCCTTTTTTCTCCTCTTATCAGCTGGAGTCACCAGCAAAACACATTTTCCAGTCACCTTAGTGATGGCAAAATGTTTGATTTCTTCACCTGCACTGCTCAGTCAATGCAAAAGAGTGTTAGAGGTGGCCTTGCCCTCTCAGTGCCACCATAGGTCTCACCTTTATGTCCGTAACATTACAATTCAGGCACTTAAAAGCCAGCTCGTTCTGTTCCCTGCATCAGGCTCCACGTCCTGTCTTGCTTTATACTGCCTCCTCCTTTTCCTTGAGGAGTGCTTTAGGACAAGGAAGACCTGAGGCTTAGTTGCTTGAATGCAGAATGATGGTAAGAGGAATGTCCTTTCAGAAACACAGCACCTTGGATGTGACTCTGGCTCTCTTTAGCTGTCCATGTGCTGCACTTGTCCATGTGTTGCACAGCTTCATGTGGCTGCCCTTGGGTCACAACAACCCCATGCAGTGCTCCAGTCTTGGGGCAGAGTGGCTGGGAAGCTGCCCAGCAGGAAAGGACCTGGGGGTGCTGGTTGACAGGTGGATGAACATGAGCCAGCAGTGTGCCCAGGCAGCCAAGAAGGCCACCAGCATCCTGGCCTAGATCACAAGTAGTGTGAGCAGGAGTAGGGAAGTGATTGTGCCCTGTGCTCAGCACTGGTGAAGCCACCTTGATTTCTGTGCTCAGTATTGGGCCCTTCACTCCAAGAAAGACACTGAGGGGCTGGAATGTGTCCAGAAAAGGGCAGCAAATCTGGGGAAGGGTCTGGAGAGCAGGGCTGTGGAGGAGCAGCTGAGGGACCTGGGGGTATTTAGCCTGAAGAAGAAGAGGCTGAGAGGAGACCTTCTTGCTCTCCACAGCTACCTGAAAGGAGGTTGGTGTGAAGCTGGTGTTGGTATCTTCTCCTCTCAAGTACCTAATGACAGGACAAGAGGCAGTGGCCTCAAGCTGCACCAGGGAAGGTTTAGGTTGGATATTAAGAATAATTATGGCAAGAGTGGTCAGGGATTGAAACAGGCTGCCCAGGGAGGTGGTGGAGTCCCCATCCCTGGAGGTGTTCAACAAATGAGTAGATGTGGCACTGTGGAATATGGTCCTGGTGGTCATGGAGATGTTGCATAGCAGGTTGGACCTGCTGATCTTAGAGATCTTTTCTGACCTTAAGGACTCTATGATTCTAAGTGTTGGTTTATGTGTGCTCTGTGGATCTCTGTCTATGCAGAGATCCAAAAATCTCCACTGAGCTAAGGCTGCATCTTCTGTGACATTAAATGAAGACACTTTTGTTTGATTGTGAGGAGAAGAAAGACTTCTCTGAACCGTGAATGGGAGTACACAGAACCATAGAGTAGAAGAAAAAACTTCTTTGAACTATGAATGGGAATCATAAAATCAACCAGGTTGGAAAAGACCTCAGAGATCATCAAGTCCAATCTATTACCTAATGCCTAACACTTCCTGATGGCTAAACCATGGCTCCAAGTGCCACATCCAAGCCTTTCTTGAACACCTCCAGTGATGGTGACTCCACCACCTCCCTGGGCAGCACATTCCAATGGCCAATTACTCTTTCTGGGAAGAACTTTCTCCTCACCTCCAGCCTAAACCTCCCCTGGCACAGCTTGAGACTGTGTCCTCTTGTTCTTGTGCTGGGTGCCTGGGAGAAGAGACCAACCCCCACCTGGCTACAACCTCCCTTCAGGGAGTTGCAGACAGCAAGAAGGTCTCCCCTGAGCCTCCTCTTCTCCAGGCTAAGCAACCCCAGCTCCCTCAGCCTCTCCTCACAGGGCTGTGCTCCAGACCCCTCCCCAGCCTCGTTGCCCTTCTCTGGACACATTCAGAGAACCTGTCAGAGTACATACAACCATGGAGTCATGGAAACATTTAGGTTGCAAAAGACCTTTTAAGCTGGCTGAGCCCAACCAGAAACCAGTAAGTTCACAGACTGATAGAATGGGTTGGGTTGGAAGGGACCTTGAGGATCATGTGTTTAGATTTCTTGCACTAAGCCCTAACCAAATGGTTCTGGTTTAGGATAGGATAGGATAGGATAGGATAGGATAGGATGGGATAGGATAGGATGGGATGGGATGGGATGGGATGGAATGGAATGGAATGGAATGGAATGGAATGGAATGGAATGGAATGGAATGGAATGGAATGGAATGGAATAGAATAGAATAGAATAGAATAGAATAGAATAGAATAGAATAGAATAGAATTAACCAGGTTGGAAAATACCTTCAAGATCATCAAGTCCAACCTATCACCCAACATCATCTAATCAACTAAACCACTGTTTAGTTTGTGTTACTGGTCACAAAATCACCAAGGTTGGAAGAGACCTCAAAGATCATCAAGTCCAAGCTGTCACCACAGACCTCATGACTAAACCATGGCACCAAGTGCCACATCCAATCCCCTCTTGAACACCGCCAGGGGCAGTGACTCCACCACCTCCCTGGGCAGCACATTCCAATGGCAAATTAGTCTCTCTGGGAAGAACTTTCTCCTCACCCAACCACACCCAAGGAGTTTGGAATCTTTGGTTGTGAGGAATGCTTAGGTGCCATGATGAATGACCCTATTTAACCAGGCAATCTGGAGACTACTATCCTAGCCTCTCACCATTTATCCACCCTTAAAGTGTTGGGTTTTTTTTCCCCCCCTGTTTTGCAGAGTGAATTCCATTGAGCACCATTGATTTCCCATTTCATTTAGGAGAACTGCCATCCCAGAGGGGGATGAAATATGAAAGGCTCTGCTAGCTAATTAGATAAATAGATAGCTGGATCCACAGATCAACACTCTGCAACTAAACCCCCCCTCCCCCAGTGTTGTCTTACCAGGGCTGGATTTCCTTCTGAAAACTAAATACAAACCTGGGCTGAGTTTTATTTACCTGCAAAATAAGATCACATTTCTTTTTCCTTTTGGGATTTGAAGAACTATTCCCCCCCAAAAAAGCAACCAAGAAATTCAATTTCTACCCTGTTAATATCTTCTGTATAAACATGGATTGCTTGGGGAAAAGACAGAATCCATTTCCTGCCCCAGCAATTCTGGGATACCTGAACCCTTCTCCCTCCCTCCCTCCACACACCACCTGCAAATTCCCAAAGCCTTGGCATCCCTTTAGGGCTGGGAATGGCTTTGCCAGTTGGAGCCTGGAGGGGGATTGTCACTAACATTGCAAAGCCCTGGTGATAGTTTCAGGGTGGGAAGCCTGAAGCAACCTCAAGAGCTACCTGACTAATGTGATTCTCTGGTACACAACCAGTCCAATTTGCAGCTGAGAGTCAAGGAATGCATTCGTGGAGCTGATCTTGTTGACCTCTTCATTTGCCTCTGCTCTTGGGTTTCAGCTGCAGCCTGCTTTCCAACCCAATCCACTTGTCCCTCAGGTGGGGTCATACACTTGGTGTGCAGAACACCACAAGTTCACAGCTTCACAGATTGCATTGGGTTGGAAGGGAGCCTCAAAGGTCATCTTGACCAACCCCCATGCAGTCACCATGGACAGCTCCAGCTAGAGCAGGCTGCCCAGGGCTACATGAACTCTGATCTTGAATGTCTCCAGGGATAGGATCTCAACCACACCCCTGGGCAACCTGTTGCAGTATTTTCCCACTCTCATTGTGCAGAACTTCCTCCTGATGTCCAAACCAAATCCGCCCTGCTGCAGTTTCAAAGCATTACCCCTTGTCCTATCACTCTAAGCCCTTCTGAGCAGTCCCTCCCCAGCCTTCCTCTAGGTCCCCTTCAGATATTGAACTGCAGCTCTAAGGTCTCCCTGGAGCCTTCTCTTCTCCAGGCTGAACAGCCCCAACTGTCTCCATTTGTCACCATAAGGGAGCTGCTCCAACCCTCTGATCGCCTCTGTGGCCTCCTCTGATCCTCTTCCTCCTCCTTCTCAGGAAGAGCAGCGCCCAGGGACCAGTTCTCAGCATGGCTACATTGAGAAGAGAGCCAGTGCTCCAAAAGTGATGTTTGTGTACCTGGACACTTGCAGCCCTCTCAGCTCCTTCAAAGTAGTCTTATTAGACCCTGACACTGCTCCCGTGGAGTCATACTTAAATTTGCCAGCAAAGCTGCAACTGATTTCCAGGCAATATCTGAGCTGGAAAACAAAGAGCAAATGAGTAAACAAAATTCCAAACTGCCTATTATTAGGTTCAAGACCTATTTCTTCTGGCTTGCTGTATCTGTTACAGATATAACAATGATGTTATTTAGGGACTTGGTTTGCTTTTTAGATGGGAAATAGATATATATGTGAATAATTAAGATATCAGAATGGGGATGATTCTTTCAAGGAAAAGAGCTCTATGGAATTATTCCCTTTTGTGTGGAAACAATGAGGCCTTTTCATGTTGAACCTCCTTAATGGGTCTGTCTTGAAACTGTGCCTGTGTAGAGGTGAAAAGCTCTGTTATTGCTTCATTGCCCTGTATCTGGCTGTCCTGTTGCCCAAAGCAATTTGCAGCATCCTCTTCCTTTCATTGTGTCACACTTGATCATTTTAGGACTTGCTCTGAAGGCAGGAGGATGCTCCTTCTGTGTGGGTTTCAGGGTGGAAGCCAATCCACTCACTGCTCTCTGTTCATCGGGATCTGGGCTGACAAAAGCTCTGCCCAGCACCACGAAGCAGAACTGCAGCGTAGACACTTCCTGGGCCAGAGAACGTCCTATAAATTCCTGCTGTGCTTGGAATGTGTTACTAAACGTTGCTGTTGTTGCTCTGCTGTTGTCACTGTGTGGTGCTTTCAAAGGCTGAGCCATCATCTGATGTGATTGTTCTTCTTTCTCTTACCCAGTGGCCAGCATTCAGAAGCTTCCTGCCGCCTCTGTTTTAACCGACATCAATTTCCCCATGAAAGGAAGGAAAGGGATGGTTGATTGGGCAAGGAACTCAGAAGACAGGGTTGTCATCCCCAAAAATATCTTCACCCCGATGTCAACAGGTAAAGAAGCAATAGCAACCTGCTCATTTGGTGTTAGCTTCATCCAGGGAGCTCAGGACCCTTGTGGCACAGGAGCGTTCTGTGAGGCGGGAGTGGTTATCTCATTCGACCTGTAAAGAAAAGCAGGAGCCAGAGGAAGATGATGGAGCTTAATTTCAGTAGCTTCAACAAGGAATGGTGCTAGAAATCCTATCATTTTCTGTGCCAAAGAGCCAGTGCTTAGTGACTGTGCCCAGGATGTTACCTGTGGGGGTATAAGGTGGCTTGAAGCTCTGCTGCGCTCTGTAAAGCTGCTCCACTCCAACAGGCTGAGCCATTCCAACTTGTACCAGAGGCTGCTCAGCAGGCAGATTGCCCTGGCCTCAGACACACTTCCCAAACACCATTGCAGTGCAGATCATAGAATCATTTTGGGTTGCAAAAGACCTTTTAGATCATCCAGTTCAACCATTCTCTAGCTCTCCCAAGCCTGGGGCTAAACCGTGGCCCTCAGCACCAGAGCTCTGTGGTTTTTCAGCACCTCTGGGGATGAGGATTCAACCACCTCCCTGGGGAGCCTGTGCCAGGCTTTGATAGCCCTCTTAGAAATGAAGAAGTTTCTTCTAACACCCAATCTAAACCTCCCCTGGTGCAACTGGAGGCCATTTCCTCTCATCCCTGGCACCAGAGCATGTATTTGCTGGGCATCAACCTCTAAAGACAGCCTTTGAGAAGACTTAATTATAAAGGTAAATGAAGGAGCAGAGATGTCAGAACAGAGAGAGATGGATTTTTACACAATGTGGTTTCCAGTGGTTTAAATCTTTCTGATCTACCCTTGACAGTGCTGCATCTTGATGACAGACTTCCAGGATGTAATTCAAACCCATGATGGTTTAGTTCAAATGAAGTTTGCACCAGGAAGATGAATGCTCCAGGCAGGGCTTTATGCTAATGAAGGCTTCAGAAAGGGAGCTTTAAAATCTTAGGGTTTGTTGGTTTTTTTTCTTCCTTCCTCTTTACAGAACTGGATGAATCAACTGTATTTGTGCTTGGAGCAGTGCTGTACAAAAACCTGGAACTCATTCTGCCCACTCTGAGGTAAGAAATGTCATCATCTGGGTTCATATATATACACTGCCTGTCAGGATAAAAGCAGACAGCCAAGAGGGTGGTGAGACTCTGGAATAGGTTCTTCAGGGACAGGACAAAGGGGAGTGGTGTGAAGCTGAGGGTGAAAAGGTTTAAACTGGATCTTAGGAAGAAGTTCTTCAGTAGGAGGGTGGTGAGGCTCTGGAACAGGCTGCCCAGGGAGGCTGTGGCTGCCTCCTGCCTGGGGGGATGTTCAAAGCCAGGTTGGATGAGGCCCTGAGCAGCTGAATCTAGCTGAGAGGTGTCCCTGCCCATGGTGGGGAGATTGGAGGAGATGAGCTCTGAGATCCCTTCCAACCTGAGCCATTCTTGGATCCTGTGAACATCATTTACACCTTGGCAACACCATGAAAGAGATTTCTGCTGGCTCCAGTTAAATATCTAGGACAAGGGGAAATGGATTTAAATTTTAGGAGGATAGGTTTAGATTGGATCTTGGAATGGAGTGGAGTAGAGTGGAGTGGAGTAGAGTGGAGTGGAGTAGAGTGGAGTGGAGTAGAGTGGAGTGGAGTAGAGTAGAGTAGAATCAACCAGGTTGGAAAAGACCTTGGAGACCCTCAAGTGCAACCTATCACCCAACACCATCTAATCAACTAAACCATGGCACCAAGTGCCCCATCCAGTCTCTTCCTACACACCTCCAGTGATGGGGACTCCACCACCTCCCTGGGCAGCACATTCCAATGGCCAATCACTCTCTCTGTGTAGAACTTCTCTAGGATACAACAGTGGTGAGACTCTGGAATTGATTGTCCAGAGAGGTTGTGTGTGCCCCCTCCCTGCATGCCCCCTCTCCTTCCCTCCTCAAGGCCAGGTTAGATGGGGCCTTGAGTAACCTGGGCTAGTTGAGAGGTGTCCCAGCCCATGGCAGGGAGGTTGGAGTGGATGATCTCTAAGGGCTCTTCCAACCTGAGCCATTCTGGGATTCTCTGAACATCATTTACACCCTGACAATGTCAGGAAAGACATTTTTGCTGTCTTCAGTTAAACATGTAGCAAGCTTTACCACTTCCCAATGTGTTCTCAGTCCCTGGCTTGACACAAGCTAGTAAATATTTGACTGTGGTCTCCAGAAAAGCAAATGTGACAACACATTCAAGTACACCCCAGAGTACCAGCACTAAAAAACAACAGTATGTGAGCTTCTGCACCCTCCCAAGGAACTGCTTTGCTTCCAGCAAGCAGGGAAAGAAAGAACAAAATATATCTTGAGGGGAAATCTTTCAGGGCACCTAAGCACAGAATCTCCATCTGGTACATCCCAGGTGTTGTGTGTCCCATTTTCTGGGACAGCCTGGGCAACATATTCCACAGACTCCCCAGATTAGCAGCATTTGTACCATATGGGCTGGATTTGTCTTGTTTTTACTGGCAGAGAATCTGCCTTGCAAGCAGTGAGAGGTGAGATGGGGCAACTGCACTGCTGTAGAACATTTTGGACAATGGGTTCAGTCCTCGTGGTGCCTGGATATAAATCCACTTGGAGGCTGGTCAGGAGTGGTGGTCCCCAGGGCTCAGTACTGGGGCCAGTGCTCTTTCATCTCTTGATCAGTGATCTGGACAAGGGGACTGAGGCACTCTAAGGAGGCTTGCAGGTGACACACAGGGCCACAAGGATGATCAGAGGGCTGGAGTTCCTCTCCTGTGAGGACAGACTGAAGGAGTTGGGGCTGTTCAGGCTGGAGAAGAGAAGGCTCCCAGGTGACCTAATTGTGGCCTTCCAGTATCTGAAGGGGGCTACAAGAAGGCTGGGGAGGGACTTGTCAGGATCTCAGGGAGTGATAGGACTAGGGGGAATGGCATGAAGCTGAAGGTGGGGAGATTCAGGCTGGAGGTGAAGAGGAAGTTTTTCCCCATGAGAGTGGTGAAGCCCTGGAATGGGTTGTCCAGGGAGGTGGTTGAGGCCCCATCCCTGGAGGTGTTTAAGCCCAGGCTGGATGAGGCTCTGGCCAGCCTGATGTACTGTGGGGTGTCCCTGCCCATGGCAGGGGGGTTGGAACTAGATGATCCTTGTGGTCCCTTCCAACCCTGACTGACTCTATGATTCTGTGGCACTGGATTAGGTGGCAGTGTTGATCTGCTGGAGGGCAGGAAGGCTCTGCAGAGCACAGGGACATCATCACTTCCCTACTGCTTCTGGCCACACTGTTTCTCGTACAGGCCATGTTTTCTTCATGTGTTATGTGAGTTTAGAAGCCACCTGCTGGGATGCATTCTTCCATGGACTATCCAGGCACTGAAATATCACAGAGTCAAAATTCAGGTTGGAGAAGACCCTTGGGATCAACAAGTCTAACTGAAAACCTTACTCTGCAAGGTTCACCCCTAAAGCATAGCCCCAAGCACCACATCCAAACCACCTCTAAACACTTCCAGGCTTGATGACTCCACCACCTCCCTTGGCAGCACATTCCAATCCTGACCACTCTTGCTGGGGAAAAAAATTGTCCTACAGCCCTGACTAAACCTCCTCTGTTGCAGCTTGAAGCCATTCCCTCTTGTTCTACCCCTAATTACCTGTGAGAAGAGACCAGCACCAACCTCTCCACAACCTCCTTTCAGGTAGTTGTAGAGAACCATGAGGTCTCTCCTCATATGAGACATGAAATTAGGTGTTGAGCCCAGACAGGACAGCAGTCAGTGATGCAGATCTCACTCCCCACTGATAGAGCCACTTACATTCATTTTCTGGTCAAGCAGCCTGCCAGGAGCTCTCAAGAATGTGAGTGGGTTGGTAGCTTCTTAATGAGGCTGAGGTAAAAGGGTTGTACTGAGGTTACAATCTCAGCACCTCAAGTGCTCTTTTGGAGCTCACTCCAGAGCCATCAGAGTGGTACCAAAAACAGACACAGCAAGGAAACTGTCCTGGGGTACATCAGGTCTCTCCAGCAGGTCAAGGGATGTTCTCCTCACTCTATATTCTGCCCTGGTGAATCCACAGCTGGAATGCTGTGTCCAGTTTTGGGCTGCCCAGCTCAAAAGAGACAGGCATCTGCTGGACAGAGCCCAGTAGAGAGTTATGAGGGTGGTTAGGAGGCTTAAATATCTCTCAGACTGAGAGCCCTGGGGCTGTTTAATCTGGAGAACAGAAGGCTGAGAGGGGATCTGATCAATGTCTATAAATATCTGAGGGGTGGCTGTCAGGAGGAAGGTGCCAGGCTCTGTTCAGTGGTGCCCAGTGATAGGACAAGGAACAACAGGTACAAGCTGGAATCCAGGAGGTCCCACCCCAACATGGGGAGAAACTTCTTCACTGTGAGGGTGCTGAGCCCTGGAGCAGGCTGCCCTGAGAGGTTGTGGAGTCTCCTGCTCTGGAGACTTTCCAAACCCTCCTGGATGCATTACTGTATGACCTGCCCTGGGTGATCCTGCTTTGGCAGGGGGGATGGACTGGATGATCTCTGGAGGTCCCTTCCAACCCTTAAAACTGTGTGATTCTGCTGGTTCTCTGTCATTTATAGGTGCTCAGCTCCTGCATGTGCAGTGAGGGACTGTTCTTATTCTCCTTTCACAGAACACACTGAAACTCTGCTAAACATTAAATGTTAGTCAGAGAGATGTTTCCTCAACAGTGTGAGAGGCTTCAAAGTGCAATGAAAGGGGGGCAAAAAAACCTCCCCCAAGAACTGAATAAAACAGAAATCCACTTCAGCTGTATTTCCATTACATGATCTGGCTGCCTACAATTGGACTAGGATCCATACCTTGCCCCAGAAGAATCATTTCATTTCATTTTGTGATGAGCAAAGTGCCTGCTGAGTTAAGTTCCTCTAACTGTAGCCATGGCAATCCCTGTTTCAATGATCCATCACAATGGAATCCTCTCCTAAATAGCTTTTCCCTGGGGGGGGGGGGGGGGGAGGGGGGGAAGGCAATTAAAAAGTGACAACAAAATGATATTTATACTGTCTGCTATAATTACATCTAAACTGCTTTCTGCTTTGAGAACATCCACCTGGGAGTGGCCTTCTGTGAGGTTTTTGCATTGGCTTCTGTGAGATCAAGCAGAAGGTGTTGAAAGCAGCACTACACACAAGGGATGAGAGGAAATTGCCTCAGGTTGCAGCAGGGGAGGTTTAGGTTGGACATTGGAAGACACTTCTTGACTGAAAGGGTTCTCAAAACCTGACACAGGCTGCCCAGAGAGGTGGTTGAATCCCTAGCCCTGGAGGTGTTTCAAAGAGGCAGAGATGTGGTGCTGAGGGATGTGGTTTAGACCCAGACTTGCTGGAGTCAGTGAATGGTTGGACCCAATGATCCTGAAGGTCTTTCCCAACTATTACCCCAATTCTGTGATTCATTCCCCTCTCTCTCTGGTTGGACTCTGTGATCTTATTTGGCTTTTCCAAGCAAAGTGATTCTGTGGATAATCATCAGAAGCTCTCAGGCTGATAACTGATAGCTAATTCCAGTTCAGTGTCCTAAGGCTAAGAAAGACATTGAACTGTTGGAGCAAGTCCAGAGGAAGGGCCATAAAGATGATCAGAGGGCTGCAGCATCTCTGCTATAAAGACAGGCTGAGGGAACAGGGACAGTTCAGCCTGGAGAACAGAAGGCTTCAGAGAGACTTAATAGCAACCTTTCAGTACTTGAAAGGGGCTTCAAGAAAGCCAGGAAGGGATTTTTTCCAAGGGCTTGGAGTGCCTCATTTAACCCATGAGATACTGCTTTAAATGCAGTAACAGAATCATAGAATCAATAAGGTTGGAAAAGACCTCAGAGAGCATCAAGTCCAACCTGTCACCCAGCACCTCATGACTACTAAACCATGGCACCAAGTGCCACATCCAGTCCCCTCTTGAACACCTCCAGGGATGGGGACTCCACCACCTCCCTGGGCAGCACATTCCAATGGCCAACAACTCTCTCTGGGAAGAACTTTCTCCACACCTCCAGCCTAAACCTCCCCTGGCACAGCTTGAGACTGTGTCCTCTTGTTCTGGTGCTGCTTGCCTGGGAGAAGAGACCAACCCCCACCTGGCTACAACCTCCCTTCAGGGAGTTGCAGACAGCAAGAAGGTCTCCCCTGAGCCTCCTCTTCTCCAGGCTAAGCAACCCCAGCTCCCTCAGCCTCTCCTCACAGGGCTGTGCTCCTGACCCTTCCCCAGCCTCATTACCCTTCTCTGGACACCTTCAAGAGTCTCAATGTCCTTCTTAACCTGAGGGGCCCAGAACTGGACACAGGACTCACGGCGTGTCCTAACCAGTGCAGAAGCCTCATTTAACCCATGAGATACTGCTTTAAATACAGCACCAGAAGCCCTGTTCGACCTCAGAGTAAGTGAAATCTTTCATTTTCACCTGTTTGTTTTTCCTCTTCCAGGAATTTTACCGTTGTGAATTCCAAAATCATCGTTGTCACCATACGACCAGAGCCCAAAACTACAGACTCCTTCCTGGAGATAGAGCTGGCCCATCTGTCTAATGTGAGTACAAGGACACTTACTGTGCTCTTCCAAGGGTATCTATCACATCACAGGAGAGGGGAAAGTGGGGGAAAGTGTTTGAAATACCAGCTAATAAAACTGCTAAACCTATAGCCCAGGAGCAGGCAGTATCACAGTATCACAGCATCACCAAGGTTGGAAGAGACCTCGAGGATCATCGAGTCCAACCTGTCACCACAGACCTCATGACTAGACCATGGCACCAAGTGCCACACCCAGTCCCCTCTTGAACACCTCCAGGGATGGGGACTCCACCACTTCCCTGGGCAGCACATTTCAATGGCTAACAACTCTCTCTGGGAAGAACTTTCTCCTCACCTCCAGCCTAAACCTCCCCTGGCACAGCTTGAGACTGTGTCCTCTTGTTCTGGTGCTGGGTGCCTGGGAGAAGAGACCAACCCCCACTTGGCTACAACCTCCCTTCAGGGAGTTGCAGACAGCAAGAAGGTCTCCCCTGAGCCTCCTCTTCTCCAGGCTAAGCAACCCCAGCTCCCTCAGCCTCTCCTCACAGGGCTGTGCTCCAGACCTCTCCCCAGCCTTGTTGCCCTTCTCTGGACACGTTCAAGTGTCTCAATGTCCTTCTTAAACTGAGGGGCCCAGAACTGGACACAGGACTCAAGGTGTGGCCTAACCAATGCAGAGTACAGGAGCACAATGACCTCCCTGCTCCTGCTGGCCACACTATTCCTAATGCAGGCCAGGATTCCATTGGCCCTCTTGGCCACCTGGGCACACTGCTGGCTCATGTTCAGCCAGCTGTCAATCAGCACCCCCAGGTCCCTCTCTGCCTGGCAGCTCTCAGCCACTCTGGCCCCAGCCTGTAGCTCTGCACGGGGTTGTTGTGGCCAAAGTGCAGCACCTGGCACTTGGACTTCTTGAATGCCATCCTGTTGGACTCTGCCCATCTGTCCAGTTGGTCGAGGTCCCTCTGCAGAGCCCTTCTGCCCTCTAACTGACTGAGGCTGAAGGAGTTGCAGGGGGTTGTTTGGGTGTTTCCTGCATCTGTATGATGCAGACTCAATGAATTGTTATTTATTGCTCCAGGAATTAGTGGCATTATTATTACTTATTCTTTATTAATAATCATTAATAATAATTTTTTAGTTAGGAGTTGTTAGGTATTAGGTAATAGGTTGGTCTTGATGATCTCTGAGGTCTTTTGCAACCTGGTTGATTCTGCCCCTGTACTCAGCACTGGTTAGGCCACACCTTGAGTCCTGTGTCCAGTTCTGGGCTCCTCAGGTTAGGAAAGATGTTGAGTTGCTGGAAGGTGTCCAGAGAAGGGCAAGAAAGCTGGGGAGGGGTCTGGAGCACAGCCCTGTGAGGAGAGGCTGAGGGAGCTGTGGTTGCTTAGCCTGGAGAAGAGGAGGCTCTGGGGAGACCTTCTTGCTCTCTACAGCTACCTGAAGGGAGGTTGTAGCCAGGTGGGGGTAGGTCTCTTCTCCCAGACAACCAGCACCAGAACAAGAGGACACAGTCTCAGCTGTGCCAGGGGAGGTTTAGGCTGGAGGTGAGGATGAAGTTCTTCCCAGCAAGGGAGATTGGCCATTGGAATGTGCTGCCCAGGGAGGTGGTGGAGTCACCATCCCTGGAGGTGTTTAGGAAGAGACTGGATGAGGCACTTGGTGCCATGGTTTAGTTGATGAGATGGTGTTGGGTGATAGGTTGGACTTGAGTCTTTTCCAACCTGGTTTGCTGTAGTGTAGTGTAGTCCTATTCTATTCTGCTCTATTCTACTTCTACTTCTACTTCTACTTCTACTTCTACTTCTACTTCTACTTCTACTTCTACTTCTACTTCTACTTCTACTTCTATTCTATTCTATTCTATTCTATTCTATTCTATTCTATTCTATTCTATTCTATTCTATTCTATTCTATTCTATTCTATTCTCTAAATAGCACAGTATCACAGTACATTAGAGGTTGGAAGGGACCTCCAGAGATCATTCCAGTCCAACTCCTCTGCCAGAGCAGGATCCTCTAGGGATCCTGCGTGATTTCTGTGCAGGAATGCATCCAGGTGGGTTTTGAAAGTCTCCAGAGAAGGAGGCTCCACAACCTCTCTGGACAGCCTGCTCCAGGGCTCAGCACCCTCACTGTAAAGAAGTTTCTCCTCATGTTGAGGTGAAATCTCCTATGTTCAAGTTTGTTTCCATTGGTCCTTGGCTTATTAGTGCACACCACCAAGAAAAGCTTGGCCCCCTCCATTTGCCCCCCAGCCCTCAGATATTGATAGACATTGATCAGATCCCCTCTCAGCCTTCTCCTCTGCCAACTAAACAGCCCCAGGGCTCTCAGTCTCTTTTCATAGCAGAGATGCTCAACTCCCCTAAGCATCCTTGTGGCTCTCTGTTGGACTCTCTCCAGCAGGTCTCTGTCTCTCTTGAACTGGGGAGCCCAGAACTGGACACAGGATTGCAGGTGTGCTCCCACCAGGGCATTAATTGCTTATTAATTATTATTATTCCATGAGTTTTGAGGGTTTCATTTCAGCAGCAATTCCTTCTGAGAGCTCTCCAGTAATTGCTTTGATGACCACAGCTGAAAATGTAGACTTGTGCTGGATACTCAACCTGTTGGCCCCCTACCTATGGCAAAAAAACTTCATAGTTCTCCACCCCCTTCTTTTCCCCCCACCCCCCTTTCTTTTCTTTCTTTATTTTATACAAAAGCCACTTTTTACCTACATTGTTGGAGTGGCCTTGAAAAACAAATCCTCTGGTTCCAATTTGGCTTAGGGTTGTTAGAAGTGCTTGAGACAGACTGGGCAATTCTGTTTAATCCTGTGCTTTTCAGCTTTTGTTTAACAGCACATGAAAAATGTTTTAAATGGGGTGGGGAAGGATTCTGTGCAGGTCTTAACTATATAAAAATTATTAGAAGCTTTTCTTCCTGCTGTCAGCAGACTTCCAGCAGCCACGGGGAGAACTTGGCCTCCATGAACGGCAGGAAGGAACTTTTTACAGGGGCTTGTAGTGATAGGATGAGGAGCAATGACTTGGAGCTGGAAGAGGGCAGGTTGAGACTGGAGATGAGGAAGAAATTCTTGAGAGTGAGGGTGGGGAGACACTGGAACAGGTTGCCCAGGGAGACTGTGGATGCCTCCTGCCTGGAAGTGTTGGATGAAGCCTTGAGCAATCTGGGCTGGTGGGAGGTGTCCCTGCCCATGGCAGGAGGTGGGGACTGGATGAGCTTTAAGGTCCCTTCCAACCCAACCCATTCTGTGATCCCTCTGGAGGCAAAGAGGATTTTGCTGGAGTTGTGCAGCTTTTAAAAGATGAGTTTGGAGTCCTCCTTATCAAAGTACTGGGAAAATGTGATGACATTTATCAGCATACTCACAGGGCACAAGACCAAATATCACATCCTGTGTCCACTTCTGCTGCCCCCAGCACAAGAAGGAGATTGAAACAATGGAGAAGGTCCAGAAGAAGGCCATGAAGATGATCAGAGGGTAGAGCACCTGCCCTGTGAGGACAGAATGAAAGTTGGGGCTGTTCAGCCTGCAGAAGAGAAGGGTCCAGGGAGAACTTATAGCAACCTTTGAGTGCCTGAAGAGGACTAGAAGAAAGATGGGGAAAGGACTTTTTACAAGGGCTTATAGTGATAGGAGGAGAGGAAATGGATTGAGGATTGAAGAGGGGAGATGTAGACTGGAGATGAGGAAGAAATTCTTTCCAGTGAGGGCGGGGAGACACTGGAACAGGTTGCCCAGGGAGGCTGTGGATGCCTCCTGCCTGGAGGTGTTGGATGAAGCCTCGAGCAATCTGGGCTGGTAGGAGGTGTCCCTGCCCATGGCAGGGGGTGGGGACTGGATGAGCTTTAAAGTCCCTTCCAACCCAACCCATTCTGTGATCCTCTACGTCATACACTTCAACCCACGTTGTCACTGTGGTCAACTGTTAGCCTTTCATTTCTCAGCCAACCTCCACAGCAGAAGATGGAGCTGTGATTTACACACTGCCTCCACACAAACATCCCCTGCTTTTGTTCAGAAACTCCTTCCTTTGGCTACAAGATGAAGCAATGCTGATAAATCCTTCAGCTAATTAATATTTGAAGGTGTTTTTTTGGTGGAAAATATTGGTGGTGGACAGAAGCTGTTACAAGCAACACTACACAAGGCTAGGCTAACAAAAAGTGGAACCACTATCCTCAGAAGCTGAAAGTGTAGAAAATTCTGAGGGAGGGATTGTTGTCATCATTTAGTGGTGGTTCTTCTTTTTAATCCAGTCCTTTGAGTAATTTACAGAGGAAGCTTAGGGCCAAGTTCCCAAATCTTGGAAATGAAATGAACCTTTGTATTTACAAGAGGTCAGATTAGAGAAGACTGATTGTCCCCTTGCTTTGAAAACCTTTCAGTCACAGAATGTAGAAGCATAGAATCAGTGAGGTTGGAAAAGACCTCAGAGATCATCAAGTCCAACCTGTCACCCAAGACCTCAGGACTACTAAACCATGGCACCAAGTGCCACATCCAATCCCCTCTTGAACACCTCCAGGGATGGGGACTCCACCACCTCCCTGGGCAGCACATTCCAATGGCCAACAACTCTCTTTCTGGGAAGAACTTTCTCCTCACTTCCAGCCTAAACTTCCCCTTGCACAACTTGAGACTGTGTCCTCTTGTTCTGGTGCTGGCTGCCTGGCAGAAGAGACCAACCCCCAGCTGGCTACAACCTCCCTGCAGGGAGTTGCAGACAGCAAGAAGGTCTCCCCTGAGCCTCCTCTTCTCCAGGCTAAGCAACCCCAGCTCCCTCAGCCTCTCGTCACAGGGCTGTGCTCCAGACCCCCTCCCCAGCTTTGTTGCCCTTCTCTGGACTCCTTCCAGCGACTCAACATCTTGCCTAACCTGAGGGGCCCAGAACTGGACACAGGACTCAAGGTGTGGCCTAACCAGTGCTGAGTACAGGGCAGAATGACCTCCCTGCTCCTGCTGGCCACACTGTTCTGATGCAGGCCAGGATGCCACCTGGCTACCTGGGCACACTTTAGGCTCATGTTCAGCTACTATTAACCAGCACCCCCAGGTCCCTCTCTGCCTGGCTGCTCTCTAGGCACTCTGACCCCAGCCTGTAGCACTGCCTGGGGTTGCTGTGGCCAATGTGCAGAACCCGGCACTTGGATGTGTTTTTTATCTGGAATGGATTTTCTCGTTCTCTCTGTTGTTTTCAAGGCTTGGGTCTTGAAATGCTGTTTATTATTCAGAACACTTTGTTTCCAAATGGGTTTGGTACTCATTTTTAAAGCAACCTTTAGAACATCCGTGCCAACAGAGAGGAGCAGACCCACACGTTTGTTCTTTTACCTCCCCATCCACTGATTAAATTAAGCAGATAAGAAATGGGCAAATGTGATCATTTAATGAGTTGAAGCCAAATAAGCCTTCAAATATTAATTAGCTGAAGGATTTATCAGCATTGCTTCATCTTGTAGCCAAAGGAAGGAGTTTCTGAACAAAAGCAGGGGATGTTTGTGTGGAGGCAGTGTGTAAATCACAGCTCCATCTTCTGCTGTGGAGGTTGGCTGAGAAATGAAAGGCTAACAGACAGTTGACCACAGTGACAACATGGGTTGAAGTGCATGATGTAGAGGATCACAGAATGGGTTGGGTTGGAAGGGACCTTAAAGCTCATCCAGTTCCAACCCCCCTGCCATGGGCAGGGACACCTCCTACCAGCCCAGATTGCTCGAGGCTTCATCCAACACCTCCAGGCAGGAGGCATCCACAGCCTCCCTGGGCAACCTGTTCCAGTGTCTCCCCACCCTCACTCTCAAGAATTTCTTCCTCATCTCCAGTCTACATCTCCCCTCCTCAAGCTTCAATCCATTTCCTCTCCCCCTATCACTATAAGCCCTTGTATAAAGCCCTTTCCCCATCTTTCTTCTAGTCCCCTTCAGGTACTCAAAGGTTATCATAAGATCATAGAATCATAGAATCAATAAGGTTGGAAAAGACCTCAGAGATCATCAAGTCCAACCTGGCACCCAACACCTCATGACTACTAAACCATGGCTCCAAGTGCCACATTCAATCCCCTCTTGAACACCTCCAGGGATGGGGACTCCACCACCTCCCTGGGCAGCACATTCCAAAGGCCAACAACTCTCTCTGGGAAGTTCTCCCTGGAGCCTTCTCATCTCTAGTCTGAACAGCCCCAGCTTTCATCCTGTCCTCACAGGGCAGGTGCTCTACCCCTCTGATCATCTTCATGGCCTTCTTCTGGACCTTCTCCATTGTTTCAATCTCCTTCTTGTGCTGGGGGCAGCAGAAGTGGACTCAGGATGTGATATTTGGTCTTGTGCCCTGTGAGGATGCTGAGATTGGACGTGGCACTTGGTGCCATGGTCTAGTCATGAGGTCTGTGGAGACAGGTTGGACTCGATGATCCTTGTGGTCTCTTCCAACCTTGGTTATACTGTGATACTGTGCTACATTTTCCCAGTACTTCCATAAGGTAGACTCCAAACTCATCTTTTAAAAGCTGCACAACTCCAACAAAATCTTTTTTGCCTCCAGAGGGAATTTGAACTCTCACCTCCTGGCAGCACAGAAGTTCTCTCCAGGGACACTAAAGTAATGAGCCTCCAGCAGAGTAGGACATCAAGCTCTCAGCCAGCCTGAAACCCTGGCTTCAAAACACAGTTGGCATCGTGCTGCAGAGCTGTCAGAGCTGCCAGTCATCTCCAAAGCTGAGTTCTGTGTGCCAGGCAAAGATATATTTACATCTACATCCACACACATATGTCTGGGTTGGAGATAGCCAAGTGCTGCACTGTGGGGTAGGAATCGATACTGCAGCAGCCGTTAACAGTAATGGACACAGAGCTGCTTCCTTAGCTCCAGCTAAGTAATTAGCTGGCAGCAGCTGGGATGGGATTGCTGTCCTCACACAGAACCATGCCTGCTGGAGGTAGCTCCGTGGCAGCAGGGTGAGGAGACCTTGCCAGGAGGCCATATCCAGAAAGATTCTGAGAAAGAGAAAAGAGAGTAACAGGTTAAGGGTGAAGAATCATAGCATCATAGAATGGCTCAGGTTGGGAGGGACCTCAGAGATGATCTACTTCAACCTCCTTGCTGTGGGCAGGAACACCTCTCAACTAGGCTTGGTTGCTCAAAGCCTGTCCAACCTGCCCTTAAACAACCCCAGGGAGGAGGTGTCCACAGCCCCCCTGGGCAGCCTGTGCCAGGGTCTCACCAGCCTCGTACTGAAGAACTTCTTCCTCCTTCTTACTCTGCATCAGCTTCAAACTATTCCCCCTTGTCCTGTCTCTAGACACCCTCAGGAAAAGTCTCTCTGCAGCCTTCCTGCAGGATCCTTTCAGGTATTGAAAAGCAGCTCTAAGGTCCCCCTGGACTCTTCCCTTCTCCAGGCTGAACACACCCCCCCCCAGCTCCCTCAGCCTGGCCTCAAAGCAGAGCTGCTCCAGCTCTTGGATCATCTTTGTGACCTCCTCTGGACTCTCTCCAAGAGTTCTGTGTCCTTCTTATGATGGCAAACAGACTCCTTGTGCTCCATATGGTCCTTGGACCATGTTTGATCAGGATATCAAAGGGGGAAGAAGTTCTGAAAGGCTGCTGTGTTCTTGGGATCTGCCAGGGCAAACTCTCACTCAAGATCTCCTTAAGGCACAGGAGGAATATTTCTCCTGCTTTCCCATTTCCTGCTTAACCTCTCATTAGTGAGGGCAGTTGCCAAAGAGCCTCTTTTTTTTGTTGTTGTTGCATTTGAATGCATTCTGAAGAGAGAAAAACGATCTGACAGCAGCAGCAGCAGTTTGCTTGTGCTGCAGCTCTCTGCAAAGGACTTTACTTCCCTCTGGTTTGTAGATTTCTTTGTCATGGCTTTAATTTTAGTTTATTTATTTTATTTTATGTGGTTATTTTCTTCTTCCAATTGGCACTGTGGGAACAATGAGCATGAACTGTAGGATATCTGCTGCTAAGAAAGAGATGCTAAGAAAGCAGAGCCAGCAGGGCCAGGGAGGTGATTCTCCCCCTCTGCTCTTCTCTGGTGAGACTCCACCTGGAGCACTGTGTCCAGTTCTGGAGCCCCTGCTACAGGAAGGAAGGCTTCCAGAGAAGGGCCATGAGCATGAGCAGAGGGCTGGAGCTGCTCTGCTATGAGGACAGACTGAGGAAGTTGGGGTTGTGCAGTCTGGAGAAGAGAAGGCTCCAAGAAGACCTTATTGTGGCCTTCCAGTATCTGAAGGGGGCTACAAGAAAGCTGGGGAGCGACTTTTTAGGGTGTAAGGGTGTGATAGGACTGGGGGGAATGGAACAAAACTAGAAATGGGTAGATTGAGATTGGATGTTAGGAAGAAGTTGTTCCCCATGAGGGCGGTGAGACACTGGCACAGGTTGCCCAGGGAGGTGGTGGAAGCCTCATCCCTGGAGGTTTTTCAGGCCAGGCTGGATGTGGCTGTGAGCAACCTGCTGTAGTGTGAGGTGTCCCTGGGCATGGCAGGGGGGTTGGAACTGGCTGATCCTTGAGGTGCCTTCCAACCCTGACAATACTCTGATTTTCACACATGCAGTGTTTTATGGAATACTTCATTATTACCTTGGCAAATGGGAATTATTCACCCAGTCTCAGGATACAAAGTGATACTCTTTATAAAAAGACATTTGAAGTGAAACAAACAAACAAACAAAAAGGTTAATTCTATACTGCCATTCCACTCTTCATTTTTAGCCTATTATCTTCTTCTCATGGACTGGCAGCCCAGGAAATCCAGCTGTATCCTGGGCTGGATCAATAGGTGTGTGGCCATCAGGTCAAGGGGTGGGGATTCTGTAGCTCTGCTCCTGTGAGACCCCACCTGGAGTTCTGTGTCCAGCTCTAGGGCTCCCAACACAAGAAGGACATGGAGTTGCTGGAGAGAGGCCAGAGGAGAGTCACAAAGATGAATGAGGGGCTGGGGCACTTCTGTGGGGACAGCAACCCCATGCAGAGCTACAGGCTGGGGTCAGAGTGGCTGGAGAGCAGTCAGGCTGAGAGGGACCTGGGGGTGCTGGTCGACGGTAGACTGAACATGAGCCTGCAGTGTGCCCAGGCAGCTAAGAGGGCCAATGGCATCCTGGCCTGCATCAGGAACAGTGTGGCCAGCAGGAGCAGGGAGGTCATTCTGCCCCTGTACACTGCACTGGTTAGGCCGCACCTCGAGTACTGTGTCCAGTTCTGGGCCCCTCAGTTTAGGAAGGAGGTTGACTTGCTGGAACGAGTCCAGAGAAGAGCAACAAAGTTGGTGAGGGGTTTGGAACACAAGCCCTACGAGGAGAGGCTGAGGGAGCTGGGGTTGCTTAGCCTGGAGAAGAGGAGACTCAGGGGTGACCTTATTACTCTCTACAACAACCTGAAGGGAGGTTGTAGACAGATGGATGTTGGTCTCTTCTCCCAGGCAAGCAGTACCAGAACAAGAGGACACAGTCTCAGGCTGCGCCAGGGGAGGTTCAGGCTGGATGTTAGAAAAAAGTTCTATACAGAGAGAGTGATTGCCCATTGGAATGGGCTGCCTGGGGAGGTGGTGGAGTCGCCATCACTGGAGGTTTTTAGGAGAAGACTTGACGGGGTACTTGGTGCTGTGGGTTAGTTGTTTGGGCGGTGTTGGATTGGTTGATGGGTTGGACGCGATGATCTTGAAGGTCTCTTCCAACCTGGTTTATTCTATTCTATGTATTCTATGTATAGTTTGAATAGCATAGAATGGCACATTAATTTCTATGTATGTATAGGCTGGGAGAGTTGGTGTCGTTCAGCCTAGAGAAGAGAAGGCTCCAGGGAGACCTTAAGGCAGCCTTCCAGTACCTGAAGAGGATCTACAAGAAAGCTGGAGAGGGACTTTTTGCAAGAGCTTGTAGTGATAGGATGAGAAGGAATGGATTGAAGCCTGAGGAGGGCAGATTTAGACTGGAGATAAGGAAGAAATTCTTGAGAGTGAGGGTGGTGAGACACTGGAACGGGTTGCCAAAAGAAGCTGTGAATGCTTCATCCCTGAAAGTGTTTAAGACCAGGTTGGATGAGGCTATGAACACCCTGGCTACTGAAATATGTCCCTGGCCATGGCAGGGGGTTTGGAACTAGAGGTTGTTTTAGATCCTTTCCAGCTCAAGCCGTGCTATAATTCTGACACTGCTACAGGTTGCCCTGGGAGGTGGTTGGGGCCCCATCCCTGGAGATACTGAAGGTGAAGCTGAGCAGGGCTCTGGGCAACCTGATCTAGTGGAGGATGTCCCTGCTGGCTGCAGAGGGGGTTGGACTGGATGACCTTTGGAGGCCCCTTCCAACCCAGCCCATTCTATGGTTCCGTGGTTCTATGCTTCTATTATTCCTTGACTCTGTGATTCTATGGTTCTATGATTCTATTACTGCATGATTCTATATCCTCCTCTATCAATGTATCTGAAAGCTTCTTGGTAGTGAGAGAGAAACCTGGTCTCTGAATCTCCATGGACCTGTTGTCCAGTGCTTTCTCCTGTTCCCTCTGCCCCTTCCTCTTCTTGACTATATAAATGCTTGAGGGAATGGAGCATCCTTGAGTGATGTTTGTGTGGGGCTGTGTTAACATAAAGTGCCCCTTGCAATATGTTGGGTTGAAATATTTATACTCACAAAATTCAATGCCCTCAGCAAAATCCTGCAGTAGAGGATCAAAATTCCCTTCAATGCCTCTCTCACAAGCATCTTCAGAAGGACTTTTATTGTCTTTGAGCAAAAGGTGGATGGAAGAACTTAAATATGTAAGAGATGATGATGATTTAATACAGTTTGACTTCACAGTTGTCTTTTGTTTATTCCCAACTTTACCTGCTGTACCAACTCTCTTCAGGAGAGAACTGCACTAATCTTGACACAGAGAAAGAGTGGATTCCACCTGTTCCTTCAAACCACTTGTGACTGTGTTCAGAACATAGTTCTCACCACAGGCTCACAGGATATTAGAGTTGGAAGGGACCTCTGGAGATCTTTCACTCCAATGCCCCTGCCAGAGCAGGACCATAGAATCCAGCACAGGTCACACAGGACCACATCCAGACAGGCCTGGAAAGTCTCCAGAGAAGGAGACTCCACAACCTCTCTGGGCAGCCTGCTCTGGGGCTCTAGGACCCTAACAATGAGGAAGTTCCTCCTCATGTTGAGGTGGAACCTCCTGTGCTGTAGTTTCCATCCATTGCCCCTTATGCTTTCACAGGGCAGAAGTGAGCAGAGGCTGTTCCTGTCTCTTCCTTCCTGACCCCCAGCCTACAGATATTGATATATATTGATTAGATCCCCTCTCCAGACTAACCAGCCCCAGGTTTCTTAGCCTCTCCTCACAAGGCAGTGCTCCAGTCCCTTCAGCATCCTCCACTGGACTCTCTCCAGCAGATCCCTGTCCCTCTTGAACTGGGGAGCTCAGAACTGGATGCAATACTCCATGTGGGGCCTCACCAGGGCAGAGTAGATTCTCTTTTTTCTCTGTTTGCTCCCTAATTTATTCATGCTGCTCTGACTTTCTGGCACTGCCCAGGGTTGATGATGAACAGCAAAGCACTTTGGCAGGTTTTTTTTTAACCAGTTAATTCCTCCTAAATCAATCTGAGTTTTGATTAAGGAAGATTTACAAGATTAGGCACAAAACCTGAACTGTATTTTTTGCCTCAGCTCTTTCCAGACAGCAAAACAAACATGAATAATAATGAAGACATTTCAATTTCCCAAAACATTAACCACAGCTTAATGATGTGTAATAAACTGAGATTCCTGGCCTCCTCTAAATCACAACTCAAGTCTTCCACTACCTTAGCTGGGTTCAATGATCTTAAAGGGCTTTTCCCACCAAAATGATTCAGTGATCCTAACAGGAAATGAGGAATCATTCTGAAGAAGGATCTGGGAGGATCCAAAGAGTGTCAGGAGGCTCTTTCTCACTGATGTCCAGTGGCAGGACAAGGGACAGTGGACACAGACTGAAACAAAAGAGGTTCTAGTAAACCAGGATCTACACATTGGCCACAACAACCTCAGGCAGTTCTACAGGCTGGGGTCAGAGTGGCTGGAGAGCAGCCAGGCAGGAAGGGACCTGGGAGTAGTGGTTGACAGTAGACTGAACATGAGCCTGAAGTGTGCCCAGGGGGCCAAGAAGGCCAATGGCATCCTGGCCTGCATCAGGAACAGTGTGGCCAGCAGGAGCAGGAAAGTCATTCTGCCCCTGTGCACTGCCCTGGTTAGGCCACACCTTGAGTCCTGTGTCCAGTTCTGGGCCCCTCAGCTTAGGCAAGATGTTGAGATGCTGGAGGGTGTCCAGAGAAGGGCAACAAAGCTGGGGGAGGGGTCTGGAGCACAGCCCTGTGACGAGAGGCTGAGGGAGCTGGGGTTGCTTAGCCTGGAGAAGAGGAGGCTCAGGGGAGACCTTCTTGCTCTCTCCAACTCCCTGAAAGGAGGTTGTAGCCAGGTGGGGGTTGGTCTCTTCTCCCAGGCAAGCAGCACCAGAACAAGAGGACACAGTCTCAAGCTGTGCCAGGGGAGGTTTAGGCTGGATGTGAGGAAGAAGTTCTCCATAGAAAGAGCGATTAGCCATTGGAATGTGCTGCCCAGGGAGGTGGTGGAGTCCCCATCCCTGGAGGTGTTTAGGAGGAGCCTGGATGAGGCACTTGGTGCCATAGTTTAGTTGATTAGATGGTGTTGGGTGATAGGTTGGACTTGATGATCTCAAAGGCTTCTTCCAACCTGGTTTATTCTATTCTATTCTATTCTATTCTATTCTATTCTATTCTATTCTATTCTATTCTATTCTATTCTATTCTATTCTATTCTATTCTATTCCATTCCATTCCATTCCATTCCATTCCATTCCATTCCATTCCATTCCATTCCATTCCATTCCATTCCATTCCATTCCATTCCATTCCATCCTATCCTATCCTATCCTATCCTATCCTATCCTATCCTATCCTATCCTATCCTATCCTATCCTATCCTATCCTATCCTATCCTATCCTATCTTCAGAGGTCCCTTCCAAATTCTACTGTTCTGTGTACGTGTTTGTGTGACTTCAAAGAGGTTGAAGCTGGGAATGTAAAGCTCATAACCACCCCAAAATAGTAATGTTTCGAGGCAAAATCTCTGCTGATTTTGGACCTAACTGACCAAAGGGCTTGAGTGTTGAATGTGAGGTCATCTCAGATCCCAGCCTGCAGTCATTTTGCCCGACATCCGCATGGAAGTTTAAAAGGCATGACAGGGTTTGACATCCAAGCTGCCAAAAGGGCTGCAGTTGTGCTTCTAAACACACCTAGAAATGTTGAGTCTCTTCACAGAAGAACTCTCATCTCATATTTCAGTCACACTAGGGCATACCAAACAGACAACCTTGATGCTTAATCTCATCTAAAAGAGAGAATACAGCGATGGTTTTTCATGGTTTAATGGCCACGGTGGTCTTAGGTTGAAGGTTGGACTTCATGATCTTAAAGATCTCTTCCAACCAAAACCATTCCATGATTCTATGAGTTTGTGATTCTATGATTCCATGATTCTGTGATTTTATGAGTCTATGATTCCATGATTCTGTGGTTTCATGATTCTATGGTTTCACAATTCCATGATTCTATGACTCCATGATTTTCTGATTCCATTATTCTGTGATTCTGTGATTCCATGATTCTATGACTCTGTAATTTTGATTCTATGACTCTATGATTCCATGATTCCCTGATTCTATGGTTTCATGATTCTATGACTCTCTAATTCTCTGATTTTATGACTCTATGATTCTGTGGTTCTGTGATCATGGTTCTATGATTCTGTGATTTTGATTCCATGACTCTATGATTCCATGATTCTATGACTCTGTAATTCTGATTCTATGACTCTATCATTCCATGATTCTATGACTCTGTCATTCTGATTCTATGACTCTATCATTCCATGATTCTATGACTCTGTAATTCTGATTCTATGACTCTATCATTCTATGACTCTGTGATTTTGATTCCATGACTCTATGATTCCATGATTCTATGACTCTGTAATTCTGATTCTATGACTCTATCATTCCATGATTCTATGACTCTGTGATTTTGATTCTATGACTCTATCATTCCATGATTCCCTGATTCTATGGTTTCATGATTCTATGACTCTCTAATTCTCTGATCTTATGACTCTATGATTCTGTGGTTCTGTGATTCCATGACTGCATCATTCCATCATTCCCTGATTCCACCATTCCCTGATTCTCTGCAATGCTCTGCTTTGAGGTCCAAGTGCTTTTTAAATCCCCTGCAAGAGCAAACCTTCAGCTTTTGTTATTCCAGTGGCATTAATTCATCAGAGCATAAACACCACCTTGTAGGAGAAGCCCCAAATGGATGTGTAGGTCAAGCACAACACATTTCCCCCCCACCCCCTGTACATCACTAACTAATAGGTTTGTTTGTTTCCTTCTTAGGGCACGTTGAATCCCTACTGTGTGCTGTGGGACGACTCAAGAACGTAAGTGACAAATGTTTGCTTCTCTTGCAATGGCTCAGATATGCCAAAGTGCTTAATCATATTGAAGTGCTTGGTCAGTAAACAAGGTTGGGATGAGGGCAGCGGGGAGGAAAAAAGTGCCCCTTGGCTTCCTTTCTGTGCTGGTGTAAATTGAAGTAATACAATATCTCAGCAGGAAGAGATTACTCACGGAGTCATTTTAATCTGCTGCTTCAAGGTAAAAAAAGAGGGTGTCTAGGAACTGGAGTTCCTTGATGGTAGTTGCTGGGCAACAAGTGAGTGGGTAAATGATCAGACATAACCAAGGAGGGCTCCCATTTCTGGTACCAAGGGGAGAAAGAGCATCTTCAGGTGTAAATACCCACAGCACTCTTCACTTCAGCTGGGGCAGATCTTCCTTTTAGTCTAGTAAAGCAGGAGCTGTTTGCTAAATGGCCTTCTGCTGCTTGCTTCTCTGTGTGTCCCTCCTGTAGCAATAGAGAAAATGGTGCTGGAAAGAAGCTGAGCAGCAAAATCAGTGTGGATCAAAAAGAATCCCAAGCCTGTGCAGCTGTGATTTGCTGCATGAATCTTTTACAGCATCCCTCCTCTTAAACTCAAGGTGAACTTTGCCTTAACACAGATCAAGTGTTTCAAGAGGGGTGCCTGGATGGTCTGAAGATTAGTTTGTGCTTCTGGTTCAGCTGTGTTTTGTCTGTCTCACACTCCAGACTCATCTACAGCATGGGAAAGTGGTGTGCTTTTGGGAGTACTTTAATCCTTGAGTTCAGGTTTCCTTCAGTACACTGATGGCTGGCAATAAACATTATGGTATAGAAATAGGAAACTTAGGATGTGGTACTGGAAAGCATTCCAAGTACAAGCAGGACCATGCTCTATGCCTCTACAAAAGAATTATCTTAGCAACACCTCAGTGTTCCATAGGGCCATGGGGATGAGCAGAGGGCTGAAGCTGCTCTGCTATAAGGACAGACTGAGAGAGTTGGGGTTGTTCAGTCTGGAGAAGAGAAGGCTCCCAGAAGACCTGATTGTGGCCTTCCACTATCTGAAGAGGACTACAAGAAAGCTGGGGAGGGACTTTTTACAGAGGCTTAGAGAGCTTTATCCTGGAGAAGAGCAGACTGAGGAGGGGATCTCATTAATGCTGATCCATAGCTAAAGGGCAAGTTTCAGGAGGATGGAGGCAGACTCTTCTCAGTGGTGTCCAGGGACAGGACAAGGGGCAGTGGACACAAATTGGGACACGGGAGGTTCCATGTAACCTCCTTCCAGTATCTGAAGGGGACCACAAGAAAGCTGAGGAGGAACTTCTTAGGGTATCAGGGAGTGATAGGACTGGGGGGAATGGAGCAAAACTAGAAGTGGGGAGATTCAGATTGGATGTTAGGAAGTTGTTCCCCATGAGGGTGGTGAGACACTGGCACAGGTTGCCCAGGGAGGTGGTGGAAGCCTCATCCCTGGAGGATTTGAAGGCCAGGCTGGATGTGACTGTGCTGTAGTGTGAGGTGTCCCTGGGCATGGCAGGGGGCTTGGAACTGGATGACCCTTGAGGTCCCTGCCAACCCTGACAATTCTATGATTCTGCAAGATGCATGGAGCAAAGCACATAAAGCCCTTGCCCTTATGGATTATTCTGTGCACATGGAATGCAGAGCATCTGGAACATGTTCCTCGTTCCCTCTTCACAAGGATTTGCTCACCCAGCAGCAGTGCAGCCTTTTCTTTCCCCTTTCTTTAGGCACTGAATTTAACAGCACTGCGTGTTCACAGTGAGCTGCTCTGCTTTCACTGCAGCAGTCCAGAATATCAAAGCCATATTTGCATGGAATTAGACTACCAAAAGGAATAATAATTATAAAAAAAACCCCAAACCCAGAGAGCCATGCTGTGGATTGAACAATGATTAAAAGATTTCATGCAGGTATTTGGGGATGAAGCCCTGAAGGAGTCCCAAACAAATGTGTTTTGTGCTTGCCACGTGTTTTGCATTCCTATTAGTGTCCTTTCTAGAGCAGATGAGAGCTCCAGGAGCAGTACTGCTTTCACCATGCTTCAGAGCCTGCATGGGAAAGGCACCTTTGGAAACATCTGAAAATTAACCTTACACACAATGCACCTAGGTCCTAGGATGGCACCTAGGTTAGGGCAACCCTTGATGTCCATCCTGGCTAGGTGATGATGATGAACATGTCCAGAGAAGGGCAACAAGGCTGGGGAGAGACCTCGAGCACAAGCCCTATGAGGAGAGGCTGAGGGAGCTGGGGTTGCTTAGCCTGGAGAAGAGGAGGCTCAGGGGAGACCTTCTTGCTGTCTGAAATTCCCTGAAGGGAGGTTGTAGCCAGGTGGGGGTTGGTCTCTTCTCCCAGGCAACCAGCACCAGAACAAGGGGACACAGTCTCAAGCTGCACCAGGGAAGGTTTAGGCTGGATGTTAGGAAGAAGTTCTTCCCAGAGAGAGTTGGTAGCCATTGGAATGTGCTGCCCAGGGAGGTGGTGGAGTCCCCATCCCTGGAGGTGTTCAAGAGGGGATTGGATGTGGCACTTGGTGCCATGGTTTAGTCATGAGGTCTGTGGTGACAAGTTGGACTTGATGATCTTTGGAGGTCTCTTCCAGCCTTGGTGATTCTGTGAGTCTGTGAGCCCTGCAGAGAAGGACTTGGGGGTGCTGGTGGGGGAGAAGCTGGACAGCAGCCAGCCATGGGCACTGGCAGCACAGAAGGCCAAGGGCAGCCTGGGCTGCATCCAAAGCAGTGTGGTCAGAGATGGAGAGAGAGAATCCTGCCCCTCTGCTCGGCTCTGGGGAGACCTCACCTGCAGGGCTCTGTCCAGCTGTGGAGTTCTCAATAAAAGAAGGCCATGGACTTGGTGGAACCGTTCCAAAGGAGGCCATGAAAATGATCAGGGGGTTGGAGTATCTCTGCTATGAGGACAGGCTGAGGGAGCTGGGGGTGTTCTGCTAGAGATGAGAAAGCTCCAGGGAGACTTTAGAGAAGCCTTCCAGTACCTGAGGGGGCTACAAGAAGGCTGCAGAGGGACTGTTTGCAAAGACCTGCAGGGTCAGAACCAGGGAGAATGGTTTGAAATGAGAGCAGAGCAGAGTTAGAATGGATGTGAGGAACAAGTTCTGCACCATGAGGCTACTGGAACACTGCAACAGGTTACCCAGGGTGGTGGCTGAAGCTCCATCCCTTGATATATTCAAGGTGAAGCTGGACAGGGCTCTGAGCCACTTGATCTAGTGGAGGATGTCCCTGCTGACTGCAGGGGGGTTGGACTGCATGAGCTTTGAAGGTCCCTTCCCACCCAAACCATTCTATGAAGCTGTGAATCTGTAAGCTCCCTGCTGTCAGCACTAGAAGCAGCCTCTCTTGGCATCATTTTGGTTTTGTAATGCTGTTTAGGTGGTTTGGGGTTTGTTTTTTTGGTGGGGTTTCTTTTTGTGGTTTGGAGCATTTCGTTTGGATGTACTCAGGAGCAGCCCAGAATTTGTGTTCTGACACCACAGCTTCTGAATGATCACCAAAGCTCCAAAGTGCTGGCTCAGTTCCTACTATTTCTAAATCTTAATCAACAGATATCAAGAGGACTTGATGCCATTTGTTAGGTGCCCATCATGTTGCTGGGCTCTTGGTGGTTGGCCTCCTTTCTGTTTCCTTCAGGAATTATCCACTCTCAACAGCAGGCAACTCAAGTTGATGGACTAATAGCCTGATTCACATGGCAAACCCTACAGAGCTCTGCTGTGCTGCTGTCCTTCCAAACTGGGGAGGGTGTTGTGGGGTTTTTTTTGGCATCATCAAGATCTGGCAAGCAATTTGGAGTGAACCCAAGAAAAAGAAAGTAGTCAGCTTTTAGTTGGAGGTGCTTTAGTAACCAGCAGGCTGTGCTGAGATGGGTGTTTGAAATCCTACTGTTTGCTTTGTTGTGCCCCTGTGCTCAGCACTGGTTAGGCCACACCTTGAGTCCTGTGTCCAGTTCTGGGCCCCTCAGTTTAGGAAGGACACTGAGACTCTTGAATGTGTCCAGAGAAGGGCAATGAGGCTGGGGAGGGATGTGGAGCACAGCCCTGTGAGGAGAGGCTGAGGGAGCTGGGGTTGCTTACCCTGGAGAAGAGGAGGCTCAGGGGAGACCTTCTTGCTCTCTCCAACTCCCTGAAAGGAGGTTGTAGCCAGGTGGGGGTTGGTCTCTTCTCCCAGGCAAGCAGCACCAGAACAAGAGGACACAGTCTCAAACTGCACCAGGGGAAGTTTAGGCTGGATGTTAGGAAGAAGTTCTTCCCAGAGAGAGTTGTTAGCCATTGGAATGTGCTGCCCAGGGAGGTGGTGGAGTCCCCATCCCTGGAGGTGTTCAAGAGAGGATTGGACGTGGCACTTGGTGGCATGGTTTAGTCATGAGGTGTTGGGTGGCAGGTTGGACTTGATGATCTGTGAGGTCTCTTCCAACCTTGGTGATTCTGTGGTGAAAGACTGGAACAGGTTGCCCAGGGATGTGGTTGAGGCTCATCCCTGGAGACAGTCAAGATCAGGCTCAATGTGTGCCTGGGCAGCCTGCTCTGGCTGGAGCTGTCCCTGCTGAGTGCAGGGGGTTTGGACTTTGGAGGCTCCCTTCCAAGCTGATGCAATCTGTGAAGGAACTGCAAACAGTTTAAGACAAAATGAAGCTTCTGTTGGGTTTTCTCCTGTCTCTCTTGCTTTTCTGGGAAGGTAAAGAAGGGAGAGGGAGGCAGCAGAGACAGTCTCAACCAGCAACTCACCAGGTGCTTAGAACATTTACCTGGGGACCTCAGGGCCTGGCCTTTGATGGTTTGTTTCCTTACAGAAGTTGCTTGAGGAGTTAGGAACACACTTTTCATCCTCACAGGAGCAGCCCACTGAGCTCTCAGCTCCTCTGGAGTGTGTTACTCACAGTGTGTCCTGCTGGAACTCTACCATACTATTTAGGCCAATATCCCTCACTTGGGCAGCTGGTCCCCAGCACCTCTATATTTAATCTTGCCACCCTTTCTCCATGTGTTTGTCACCATGCCACATGGAAAGCTCAGCCACAACACAGTCAGTGGTTTTTTTTTTCTTTCCCTAGCACTGTTTTCCTTTATGTAAGTCTAGGCAAGGCCCAGGGGAGGTCAGAGAATCCTTCTGCCTCTGCCTGCAGTCCTATTTTAAACCCACCCTCTGCTGTGGCAGTTTTGTAGGTTGTCTGAGCAGTTCTTGTGAGCCTTCTGTGCTAGGTGCCCTAGCAGACAGTCTGCATGGAGCTCTAGGATCCATAAAAGTTGGGCTCTTAAAGTTTGTGTCAGTGGATCCAGCCCTTGAATGAGGGTGCAGAGCTCAAAACACAGTAAGAGGCTGGAAACTGAGTTCCTCAGTACTGACCATCACCAGTACCACCCTCACATGCAAACCATGGGTGACACCATCATGATGGGGTCATGGAAGTTGGGGTGGACAAAGTAGGTGAGTGGAAGGGGGTGATATGCTTACCAATATCTAAAGGGTTGGCTGTCAGGAGGAGTCTATTACTTGCACCATGGTTCCTTTCTGGAATTAAGTGGCTTCCACAGTGAGCAGAGTGAGGACCTGCCCTGTGTGAGAAAGGGCAAGTTTCAGGAGGATGGAGGCAGACTCTTCTCAGTGGTGTCCAGGGACAGGACAAGGGGTAGTGGACACAAGTTGGGACACAGGAGGTTCCATGTAAACTCCTTCCAGTATCTTAAGTGGGCCACAAGAAAGCTGGGGAGGAACTTCTTAGGGTGTCAGGAAGTGATAGGACTGGGGGGAATGGAACAAAACTAGAAATGGGTAGATTCTGGTTGGATGTTAGGAAGAAGTTCTTCCCCATGAGGGTGGTGAGACACTGGCACAGGTTGCCCAGGGAGGTGATGGAAACCTCATGCCTGGAGGTTTTTGAGGCCAGGCTGGATGTGGCTGTGAGCAACCTGCTCTAGTGTGAGGTGTCCCTGGCCATGGCAGGGGGGTTGGAACTGGCTGATCCTTGAGGTCCCTTCCAACCCTGACAATACTGTGATTCTACTATGACCACTCAGCTATATGCTAAAGCACCACATCTACAGTTCTTGAGCACCTCCAGGGATGGTGACTCCTGGGCAGCCAGATCCCACCCCTGACCACTCTTGCAACAAAGAAGTTTCTCCTCATCTCCAAACTAACTAGTGTGAGGTGTCCCTGGGCATGGCAGGGGGGTTGGAACTGGCTGATCCTTGAGGTCCCTTCCAACTCTGACAATTCTGTGATTCTGTAAGTTGAGTAAATCTTTCCTTTGAGGGTGGCAGAGCCCTGGAGCAGGCTGCCCAGAGAGGTTGTGGAGTCTCCTCCTCTGGAGGCATTCCAAACCCACTTGCACATGTTCCTGTGTGATTTACTCTGGGTGATCTTGCTCTAGATGATCTTCAGAGGTCCCTTCCAATCCCTCCTGCTCTGTGACATCTCCTGGGGGAGTTTCAGTAGCCAGGGACTGATGAGCAGCTGCTGGTTGTTGGAGGCAGTCTGGGCACACGTGTTCTCCACGGGGCACTGTCAGCTGCTGCTGGTGTGCACCACAGCTGTACATGGTGCAACAAGACACCTGACAGCACTGAGGAAGGGAAGGGCTTGAGGATTCTGGGTTTCAGCAGGCTGTTGTAGCAGTATGAAAGGGTTTTGTTTGCCCAGCTGTGTGCTGCCTGCAGTTTGTGCCTGCTGGAAAAAGCGCAAGGAAATGTGCTGCATTTTTGGATATTGGAAGCACTTCTACCTGGCTCAGCTGTGGTTTAGGGCAAGTGGTAGGGTCTGTTCTGTTTGCTTTCGTCCCCCATTGCCATGCAAAGTTACACTGACAGTTGTTTGGGTTTTCTATCCTGAAACTATCTGAAGCCAGCAAAAAAACTACATGGGAGGAATGAGAAATGGTCAATATTTCTACAGCTTCAGTATTCCACTCCAGACACCCAGAGTGACAGCAGAGAAAATTATTTCAGTTGGCAAAGACCTTGAAGATCATCAAATCCAACTGTTCTCTAACTCTGCCATGGCCCTCAGCACCACATCTCTGCCTCTTGGAAACACCTCCAGGGATGGGGATTCAACCACCTCCCTGGGCAGCCTGTGCCAGCCTTGGAGAAACCTCTCAGTCAAGAACTGTCTTCTGATATCCAACTTGCAACTTGAGGCCTTTTCCTTTCTGGTTACTAGGGAGCAGAGCCCAACCCCCAGCTCACTGCAGCTTCCTCTCAGGGAGCTGGAGAGAGCAAGGAGGTCTCCCTCAGCCTCCTCTTCTCCACACTGAACACCCCCAGCTCCCTCAGCTGCTCCTCCCCATCTTGCTTCTCCAGACCCTTCAGTAGCTTCTTTGCACTTCTCTGGGCACACTCCTCAATGTGCTTCTTGGAGTGAGGGCCCCAAAAATTAAGCCAGGGCTCAGGGTGTGGCCTCCCCAGTACTGAGCAGAAGAGGAGATACAAGACCTAAACTTAACATAGTGGAATTCACAAGCTGCTGATGTTCTCCTGTACTGCAGGAGTGCTGTCAGCTCTTGTGCAACATCAAATGGAACCTCTTCACCATGAAAAGGAGGCAGAGCAACATCTTCTTTGCTGAAGTCATGCCCACAATGAATCAGTATCCATGGGAGGAATTTCTAATTGAGGTCTTTTTTATACCACTGCTTTTTCACCAACACCTACACAGCAGCCTGCAAACAGAGCTTCTGTGGCCTGCTCAGATTTATAGCACAAGGAGGGGAAAAAAAAAAATGAATTCAAAAAGGAAATCAAATTAATTCTTGTTAATAAGTTCACTTTCTTGTTAATTTTTATTGGGTGATTAATCAACTCCATTGTTGAGAACTCAATTACTATTTATTGCCTGCATGCAGATGCAGACATTCAGAACCTAAAAATAGTGGTTTCCTGTAATATCAGGCAATTATCCTTCTGCAGCTCAGATGAAAAGAGCTGCTGGTTGGATCTTCAGGCTCACATTTATAGACTTCAACTGGATTGGCTTTAATGGATAGTGAGGGCTGAAGACAATTAAAGCAGTTTGAATGTGTGTGGCCAGGAGGTCAAGGGAGGTTCTCCCTCTGCTCTGCCCTGGTGAGGCCATGTCTGGAGCGTTGTGGCCTGTTCTGGGTTCCACAGTTCAGGAGGGAGTTCTTGTTTTCCCCCCTCTGTCCCTGTCCTTGTGCATATATGACTTCCATGGGTCATTAGTTTGTGTTTCTATAACTGTACAGTGGAGTCCTGGCCTGTGACTGGGGTTCTTGGGTGCTATTGTAGTACAAGCAATTGCTTGCAGCAGTTCCTGTGCAGCCTTTAATTATCATTTGTACCTGAGCTGGTCACTCAGCTAATTGTAGCTGGTGTTTCCTGTGTGTCTTGGTGGCAGTGATCTTTGAGGATGGAAGGTGTTGACCATGGCTCCTGCTGTGTAAAGATCTCTTTGCAGAACTGTGTCCAGGCCTTGTTGCACCACTGTTTGGCCTTAGGTTACAAGTAAGACCAAGCCCTTTGAAAGAACTAGGATATATCCTGTGG
The DNA here is from genome assembly GCF_014839835.1 of Dryobates pubescens. NCBI lineage: Eukaryota > Metazoa > Chordata > Aves > Piciformes > Picidae > Dryobates > Dryobates pubescens. The sequence continues at coordinate 6,470,642 of NC_071613.1, forward strand.
AAAGACCTGAAGGTCCACTACTTTTCAGAAGCATGCTTGATGTAGCTGACTACTGCCTACACCAAAAGGCTAAACCAAAATGTGTGCACAAGCCTTGATAACAAAGCCTCTTTCCATTGTAACTGGGCCAAGATCCATTACTGCACCATGTTGTGTCTGGTTATGGTAATAAATGAGTCCTGTGTCCAGTTCTGGGCCCTTCAATTTAAGAAGAACATTGAGCCTCTTGAATGTGTCCAGAGAAGGGCAACAAAGCTGGGGAGGGGTCTGGAGCACAGCCCTGTGAGGAGAGGCTGAGGGAGCTGGGGTTGCTTAGCCTGCAGAAGAGGAGGCTCAGGAGAGACCTTCTTGCTCTCTCCAACTCCCTGAAGGGAGGCTGTAGCCAGGTGGGGGTTGGTCTCTTCTCCCAGGCAACCAGCACCAGAACAAGAGAACACAGTCTCAAGCTGTGCCAGGGGAAGTTTGGGCTAGAGGTGAGGAGAAAGTTCTTCCCGGAGAGAGTTGTTGGCCATTGGAATGTGCTGCCCAGGGTGGTGGTGGAGTCCCCATCCCTGGAGGTGTTGAAGAGGGGATTGGACATGGCACTTGGTGCCATGGTTTGGTAGTCATGAGGTGTTGGGTGACAGGTTTGACTTGATGGTCTTTGAGGTCTCTTGCAACATTATTGATTCTATGACAGGGAACTGCTGGAGGGAGTCCAGTGGAGGCTATGAGGGTGATGAAGGGACAGGAATACCTGTGTGATGAGGAAAGGCTGAGAGCACTGGGAATGGTTAGCCTGGAGGAGAACAGCCTGAGAGGATGTCTGGTAAATGTGGGTGTCAAGATGAAGCTGCCAGGCTCTTTTCAGTGGTGTCCTGGGATTGGACAAGGAGCAATGGACACAAATTGGAGCCCAGAAAGTTCCACCTAAACAGGAGGAAAAGCTTCTTTGCTGTGAGGGTGCTGAGCCCTGGAGCAGGCTGCCCATAGAGGCTGTGGAGTCTCCTTCTCTGGAGACTTTCAAGACCCATCTGGATGTGTTCCTGTGTGGGTGATCCTGGGTGATCCTGCCCTGGGTGATCCTGCTTTGGGCAGGAAGGTTGGGCTTGATGATCTCTGGAGGTCCTTTTCACCCCCTACCATTCTCTGATTCTATAAACAAACTTTATGACAAAAAAAACCCCAAACTGATGATGGTTTGGTTTTGTGTCTATGATGCCAGAAAAATTTCTGAATGTGACCAAGTCAAATAAAATATGAGCATTGATTTTCCTACTTATAACTCACCAAGAATGGCCAGGGTTGGAAGGGACCTCCAAAGCTCATCCAGTCCAACCCCCCTCCAGTCAGCAGGGACATCCTCCACTAGTTCAGGTTGCCCAGAGCCCTGTCCAGCCTCACTTTGAATATCTCCAGGGATGGATCCTCAACCACCTCCCTGGGCAATCTGCTGCAGTGTTCCAGCAGCCACCTGGTGCAGAACTTGTTCCTCACATCCAATCCTCAATCTGCTCTTCTCTGGGTTGAAGCCATTGCCCCTTGTCCTGACCCTGCAGGCCTTTGCAAACAGTCCCTCTGCAGCCTTCTTGTAGCCCCTTTCAGATAGTGGAAGTACTTCTGGATAAGTGGATCTAAATTTGATTGGAACCTAAATCTGATTGAATTAGCAACTATTCTCCCTGACAAATCAAACATCATCTAATTCATTTTCTTTCTACAAGAACGTTGTAAAATGACCTCAAAGGAAGCATTTAGAGCAGTGTTTTGAAATGTCTTCAAGGTAATCCCCCAGCTGGTATTGAATTGCCAACACTGAACTCTTCTCTCTGCCCGATAAAGCTGCAAAGCTCCATCAAACTTGGTCCAATCCACCTCCAGTTTAAATCTGCCATATTTTATCAGCTGCCCCTTCACATCTCATTACCCTCAGAGGTATCTATGCAGGGGATTAACCTTTGGCTGAGCCTCTGTGCCATGGTTAAGCAGCAGATTGAGTGAAATCTCTTCCTGCAGCAGTCACTAGAGGGAAGCAGAGACCATCACGTGCCCACCCATGACGTCAGTCAGCGGCTCTGTCCTACTGACAACATTTCTTCCATAGTCAACCTCCAGTTTTGACAAAGGGACTCTTTGGTGGAAAGTCAGCCTTCAAAATAAAATTTAAACCAAAAAAACACCCAACCCAACCCAACCCAACCCAACCCAACCCAACCCAAACCAATCCAATCCAACCCAAACCAGCCCAGCCCAACCCAACCCAACCCAACCCAGCCCAACTCAACCCAACCCAACCCAACCCAATCCAAACAAATCCAATCCAATCCAACCCAAAACAAGCCAACCCAATCCAACCCAACCCAACCCAATCCAATCCAAACAAATCCAACCCAACCCAACCCAAACAAATCCAATCCAACCCAAAACAAGCCAACCCAATCCAATCTAGCCCAACCCAACCCAATCTAATCCAAACAAATCCAATCCAACCCAAAACAAGCCAATCCAATCCAATCTAGCCCAAACCAAACCAATCCAACCCACCCCAACCCAATCTGATCCAAACCAACCCAACCAAACCAAATCCAACACAACTCAAGCCAACCCAGTCCAATCCAATCCAACCCAATCCAATCCAGTCCAACCCAAACCAAACCAAAACAACCCATCCCAATCTAATCCAGTCTAAACCAAGCCAAAACAATCCAACTCACCCCAATCTGATCCAAACCAACCAAACCAAATCCAACCCAACCCAACTCAATCCAACCCAGTCCAATCCAACCCAATCCAATCTAATCCAACCCAATCCAACACAACCCAATACAACACAACCCAAACCAACACAACCCAACCCAATCCAATCCAGTCCAAACCAAACCAATCATCCCATCCCACCCCAACCCAGCCTGATCCAAACCAACCCAACCAAACCAACCCAACTGAATCCAACTCAACTCAATGCAACCAAATCAAACCAAACCAACACAAAAAGCAGGTAACAATATATGTCTCCATGCTTGACATCTAGAGGCCCTTGTCATCAAGAAAAGTGTGCTTAACTCGTCTAAGGAGGTTTTCCTACTTTGCTCTCCTGCCAGTAGGTTATCCTCTATTCTGCCCTGGTGAGACCACAGCTGGAGCATTGTGCCCAGTTGTGAGCTGTCCAGTTCAGGAGAGACAGGGATCTGCTGGAGAGAGTCCAGTGGAGGCTAAGAGGACAATTAAGGAACTTGAACATCTCTGCTATAAAAAAATACTGAGAGCGCCAGGGCTGTTTGGTTTGGAGAAAAGAAGGCTGAGAGGGGATCTGGTCAATGTCTATCAATATCTGAGGGCTGGGGGTCAGGATGAAGGTGCCAGGCTCTGTTTGGTGGTGCCCAGCAGTGGGAAAAGGTCTAACAGGTACAGGCTGGAACCCAAGAGGTTCCACCTCAACATGAGGACAAACTTCTTTGCTATGAGGGTAATGAGCCCTGGAGCAAGCTGCCCAGAGAGGCTGTGGAGTCTCCTGCTCTGGAGATTTTCACAACCCGTCTTGGTCCCTATTTGACCTGTCCTAGGTGATCCTACTCTGGCAGTGAGAGGTCTGGAGCACAGACCCTATGAGGAGAGGCCAAGGGAGCTGGGGTTGCTTAGCCTGGAGAAGAGGAGGCTGAGGGGAGACCTTATTACTGTCTACAGCTCCCTGAAGGGAGGTTGTAGCCAGGTGGGGGTTGGTCTCTTCTCCCAAAAAAACAGCACCAGAACAAGGGGACACAGTCTCAAGCTGCATCAGGGGAGGTTTAGGCTGGATGTTAGGAAGAAGTTCTTCCCAGCAAGAGAGATTGGCCATTGGAATGTGCTGCCCAGGGAGGTGGTGGAGTCCCCATCCCTGGAGGTGTTTAGGAAGAGCCTGGATGAGGCACTTGGTGCCATGGTTTAGTTGATTAGATGGTGTTGGGTGATAGGTTGAACTTGATGATCTCAAAGGTCTTTTCCAACCTGGTCTATTCTATTCTATTCTATTCTATTCTATTCTATTCTATTCCATTCCATTCCATTCCATTCCATTCCATTCCATTCCGTTCCATTCCGTTCCGTTCCGTTCCATTCCGTTCCATCTCTGAAGGTCCCTTCCAATCTCTACCACTCTGTGATTGTGTGATATGAGTTGTTTCAGGAAAGATGGTTTAAGAATTTGAATCTACACAAGAAGCTCAGTGCAGAGTGGATATAGAAGATGGGTTCAAGCCTTTCATTCTTTGGAGCATCCCAATATTCACTAAAAGATCTTGAAACGGTGGCAGTATAGTAGCTGTGCATTTGCATCTTTAATGTGTAGCAAAACCTCAGATTAAATGAGTAATCTCTTGATACCTTTTTGCTGATCCTCTTTGAGTTATCCATGCCTGCATTCCATGGTGTTGTGTCTGTGGCAGTGTGGCCGTTTGACGCTGTGCCTTTAAGGAAGGGGCACACTGGCTAAATGTTTGTGAAATATTTTGGTATTCTAAACGAATTTCATTGGCCAAGGATTGTGGGAGGTCAGATTGGACCCGGGGGAGCTGGGAACTTTCTCTCAGTCTTCCTTCCTTCACTGTCCCTCTCGGCTGGATCTGCTTCTGGGCTTCTTGCCAAGAGATAAGAACTAACTCCCTCCCTGTAACAGGCCTGTCCGCTTCTTCCCCTGTCCTACTAACCATCCTCGTCTCTTCTTCTACCTCTTTGGGGGAGAAGGGAGGTAGGGGGTGAAGGGAGGCACAGGGGGAAGCCCCCTCTGTTGGGGGCCTGGTTTCTGGTTGAGTTCATTTGCTGTATATTCCTGTATATACTGTAAAATACCTGTGTTTGTTGTGTTACATAGAATCTGTTTCCTTGTAAAATATACTCTCATTTCTCCGACTGGGTTTAGCCGTGGTCTCTTTCTCAGTGGGGGAGGGAAAGCAGAGCCTTTCCTTTCAAACCACCACAGGCAGTCAGAATTTATCCTGTACAAACAGTTCTTGGGCATTCACCACAGAATCCAGAATGGTTTGGGTTGGAAGGGACCTTAAAGATCGTCTGGTTCCAACCAGAGACACTCTTCACTAGCCCAGGTTGCTCAAGGCCTCATCCAGCCTGGCCTTGAACACCCCCAGGCAGGAGGCAGCCACAGCCTCCCTGGGAAGCCTGTTGCAGATTCTCACCGCCTTCATACTGAAGAACTTCTTCCTCAGCTCCAGCGTAACCCTGTTCTGCCTCAGCTCCAAACCATTCCCCCTTGTCTTGTCTGTAGACACCCTCTGGGAAAGCCTCCCTGGAGCCTTCATCAGGATCCCTTCAGCTATTGGAAGGCAGCATTAAGGTCCCCTTGGAGTCTTCTCCAGGCTGAACACCCCCAGTTCCCTCAGCCTATCCTCACAGCAGAGCTGCTGCAGCCCTGGGCTCATCTTTATGGCCTTCCACAGAGACCTGGATTTTTCAGCTTAAATTCTAAATGCTTTAAGGATTATAAAGACAATATTTGTCCTACTTACCACTTAATTTGAGCAGCAGATCTTTTATTAAGCTTAAACTATGCAGAGTGGCCAGGCCTTAATGAAGATAATTCAAATCTCTATCAGGAGTTTCAACAGGTTTCAGTGGAAGGTGATGTGCTGGATGAAGAGCTCTGAGCAAAGCACTCTCACAGAAGATGCTCTCTGTGTGTTGCTTAGCTGCTCCCTTCTGGGTGAAGCATGGGCTGTTTGTGGTGGCCTTCTCATCACATTGTCTAATAATGGTGAGGAAGAGAGATTTCTTCTTGCAGAGCTAGTTCACTGAATGTGATATCCATGGGCATGCAGTCCTAGAATTGTTTTGCTTAGAAAAGACCTTTATGATCATCAAGTCCAACTTGAAGTCTCACAATAGCAAGGCTGGGGCTAAACCATGGCCCTCAGCACCACATCTCTGCCTCTTTGAACTACCTGCAGGGATGGGGATTCAGCCTCCTCCCTGAGCAACCTGTGCCAGGCTTTGGGAAGCCTTTCAGTGAAGAAGTTTCTTCTCATACCCAACCTAAACCTCCCCTGCTGCAACTTGAGGCCATTTCCTCTCATCCTGTCACTTTTAACTAGAGAGGAGAGACCAACCCCCACCTCGCTCCAACCTCCCTTCAGGGAGTTGTAGAGAGCAATGAGAGCTCTGCTCAGCCTTCTCTTCTCCAGGCTGAACAACCCAGGTCCCTCAGCCTCTCCTCGTAGCCCAGGTGCTCCAGGCCCTTCTCCAGCCTTCTTGCCCTTCTCTGGACCCTTCCAGCCCCTCAATGTCCTTTCTGGAGTGAGGGCCCCAGAGCTGAACACAACATTCAAGGTGTGGCCTCCCCAGTGTTGAGCACAGGGTGATGATCCCCTCCCTGTCCCTGCTGCCCACCCTGTTTCTGACCCAAGCCAGGAGGCCACTGGCTTTCTTGGCCACCTGGGCACTGCTGACTCATGTTCAGGCAACTATCAACCAACAAACACCCCCAGGTCCCTCTCCAAGTTGCAGCTTTCCAACCACACATCTCCACGTTGGCAGCTCCCCTACCCTCTAGCAATGAATATTCTTCGTTGTAAATGCAGGGGGGGGGCAGGGAGGAAGCATGCAAAATTTACAAAACCCACATTTTTTCCCCCTCTCTCTCTTAGTGTCTATACAGCTATATCTTTATTTATAGCTATATCTGTATCTACACATGTATCTACAGCCCCATATCTATATCTGAATATGTATCTACAGCTTTATATCTACACCTCTATCTATCTATCCTCTACCTGCCTATCCTATATCTATCCTCTATCTATCTATCCTCTATTTATCCTCTATCTATCCTCTATTTATCCTCTATCTGTCAATATATCTATCCTCTATCTATCCTCTATCTACCTATCTTCTATCTACTCTCTATTTATCAATATATCTATCCTCTACCTATCCTTTATCTGTATCTATCTATCAATCAATCTATCCTCTCACTATCCTCTATCTATCCATCCTCTATTTATCCTCTATCAATATATCTATCCTCTATCTACCCTCTATTTATCAATATATCTATCCTCTATCTACCTATCCTTTATCTCTCTCTCTATCTCTCTCTCTCTATCAATCTATCCTCTCACTATCCTCTATCTATCCATCCTCTATTTATCCTCTATCTATCAATATATCTATCCTCTATCTACCCTCTATTTATCAATATATCTATCCTCTATCTACCTATCCTTTATCAGTTAATCTATCCTCTCACTATCCTCTATTTATCTATCCTCTATTTATCCATCCTCTATTTATCCTCTATCTATGAATATATCTATCCTTTGTCTATCCTCTACCTACCTAACCTCTATCTATCCTTTATCTATCAATATATCTATTCTCTATTTATCTATTCTCTATCTACCTATCCTCTATCTATCTCTCCATCCTCTATCTATCCTCTATCTATCCATCCTCTATTTATCCTCTATCAATATATCTACCCTCTATCTATTCTCTATCTACCTATCTTCTATCTGTCCTCTATCTATCTCTCCATCCTCTATCTATCCTCTATCTATCCATCCTCTATTTGTCCTCTATCAATTTATCTATCCTCTATCTACCTATCTTCTATCTATCCTCTATCACTACATCTATCCTCTCTCTATGCTCTATCTATGAATGCTCTATCTATCTATCCTCTGTTTATCTGTCCTCCATCTGTCAATATGTCTGTCAATATATCTATCTATCCTCTATCTATCTATCTATCTATCTATCTATCCATCTCTATATATCTTTACTTCCCCTGTGCAGTTTCCCTACTGGGAATAAGTTTTATTCTTATTTTCATCTGAAGCAGACCATTCTGTTCTCATATTTTTGTCACAGAAGAAACCTCTGCTCACACCCAACCTCTTTTCCTCTGAGATTTTGCCAGTAAATAGAAAATAAATAACTACCTCATGAGCATCCAGGAAATATGTCCCTGCCCATGGCAAGGGGGTTGGAGCTAGGTGATTTTTGAGGTCCTTTCCAACCCTAACAGTTCAATGATTCTATCTAAATATCAGTCAGGGTTCTAGCCAAAGCTGGAGAGTAAGATCTAAGGACTACAACCCCATGGCCTAGCCTCTAGAATGACTCCTCTCTAATCTAGGAAACATGGAACAGCTTGCCCAGGAAGGTGGTGGAAGCCTCATCCCTGGAGGTTTTGAAGGCCAGGCTGGATGTGGCTGTGAGCAACCTGCCCAGGGAGGTGGTGGAGTCCCCATCCCTGGAGGTGTTCAAGAGGGGACTGGACGTGGTACTTGGTGCCATGGTTTAGTCATGAGGTCTGTGGTGACAGGTTGGACTTGATGATCTTGGAGGTCTCTTCCAACCTTGGTGATTCTGTGATTCTGTGTATCCCTGGCCATGGCAGAGGGGCTGGAACTGGCTGATCCTTGAGGTCCCTTCCAACCCTGACAATTCTATGCTTCTATGAAACACTTGCAAAAGAAGCCAGGTGGTCCTGGCTTGACTATCACCTTGCTGCAAAAAACCCCAGCAATCTCTCTTGAGTGGCACTTGAACGTGCTACAGGAGCCTCCTGTGTAGGTGCACCACAGTCTAGGAGTGATGACATAAGTTGAGAAGCCAGACAAAAAAGCATCTGAGGCTGAGGAGAACAAAGCAGCTGTTTGTGCAGACAGAAGAAGCAGGGATGACTGGGAGTGAGGTGAGAAGGTATTTTCCAACACCTTCTGCTCTGTGTGGAGTTTCTATATATACTGGGAAGGCTATTTTAGAGGTTGCTCTTCTTCTACAAGCTCTCTGTGCTGCTGCCAGCTCAGCCTGTTGCCTAAATGTCATTTTATAACCCATACAACTCTTTTCTTTTCCTTTTTGCTTTGCCCTGGACCTTTATGTTCTGCCTTTGTTTTCATCAATGCAATTGTTTCTGAGAAAACATGCAGCACCAAACCCAAAGGAACACCCTGGGGCCCTGGGGGTGGGAATAAGCTTCTGACACTGTTTGTGTTTGATTTTTTTGGAAGTGGAAATCAGCAGCAGCAGCCAGCTTTGCAGCTGTTGTTTTGAACACTTCCCCTTCTGGGTTATTCTTTTGGGTTGGTTTTAAGAGGAGGCATCTCACAAATGCGAGCTGATAGAAACGTCAGAAGGACAGCTCGTTAACAGGAGGGAAATTAAAGCACTTTTTAGCCAGGTTAATCTCTAGCCCAAGGTTACAAGGCTCAGACACAGGCCATTGAAGGAAGCAGGGTGATTTATTTGCCTTAAACTTGATGTAAAAGAGTCTTAGAACTACCAGAAGTGACCCAGACCAGCTAAACAAGACACTGACCCTTGTCTGTTAACCAAACTGAACCACAGATTTGTTTGGGTTGGAAAAGACCTTTAAGCTCAGCCAGTCCAACCAGTCTCTAACTCTACTAAGGCTGGGGCTCAGCACCACATCTCTGCCTCTTGGAAACACCTCCAGGAATGGGAATTCAACCACCTCCCTGGGCAGCCTGTGCCAGGCTTGGAGGACCCTTTCAGGGATGAAAGTTCTTCTTATATACAACTTAGACCTCCTCTAGTGCATCTTGAGGCCAACCCCCCTGCAGTCAGCAGGGACATCCCCAACTAGATCAGGTTGCCCAGAGCCCTGTCCAGCCTCATCTTGAGTATCTCCAGGGATGGGGCCCCAGCCACCTCCCAGGGCGACCTGTTCCACTCTTCCAGCAGCCTCATGGTGCAGATTTCAAACTGCTCTAGTTTGAAGCCATTGCTCATTGTCCTATCACTGCAGATGTTTGCAAACTGTTCCTCTGCATCCCTCTTGTAGCCCCCTTCAGGTACTGGAAGGCTTCTCTAAGGTCTCACTGGAGCCTTCTCTTCTCCAGGCTGAACACCCCCACCTCCCTCATCCTGTCCTTGTAACAGAGCTGCTCCAAGCCCCTGACATTTCTGTGGCCCTCCTCTGAACCTGCTCCATCAGGTCCATGTCCTCCTGTGTTGAGGGCTCCAGAGCTGGACACAACCCTGCAGGTGAGGTCTCCCAGAGCAGAGCAGAGGGGCAGGATCCCTTCTCTCCATCTCTGGGCAGGCTGCTTTGGATGCAGCCCAGGCTACCACCGACTTTCTGTGCTGCCCATGGCTGGCTCACAGTCCCCTTTCCCTTACCCACAGATCTGTCCCTTTTACTTTCTCATGTCCTGAAGAGAATTTGACAGGACAGCCAGCAACTCACACATCCAATGCAGAACCCATTTAGGTTCCAGGAATTACCTGTGTCAGCAGACAGCATTACACAGCAAGAAAGCTAATTAACAGTAAGACATGATCAGAAGCATTCTAAGAAGACTTTCCCCAACTCTGCCTTATAAATATTTAAAACCTGCTCTTCTGTGCTGTGCACTGAATGCTTCCACGTGCTCTGTGCTCTGGGTTTCAGCTTACTCTCCCTTCTGCCTCACACACCTCATTTTTTTTAGCTGCTTCTCCAGCCTGCTGTGCAGGAGATGGATTCTGAGCATCATTAAATCCCTTTGGCTTTTTTTTTTGTTTATTGCATTTTCTGCAGTGTCTTGCCAGGAGGATGTGTAAAAAAAAAGGAATAATAATGACATTTTGGACTGAGGGAGGGGTGACACGTGGGGAAACTCCCAAGCACTTGCTGGAGTTGTAAGCAAAACAAAGGCAGGCGGCAATGAATAGCATCAGGATCCTGTTTATTTCCAGGAGAAAAGCCAACACTAAGGCATGGAATGGGTTGGGTTGGGAGAGAGCCTAAAGATCATCAAATTCCAACCCCCTCTGCCACCTGCCATGAGGACCTGCTCCATCCAACCTGACACTGAACACTTCCAATGATGGGGCACCAGCAGTCTCTCTGGGCATCCTTTGCCAGTGCCTCAGCACTCTTACAGTGAAGAACTTCATCCTCACATCTCATCTACGTAGAGTAGAGTAGAGTAGAGTAGAGTAGAATAGAATAGAATAGAATAGACTAGAATAGAATAGAATAGACTAGACTAGACTAGACTAGACTAGACTAGACTAGAATAGAATAGAATAGAATAGAATAGAATGCAGTGGAATAGGAAAGAATGGGATGGAATGGAATGGCAAGGAAAAGAATGGAATGGAATGGAATAGAATAGAATAGAATAGAATAGAATAGAATAGAATAGAATAGAATAGAATAGAATGCAGTGGAATAGGAAAGAATGGAATGGGATGGAATGGAATGGAATAGGAAAGAATGGAATGGAATGGAACAGAATATAATAGAATGGCAAGGAAAAGAATGGAATGAAATAGAATGGAATGGAATAGAATGGAATGGAATAGAGTAGAGTAGAGTAGAGGAGAAGAGAAGAGAAGAGAAGAGAAGAGAAGAGAAGAGAAGAGAAGAGAAGAGAAGAGAAGAGAAGAGAAGAGAAGAGAAGAGAAGAGAAGAGAAGAGAAGAGAAGAGAAGAGAAGAGAAGAGAAGAGAAGAGAAGAGAAGAGAAGAGTAGTGGAGTGGAGTGGAGTAGAGTAGAGTGGAATTGAATGGAATTGAATGGAATTGAATTGACCAGGTTGGAAAAGACCTTGGAGATCTTCAAGTCCAACCTATCATCCAACTCTTTCAATCTAAAGCCTTTTGGCCTATCACTACATGCCCATAGAAAAGCCTATCTCCAGCTCAAATACTGGAAAGCTGCTCTCTGGTTTTCCCAGAGCCTTCTCTTCTCCGGGCTGAACAGCCCCCAGATCTCAGCCTCTCTTCATAGAAGAGGAGCTCTAGCTCTCAGATCATCTTCATGGCCTCCTCTGGACTTGCTCCAAATAATTCAGTATTTGCATGTTTTGCTCTTGTGCACACTATTATTTAACTTAGAAATAACCATATTTTCATGGAATGGTTTGGGCTGGAAGGCACCTTAAAGATCACAGAATCACAGAAGGGCTGGAAGGGACCTCAAAAGCTCATCCAGCCCAACCCCCCTGCAGGATCACCCAGGGCAGGTCACACAGAAACACATCCAGGTGGGGTTGGAATATTTCCAGAGAGAGACACTCCAGAAACCCCTTGGGGAGCCTGTTCCAGGGCTCACCCTCACAGGGGAATAATCATTCCTCCTGTTTCCATGGAACTTCCTCTGCCTTAACTTCCACTACTGCCCCTGGTGCTGTCATTGGGCATCACCCAGCAGAGCCTGGCTCCAGCCTCTGGGCACTCACCCTGCACATCTTCATCAACATGAATGAGATTGTCTGGTTCCAAGCAGAGACGCTCTCCACCAGCCCAGGTTGCTCAAGGCCTCAGCCAACATGGCCTTGAGCACCTCCAGGGAGGGCACATCCGCAGCCTCCCAGGGCAACCTGTTCCAGTGTCTTCCCACCCTCACTGGAAAGAATTTCTTCCTCATCTCCAGTCTCAATCTGCCCTCCTTCAATCCATTCCCTCCTGCCCTATCACTGCAAGCCCATCTAAAGTAATTTTACTTCACAGACTCACACAGCTGCACAGATTTCATTGGCTTGGAAAGGACCTTCAAAGGTCATCTTGTCCAAACTCCACCTTGCAGCAAGCGAGGACACCTCCACCCCCACCAGGGCTGTTTCAGGCTGTGTGCTTTTAATTCACAATCTTTTGGGTTATTTATGAGTAAATTAATGCTTTAATATCCAAGTTAATGTACCCTGTGTTTCGAGCTTGCTCTCCATCTGGCTGGAAATGCTAAGATGCTTCAAATCATGATGGCAGTGACACTTAGAGTTATGTTTTTATCACCTCTGGGAGGTAAGGATTAGCAATGATTGCAAGGATTTAGTGGGAAAATGGAACCCCAAAGCATAATGTGACAAAATGCTCTGTATGAGATATGCAGCTTGGGTTGGAAGTATTTATATCTTCAATCCATGTGAGTTTAGTTTGATGTCTGCACACTGAATGAGCAGTGTCTGTCAAACTGCGCATTGCAAACTGCCTCAGGTTCAACAAGTCAAAGGGCAGGGTCCTGAGTCTGGATCAGGCAACCCCAGGCACAAATCCAGGCTGAGAACAGAGTGGGTTGAGAGCAGCCCTGGAGAAAGAGGCTTGGGGGTGTTGGGTGCTGAGCAGCTCCCCAGGAGCCAGCAGTGCCCTCCTGCAGCCCAGCAGGCAGCTGTGTGCTGGGCTGCAGCCAGAGCAGTGTGGGCAGCAGGGCAGAAGAGGGGATGCTGCCCCTGGGCTCTGCTCTGCTCAGACCTCACCTCCAATCCTGCCTCCAGTTCTGGCGTCCCCAGCAGGAGAAGGACACAGAGCTGCTGGAGAGAGTCCAGAGGAGGCCACAAAGATGATCCCAGGGCTGGAGCAGCTCTGCTGTGAGGCCAGGCTGAGGGAGCTGGGGGTGCTCAGCCTGAAGAAGAGAAGGCTTCAGGGGGACCTTAGAGCTGCTTTTCAATACCTGAAAGGATCCTGCAGGAAGACTGCAGAGAGACTTTTCCTGAGGCTGTCTAGAGACAGGACAAGAGGGAATGGTTTGAAGCTGAGGGAGAGCAGGGTTAGACTGGAGCTGAGGAAGAAGTTCTTCAGTACAAGGGTGGTGAGACTCTGGAAGATGTTGTCCAGGGAGGTTGTGGATGCCAGCTCCCTGGGGGTGTTCAAGGTCTGGCTGAATGAGACCCTGAGCAGCTGAGTCTAGCTGAGAGGTGTCCATGCCCATGGTGTGGAGGTTGGAATAGATGAGGTGTGAGGTCCCTTCCAACCTGAGCCATTCTATGGTTCTGTGATCATTGACACTGTTTGTCTCCCTAAATTTAAGCTCTTGCTTTGCTGAAATTCTGGTTCTCTATCTGCAAGCTTCAATAGGTGTTGAAGAAGGTCAGGATGTAGTTGCAGCTGACATAGTAAAGAATAACTGGATTTATTGAACAGCAGGAGCTCTCCTGCCTTGAAAAGCACATCTCAAGGATACAGAACAATGATGCTGGGCAAAAGCTTGGCAACCTAAACAAACAGGAGCAGTTCCATTCAGGGCTCTGAACAAATGATTTAGTTTTGGTTATTGTTACAGTTGAGATCTTTTGGTGGTTGGTCTCTTCTGCCCCATAACAAGTGACAAAACAAGAGGAAATGGCCTCAAGTGGCACCAGGAGAGGTTTAGGTTGGATTTTAAAAGAAGCTTCTTGACTGAAAGGGTTCTCCAAGCCTGGCCCAGGCTGCCCAGGGAGGTGGTTGAATCCCCATCCCTGGAGGTGTTTCAGAGGCAGAGCTGTGGTGCTGAGGGATGTGGTTTAGCCCTGGTAGAGTTAAGAGAATGATGGTGGAGTCCCCATCACTGGAAGTGTTTAGGAAGAGACTGGATGGGGTGCTTGGTGCCATGGTTTAGTTGATTAGATGGTGTTGGGGGATAGGTTGGACTTGATGATCTCAAAGTTCTCTTCCAACCTAGTTAATTCAATTCAATTCAATTCAGTTCAGTTCAGTTCAATTCAATTCAATTCAATTCAATTCAATTCAGTTCAGTTCAGTTCTGTTCTGTTCTGTTCTATTCTACTCTATTCTATTCTATTCTATTCTATTCTGTTCTATTCTACTCTACTCTACCCTACTCTACTCTACCCTACTCTACTCTACTCTACTCTACCCTACCCTACCCTACCCTACTCTACTCTACTCTACTCTACTCTGCTCTATTCTATTCTTAAAGCTCTTTTCCAACCAAACTGATTCTCTGATGCTAGTTTTGCAGGAACCAAATCTTTTTCTTAGTGTTACTGACCTTCCAAGTCTTCATCTTCTGTTTTTTTTCTTGTATCCTTTCTTCCTCAGTAAGGCTCCAGAAAGCCACCCAGAAGCCATTTAGCCAAAACTTGGGTTCATAAGTGGAGAACTGAATGCACTGAAACCCTGTGCTGAAGGAAGGGCACCAGAACTTCCGCGCTTCTCTGAAAAGAGACTGCATCAGAATGGTGTTAGGGAGTGATCTGTTTCCTTTCAGTGATTTCCATTTCACTTTGGGTGGGTTTAGGACTAAAAACAAGTGGGAAAAAAACCTCAGCCCATTCTCGCTGGAAAACCTCACTCAGGGATCTCAAAGTCAAGCAGTGTCCTGACTTTCTATCATCTGGACTAGCACTACTGGTACAGGTGCAGCAGATCCGGTCACCATGAGATGATTCCTTGTATACTGCAACAGCACATTTTGTCTGATTCCCTCTCTTTTGTTCCAAGAGTGGTCAGGGATTGGCACAGGCTGCCCAGGGAGGTGGTGGAGTCCCCATCCCTGGAGGTGTTCAAGAAACCTGTGGCCATGGCACTCGAGGACATGGTTTAGTGGCCATGGTGATGTTGGCTTGATGTTTGGACTGGATGATGTTAGAGGTCTTCTCCAACTGAATCAGTTCTATGATTCTGTGATCCTCAAACCACAGAAACACAGAACCAAGCAGTTTGGAAGGGACTTCCAAGATCATCAAGTCCAACTGATCATCCAACCCTAACTAATCAACCAGACCATGGCACTAAGTGCTTCATCCAGGCTTTTCTTAAGCACCTCCAAGGATGTTGACCCCACCACCTCCCTGGGCAGCCCATTCCAATGGGCAGCCTCTCTGTCTGTGAAGAATAAGATCAAGCCTAAACTTCTCCCTGCAAGGCTTGAGACTGTGTCTTCTTGTTCTGGGGCTGGTTGCCTGGCAGAAGAGACCAACCCCTACCTGGCTACAACCTCCCTTCAGGGAGTTGTAGAGAGCAAGAAGGTCTCCCCTGAGCCTCCTCTACTCCAGGCTAAGCAACCCCAGCTCCCTCAGCCTCTCCTCACAGGGCTGTGCTCCAGACCCCTTAGATCCCGCCACGAGCGAAGGGAGAGACGCAGATTCTCTTTGCATCTTTGCTGCTGCCTGCTCTGTTGCTTCCCTTTCTGTGTGGTTTTGAAAGGAAGGAGGAAAACCCTTCCTCTGAAAGGGGAAAATGCTAATATCCAGATGATGCTTTGCTTGGGAGATGACTTTTTCCTCGCTTCTGCGTCTTCCTCGCGTGCATAAAAACAGCAACAAGTCTGGGTGTGACTAATGGCAGCATTTCAGTGTTGTACTTGTGATGATCTGCAAACTAGCACCTACCACGGAGCAGCCCACACCCTGCTATTTCTAGTCCCTTTGGTTTTCCTCTCCACTGCTCTGTTGATCACAATATTTCAAGTATCACTGCAGGTACCACCAAAGACAGCTGGAAGTGAAGGGGAAAATAGCTTCCCCCAACTGTTTCCACACCTTGGCTGTGAGCTGTGGAGCCAAAGTGTCTACCACTGCCTGCAGCTACCTGCTTTGGATACTGGTAACAGGGAGGGGGTTTACAAAGTACTTATTTTCCAGCCCATCTAGTCCACTTGTGTGAGCACAAGTTCATGGTCCCTGTTCCATACTGAAACTAGACTAGAGCTGGACTGGGATAGAAAATGTGAGGCTAGAAATATCCTACCATCAAGCCCTGCTAGAGCAGCATGTGGAACATGCTGAAAGGTGTCCAGAGAAGGGCCATGAGGATGAGCAGAGGGCTGGAGATGCTCTGCTATGAGGACAGACTGAGAGTGTTGGGGTTGTTCAGTCTGGAGAAGAGAAGGCTCTGAGGAGACCTAATTGTGGCCTTCCAGTACCTGAAGGGGGCTACAAGAAAGCTGGGGAGGGACTTTTGAGGGTGTCAGGGAGTGATAGGACTGGGGGGGGGGGGGGGATGGAACAAAACTAGAAATGGGTAGATTCAGATTGGAAGCCAAGAAGTTCTTCCCCATGAAGGTGGTGACTCACTGGCACAGGTTGCCCAGGGAGGTGGTGGAAGCCTCATCCCTGCAGGGTTTGAAGGTCAGGCTGGATGTGGCTGTGAGCAACCTGCTGTAGTGTGAGGTGTCCCTGGCCATGGGTTGGAACTGGCTGATCCTTGAGAATTCTATGATTCTAGAAGTATCAAAGTCTTTTCAGCAATAAATTTCCCCTGGTATCCTCTGGAGAGAACACCTCTGTTGTAAACCAAGAATAACCAGGGAAACAACGTCTCAGCTAGCTGCTTTGGATACTGGGAGCGGTTTAGCTGTGGTAGAAACAGCTCAGCACAGGCAGATTACTTGGCTGTGATTCTGTAAACTGCACCAAATTATTTTAGGGACTGAGAACAAAGTATTTTAGGGACTGATTCGAGTCACTGCTAGAGCGTGGCACAGGAAGAGTCTTTCTCAGATTAAAATCAAAATGCTTTTTTTGGGGGGGTTGTAGAGTAATTTCTTATCTACAGAATCACAGAATCACCAAGGTTGGAAGAGACCTCAAAGAGCATCAAGTCCAACCTGTCAACACAGACCTCATCACTAAACCATGGCACCAAGTGTCTCATCCAGACTCCTCTTAAACACCTCCAGGGATGGTGACTCCACCACCTCCCTGGGCAGCACATTCCAATGGCCAACAACTCTCTCTGGGAAGAACTTTCTCCTCACCTCCAGCCTAAACCTCCCCTGACACAGCTTGAGACTGTGTTCTCTACACCTGCTTATGGCACAGAACATTAAAGGTTCTGAAAGACTGGGAAAGGCTGCCCAGGGTGGGAGTCCCCATCCCTGGAGGTGTTTCCAAGAGGCAGAGATGTGGTGCTGAGGGCCTTGGTTTAGCCCCAGCCTTAGTAGAGTTGGAGACTGGTTGGAGTGGCTGATCTTAGAGAGGTTCCATGACCCAAAGAATTCTAGGACTATCTGACTGAGGTGGCTGAAATGTCTGTACAGATCAATTCAGTTTGTTCCCTGTTAAAGACTAAAATACTAACAGCTTTTGCCTTGCTGAGTACTGGTCAAATAATTTACTGGTTTTATACGTGGGCACACACTTCACCCTTCTGTTAGACATCTGCTGACTCCTTGCTTTGTGGGTTCCTCTGCAGAAGTGGGAAACAGTAAAGGAAGAATCTGACTGCAGATGCTGCTTGTGGACAATGAATTTGCCTGCCTGCAGTAGCAGGATTCACAGATTGCATCAGGTTGGAAGGGACCCTCAAGAGTCATCTTGTCCAACCCCCCTGCACTCAGCAGGGACAGCTCCAACTAGAGCAGGCTGCCCAGGGACACATTGAGTCTGATCTTGAATGTCTCCAGGGACAGGGCCTCAAGTCCAACCCTGGGCAACCTGTTCTAGTATTTCACCATTCTTGTTGTAGAGAACTTCCTTCTGATGTCCAGCCTAAATGTTCCCTGCTCCAATTTCAAACCACTTCCCCTCATCCTACCCCCGCAGGCCCTTCTGCACAGTCCCTCCCCAGCCTGCAGATACTGATCTGCATCTCTAAGGTCTCCCTGGAGCCTTCTCTTCTACAGGCTGAACAGCCTCAACTCTCCCAGCCTGTGCCCACAGGAGAGGTGCTCCAGCCCTCTGCTCATCTTTGTGGCCTGCTCCATCAGGTCCAGGTCTCTCTTGTGTTGGGGCTTCCTGTATCTGGACACAGCTCTGCAGGTGAGGTCTTCCCAGAGCAGAGCAGAGGAGCAGGATCTCTCCGTCGTTGCCCACACTGCTCTGTAGCACTGCCTGGGGTTGTTGTGGCCAATGTGCAGAACCCGGCACTTGGATGTGTTCAATCTCATGCCCTTGGACTCTGCACATCTGTCCAGCCTGTCAAGGTCCCTCTGCAGAGCCTCTCTACCCTCCAGCAGATCAGCTCCTGCCCCCAGCTTGGTGTCATCTGCAAATTTACTGATGATGGACTCAATCCCCTCATCCAGATCATCAATAAAGATGTTAAAGAGGATGGGGCCCAGCACTGATCCCTGGGGCGCACCACTGGTGCCTGGCTGCCAGCTGGCTGTGGCACCATTCACCACCACTCTCTGGGCTCAGCCTCCAGCCAGTTCCTAACCCAGCTCAGAATGCTGCTGCCCAAGCTTAGACTTTATAGAGAGAGACTTTCAGGCAGGAAAACATAGAAAAAACTTCTTGACTCAGCAGCTGCTGAGAAAGTCATCAGTTTCAGTCCAGTGCTGGTAGAAAATAGACATTTGCTTTTCCTGCTCAGCAAAACTTCCTCTAAGTAATGTTATTTATCTTTTTTTTTCCCCCCCCTGATATTTCACTTCAGGTTGCATTTCTGAAAGCTTCCAATGTGATTTCTAGGAAGTAAAGTGATGTCTCTGACACAAACCAGCCAGACCTCATCCCCCTACATCCTCAGTTTGGCCTCTCACCCCCTAACCCTTTGTCCAATTGAATTTCACAGTCAGAGCTTGCAGTACAAATATGCAGCCGGACAGAGCACGGCACAAGGAGTAGATCTCTGCATTTCTTTGAATGGCATCACAAATAGAAGAAGAAAAACTAATTAAATCTAGATCTAGCTGAGTTTGGATGCTAGGAACAAGGTGTTTACCAGGAGGCTGCTGGAACACTGCAACAGGTTGCCCAGGGAGGTGTTTGAGGCTCTAACCCTGGAGATATTCAAGGTGGGGCTGGAGAGGGCTCTGGGCAACCTGATCTAGTGGAGGATGTCCCTGCTGAGTGCAGGGGGGGTTGGACTGGATGAGCTTTGGAGGTCCAACCCAGCCCATTCTGTGATCTATATGTATATATATATATCATAATGAGCATGACTATAGGCCACTTCCATCTGTTATAGTTTGTTTATAGAATCACATCAAAGAATGCTTTGGGTTGGAAGGGACCCCAAAGACTATCTAGCTCCATAGGCAGGGACACCTCCCATTAGACCAAGTTGCTCAAGGCCTCATTCAACCCCACTTTGAACTCCTCCTGGGAGAAGGCATCCATGCCCTTCCTGGGCAACCTGTTCCAGTGTCTCCCCGCCCTCACTGGAAAGAATTTCTTCCTAACCTCCAGCTTCCTTCTTCCTAACCCCCACCCTTCCTTCTTCCAGCTTCAATCCATCCCCTCTTGTCCTACCACTGCAAGCCTTTGTAAAAAGCCCCTTTTCAGACTTTCTGTAGGCCCCTTTCAGATACTGTAAGGCTGCTCTAAGGTCTGCCTGGAGCCTTCTCTTCTCCAGGCTGAACAGCTCCAAGTCTTCCAGCCTGTCCCCATAGGGGAGGATCTCCAGCCCTCTGATCATCTGGGGAGCTCACTAAACCTTGGGCTCCTGAGCTGTGGCACCTGAAGAAACCTGTTCCTGTTCTTGGGCAGTTGCACAGCCAACCTCACACAAACTCTTGAAGCAAGTAGCTCTTCATGCCAGCCAGGAAGGGAGAACTGGACTCCTCAAGTGCTCCTAAGATTACTTTTCACTTTCAGATTAAAGAATTAAAGAAAAGGAAGAAGTTTCCTGTTCCAGTGCCTCACCACCCTCACTGTCAGGAATTCCTTCCTAATCTCCAGTCTCAATCTGCCCTCTGCCAGCTCAAAGCCATTGCCACTCCTCCTAGCACTACAAGCCTTCCTGTCAAGTCCCTTTCCAGCTTTCTTGCAGGCCCTCTTCAGCTACTGGAAGGCTGCTCTAAGGTCTCCCTAGAGCTTTCTCTTCTTCAGGCTGAACAACCTCAGGTCTCACAGCCTGTCCCAAATGGGAGGTTCTCCAATCCTCTGAGCATCTTTGTGTCCTTCCTCTGGACCAGTTCCATGTCCATCTTAAGCTGGAGTCACCAGAAGTTGAGGCAATGCTGCAGGTGGGGTCTGAGCAGAGCAGAGGGGCAGCATCCCCTCCCTGTGCTGCTGCTCTCCCTGCTCTGGATGCAGCTCAGCACACAGCTGCCTGCTGGGCTGCCAGGGACCATTGCTGGCTCCTGTTGGGTAACTCCATGTAATTTTCTTGCTGTGAGAAAAGCTCCAATTTCTCATTTTCCCATCTTTTCTGTGGTCTTTGGTTGTTGGCTTGTTTTTTTTCCAGTTAGTTTCATCTTCCTTCTATTCCTTCCCCAGCAGATGAATTCTTCTTTTATATATCTATCTCTTTTTTAATGTATCTTTTATGCTTGTCTTTTCTCTGGGAATGCAGCAAGAGGTCCAGCTGCAGCAATGTCACTTCCAAGATCTTAAGCAGGTCTATAACAGTGAACCAGCAAGTGCAGAATTCCCAAGCTGAGCAGGATGAAGCCAAGCAAATATAACTCTTTCTATAAATGATGGGCTATATAAGGCACTCAGGGGATATCTGTTTGAGTCAGGCAAGATTCAACATGTAGAAATGTGGGGGAAAGGGATTAAAGCAGACAGCTTTGGAGCCCTGGCACTGTTTTTCCTCCCAATATCCTGTCTTCCAAATCAGCCACGCTCCCCTAATGCTGAACTCTCAGCTAAGCAGAGTTGAGATGCAGGAATATTCATAGTATCATAGTATCAGTCAGGGTTGGAAGGGACCACAAGGATCATCTAGTTCCAACCCCCCAGCCACGGGCAGGGACACCCCACACTAGATCAGGCTGGCCAGAGCCTCATCCAGCCTGGGCTTAAACACCTCCAGGGATGGGGCCTCAACCACCTCCCTGGACAACCCATTCCAGGGCTTCACCACTCTCAAGGTGAAGAACTTCCTCCTTACCTCCAGCCTGAATCTCCCCACCTCCAGCTTCATTCCATTCCCCCTAGTCCTATCATTACCTGAATATTCCATAACAGGAGGTCAAACTGGGTGGAAGGGAAAAAAAAAGGTAGTGGAAACCACTTTCCTTTAATCTGAGCTACTCTAAATGATTTTCTGCTCTCCATGCTTGCACATGAATGAGCATTATCTGGGTTTCTAATGTCAAAGTAAGAATACTTCTTTCTGGGGAAGGGTCTGGAGAACAGGTCCTGTAAGGAGCAGCTGAGGGAACTGGGGTTGGTTAGTGTGAAGAGGAGGCTGACGGGAGACTTCGAGGTGGTGGAGTCCCCATCCCTGGAGGTGTTTAGGAAGAGCCTGGATGGTTTAGTTGATTAGATGGTGTTGGGTAAGAGCCTGGATGGTTTAGTTGATTAGATGGTGTTGGGTGATAGGTTGGACTGGATGATCTCATAGGTCTTTTCCAGCCTGGTTAATTCTATCCTATCCTATCCTATCCTATCCTATCCTATCCTATCCTATCCTATCCTATCCTATCCTATCCTATCCTATCCTATCCTATCCTATCCTATCCTATCCTATCCCATCCCATTCTATCCTATCCCATTCTATTCTATTCTATTCTATTCTATTCTATTCTCTAAATAGCACAGTATCACATTCCATTCCATTCCATTCCATTCCATTCCATTCCATTCCATTCCATTCCATTCCATTCCATTCCATTCCATTCCATTCCATTCCATTCCATTCCATTCCATTCCATTCCATTCTGCAACTCCCTGAAAGGAGGCTGGAGTAAGGTTTTGGTCAGTCTCTTCTCCATAGGACCAAGTGATAGGATGAGAGGAGATGGCCTCTAGTTGCACCAGCAGAGGTTTAGCTTGGACAGTCTCTAGTCTATCCCTGTCCCTCCTGAACTGGGGAGCCCAGAACTGGATACAATATGCCAGATGTGGTCTTACCAGGGCAGAGGGGGAGGAGAACCTCCCTTGACCTGCTGGCCAAAAATCTTCTTCATGCACTCTAGGACATCATTTGCCTTCTTGGCCACAAAGGCACATTGATGTCCCCTGGACAGCTTGCTGCCCACCTGGAGTCCATGGAGCTGCTTTCCAGCAGGTCAGTCCCTAATCTGTGCTGGTGCATGGGGTTGTTCCTCCCCAGGTGCAGGACTCTGTACTTACCCTTGTTGAAGCTCATGAGTTTCCCCTTTGCCCACCTCTCCAGCCTCTCCAGATGTCACTGTACAGCCTTCCAATGTACCAGCCACTCCTCCCAGTTTGGTGTCATCAGCAAACATCTCCCCATCCCCTTGGTGAGTGTGTTCTTTGTGCCATGCAGGACTGGACAGAGCCTCCTGGGCACTGTGTAAAGCATCTGGCTTGGGCAGGCAATCCCATCAAAAGATTTTCTGGTTAAAGCTCTATCTCCAACCCTCTTGGACTGTGACTTGTCCATGAGCTAGTGTTGTCCAGGTTGAATTACTCTTTTCCCTCATCCCTTGGCCAGGTGGACTTCTCTTTTCCCTCATCCTTTGCCCAGGTTAAGTTCTCTTTTCCCTCATCCTTTGTCCAGGTTGAGTCCTCTTTTCCCTCTTTCTTTGCCCAGGTTGAATTTGTATTTTCCCTCATCCTTTGTCCAGTTTGAGTTCTCTTTTCCCTCATCCTTTGCCCAGTTTGAGTCCTCTTTTCCCTCATTCTTTGCCCAGGTTGAGTTACTCTTTTCCCTCATTCTTTGGCCAGGTTAAGTCCTCTTTTCCCTCATCCTTTGTCCAATTTGAGTTCTCTTTTCCCTCATTATTTGCCCAGGTTGAATTTGTCTTTTCCCTCATCCTTTGTCCAGTTTGAGTCCTCTTTTCCCTCATCCTTTGCCCAGTTTGAGTCCTCTTTTCCCTCATTCTTTGCTCAGTTTGAGTCCTCTTTTCCCTCATCCTTTGGCCAGGTTGAGTTACTCTTTTTCTCTCATCCATTGGCCAGGTTGAATTTGTCTTTTCCCTCATCCTTTGTCCAGTTTGAGTCCTCTTTTCCCTCATCCTTTGGCCAGATCGAGTTACTCTTTTCCCTCATCCTTTGGCCAGGTTGAGTTCTCTTTTCCCTCATCCTTTGGCCAGGTTGAGTTCTCTTTTCCCTCATTCTTTGTCCAGTTTGAGTCCTCTTTTCCCTCATCCTTTGGCCAGGTTGAGTTCTCTTTTCCCTCATTCTTTCCCCAGGTCGAATTACTCTTTTCCCTCATCCTTTGGCCAGGTTGAATTTATCTTTTCCCTCCTCCTTTTCCTGGTGGGTGTCACCACTGTTCTGAGATCTCTCTCACTCTTTGGTGTTGCCAGGTCTCACAATTCCCAGTCCTCTCTTTCAGAGTGGATCATCAGGGCACAGAACATTTGGTAACCTTCTAATTTTTTTTTCCTTTGCACTCCTTTCAATCTGAGTTCCTCATTCCTGAGCATGAGTGACAAAAGTAGGGCACATAGATGTAATATTGCACATTAATGCTGGGGAGGAGGACAACGAAGTAAGTGGTAATCACTTTGGAGTCAAGATTGATTTGGGGAGAAATGGGAAAGCAGCTCCTAATGAAAGAGAATGAGAGATCCTTCTTAAATACAAATGTCAGGTCTGACCTTCCACCAGGCTATTTTAAAGCTCCAAGGGAGCTTCAAACTGCTGCACGAGGGGGTAGGAGCTCAGAGCTGGTAGAAATATTTATGTCCATTAACCAAGCAGCATTGCAAGGGTTGGGTGTGGTAAGCAATAAACACAGGGGCTGCAAAAGAGCTACTTGCATGAAAGAGCCTCTGGTTTGGTGATCATGGATTCATGGAATGGGTTGGATTGGAGGGGACCTGAAAGATCATCCAGTTCCATCCCCGCTGCCATGGGGGCAGGGTCACCTCACACTACTCCAGGTTGGCCATCCTGGGAACAGCCTTAAATGGCTGTAACCCAAGGCAAAGCTTCAGCTGGGTCTGAGAATCAGTCACCAGCACACAGATCCATAAAATTCATACTTCTGTAGTTCCACACTTTTCACTCAGGGGGCTTGGAACTGGATGATCCTTGAGGTCCCCTCCAACCCTAACGATTCTGTGATTCTTATTGTGCAGCACCACACCTGCAAGGAGGTTGGTGTGAGGTGGGAGTTGGTCTCTTCTCCCTAGTAACAATGATAGGATGAGAGGGAATGGCCTCAAGTTGCAGCAGGGGAGGTTTAGGTTGGAGGTTAGAAGAAACTTCTTGACTCAAAGGGTTCTCAAGGCCTGGCAGAGGCTGCCCAGGGAGGTGGCTGCATCCCCATCCCTGGAAGTGTTTCCAAGAGGCAGAGATGTGATGCTGAGGAAGATGGTTCAGCCCCAGCCTTGGTGGAGTTAGAGAATGGTTGGATCGGATGATCCTAAAGGTCTTTTTCCAACCCAAAGCACTCTCTGCTCCTGTGCTCCTCCTCCCTCACACTCCCGATGCACGCTTTGGGTCTTCCTGCTGCGGTTGTGCACTTTTGCCTCTAGGTGGAACTGAAGGGATTGAGAAGGCTTTTTGGTAAGACCTGTAAAAACCAGCCAGGCAGCGTGCCACAATTAGGAACGTCTCTGCTTTAAAGAGCTTTTGGCCAAACAGCCAAGATGTGTTGCTGACAGAGAAACAAGCCAGCAAGGCAGACAGCTTGGGATTCAAACAGCAGGAATGGATACTTCAGGATGCATTCATTAAGCAGTGCTTGCCTCCTCTCCTCAGTACCCACCACCAGCAGCTCCTCCTGAAAATCATGTCACACTTTCTAGCAGTCATTTCTCTTGAACCCAAGTGTGCATGTGACAACAACAACAACAAAGTGTGATAGTAAAATTCAATGGGGTTTGTTTTCTGCATGAGTTAAGAGAGGAGAAATGCAATTTTAAACACAT
Source organism: Dryobates pubescens (assembly GCF_014839835.1). Classification (NCBI taxonomy): domain Eukaryota; kingdom Metazoa; phylum Chordata; class Aves; order Piciformes; family Picidae; genus Dryobates; species Dryobates pubescens. The sequence goes on from NC_071613.1 coordinate 6,495,968, forward strand.
TGCAGGAGAATGGAGACTAATTTTAGAGGGTTAACTGTGACAGGGAATCATTGAATCATAGAATCATTGAATCACAGAGTGGTTTGGGTTGGAAGGGACCTCCAAAGCTCATCCAGTCCAAACCCCCAGCAGTCAGCAGGGAGAGGTCTGGAGTACAGCCCTGTGAGGAGAGGCTGAGGGAGCTGGGGTTGCTTAGCCTGGAGAAGAGGAGGCTCAGGGGAGACCTCATTGCTCTCTACAACTCCCTGAAGGGAGGTTGTAGCCAGGTGGGGGTTGGTCTCTACTCCCAGGCAAGCAGCACCAGAACAAGAGGACACAGTCTCAAGCTGTGCCAGGGGAGGTTTAGGCTGGAGGTGAGGAGAAAGTTCTTCCCAGAAAGAGAGATTGGCCATTGGGATGTGCTGCCCAGGGAGGTGGTGGAGTCCCCATCCCTGGAGGTGTTCAGAAAAGGCTTGGATGTGGCACTTGGAGCCATGGTTTAGTTGTCAGGAGGTGTTAGGTATTAGGTAATACCTGACTTGATGACTTGATGACCTCTGAGGTCTTTTCCAGCCTGGTTGATTCTGTGATTCTCCACTAGATCAGGTTGCTCACAGCTTTGTCCAGTCTCAACTTGAATATCTCCAGGGATGGGACCTCAGCTAACCCCCTGGGCAACCTGTTGCAGTCATTCCAGCAGCTTCACGGTGCAGAACTTGTTCCTCACCTCCAAACTCAGCTATATCTTGATTTATTATATTTTTCCCTCTTCTAGTTGTGGTCCCATCCAAAGAAAGGCCAAGAGATTTGCTCCTTTTGCCATGATCTGCAGAAGGAATGTAGTGAATTATGTAGGATTCATAGAATTGTCAGGGTTGGAAGGGACCTCAAGATCAGCCAGTTCCAACCCCCCTGCCATGGGCAGGGACACCTCACACTACAGCAGGTTGCTCACAGCCACATCCAGCCTGGCCTGAAAAACCTCCAGGGATGAGGTTTCCACCACCTCCCTGGGCAACCAGTGTCTCATTGCTGCATAGTTGTCCACAAGAGAGATTTTTATGATCCTTTTCTCTCTTTTTTTTTCTTATCCTGTTGCATAGTTTGTGTGAGGAAGGGACAGACAACACAATGACTTCTCTTTGCCTTCTTTAGGTGATGCATCTTCTGGCATGTCCCTGTTTTTCATGGCACTGCAATCCACTTGTTAGCCATTTCTCCTGGCTGGTTTTGTTGGGGTTTTGTTGTGAGGAGGGAGGATTTGCTTCCCACCAAACCTGAGGAGATCAATCTGTGGTGCAGGATTTGCTGTAGACAGCTACAAGGAGAGCTGTGCAGCCCCATTTCTGGATGTCTCTCTCTCTCTCTCAATAGCTCCCAGGCTATTTCTGCTGCCTTCTGTGCTGTGCTGCTTTGCCAGTGGTGCTTTAATTTCTGATTGAGTGGGTCATAGGAGAAAAAAAAGAATCTATATCCACCATTCCATCATGTGTCTGAGATGTTTCTCATAATATGTCAGGAGTGGGAGGTGGAGAATAGGAGTGGGAGTAGAAGGAAAAAGTCCTAAGGGGGGGGAGGGGGAGGGAGAGTGTGGCATTTTTAATTCTTTTTTTTTTCCCTGAAATCAGGAGTGTTATAGAATCAGAGGAATTGGTTTGAAAAAGTCTCTAGGATCACTGAGTCCAACCTTCAACCCAACACCACCCTGGCCATTGAACCCTGTCCCCAAGTGCCATGGCCACGGGTTTCTTGACCACCTCCAGGGATGGGGACTTCACCGCCTCCCTGGGCAGCCTCTGCCAGTCCCTGGCCACTCGTTCCATGAAGAAGTTTTTCCTAATCTCCAACCTAAACCTCTGCTACTAAACCTTGAGGCCATCTTCTCTCATCCTATTACTTGTTCCTAGGGAGAAGAGACCAGCCCCTACCTCACTCCGGCTTCCTCTCAGAGAGCTGCAGAGAGCAATGAGGTCTCCCCTCAGCCTCCTCTTCTCCCCACTGAACACCCCCAGCTCCCTTCAGCTGCTCCTCCCCAATCCTGTTCTCCAGACCCTTCCCCACCTTTGTTGCCCTCCTCTGGACCTGCTCCAGCACCTCAATATCTTTCTTGGAGCAAGGGGCCTAAAAGTGACCCCAGGATTTGAGGTGTAACCTCACCAGTGCTGAGCACAGGAAGACAATCCTTTCCCTCCTCCTGATCCAAGCCAGGATGCTGGTGGCCTTCTTGGCCACCTGGGCACACACTGGATCATGCTCAGTCAGCTACCACCCCCCCCCAGGCCCTTTCCCACTGGGCAGTGTGTTGAGATCATGCCCTTGCTCCCTCCTTCTTCAGCTCCCAGCTGTGCAGTACATTTGTCTACATGGTCCTAAAGGTTCTCAGCTGTCAGGTCAGGTCTAAGCTATCTGAGTTACTGCAGGTTTAATTCTATCTCCTTCATCATTAGCTCAGAAGTGTCAGCAGTGATCAGTCCTGGGGAGTTTTAAAGTTGTCTTCTCCACTCCTAATTTCTCCAAAGGGGAAGTGGCATTTCTGTTCTTCCTGTCAATCCCACTTCATTAAGGGCACCTCTGCACTGCAATCAGGAGTGGCATCAGAGTGAGCTGCTCTGAGCAGCTGGGGTGACCACACTGGCATCAGTGTGAGCTGCTCTGATCAGCTGTGGTGAGCACACTGGCATCAGTGTGAGTTCTCTGACCAGCTGGGGTGAGCACACTGGCATCAGTGTGAGCTGCTCTGAGCAGCTGTGGTGACCACACTGGCATCAGTGTGAGTTCTCTGACCAGCTGGGGTGAGCACACTGGCATCAGTGTGAGCTGCTCTGAGCAGCTGTGGTGACCACACTGGCATCAGTGTGAGTTCTCTGACCAGCTGGGGTGAGCACACTGGCATCAGTGTGAGTTCTCTGACCAGCTGGGGTGAGCACACTGGCATCAGTGTGAGCTGCTCTGAGCAGCTGGGGTGAGCACACTGGCATCAGTGTGAGCTGCTCTGACCAGCTGTGGTGAGCACACTGGCATCAGTGTGAGCTGCTCTGAGCAGCTGGGGTGACCACACTGGCATCAGTGTGAGTTCTCTGACCAGCTGGGGTGAGCACACTGGCATCAGTGTGAGTTCTCTGACCAGCTGTGGTGAGCACACTGGCATCAGTGTGAGCTGCTCTGAGCAGCTGGGGTGAGCACACTGGCATCAGTGTGAGCTGCTCTGACCAGCTGGGGTGAGCACACTGGCATCAGTGTGAGCTGCTCTGACCAGCTGTGGTGAGCACACTGGCATCAGTGTGAGCTGCTCTGACCAGCTGTGGTGAGCACACTGGCATCAGTGTGAGCTGCTCTGACCAGCTGTGGTGAGCACACTGGCATCAGTGTGAGCTGCTCTGACCAGCTGTGGTGAGCACACTGGCATCAGTGTGAGCTGCTCTGACCAGCTGGGGTGAGCACACTGGCATCAGTGTGAGCTGCTCTGACCAGCTGTGGTGAGCACACTGGCATCAGTGTGAGCTGCTCTGACCAGCTGTGGTGAGCACACTGGCATCAGTGTGAGCTGCTCTGACCAGCTGGGGTGAGCACACTGGCATCAGTGTGAGCTGCTCTGACCAGCTGTGGTGAGCACACTGGCATCAGTGTGAGTTCTCTGACCAGCTGTGGTGAGCGCACTGGCATCAGTGTGAGCTGCTCTGACCAGCTGTGGTGAGCACACTGGCATCAGTGTGAGTTCTCTGACCAGCTGGGGTGAGCACACTGGCATCAGTGTGAGCTGCTCTGACCAGCTGTGGTGAGCACACTGGCGTCAGTGTGAGCTGCTCTGACCAGCTGGGGTGAGCACACTGGCATCAGTGTGAGTTCTCTGAACAGCTGTGGTGAGCACACTGGCATCAGTGTGAGTTCTCTGAGCAGCTGGGGTGAGCACACTGGCATCAGTGTGAGCTGCTCTGACCAGCTGTGGTGAGCACACTGGCATCAGTGTGAGCTGCTCTGACCAGCTGGGGTGACCACACTGGCATCAGTGTGAGTTCTCTGACCAGCTGGGGTGAGCACACTGGCATCAGTGTGAGCTGCTCTGACCAGCTGGGGTGAGCACACTGGCATCAGTGTGAGTTCTCTGACCAGCTGTGGTGAGCACACTGGCATCAGTGTGAGTTCTCTGACCAGCTGTGGTGAGCACACTGGCATCAGTGTGAGCTGCTCTGACCAGCTGGGGTGAGCACACTGGCATCAGTGTGAGCTGCTCTGACCAGCTGGGGTGAGCACACTGGCATCAGTGTGAGTTCTCTGACCAGCTGTGGTGAGCACACTGGCATCAGTGTGAGCTGCTCTGACCAGCTGTGGTGAGCACACTGGCATCAGTGTGAGCTGCTCTGACCAGCTGTGGTGAGCACACTGGCATCAGTGTGAGCTGCTCTGACCAGCTGGGGTGAGCACACTGGCATCAGTGTGAGTTCTCTGACCAGCTGTGGTGAGCACACTGGCATCAGTGTGAGCTGCTCTGAGCAGCTGGGGTGAGCACACTGGCATCAGTGTGAGTTCTCTGACCAGCTGGGGTGAGCACACTGGCATCAGTGTGAGCTGCTCTGATCAGCTGTGGTGAGCACACTGGCATCAGTGTGAGTTCTCTGAGCAGCTGGGGTGAGCACACTGGCATCAGTGTGAGCTGCTCTCAGCAGCTGGGGTGACCACACTGGCATCAGTGTGAGTTCTCTGACCAGCTGGGGTGAGCACACTGGCATCAGTGTGAGTTCTCTGAGCAGCTGGGGTGAGCACACTGGCATCAGTGTGAGCTGCTCTCAGCAGCTGGGGTGACCACACTGTCGGTTCTGTTAGATCCCTGTGTTAGATGAAGATGACTGCCATGTGCTGCTGTTCCATAGTGGCAAAGCAGAGATGTTCTGCTGTTCCAAAAGCTCATTTGGGAATAATATTTCAAGCTGTGGTTCTAATTTGGGCCTTCTCTGAGAAATGCTCACTACAGATTTGAGATCCTCTCTGCCTGCAAATGCAATTCACAGCTTTGCCCCAGTTCCTTACACCACTCAGAACTGAGCCAACAGAACCAGAAAGCTGAATAAAATTGGGGGTTTGTTTAATTCCTGCTCTTCCCTCTCCCTTTCTCTGTTCTCCCTCTCTCATAATAACTGTGTGAGCTGCTGCAGATAGGGAGATGCTGAATCCATCTTCCTTGCCACAAGGAGTCCACACACACTCTTTGCAGGGATTCAGGCTGCAGTCAGCTCAGTTGGGTTTCTTGTGTTAAGCATGAAGGCTTGATAACTAATATTTGATTTGAGTTTCTGATCAGCTATCAGGACTTTTCAGGGAATAATTTATTGTATATTCAACAGCCTATAGCCAGTTGCCCTCCTGAGAGATCCCTGCAGCATCATTGCCCTCCCTTGTCCAGAAAGCAATAAATACTCTGTGTTGCCACTTAGAAGATGCTGCTACCTGTCTAGAAGGAAAAACAGTTAAATCAGAGGGCCACAAAGATGATCAGGGGGCTGGAGCACCTGTGCTATGAGGACAGGCTGAGGGAGCTGGGGGTGTTCAGCCTGGAGAAGAGAAGGCTCCAGGAAGACATAAGAGCAGCCTGCCAGTACCTGAAAGGGGCTACAAGAAGGCTGCAGAGGGACTGTTAGCAAAGGCCTGCAGAGACAGGACCAGGGGCAAGGGTTTGAAATGAGAGCAGAGCAGATTGAGACTGGATGTGAGGAAAAAGTTCTGCACCACAAGGGTAGTGGAACACTGCAACAGGTTGCCCAGGGAGGTGGTTGGGGCCCCATCCCTGGAGATATTCAAGGTGAGGCTGCACAAGTCTGTGAGCAACCTGATCTAGTGGAGGATGTCCCTGTTGACTGCAGGGGGGTTGGACTGGATCAGCTTTGGAGGTCCACTCCAACTCAGACCATTCTATGATTCTGTTTTGGAGGTTCCTTCCAACCCAAACCATTCTATCATTCAGTGATTTATGAATGCCAGAGAAATCACCAAAAAGAACCTTCCCATTCCAGAGTAAGTCAAATCACTCCAAAAGGCAGGCTGGGATGAGGTCAGAAGTGTGTTTGTGCTGGGTGTGAATGTCTGGGTGGATTTTACACACACATTTAGAGTGCTTTAAAACTCCTTTCCATTTTTTGTGTGTGTGTCTCCCTCTGAGATCCAGATATGGAAAGCAACACAAATGATGCATTGCATTGACCTTCTCCTTATTTGTTAGGTTCTATTTGTGTCAGCAACAGGAAAATAGGCATCGTGCTCAGGGACGTGATGGTAATCGCCTGTGAGAAGCTTCCCAATGGCTTCTTGCACTTAGCAGCTTCTAATCTTAGCCTTTTATCACCAGAGCCTTGCAAACTTATTATTTCTGCATCATCAGTGCCATTCCTCAGCACCCAAAATGCACAAGGTGTATTCTCTTGCTTTTCTAACCTTTCTGAGGACTTCAGGGACATTTTACAAAGGCTTGTAGGGGTAGGATCAGAGAATGGAGTGGAATGGAATGGAATGGAGTGGAATGGAGTGGAATGGAATGGAATGGAATGGAATGGAATAGAATAGAATAGAATAGAATAGAATAGAATAGAATAGAATAGAATAGAATAGAATAGAATAGAATAATGGAATGGAATAGAATAGAATAGAATAGAACAATGGAATAGAATAGAATAGAATAGAATAGAATAGAATAGAATAGAATAGAATAGAATAGAATAGAATAGAATAGAATTAACCAGGTTGGAAAAGACCTTTGAGATCATCAAGTCCAACCCATCACCCAACATCATCTAATCAACTAAACCATGGCACCAAGTGCCCCATCCAGACTCTTCCTAAACACCTCCAGGGATGGGGACTCCACCACCCCCCTGGACAGCACATTCCAGTGGCCAATATCTCTCTCTTGGAAGATCTTCTTCCTAACATCCAGCCTAAACCTTCCCTGGCACACTTTGAGACTGTGTCCTCTTGTTCTGGTACTGGTTGCCTGGGAGAAGAAACTAACCTCCACCTGGCTACAACCTCCCCTCAGGTAGTTGTAGACAGCAAGAAGGTCTCCCCTGAGCCTCCTCTTCTCCAGGCTAAGAGGGAATGGATTGAAGCTGCAAGAGGGCAGATTTAGACTGGAGATGAGGAAGAAATTCTTTCCAGTGAGGGTGGGGAGACACTGGAACAGATTGCCCAGGGAGGCTGTGGATGTGCCCTCCCTGGAGGTGTTCAAGGCCAGGCTGGATGAGGCCTTGAGCAACCTGGGCTGGTGGGAGGTATCTTCTTCAAGAGTGGTCAGGGATTGGAACAGGCTGCTCAGGGAGGTGGTGGAGTCCCCATCCCTGGAGGTGTTCAAGAAATGTGTGGCCATGGCACTTTGGGTTTAGTGGGCATGGTGGTGTTGGGTTGATGGGCTGAACCTCAATGATTCTAAGGAATAAAACAGCCTAGCACCAAACCCTGAGAGTGAAGAGGAAGACTTGAGGGAATGTTGGCATGGTGAGTAGGAGAGAGAGAGAGAGATGCTGGCAAGAGAAACCAAGTAGGTAGATTTGAAGTAATAGAGGGAAAGTATTTAAGGAAGGGATAGTGCAGGAGAGGTGAGGAGAGGAGAGGAGAGGTGAAAAAGGAGTGCAGTTAAAATGAGACAGTGTAGTGTGAAAAGGCTGTGAGCACTGGAATACAAAGCTCAAATGTTGGGAGATCATCAGTGCAATGTGATGGGATTCCCAGCTGGGAGGGTGAGAAGGAGTCTTGCTAGATTCTTAAACCTAAGAATTCAGCTTGAGTCTAGGTTTTTAAACCTAAGAATTTAGTTGAGTCTAGGTTCTTAAACCTAAGAATGTAGCTTGAGTCTAGGTTTTTAAACCTAAGAATTCAGCTAGAGACTAGGTTTTTAAACCTAAGAATGCAGCTTGAGTCTAGGTTTTTAAACCTAAGAATTCAGCTAGAGACTAGGTTTTTAAACCTAAGAATGCAGCTTGAGTCTAGGTTTTTAAACCTAAGAATTCAGCTTGAGACTAGGTTTTTAAACCTAAGAATTCAGCTTGAGTCTAGGTTTTTAAACCTAAGAATGCAGCTTGAGTCTAGATTCTTAAACCTAAGAATGTAGCTTGAGTCTAGGTTTTTAAACCTAAGAATGCAGCTTGAGTCTAGGTTTTTAAACCTAAGAATGTAGCTTGAATCTAGGTTTTTAAACCTAAGAATGTAGCTTGAGTCTAGGTTTTTAAACCTAAGAATGTAGCTTGAATCTAGGTTTTTAAACCTAAGAATGTAGCTTGAGTCTAGGTTCTTAAACCTAAGAATGCAGCTTGAGTCTAGGTTTTTAAACCTAAGAATTCAGCTTGAGTCTAGGTTCTTAAACCTAAGAATTCAGCTTGAGTCTAGGTTTTTAAACCTAAGAATGCAGCTTGAGTCTAGGTTTTTAAACCTAAGAATGTAGCTTGAATCTAGGTTTTTAAACCTAAGAATGTAGCTTGAGTCTAGGTTTTTAAACCTAAGAATGTAGCTTGAATCTAGGTTTTTAAACCTAAGAATGTAGCTTGAGTCTAGGTTCTTAAACCTAAGAATGCAGCTTGAGTCTAGGTTTTTAAACCTAAGAATGCAGCTTGAGTCTAGGTTCTTAAACCTAAGAATTCAGCTTGAGTCTAGGTTTTTAAACCTAAGAATTCAGCTTGAGTCTAGGTTTTTAAACCTAAGAATTTAGCTTGAGTCTAGGTTTTTAAACCTAAGAATTCAGCTTGAGTCTAGGTTTTTAAACCTAAGAAGCTCCATCAAACCAACAAGCCTGAGGATAAGAGAACAGTGCTGTTCATTTGCACCCTTGAGTTCCAGAAAGCTGGAAAATGCCAGGGCTGCAGTGGTCTGTGTGGCCTTGGTTCAGGCATGTTGCTCATGGGTGCATCTCTGAGGTTTAAAGCTCCCCCAATCCCAGCCTTGTGGTTCGCTGCAAGATACCTACTTGCCTCAGTACAGGGAAAACATTTCCTCTGCCAGTCACTCAAGGGGTTTGGAACATCACATCTCTTCTTCCAGGGACTGGGGGTGTAGATCTGCTGGGGCTTTCCTGGGAAAGGACTGAGATCCTACTCATAGGCTTCAGGAGTCCAATTAATGAAATGGTCCCCAAAGTGGCAAAGAAAGGGAACATAATGCAAAGGGCTCAGTGAAGCTGATTGCCAAGAGGAGCAGTGAGAGCTGCCCAGGAGCTAAGTGGTGGCTGTGGACTGAAGGAGTTCCAGTGGGCATGGATGTGACCCTGGAAAACATCACATGGTTTCAGCAGAGGGAAGAATAGCTCCAGCTCGGAGGGAGCTGAGGGTTGCTATGGAGAGCTGGATTCTTCTCCTCCTTCTGTCCTCCCTGTGCTGAGTCATTTCAATCAAAGTCTTCCCAGGTGCTGTGTGGTCCTCCAGCATCACTCGCTGCAGCTCGGCCTCGAGGCCAAGTCTTCCAAATAATCGACTCTCACTTCTGCTTGGAAGTCCTGGGCTCCAAAACTCAGCCCATTAGTGTGATTAATTGTTGTTATTATTATTAATAAGCACTTATTACAGCGTTTCTTAGGGACTAACCCAGGCTGCCTTGCATTAGGAATGTAAGAAGTGATAAAATGATCTCTCTGCTCTGAAGAGAGGTTGCTGGAACGGGTCCAGAGGAGGCCAGGAGGATGATCAGAGGGCTGATCATCCTCAGCTGTAAGAACAGTCTGAGGGAGTTGGGGCTGTTCAGCCTGCAGAAGGGAAGGCTCCAGGGGCACCTTATAACAGTCCTTCAGTACCTGAAGGTGGGTACGGGAGAGCTGGGGAGGGTCTTTTTACAGGAGTCTTAGGGCAAGAGGAGTTGGATTGAAGCTTGAAGAGGGCAGATTTAGACGGGAGATTAGGAAGAGATTCTTTCCAGTGAGGGTAGCGAGACACGGGAACAGGTTGCCCAGGGCTGCTGTGGATGCCTCCTCCCTGGCAATGTTCCAGGACAGGCTGGATGAAGCCTTGAGCAACCTGGACTGGTGGCTGCTCATGGCAGCAGGGGGGTTGGAACTGGATGATCTTTGAGGTCCTTTCCAACCCAAACCATTCTATGATTCTATCACTGTCAGTGCCTCAACACCTCAGGCAGGCAGACCACAGAAGGGGAGACAGCCAGGCTGGTGGGGTGGGGAATTATTCGCTCAAGGTCACTCAGGAGGCAGTGCTGGAAGGAGCCAGTGTTGGAATCACAGAACTTGTGCTGCTGGGGAGCCATTTGTTTAAAAAAAAAGAGATTGCCATGCATTTAAAGAAAATGATCTGTAATGGAAGCCTGTCACCTGTGATCTGAGCAGAGTGATTCAGGATGCAAGCCCCATGCAGATAATTTACAATGGTTCTTCCCTGCTTTTAATGTATGGGAGCTGTAATCACGGAATGGCTTCTGAAATCTCTTTGATGCTACTTGGCACTCCATATGGTGTGTTGGATACTGCAGGGGGAGGGGGAAATATCCTCCAGGAATCATTGAGCCAGGCTTTAAGCCAGGCAATCTCCTCTAACACTTTTTCAGAGCAAGCTATACTATAAAAATGCAAATGTGGCAGCAGTGCTGCTGCTGCTGCTGCTGCTGCTCCACACCATTTTTCACGAGGGAAACCTAAGTGGTGTTCAAGCCATGGCACAGCCCAAGAGCCTTTGTAAAGGACATAAAGCATCTTAGCTCCTCAGCAGAGGAGGCTTTCCACACCTGTGCTCTGATTCAGACAGACATCATCCCACCACAGCGTGAGAAGGCTTAAAGTCATTGCAGCTCGGCAACAGTTTGCCTGCCTTCTTTCTCCTCTCCCCTTGCTTTGGCTTTAGTGGCAAGACCTGAGGTGTTCACAGAATCGCAGAACCAGCCAGCTTGGAAGAGACCTCCAAGATCATCAAGTCCAACCTATCACCCAACACCATCTAATCAACTAAACCATGGCACCAAGTGCCTCATCCAGTCTCTTAAACACCTCCAGTGATGGTGACTCCACCACCTCCCTGGGCAGCACATTCCAATGGCAAATCTCTCTTTCTGGGAAGAACTTCTTTCTAAGATCAAGCCTAAACTTTCCCCTGCACAGCTTGAGACTGTGTCCTCTTGCACTGTTGCTGGGTGCCTGGGAGAAGAGACCAAACCTCACCTGGCAACTCCCTGCAGGTAGATGTAGACAGCAATAAGGTCTCCCCTGAGCCTCCTCTTCTCCAAGCTGAACACCCCCAGCCTGTAGTGCTGCATGGGGTTGTTGTGGCCAATGTGTATAGCCCAGCACTTAGACATGTCAAATCTCATTCTGTTAGACTCTGCCCATCTATCCAGCCAGGCAAACCTTCCTGAGGCGTTTGGGTGAGCCCTTGAGGCCCTTGGAGTGGTGTGGTTTCCTGGGGTGTTCCCTGGAGTGAGGGAGGTGGATCACAGCACCTGACAGCCAGGAGAATAGAGAGAGAGAGGGGAGGGAATCACAGAATTGGAATTGTTATGGTTGGAAAAGACCTTTAGGATCATCCAGTCCAACCCTTCTCTGACTCTGCCAAGGCTGGGGCTAAGCCATGGCCCTCAGCACCACATCTCTGCCTTTTTGAAACACCTCCAGGGATGGGGATTCAACCACCTCCCTGGGCAGCCAGGCAGCCTGTTTCACCTTGAGTCCTGAGGTCATTTTTCATCTCCTCACTGTAAGAAGGGCATTGAGGAGCTGGAGCTGGTCCAGAGAAGGGCAGTGAAGCTGGGGAACTCTCTGAAAGGAGCTGACTCAACCACCTCCCTGCACAACCTATTCCAGTCTTTGAGAACCCTTTCAGTGCATAAGTTTCTTCTAATGTCCAGCCTAAACCTTCCCTGGTGCAACTTGAAGCCATTTCCTCCCATGTATCATTGTTACTAGGGAGAAGAGACCAACTCCCTCCTCACTCCAGCCTCCCTTCAGGGAGTTGCAGAGAGCAATGAGGTCTCCCCTCAGCCTCCTCTTCTCCACACTAAACACTCCCAGCTCCCTCAGCTGCTCCTCCCCAGCCCTGTTCTCCAGACCCTTCCCCAGCATGGTTGCCCTTCTCTGGATCCATTTCAGCACCTCATTATATCTCTTGTAGTGATGGCCCCAAAAGTGAACCCAGGACTCAAGGTGTTGAAGAAGAAAGAGAAAGGAAGGACACAAATAGGATAAGAGGACAATGAAGAAGGTTATCAAATAACACTGGGGAAGAAAAATGCAAATAACAGACATCAAATGAGAAGGAAAATTAGAGGAAGGGAAATGAGAAGGAAAATTGGGAGCAGTAGGACCTAACTATAGTAAATATGATGCAGAGAGATCCAGCCTTGAAAAAGGAAACAAGAGCTCCTATTGCAGTTATGAAGCAACCAGCTTGGTGCATGAAACTGACTGGTTACTGTAGCAGGACCTTTCTTGTGTTCTGAGGGATTGGGAAATTAGCCCTAAGTAGGTTAGCAAACAGTGGAAGACGATGTGTGCAGCCAGAAGAGGAGGAAAGAGGAGATTGGATATCCAAAGGGAGGCAAGAAGGGAGGCAGGAAAGAGAAAACAAGCAGTTGAGACCTGCTCCATCAGTTCCATGTCCTTCTTCCTCATGTCCAGTCTCAATCTGCCCTCTTCTAACATCAATACATTGCTCTTCAATCTATCCCTGCAAGCCTTGGTAGAAAGTCCCTTTGTGGCTCTCTTGTAGACCTCCTTCAGGTATTGGAAGGCTTCTCTGAGGTCTCCCTGGAGCATTCTCTTCTCCAGGATGAACAACTCCAACTCTCTCAGCCTGTCCCGAATGATCATCTTTGTGGCTTCCTCTGGACCTACTCCAGCACTTCTATGTTCTTCTTGTTTTGTGGCACCAGAACTGGAGGCAATGCTGCAGGTGGGGGTCTCAGCAGAGCAGAGCAGAAGTGCAGAATCCCCTCCCTGAGCTGCTGCTCTCCCTGCTCTGGACACAGCTCAGCTCACAGCTGCCTGCTGGGCTGCCAGCGACCATTGCTGGCTCCTGGGGAGTTTGTCACCAGCTGACACCCCCAAGGCCTTCTCCTCCAGAGTGCAGGACAAGATTCCATACTCCTTATCAGGGCAAGTTTCTGAAGGATGTTCTTCTAGCTCATCATATTGATTTGTCAATCAAATGCTGCTTGCTCAGCAGACAGGAATCCATTTGGGAGCGTGACGCAGTGTGCCCCGAATCTGGGTCTCCTCACAGCCTGAAGAAAGGAGCTAAGTGAGCCAGGTATTGACTCAAAGTCATGCTCCCCAGCTGTACAATAGAGTTAAGTATATCCTGTGGAAACAACTGACATCTTCAAATCTTAATTCATGCAGACATTAGATGACATAATGGTGCACAAAATTAGAGGGGAACCTAAAATACCAGCGAGTTTCAATTGACCATATTAGGATGATGTAGCTTTGGGCTCGTGTTGCGTTCCTTTTATCTGTCTATTCTTTGTTCTAAGCCAGTTGTCAATGATTGGAAGTGATTAGCAAAGGAGTGGGGTGGTGTTTTTTTTTAAGAGAAAGAAGGGGGGAAAAAAAATGAGGAGAAAAGGCTTTAGCACAAGAGATAAAATTAATGAGGTCTGAACCACCTGCAACAGCAAACAGCTTTTTCAATACCTCTTATCCCAGAATCAAATACATGCAGCAAGGCTGAAATGATCTCTCTGGCTCTATCAAGAGGTTTAAGTTGCATATTAGGCAAAGTTGCTTTATGGAAAGAGTGGTCAGGGATTGGAACAGGCTGCCCAGGGAGGTGGGGGAGTCACCACTCCTGGAGGTGGTCAAGAAATGTGTGGACGTGGCCCTTTGGCACGCTGGTCTTGGGTTGATGGTTGGACTGGATGATCTTAGAGAGCTTTACCAAGCAAAAGAAGTCTGTGATTCTATCTACACTGCTCCTCATGTGCTGTCTCTGCATAGATAAAGCCTCAAGGTAAGCCAAGGCTGGGTTGCTTGTGCAACCCCCTGCAAGTCTCCTGCATGCACAGGACCGGCTGGTGCTGGTCTCTTCTCATGGTTAATTAGTGATAGAAGTAGAGGCAATGGCCTCAAGCTGTGACTGGGTAGGTTTAGACTGGACATTAGGAAACATTTTTTCCCTGCAAGAGTGGTCAGGCATTGAAATGTGCTGTCCAGGGAGGTGGTGAAGTCACCAGCCTTGGATGTGTTTAAGAGTCGTTGGATGTGGTGCTTGGGGATATGGTTTAGGGGTGAAGCTTGTTAGAGTAGGGTTACAGGTTGGACTTGGTGATCCTGAGGGTCTTTTCCAGCCTGAATGTTCCTGTGATTCTGTGACATTGCAGAAACTTCTTTGAAACTATGGGCCAGGCAATCCATGCACAGGTTCAGTCTGCTTTGGAATAGCTCCAAGGCTGGAAACTACAGCCTGTGTTAGCATCTGGTCCAGTTCTTGGTCACAGCCATCAAATGTGAGTGACTATGTGGCAATTAAGAGTGACAGTTACCATATTTAGTCTCAAGAGAGTGTTGATAACTAGAGAAGGGCAGATGTTAAGATGTTAAGAACAGGTTCTACACCAGGAGGCTGCTGGAACATTGGAACAGGTTGCCCAGGGAAGTGGTTGGGTCCCCATCCCTGGAGATACTCAAGGTGAGGCTGGACAGGGCTCTGGGCAACCTGATCTAGTGGAGGATGTCCCTGCTGACTGCAGAGGAGTTGGACTTGGGTGAGCTTTGGAGGTCCCTTCCATCCCAGACTATTCTATGATTCTATTCTATGATTAGCTACTTGAGAGAAGAAGCCAACACCAGCTTCCCTCCAACCTCCTTTCAAGTAGCTGCAGAGAGCAAGAAGGTCTCCTCTCAGCCTCTTCTTTGTCAGGCTATGATTTTGTGATTCTGTGAGTTGTGCAGATGGCTGCATGCCCATGGATTCTGGGATTCTGTGGTCTAAGAGTTGCGTACAGGGAGATACTTGGTCATGGTTGGTCTCGGTGATCTTAGGCTCTGTGCCAGCTACATGATTCTGTGTGACATTAGGAGGAATTTAGTCACAGAAAGGGCTCTCAAGCCCTGGAACAGGCTGCCCAGGGAAGTGTTGGAGTCACCATCCCTGAAGGTATTTCAAAATCCTGTAAAGATGGTGCTGAGGGCCATGGTTCAGTGATGGACTTGGCAGTGTTAGGCTAACAGTTGGCTTGGTGATCTTAGAGGTCTTCCAAGCAAAACGATCCCACGATTCTAGGAAGGGATTAGTGTTCAGACTATGCCACCTGGCCCTGCCTCCTATATCTCTGTGGAAGGAAGGCCCTCTAAAAGCTGTGTTTATGAAGATGTTAATGAAGTATTCCCAAGCCAGGCAAGAGTGACAGGCAAGAGCTGCCAGATCAAAAGAATTACTGACTTCAGTGAGCCCACAGAAGCTCCTTTCTAAAGAAACTGGAGAGATGAAGCAGAATGTAGGAGATGGAGAGAGAAAGAGAAATGTGGTGCAGGATTCCAGAGAGGAAAAGATTGATACTGACAAGTATGATGCCATAAATATTATTTGAATGCCTTGTAGAGCAATGAAATAAATATTGCATCGTTAATGGCGGCGAGGAGAGAGCCGTGGAACAGTAGGCAGCGAGGCTGCAGAAGAGCTGCAGCTCATCAGTCAACCTTCATTGCTTGTTTTGATGCAATTACAAAATTAATGGGCAATGGGAATGGAGCTGATGATGTATATTTGGATTCTAGTGAAGCAGTTGATGTGGCACCTTAGGAGTTTTCAGCTGTGGAAGTTGATTCAGTGCCGCCCTGTAAAAAGCTCGGGACCGGGCAGGTTGTAAACCGCCTAAAAGGAGCACACAAACGACCCAACCAAGCCCAACCCAACCAAATCTCACTTCATTACACCAAACCAAACCCAACCCAACCACACCAAACCACATTAAACCTCACTAAACCAACCCTAAACCTCACTAAACCAAATCACACCACACCAGCCCAAACCAACCCAAAACACACCTCACCAAACCTCACCTCACTAAACCACACCAACCCAAAACAATCCAAACCACACCAAACCACACCAAACCTCACTAAACCACACCAACCCAACCCAAACCACACCAAACCTCACTAAACCACACCAACCCAAACCAAGCCACATCAAACCTGACCAAAGCACACCACTCCACACCAAACCTCACTAAATCACACCAAACCACACATAACCGCACCAAACCACACCAAACTTCACTAAACCACCCCAAACCTCACTAAACCAAGCCACTCCACAACAAACCTCCCCAAACCAAACCTCCCCAAACCAAACCACACCAAACCAAACCAAACCAAACCAAACCGAACCACACCAAACTTCACTAAACCACCCCAAACCTCACTAAACCAAGCCACTCCACAACAAACCTCCCCAAACCAAACCTCCCCAAACCAAACCACACCAAACCAAACCAAACCAAACCAAACCGAACCACACCAAACTTCACTAAACCACACCAACCCAACCCAAAGCACACCACTCCACACCAAACCTCACCAAATCGCACCAAACCACACATAGCCTCACCAAACCACACAAAACTTCACTAAACTACCCCAAACCTCACTAAACCAAGCCACTCCACAACAAACCTCCACAAACCAAACCAAAACACACCAAACCAAACCGAACCACACCAAACTTCACTAAACCACACCAACCCAACCCAAACCACACCAAACCTCACCAAATCACACCAAACCACACATAACCGCACCAAACCACACCAAACTTCACTAAACCACCCCAAACCTCACTAAACCAAGCCACTCCACAACAAACCTCCCCAAACCAAACCTCCCCAAACCAAACCACACCAAACCAAACCAAACCAAACCAAACCGAACTACACCAAACTTCACTAAACCACACCAACCCACCCCAAAGCACACCACTCCACACCAAACCTCACCAAATCGCACCAAACCACACATAACCTCACCAAACCACACAAAACTTCACTAAACTACCCCAAACCTCACTAAACCAAGCCACTCCACAACAAACCTCCCCAAACCAAACCAAACCAAACCTCCCTAAACCAAAACACACCAAACCAAACCGAACCAAACCGAACCACACCAAACTTCACTAAACCACACCAACCCAACCCAAACCACACCAAACCTCACCAAATCACACCAAACCACACATAACCGCACCAAACCACACCAAACTTCACTAAACCACCCCAAACCTCACTAAACCAAGCCACTCCACAACAAACCTCCCCAAACCAAACCAACCCAACCCAACTCAAACCATACCAAACCTGACCAAAGCACACCACTCCACACCAAACCTCACCAAATCACACCAAACCACACATAACCTCACCAAAGCACACCTAACTTCACTAAACTACCCCAAACCTTACTAAACCAAGCCACTCCACAACAAACCTCCCCAAACCAAATCTCCTCAAACCAAACCACGCCAAACCAAACCACCCCAAACCATGCCAAACCAAACCAAACCAAACCAAACCAAACCCAACCCCACAACCACAGGAAAAACCAATTAAACAGTCTCTGGAGACTTTCCAGCCCCATCTGGATGTGTTCCTGTGTGACCTGTGCTGGATTCTGTGGTTCTGTTCTGGCAGGGGGTTTGGACTTGATGATCTTCGAAGATCCCTTCCAACCCCTACCATCCTGTGAGCCTATGAAGAGGAGGAAACTCAACAAGTTGACATTTGTTGGCAAAGGATTAGGTTTGCTTAATGTCTGTCTTAGCTGAAAGAAAAAGTGAGGAGTGTGCTAATGAAACCTGAAGATAGGGTTAAAGGCTGTGCAGATCATTAAAGGAAAAGAGAAAAGTGGAATTGGAGAGATTACAGGCATGGGAAAATCTGACAGCTGTTATTCCTCTTGGAAATGTGAAAGCCTCTTCACCCTGAGGACACCATCTGAAGCACTGCTCTGTTGGAAGGCTGGAGAGGGACTTTTCATAAGGGTGTCTAGTGATAGGACAAGGGGGAATGGTTTGAAGCTGAGGCAGAGTAGATTGAGATGGGATTTTAGGAAGAAGTTCTTTAGTATAAGGGTGGTGAGACCCTGGAACAGGCTGCCCAGGGATGTTGTGGATGCTTCCTCCCTGAGGGTGTTCAAGGCCAGGTTGGATGTGGCCTTTATCAGCCTGGTCCAATGGGAGGTGTCCCTGCCTATGGCAGGGGGGTGGAACTGGATGGCCTTTAAATTCCCTTCCAACCTAAACCATTCTATGAATCTCTGAGTCTAGTTGAGAGGTGTCCCTGCCTATGGTAGGGAGGTTGGAGAGGATGGTTTTTAAGGTCTTTTCCAACCTAAGCTATTCTATGCTGCTATGAAGATCTTGGTGTTAGCAGGTCATAGAGAACAAGACACATTCAGAAGATTTCATGCTGAATTACCATTGGTACATTGTAAAGTGATTCTCAGGACAGTCACAGCATTTCCCCCATGCCTGCATGAAAACAAGCTTCAGTTGCAGTGATGGACCTAGCCTGGAAGGGATATTGCAAACCTAGATGGATCCAGAGGAAAGGGTAAAGAAGAAGGCTAAGATCAATGGTGTGCAAACACTGACTAGAAGGGGACAGAGCTCAGGTGGTTCACTAGGAAGTCTTAAAATGAAAAGCTGATAGAACATTCTTCTGAGGACAGGCTGAGGGAGCTGGGAGCCGAGGACCCTGAGGCCTGCCGTCATTGCTGGGGATAAAGATGTGCAGGGCTGGAGCCAGGCTCTGCTCAGGGATGTCCAAGCACAGCACAAGGGGCAAGGGCTGCTCTCAAGCAGTTTTCTGAGGTTCTTCTTGAACTGAAGGGCCCAGAACTGGACACAATATTCCAGATGTGGCCTCACCAGGGCAGAGCAGAGGAGCAGGAGAGCCTCTCTGGATCTACCAACCAGAGCCCTTTTTGCCCACAAGGGCACATTGCTGGCTCATGGGCATCCTGTTGGCCACCAGGACCTCCAAGTCCCTTTTCCCTGTGCTGCTCTCCAACAGCTGAGTCCCCAGCCTGTACTGGTCCATGGGGTTGCTCTTTTCCAGATGCCAGACTCTATTCTTTTCCTTGATGGATTTCATTCCATTTCTCCCTGCCCAGCTCTCCAGCTTGTCCAGGTCTGACTGAATGGCCGCGCAGCCTGAGGGGTGTCAGGCACTGCTCCCAGCCTGGTGTCCTCAGCAAACCTGCTGCCAGTGCCCTCTATGCCCTCACCCAGGTCCTTGATGAATAGCTTGAATGGTCCTGCTACTATTGTAGCTGTCAAAGGAAAACCCAGAATCATTTTTTCTCTCCATTTCAAGAGAGAATCGTCCATCCAAAGCTGCTGAAATCAGGGAGGAAACATCCCCAAAACGATGATTTTTGTTTCTTTCTTATCCCAAACCCATTTTGAGCTTATTTCTGAGCTGTTGTTCTGCAAATCCTTTGAAGGAGATGGTAGAACACACAAGCACCTTCAGGATTCATTTGTGGCTTTGACTGAGACGAGGGAAATTTTGGAGTGGAGATGAAATGGAACTCGTGTGAAGCTCTGATTTGTCTCTTTAGCTCTGAGTCTCTTTAGCTCTCAATCTCTTTAGCTCTGAGTCTCTTCAGATGTAAGTCTCTTTAGATGTAAGTCTCTTTAGTCTGTGCTATTTCCCACTGGACATAAAATGGAACAGTTTGATCTTTTCCTTTCTTGCTTTTGTGTGCAGCAAACCTTTTGTCTCCTTCTGCTGTCCAAAAGTTGGATTCTGCTACACTTGACTCTGAATTCTGCACCTTCCCAGGGCTGAAGAGCCACTTAGTCAGCAGATGGAATTGCAGCTGGTCTCAGTGGAGTGATCTCCAGTGACAGCTTGCTGATAAATAAGTCATAACGTTGGGCAGAAATATTGCAGAGCTGCCGTGGATCAGGGCTGTGTCACTCAGAAGGGTTCAACTGCAATGTCAGGGCAGCATTCCATGGTTCTTTTGTTTCACTCTGTCTCATCCAAGCTTTCTCATGGAGGAGGGAGAGGGTTCACAAATCTCCAAACATTTAACAACTAAACAAGAAAGGAACAAAAGAGCAAAGCCTTCAAGTGACACCAGCATGGAGTGCCATGAAGAGATGCTGGCTGCTGCCAAGGGACAAGCACCTTTGTCTCTAAAATGAGGGGCAGTGGTTTGAAACTGCAGCAGGGCAGATTTAGGTTGGACATCAGGAGGAAGTTCTGCACAATGAAAGTGGTGAGACACTGGAGCAGGTTGTCCAGGGATGTGGTTGAGATCCCATCCCTGGAGACATTCCAGATGAGACTTGATTTGGCTCTAGGCAGTTGGAGGTAACCCTGCTGCCTGCAAGGGGGTTGGATACGATGACCTTTGAGAGTCTCTTCCAACCTGATGCAATCTGTGGCTCTGTAAAACAACCACAGTTATGGCCCTGAAAGCCACCAATCTGCTTCCTAGAAGCTCTGTGTCTCAGCTCCAGGATGGTGAATCCAGTTGGTAAGATGAATGCATTTGGAGGAAGGAGAAGGGAGGAGCTGCGTTTAGTAAAGGGACAAGGCAGCAAGAGGTTTCCATCAGTAATAAGAGTACACCCAGACACCCAGCACCAGAACAAGGGGACACAGTCTCAAGCTGTGCCAGGGGAAGTTTAGGCTGGAGGTGAGGAGAAAGTTCTTCCCAGAGACAGTAATTGGCCATTGGAATGTGCTGCCCAGGGAGGTGGTGGAGTCACTGTCTCTGGAGGTGTTCAAAAAAGACTTGGATGTGGCACTCAGAGCCATGGTTTAGTTGTCAGGAGGTGTTAGGTATTAGGTAATAGGTTGGACTTGATGATCTCTGAGGTCTTTTCCAGCCTGGTTGATTCTATGATTCTATGATTTTCCTTCAAGCTCAGGAGGTTTCTCTCCCTGACTCCATGTCAGAAGAGTGAGGCACTCTGTTGGGGAGCAGGGCATCTGAATTCACATTCCTCCAGAAACATGGAGCAAGGCCTTCTGCATCCTATGGCAGGAGATTACAAACTGAGAACATCTCTCTGACTTCCATTGTTGTGCATTTCAACCCCCCAAATACTCTTTATTTTTTTAGGATAGGATAGGATAGGATAGGATAGGATAGGATAGGATAGGATAGGATAGGATAGGATAGGATAGGATAGGATAGGATAGGATAGGATGATAGGATAATAGGATAGGGTAGGATAGGATAGGGTAGGATAGAATGGAGTAGGATAGAATAGAATACAGTAGGATAGAATAGAGTAGAATAGAATAGAATAGAATAGAATAGAATAGAATAGAATAGAATAGAATAGAATAGAATAGAATAGAATAGAATTAACCATTCAAGATCATCAAGTCCAACACCATCTAATCAACTAAACCATGGCACCAAGCACCTCATCCAGTCTCTTCCTAAACACCTCCAGTGATGGGGACTCCACTACCTCCCTGGGCAGCACATTCCAAAGGCCAATCTCTCTTGCTGGGAAGAACTTCTTCCTAACATCCAGCCCAAACCTCCCCTGGCGCAGCTCGAGACTGTGTCCTCTCTTTCCCCCCTTCCCCAGACAGATCCACTCAGACAATTCAACCTGGCTTTGCAAACAGTTTCAGGGTATTTTCCCTGACTTCACAGAGCATGAAATGAAAGGGCAAACTAGAAGAAAAATACTACTGTTTCACACTAATCTAAATGCATCTCTCCAAGCCTCATTAATCTCACCCCACCTCTCTGCTTGTGTGACGAAGCTGTGCAGCCGTTGGCCACATGAGAGAAGTCTACTTGAAATTAATTAAGTGCTTGGAGAGCTTTGGGTGTTTGAAGGCTTTGCTTTTATTAGGTGCAGGGGTGGGTTGTTTTTTTTTTGGACTGCTCACTAATGGGGAAGTCCTGCCCAGGCTGGAGATGCTCCAGAAAACCTCAATACAGTTAATACAAAGATAGAGGGAGTGACATGGAAAAGGTGAAGAAACATTTGTGTAATGCTTTCCAAACACTCCAGGTTCCCTAAGTGTTCATTTAATCTGCTGGTTCTGGCCAGCAGGAGTAGGGAAGGGATTGTGCCCCTCTGCTCAGCACTGGTAAGGTCACACCTCGAATATTGGGTTCACTTTTGGGGTCCTCACTCCAAGAAGGACGTTGAGGTGTTGAATTGTCTCCAGCAAAGGACAACCAAGCTGGGGAAGGATCTGGAGAACAGGGCTGGGGAGAAGCAGCTGAGGGAGCTGGGGGTGTTCAGTGTGGAGGAGAGGAGGCTGAGGGGAGACTTCATTGCTCTCTACAGCTCCCTGAAGGGAAGTTGGAGCGAGGAGGGGGCAGCCTCTTCTCCCTAATATCAGATGACAGAATGAGAAGGCATGTCCTGAAATTGTGCCAGGGGAGGTTTAGGTTGGAGATTAGGAAAAAAATCTTTATGGAAAGAGGGGCCAGGGATTGGCACAGGCTGCTCAGAGATTTGGTAGAGTCACCATCCCTGGGGGTGTTTAAGAGGGGATTGGATGTGACACTTGGTGCCATGGTTTAGTGGTCATGAGGTGTTGGGTGACAGGTTGGACTCGATGATCTTTGAGGTCTCTTCCAACCTTGGTGATACTGTGATACTGGTGGAGTCACCATCCCTGGGGGTGTTCAAGAAATTCATGGACACAGCACTTTGGGACATGGTTTAATGGCCATGGTGGTGTTGGGTTGATGGTTGAGACCTGATGATCTTAGAGAGCTTTTCTAACCCAAACAGGGTTGCTTAGTCACAGCCCTGCTTCTTCAGTATCCATTGGAGAGAGACTGTGCATAATAACTGTCCAGAAGGTATCTTCAGTGAGAGCTTGGATTTGCCTTTATTCCATTTCTTTGCAATCACTTAGATTTTTCCTCACAACCATTCCATTTCCTGTGACCATCTCTCTTCTGCTGGTGCTGAGCTTGTCCAAGGACCCACCTCTACGCTATCGATCTGTCTGATGTCTGATTCAACCTCTTCCCAGTTACTTGCAGTGCTCCAAAGACAGAGCTGAAAGATGCATTACCTGTTTCTCTAGCACCAAATGTCTGCTGTCAGACCAGACATTTTCCCCAGTCAAGAGGCCAGGTAGTTTTTGAAGATCTGGGGATGGTGTAGTCACCATCCCTGGAGGTGTTTAGGAGGAGACTGGATAAGGCACTTGGGGCCATGGTTTAGTTGATTAGATGGTGTTGGGTGATAGGTTGGAGTTGATGATCTCCAAGGTCTTTTCCAACCTGGTTAATTCCATTCCATTCCATTCCATTCCATTCCATTCCATTCCATTCCATTCCATTCCATTCCATTCCATTCCATTGAACCTGGGTTTCCTGGTGGACAAGAGGATGACCATGAGCCAGTAATGTGCCCTTATGGATAAAGAAAGCCCAAGGCACCCTGGGGTGGATTAGAAGGGGGATGGTCAAGAGCGGTTCTCCTGTCCCTCTACTCTGCCCTGGTGAGGCCACATCTGGAATATTGTGTCCAGTTCTGGGCCCTTCAGTTCAAGAAGGACCTCAGGGAACTGCTTGAGAGGGTCCAGCACAGGGACTGAGGACAGGCTGAGGGAGCTGGGTCTTGGAGCAGAAGTTCTGCACAATGAGAGTGGTGAAATACTGGAGCAGGTTGCCCAGGGATGTGGTTGAGGTCCCATCCCTGGAGACATTCAAGATCAGACTCAATGTGGCCTTGGGCAGCCTGCTCTAGTTGGAGGTGTACCCTGCTGCCTGCAGGGCTTGGACAAGATGACTTTTGAAGGTGCCTTCCAACCCAAGGGAATCTGTGAAGCTGTGTATGTGTGAAGCTCCACCCAATGATCAATTTCTTCAAGTTGCCTGCTTTGTCCTTGTTGCTTTTCCCATCTCTTTCTCTCCCCATCTGTAAGAGGAGGGAAAAACAACCCAACTTAGTTGAAACCGGAGTTAGTCTGTGACCTGAATGAATGTGATTGTCAGAACTCTGCATCTTGGTGCAACACAAAGGAGGAGAGCTTTGAAAATGTTCCTAATCAATGGGACAAACAAAACAGGAGCTCCAAAGAAACTGCTGTGGAGAAGAAAAAAACAAAGGAGTTAGATTGGGCTGGAAGGAGCTGAAAAGGCTGTGGATAATGATCCTACTTGAGTGTCTCAAGGAGGATCAATAATATTGAGAGCTACACAGTGGAGGGATGGAAAAAACAACAACTACAGAAAACTATAGAGTCATGTGGTAGATCATAAAGAATCTGTGAAAGAAAGGTTCAGAGCAAAGTGAGGACTGAAAGTGAGGCTTAAAATTCATCACAGGCTCACAGGATGTTAGGGGTTGGAAGGGACCTTGGGAGTCTTTGAGTCCAACCCCTCTGCCAGAGCAGGACCATAGAACCCAGTGCAGATAGAACAGGAGCACATCCAGACAGGGCTGTAAAGTCTCTAGAGGAGACTCCACAACCTCTCTGGGCAGCTTGTTCCAGGGCTCTGTGACCCTCACAGTGAAGAAGTTCCTCCTCATCTTGAGGTAGAACCTCCTGTGCTGGAGTTAATGTCCATTGCAGTACGGAGGAATCCAATTATTGCTTTGGGTTTTTTTCCCCCCTTTCATTGCACTATAGAATAGAATAGGGTAGAGTAGGGTAGAATAGAATAGAATAGAATAGAATAGAATAGAATAGAATAGAATAGAATAGAATAGAATAGAATAGAATAGAATAGAATAGAATAGAATAGAATAGAATAGAATAGAATAGAATAGAATTAACCAACCCAACACCATCTAATCAACTAAACCATGGCACCAAGCACCCCATCCAGTCTCTTCCTAAACACCTCCAGTGGTGGTGACTCCACCACTGCCCTGGGCAGCACATCCCATTGGCCAATCTCTCTTGCTGTGTAGAATTTCCTCCTAACATCTATTCTGAACCTCCCCTGGCACAGCTTGAGCCTGTGTCCTCTTATTCTGGTGCTGCTTGCCTGGGAGAAGAGACCAACCCCCACCTGGCTACAACCTCCCTTCAGGGAGTTGTAGACAGCAAGAAGGTCTCCCCTGAGCCTCCTCTTCTGCAGGCTAAGCAACCCCAGCTCCCTCAGCCTCTCCTCACAGGGCTGTGCTCCAGACCCCTCCCCAGCTTTGTTGCCCTTCTCTGGGTGCCTTTCAGCATCTCAACATCTTTCCTAAACTGAGGGGCCCAGATCTTTGAAGCCTCTCACACTGTTGAGGAAACATCTCTCTGACTAACACTTAATGTTTAGCAGAGTTTCAGTGTGTTCTGCGAAAGGAGAGTAAGAACAGTCCCTCACTGCACATGCAGGAGCTGAATATCTATAGATGACACAGAGTCAGCAGAATCACGCAGTTTGAAGGGTTGGAAGGGACCTCCAAAGATCATCCAGTCCATCCCCTCTGCCAGAGCAGGGTCACCCAGGGCAGGTGACACAGGAACACATCCAGGAGGGTTTGGAAAGTCTCCAGAGCAGGAGACTCCACAACCTCTCTGGGCAGCCTGCTGCAGGGCTCTGTGACCCTCACAGTGAAGAAGTTCCTCCTCATGTCGAGGTGGAACCTCCTATGCTGGAGTTTACATCCAGTCAGTCAGGAAAGAGGGAGGATAAGGTCATTGGTTGCACATCAGAAAAATAAACCCCAACAAAAAACCCAAACAACTTGGAGATTATGAGGCCAAAGCTGTTTGGTTTCCAGAACTAGAGAAATAGAGGCAAGTCTGTATAGAGAGGGAAAGGTCAAGTGGAAATGAAAGGATTAGTTAATTAGTAATGAATTGTGTACTGAATATGGCAAGTTAATAACCTACAGAACAGAAAATGTGCTGATTGAGAGCTGGTGCTTTCCAAACAGAGCCAGCCCCGAGGCCAGCAGGCTCAGGGCAGGATCAGAGAGACAGAACAGAGCTGTCACATTGCCACTGAAGCTAAATCGAATCCTAGACTGCAGTACTGGGACCATTTTATCTTCCTCTTTCCACTCCAAGCTCTCTTTGATCTGTGCTCACTTCAGTGATTTGGTGTCAGTCACACACAGATTGACTTCTTTCTTCAGTTATCAGTGAGGATGAGGACCACTCCACTTTGTTTCTCTCCCAACAGTTCTTTTCTCCCCTCCCCTCCCCTCCCCTCCCCTCCCCTCCCCTCCCCTCCCCTCCCCTCCCCTCCCCTCCCCTTCCCTCCCCTCCCCTCCCCTCCCCTCCCCTCCCCTCCCCTCCCCTCCCCTCCCCTCCCCTCCCCTCCCCTCCCCTCCCCTCCCCTCCCCTCCCCTTTTCTCCCCTTCCCTCCCCCTCCCCTCCCCTCCCCTTTTCTCACCTTCCCTCCCCTTTTCTCCCCTCCCCTCCTTTCCCCTCCCCTCCTCCCTTCTCCTCCTCTCCCCTCTCTGAACCTCTTTTTTCTCTTTTCTTTTCTTTTCTTTTCTTTTCTTTTCTTTTCTTTTCTTTTCTTTTCTTTTCTTTTTCTCTTTTCTTTTCTTTTCTTTTCTTTTCTTTTCTTTTCTTTTCTTTTCTTTTCTTTTCTTTTCTTTTCTTTTCTTTTCTTTTCTTTTCTTTTCTTTTCTTTTCTTTTCTTTTCTTTTCTTTTCTTTTCCTTTTTTCTTTATTTTCTTTTATTTATTTTCTTTATTTTCCCTTCCCTTCCCAAACCTTCCCAAACCTTACCTTCCCAAACCTTACCTTCCCAAACCTTCCCAAACCTTCCCTCCCTTTCCCTCCCCTCCCCTCCCAGGTCCAGAGGAGGCCATGAAGATGAGCAGAGAGATGGAGAACCTCCCCTGTGGGGACAGGCTGGGAGAGGTAGGGCTGGAGAACAGAGAACTTCCAGTACCTGAAGAGGGCCCACAGAAAGCTGGGGAGGGGTTTTTTACATGGGCTTGGAGTGATAGGAGGGGGAATGGCTTTGAGCTAGGAGAGGGCAGATTTTATCCTAGTACTTCTTCCTAGGAGAAAAGACCAAGTCCCACCTCACTCCAGCCTCTTTTTAGTGAGGTGTAGAGAGCAATGAGCTCTCCCCTCAGCCTCCTCTCCTCCAGACTAAAATCCCCCAGCTCCCTCAGCTGCTCCTCCCCAGCCCTATTCTCCATCCCCTTCCCCAGCTTCATTGCCCTTCTCTGAACACACTTCAGCAACTCAGTATTCTTCTTGTCCTGGTATCTGACTTTAATATATACACACAACAATATTTGTGTTAATGACATAGATCTGTCAAGTAGCCCCAAACTGCCTTCAGGTATCAAACAGATTCCCATATTCACAGGGGAAAAAGAAAACCCAACCCAACAAACAGCAAACCACAACAGCTCTGTGAGCTTCTTTATATCTGCCATTAACAATAACATCTTTTTCCTTATCCTACTAAAGAATTGGAGGGGAGCTCACCCCTTGACCTTGAGTTTTTGTGGGGAAGGGCCACATTTGCTAGTAGATTCTGTCTGAGAGTTCTGCCCTGATGCCAATCATCTTCATCAGCTGCTTAAACTTGGCTCATGCCTGCTGTGTATTACTGAAAAGGTCCAAACCAGCTAAGCAAAGCCTGCCAGTGAACCTGGCTCAATATAGAATCATAGAACTGTCAGGGCTGGAAGGGACCTCAAGGCTCAGCCAGTTCCAACTCCCCTGCCCTGGGCAGGGACACCTCACACTACAGCAGGTTGCTCACAGCCACATCCAGCCCGGCCTGAAAAACCTCCAGGCATGAGGCTTCCACCACCTCCCTGGGCAACCTGTGTCAGTGTCTCACCACCCTCATGGGGAAGAACTTCTTCCTAACATCCAATCTGAATCTACCCATTTCTAGTTCTGCTCCATCCCCCCAAGTCCCATCCCTCCCTGTTACCCTCAAAAGTCCCTCCCCAGCTTTCCTGTAGCCCCCTTCAGATAGTGGAAGGCCACAATGAGGTCTCCTCAGTGTTGAGAATGCAATTACTGAGCATTAGGTTTAGCAGCCAAGCAAATAGAATAAAAAATGAAGAGTTATGCAGGCATCCTGGCACTGAGTTTTATTTGATCCTCTTGAAAAATTGATTTCTCTGTCCTTTGTTTTTTGGACGAGAAACACTTGGAACAAAACAATTGTTTGTGCTTCTGTTAAAGCTTCTGGTGCATGAATAGATATTTTTCATTAGCTTTTTAAAAGTGTGTTAGCAGAAACCTGAAAAGTTGTTAAAATCACAGTTCAGGCTTTAAATAAGTGGACCAAAATGGAGTGAAGTGGTTCTGCCACTCTGTTGAGATCTCACTTGGAGTCCTGTGTCCAGCTCTGGCACCTCCAGCATAAGAGGGATATTGAATTGCTGGAGCAGGTCCAGAGGAGGCCACCAAGATGATCAGAGGGCTGGAGAACCTCCCCTGTGGGGACAGGCTGGGAGAGTTGGGGTTGTTCAGCCTGGAGAAGAGAAGGCTCCAGGGAGACCTTAGAGCAGCCTTGCAGTACCTGAAGGGGGCTACAGGAAAGCTGGGAAGAACTTTTGATGAGGACTTGTGATGATTGGATGAGAGGGAATGGATTGAAGCTGAAAGATGGCAGATTTAGGCTGGAGATTAGGAAGAAATTCTTTCCAGTGAGGGTGAGGAGACACTGGAACAGGTCCCCAGGGTGGTTGTGGCTGCCTCTCCCCGGAGGTGTTCGAGGCCAGGCTGGATGAGGCCTTGAGCAAGCTGGGCTGGTGGGAGGTGTCCCTACCCATGGCAGGGGGGTTGGAACTGGACGATCTTCAAGGTCCCTTCCAACCTGAGCCATTCTATGATTCTTCCACTCTATCACCAGGTGCTACAAATACACTACAAACATTGCCAAACCTTCTTGAATTTAGCTGTCAGCCTTAAGTTTAGTACAAGAGACAGGAAAAACAACACAAGCCCTGTGAGGAGAGGCTGAGGGAGCTGGGGTTGCTTAGCCTGCAGAAGAGGAGGCTCAGGGGAGACCTTCTTGCTCTCTCCAACTCCCTGAAGGGAGGTTGTAGCCAGGTGGGGGTTGGTCTCTTCTCCCAGGCACCCAGCACCAGAACAAGAGGACACAGTCTCAAGCTGTGCCAGGGGAAGTCTAGGCTGGAGGTGAGGAGAAAGTTCTTCGCAGAGAGAGTTGTTGGCCATTGGAATGTGCTGCCCAGGGAGGTGGTGGAGTCCCCATCCCTGGAGGTGTTCAAGAGGAGATTGGATGTGACTCTTGGAGCCATGGTTTAGTCATGAGGTGTTGGGTGACAGGTTGGACTTGATGATCTTTGGAGGTCTCTTCCAACCTTGTTGATTCAATGATTCTATGTGAGGAGTAGTGGAGACAGCAGCAGCTGCTCTTTGGAACAGAAAAGAACCGAATCCTATCCAATTGAAGAACCTAAAAATCAAGGGGTATCAGTTTAAATGCTGCTTTGATAGTGAAGGAATCCCAGAGACTTGTCACAGCTGCCAGGAAACACTTCCAGGTTACTTTGAAGTTTGTACAGCAGCAGCAGCAGCAGCTGCAGAGGAATCAATCAATCTGTGGAAGTGTAAGCCCCAAAGTGCAAAGCGTTTTCCCCTGCTGTAATTAGAATAATGACTGATAAATAACCAGAGGTTAGCACATTGATCAGAGATAATAAAGGGCTGATGATTGAGCCCAGGGGATGCCTCAAGTCTGCAGGATGTTAAATCTATTAGAAGCATTCAAGGGGAATCCAGGGAATTCCCAGGCATGTTCCAGGAGCACAAAAAAACATTCTAATAGAAAAAGATTTCATGGTTTGTGATATGAAATGTTGCAGGAAACCTACAGAGAAAGGGAAGGAAAACCCTTGTCACAATTTGCCAGCAGAGCATTTTTCATTCTCCAGCTGCTAGTAGAGACTTCAGTGTAAGCTTGAGATATTCTTCACCAGATGAGGATGATTTGTGGGACTTGAATCTCTCTGCTCTGAAGAAAGACTGAGAGCCCTGGGGCTGTTTGGTCTGGAGAAGAGAAGGCTGAGAGGGGATCTGAACCATGTCTATTCAACATCTGAGGGAGGGAGGGGGTCAGGATGAAGGTGCCAGGCTCTGTTTGGTGGTGCCCAGTGATAGGACAAGGAACAATGGGTACAAGCTGGAACCCAGGAGGTTCCACCTCAACATGAGGAGAAACTTCTTTGCTGTGAGGGTGCTGAGCCCTGGAGCAGGCTGCCCAGAGACTCAGGACTGCATCCTGAGAAGTATCACTCCAGCTGTAGAATTAGGATCTATTCCAGAACACATCTGTAAGCTTCTCTTCAATCTTACCATCCACTCTGTAGGAGACTTCCTCTGGTGCTCACTTAGAGGCTTTATCAAAACTTCTGGGCACAGCTTCTTTAATTCCGTGTATTAATATACTTCTCAGGTCTCCCATATTCTCTCTCCCTTGAAGCTGTTGATGGTCCCACTCAGGATCTTGATTAGGCCACTTCTGATCTCCTGCTGCCCCCCTACCCCACCCCCTGATTCTGCCTCTCCCATATTCTCATGCCAGCCTGTCTGATCATGTTTCTTTCCTCTGCAGTGAATAGAATACTCAGACTAGACTGCATCTCTTTCCAAGTGTATGTATTGGGACCCCAAAATTGGTCCAGCCTCTCAGCTACACCTAAGGGGTCATCTAACAAGGTACCCATCTCTTTCTTGAAACTGCAGACATCTGATGTATTAAGAGGGACAGTGACAAATCCTATTCCTCCCTGCCTTCTCTGGAGACATTCCAAACCCAGCTGGATGTGTTCCTGTGTGACCTGTCCTAGGTGATCCTGCTCTGGCAGGGTGGTTGGACTGGATGATCTCTGAAGGTCCCTTCCAACCCCTAACATTCTCTGATTCTGTGACCCAAGCAGCAACTTGGGAAATTTAATAAAGCTGAGGACATGTGAGGTTAGTTTATGTTACAAACTTCCCAATCCCCTCCTTGCTTAGCCCTACAAATAGCAGGAAAAATGTCTTTGCTGCAAGAGTGGTCAGGGACTGACACAGGCTGCCCAGGGTGGTGGTGGAGTCCCCATCTCTGGAGGTGTTCAAGAAATGTTGTGGCCATGACACCTTGGGGTATGGTTTAATGGCCATGGTGGGGTTGGGCTGATGGTTGGACTGGGTGATTTTAGGGTTTTTTCCAACCAGAATAGAATAGAACAGAATAGACCCTTGTACTATCACTGGGCACCACTGAAAAGAGCCCAGCCCCATCCTCTTGACACACAGACTTTAGACATTGATCAATACTGAGAAAATCCTCTCTCAGGCTGCTTTTCTCCAGGGTGGTCACCCCCAGGTGTCTCAGCCTCTCCTCAGAAGAGACACTCCAAACCTCTCAGCATCTCTGTTGGACTCTATCCAGCAAGTTCCATGTCCCTCTTGAACTGGGGAGCCCAGAAGTGGACAAAATACTCCAGGTGAAGAGTTCCCAATATGATGAACACAAAGCTTCAGAGGGAAGCTTCCCCCAGAAGTGGACAAAATGCTCCAGGTGTAGCCTCACCAGGGCAGAGTTCCCAATATGATGAACACAAAGCTTCAGAGGGAAACTTCCCCCAGAAGTGGATTAAATGCTCCAGGTGTAGCCTCATCAGGGCAGAGTTCCCAATATGATGAACACAAAGCTTCAGAGGGAAACTTCCCCCAGAAGTGGACAAAATGCTCCAGGTATGGAGTTCCCAATATGATGAACACAAAGCTTCAGAAGGAAACTTCCCCCAGAAGTGGACAAAATGCTCCAGGTATGGAGTTCCCAATATGATGAACACAAAGCTTCAGAGGGAAGCTTCCCCCAGAAGTGGATGAAATGCTCCAGGTGTAGCCTCACCAGGGCAGAGTTCCCAATATGATGAACACAAAGCTTCAGAGGGGAAACTTCTCCCCAGAAAAATCAATGTTCTGCAGTATTATTGTGTCCCCCTGTGAACCAATCAAACACTGCACTAAACCCAACCAACCACCCAAACCCTCCCAAGCCTGTTTCTTATTGTCATTGATGTGACTGCGGTGTGCTTTATGGCCTGGGTTTCTCAGGGTGTCAACTAATTAGCCTCACAAATTGCTAAGGCAAACTCAGCTGCTTCCAACTGACTTGTTATGAACATCTAAAATAGTTTCAGCATCATCTAAAAATGAATGATGACCTTTTAGATGTTGTGGCTTTACTTCTTTCTCTTTCTTTGCTTTCTTTCTTGGGTTGTTTGGGTTTTTTCTGTTGGGTGAGTCACGATGCCCTGGTTTATGTTCTGTGTTATGTTCCTGTTGAGGCACTCCACAGCCACTTAAGATAAGCCAAGTGCTTAAAAAACATGTGCAGTTTGATTGTAAAGTATGTGTTCAAGAGGAGGAGATGTGTTTTATATAAGCACAGAGATTAAGTCTCTTCGCTTCCAGTATCTGAAGGGGACCTAAAGGAAAGCTGGGGAGGGACTTTCTACAAGGGGTTGCTGTGATAGGATGAGAGGGAATGGATTGAAGCTTGAGGAGGGCAGATTGAGACTGGAGATGAGGAGCACCAGAACAAGAGGACACAGTTTCAGGCTGCACAAGGGGAAGTTTAGACTGGATGTTAGGAAGAAGTTCTTCATAGAGAGAGATTGGCCATTGGAATGTGCTGCCCAGGGAGGTGGTGGAGTCACCATCATTGGAGGTGTTTAAGAGGAGACTGGATGGGGTGCTTGGTTGCATGGTTTAGTTGAGTAGATGGTGTCGGGGTTTAGGTTGGACTTGATGATCTCAGAGGTCTCTTCCAAACTGGTTAATTCTCTTCTCCTTCTCTTCTCCTTCTCTTCTCCTTCTCTTCTTTCTCTTCTCTTCTTTCTCTTTCTCTTCTCTTTCTCTTCTCTTCTCTTTCTCTTCTCTTTCTCTTCTCTTCTCTTCTCTTCTCTTCTCTTCTTTCTCTTTCTCTTCTCTTTCTCTTCTCTTCTCTTTCTCTTCTCTTTCTCTTCTCTTCTTTTTCTCTTCTCTTCTTTTTCTCTTCTCTTCTCTTCTTTTCTCTTCTCCTTCTCTTCTCTTCTCTTCTCTTCTCTTCTCTTCTCTACTCTTCTCTTCTCTTCTCTTCTCTTCTCTTCTCGTCTCTGCTCTTCTCTTCTCTCTCTTCTCTTTCTCTGCTCTTTCTCTGTCACTTCTCTTTCTCTTCTTTTTCTCTTCTCTTCTCAACATCCTTTCCAGTGAGGGTGGTGAGACACCAGAACATCATGGATGTCCCCTCCCTGGAGGTGTTCAGGGCCAGGCTGAATGAGGCCTTGAGCAACCTGGGCTGGTGGGAGGTGTCCCTGCCCATGGCAGGAGGGCTCGAACTGGATGATCTTGAAGGTCCCTTCCAAGCCAAACCATTCTGTGACACTGTGGGGAGCCTGTCCAGCCCAGGGATTATGCAATTTCAATTATTATGTCTTAAACCTAAATGGCCACAGGCATTCCAGCTCCTGAATGGTGCAGTTTGAATACACCCCTGAGTTAATACAGAAAGCCAACCTTTCAGAGCAAGTGGCTGTACAAATCATAGATAGAATGGTTTGGGTTGGAAGGGACCTCCAAAGGTCATCCAGTCCAATCCTCCTGCAGTCAGCAGGGACATCCTCCACTAGATCAGGTTGCCCTGTGCCCTGTCCAGCCTCACCTTGAATATCTCCAGGGATGGAGCCTCAACCACCTCCCTGGGCAACCTGTTGCAGTATTCTAGCAGCCTCCTGGTGTAGAACTTGTTCCTAACATCCAATCTAAATCTGCTCTGCTCTCATTTCAAACCCTTGTCCCTGGTCCTGTCCCTGCAGGCCTTTGCAAACAGTCCCTCTGCAGCCTCCTT
This sequence comes from Dryobates pubescens, assembly GCF_014839835.1. Lineage (NCBI taxonomy): Eukaryota > Metazoa > Chordata > Aves > Piciformes > Picidae > Dryobates > Dryobates pubescens. Next base: position 6,529,641 of record NC_071613.1, read on the forward strand.
GTAGACCCTTCAGGTACTGGCAGGCTGCTCTTAGGTCTGCCTGGAGCCTTCTCTTCTCCAGGCTGATCACCCCCAGCTCCTTCAGCCTGTCCTCATAGCAGAGGTGTCCCAATCCCTTGATCACTTTCCTGGCCCCCTTCTGAACCTGCTCCATCACGTCCATGTCCTTCCTGTGTTGGGGGTTAAAGAGCTGGATGCAGGACTGCAGGTGAGGTCTCCCCAGAGCAGAGCAGAGTACAGCAGCAAACACACGCACAGAGACACATGACCTTGGACACACACACACAGATACATGACCTTGGACACACACACCCCCCACAGACCTGCTCCCAAGCCATTAAAGCCAGCTGAAACCCTTCTGCTTACTTCAGCTGGTTTTGGATCTTACATTTGCATTTGCATAAGCCTTCTGCTGGGGTCTGAAATCTACTAGGTCACATCTGTGTAACTCCTGAAACAAGAACACCACACTCCAAGCAAAAATAAAGGCATGCAGCTCTGCAAGCCACACAAACTGCAAGGCATTTGTTTGCCTTCTCTGGGTCATTCTCTCGTGCTCAAATGAGCAAGATGCAGCACAGTCCCATCAGGGTCACTTCAGCATTTTAGGATGCACCTTCAGTCCTGGGTTCAGTTTGGGCCCCTCACCACAAGAAGGGCATTGGGGGGCTGAAGCATGTCCAGAGAAGGGCAAAGAAGCTGGGGAAGGGTCTGGAGAACAAGGCTGGGGAGGAGCAGCTGATGGACCTGCGGGTTTTTAGTCTGGAGGAGAGGATGCTGAGAAGAGGTGGTGGAGTCACCGTCCCTGGAGGTGTTCAAGAGGAGATTAGACGTGGCACTTGGTGCCATGGTCTAGTCATGAGGTCTGTGGAGACAGGTTGGACTCAATGATCCTTGGGGTCTCTTCCAACCTTAGTTATACTGTAATACTGTAAGGAGACCTCATTGCTCTCTACAGCTCCCTGAGAGGAGGCTGGAGTGAGGAGGGTTTCATCCCTCTAGTAGTAAGTGATAGGATGAGAGGTGTTGGCCTCAAGTTGCACCAGGGGAGGTTTAGGTTGGACATCAGGAAACATTTCTTTGCTGCAAGAGTGGTCAGGGATTGGCCCAGGCTGCCCAGGGAGGTGGTGGAGTCCCCATCCCTGGAGGTGTTCAAAAAGCTTGTAGACATAAAATATTAGGGCATGGTTTCGTGGCCATGCTGGTGTTGGGCTGGTGACCTTAGAGAGCTTTTCCAAGCAGAATGATTCTGTGAATTAAAAAAAAAGAAAGGTGGTTGATGGCTTTTGGGCTCCCTTCGTTTTTCTTCCTTTCACTGTCCCTGGGGGTGGTCAAGAAATGTGTAGGCACAGCCCTTCAGGACATGCTTGAATGGACAGAGTGGTGTTGGGCTGACAGTTGGACTCCATGATCTTAGAGACCTTTTCCAACCCAAATGATTCTGTGATTATGGAATTTCCAGGAGTGTTCAGCCCATGCAGCTCCCTTTAGCAGAGACCACTGGCTCATGGTACGTAGCAAAGGAGGGCACTCGAGAGATCACTTACCCTGGCTGCTTGCCCAGGCCCAGCAGCCCCTCCTGTAACCTGTTCTTCAAAGCTTGAGCTGATGGAAATTCCATGACACCCTGAGTCCACAACCATCAAAGCTTTACCATCACTGCAGTTAGGAATTTTTCCCTACCAGCCCCTGCTTTAGTCTAAGCTCAGCTCATTCTGCCCCTGTGCTCAGCACTGGTTAGGCCACCCCTTGAGTCCTGTGTCCAGTTCTGGGCCCCTCAGGTTAGGAAGGATGTTGAGTTGCTGGAAGGTGTCCAGAGAGGGGCAACAAAGCTGGGGAGGGGTCTGGAGCACAGCCCTGTGAGGAGAGGCTGAGGGAGCTGGGGTTGCTTAGCCTGGAGAAGAGAAGGCTCAGGGGAGACCTTCTTGCTCCCTGCAACTCCCTGAAGGGAGGTTGTAGCCAGGTGGGGGTTGGTCTCTTCTCCCAGGCAAGCAGCACCAGAACAAGAGGACACAGTCTCAAGCTGTGCCAGGGGAGGTTTAGGCTGGAGGTGAGGAGAAAGTTCTTCCCAGCAAGAGAGACTGGCCATTGGAATGTGCTGCCCAGGGAGGTGGCGGAGTCCCCATCACTGGAGGTGTTTAGGAAGAGCCTGGATGAGGCACTTGGTGCCATGGTTTAGTTGATTAGATGGTGTTGGGTGATAGGTTGGACTTGATGATCTCAGAGGTCTCTTCCAACCTGGTTTATTCTATTCTATTCCATTCCATTCCATTCCATTCCATTCCATTCCATTCCATTCCATTCCATTCCATTCTATATTTTCCCGTCTCTGGTGGAAAAGAGCAGGACAATACTTTGTCTTCCCGGCTGCCTCTTATATATCAGGAAACTGTTGTCCTGTTTCCTCTCAGGTTTTCTTTTCCCTCAATTCCATCTGCCTGTTCTTAGAATTCCATCTTCTGTCTCTTTTATCCTCTTCTGTACCTTCTCTGACTGTTTTTCTTCATCAGGCATCGTGAGTTAAATTGGACCATTACCCTCATGCCTGGTTTCAGTGGAGGGGGAGGGTTCAACTACAAAAATACATTTGAAACACAGATATATTTCTTCTCTTTTCATTTGACTTGCTCAGGAAGGAGAATATTTAATGACTTCTATTTCTTAGGACACTAAGCAGAACAGAAGATATTAAGTGTAGACATCATATCCCAAGCAGAACAGAAGAGACTAAGTGTAAACATCAGACCCCAAGCAGAACAAAAGAGACTAAGTGCAGACATCAGATCTCAAGCAGAAAAGAAGATACTAAGTGTAGACATCAGATCTCAAGCAGAACAGTAGACACTAAGTGCAGACATCAGATCTCAAGCAGAACAGAAGAGACTAAGTGTAAACATCAGAGTTTGTCCATAATAGGCAATCAGGTCTGTTCTGACATCATAAAAGCCCAGTAACTCAGTTCAGGCTACCCTTGGTTGTCCTTCAAGAGTGGCCTGGTGCTGCTGGGAGAGAATCCCAGCTGCAGCCCATTGGCAGTGGAGTCAGCCAGCACAGGTGACTTGAGTTGGCCACAGGTGTGTCCCAGACCACTAACATCACAAACAGTATAAAAGGGGAGGCTTGAGGTGAGGGAACATTTGCTGCTTGCTGTTGTCCTCATCCTGCTTCTCCTCCTGCTCCTGAGGTCTGCCTTCCTGGATGTTGTAAGTACTGAGCCTTTGTTGGGCTGCATATAATTTTCTGTCTCTTGGGTTGGTGTTGGTATTGACTGTGCCATGAGTTCTGTTTGCATTTCAGCCTGTGAGGTCTTTTCTCCTTTGCCTGGAAGTTTTCATTTCAGCCTGTGGGTCTCCTCTAGTTTTTCTGATCCCCCTTCTCTGCTGGGGAGGGGTCATCAGGTGGTAGAGCAGCTACTAGAGTTTGCTTCCAGACTCTGGCTAAAAGTAGACAAAGAATAACTTCTTTTGCATGTCCTCCAACTATTTTTTCTATTGGGTGTTTGAGTTTGCACTGTTACCAGTCATCAGGTGATAGAGCAGCTGCTAGACAGTTTAGCTCCAGACAGTTTAGCTCCAGAGGTTGAATAAATGTAGACAAAGAATTGCAAAATCATAGAACTGTAAGGGCTGGACGGGACTTTGAGGATTATCCAGTTCCTACCCTCCTGCCATGGGCAGGGACACCTCACACTACAGCAGGTTGCTCACAGCCACATCCAGCCTGGCTGCAAAAACCTCCAGGGATGAGGCTTTCACCACCTCCCTGGGCAACCTGTGCCAGTCTCTCACCACCTTCATGGGGAAGAACTTCTTCCTAACATCTGAACCTGCTCATTTCTAGTTTTGCTCCATCCCCCCCAGTCCTATCACTCCCTGACACCCTATAAAGTCCCTCCCCAGCTTTCTTGTGGCCCCCTTCAGATACTGGAAGGCCACAATGAGGTCTCCTTGGAGCCTTCTCTCTTCCAGGCTGCACAACCCCAACTCCCTCAGTCTGTCCTCATAGCAGAGCAGCTCCAGCCCTCTGCTCATCCTCATGGCCCTTCCCTGGACACCTTCCAGAACCTTCCTGTGCTAGGGGCTCCAGAACTACACACAGAGCTCCAGCTGTGGTCGGAGCAGAGGGGGAGAATCCCCTCCCTGGCCCTGCTGGCCACACTTCTCTTGCTGCAGCCCAGGATACAATTTGCTTTCTTCTTTTCCTTCTCCTCCAACCATTCTGTCCATTGGGGTGTTTGACTCTGCACAGCTGTCAGCCATCAGGTGATAGAGCAGCTGCTGCAGTTTAGCTCCAGACTCTGGCTTAATGCAGACAAAGAGTTAATTCCTTTTGGCTGCTGTCTATTTGGTGTTTGACTTTGCACAGCTGTCAGTTGGATGGGTTTGAACTCGATGTAATTTGCCATTTCTCATATTTGCCTTTAATTAAAATCCCTACTACCCTGTGACACAGAGGAGAGGATGGGAAGGAATAGATCTTTTCCTTTAGCATTAAATATTGAGGCTCTGTTAGGGGGAAGTGAGTGCAGGAATGATCTTGCTCTCCTGTGTTGCAGGGTTGACTCACAAGCTGAGGAAGGTGGTTGAGAAATGTGATCAAACAGTGTTTTAGTGGCCTATTACTCTAATGAGATTCCAAAGAGGAGCTGCAGAGATGAAAGATGAGCTGGGAAGGGGAGCAGTTGTGGTTGAGAGTGAATACACAATGAAATGCTTGCCGGGGCTGAAACTTCATAGCTGGAGCTGTGGAAAAAAAGGTCTACATTCTGTTTGCATGAGCCTCTCAGAGAATTCCCTTGGGAGGGAGGGAGGGAGGAATTTGCTTTTCCAGGAGAAAGCTTTGGTAATTTTTTGCTTTCTGGCTCTTCTTTTCTATGCAACAACCTCCTTTCATACTCCCAAAAAGAGGGAGTTAAAAAACGAAAGGAGAAGTTGAAAAACAATGATTCTAGTCATGGCAGGGATTCATGAAAGGACCCAAAGCTTGTAAAGGGGTAGGAAAAAAAAAGTCTAGGAGTCACAGACTAGCTGGAGGCCTCTTCTCTTTGTTAGTGTGATGACTGACTTGTCATGGAAAGCAGTGCCTACAGTGCAGGCATTTGTGGCAGTGTTTGATACCTTGCCCGGTGGGCACAGAAGCAACATAGCCAGAGAGCCCTTCCCAGCAATTTAATGTCACCTTTGTAGTCCCTGGCAGCAAGTGCACAAGGGCTCTGCATGAGCAGAGATCAAGAGGCAGACCTGGGTGCTGTCTGCAGGTACAAATGTAATCCAAATATTTGCTGACACATTCTGTGATGCTGCTCCCAGGAGCAGCAGCCTGCAGCTGGGGGGCTTCCTGGCTTGCAGTGGAGGTGTAGCCTGCAGCTGGGGGGCTTCCTGGCTTGCAGTGGAGGTGTAGCCTGCAGCTGGGGGGCTTCCTGGCTTGCAGTGGAGGTGTAGCCTGCAGCTGGGGGGCTTCCTGGCTTGCAGTGGAGGTGTAGCCTGCAGCTGGGGGGCTTCCTGGCTTGCAGTGGAGGTGTAGCCTGCAGCTGGGGGGCTTCCTGGCTTGCAGTGGAGGTGTAGCCTGCAGCTGGGGGGCTTCCTGGCTTGCAGTGGAGGTGTAGCCTGCAGCTGGGGGGCTTCCTGGCTTGCAGTGGAGGTGTAGCCTGCAGCTGGGGGGCTTCCTGGCTTGCAGTGGAGGTGTAGCCTGCAGCTGGGGGGCTTCCTGGCTTGCAGTGGAGGTGTAGCCTGCAGCTGGGGGGCTTCCTGGCTTGCAGTGGAGGTGTAGCCTGCAGCTGGGGGGCTTCCTGGCTTGCAGTGGAGGCTGTCTACAACTACCTGAAAGGAGGTTGTAGACAGAAGGGGGTTGGTCTCTTCTCCCAGGCAAGCAGCACCAGAACAAGAGGACACATTCTCAAGCTGTGCCATGGGAGGTTTAGGCTGGAGGTGAGGAGAAAGTTCTTCACAGAGAGAGTTGTTGGCCATTGGAATGTGCTGCCCAGGGAGGTGGTGGAGTCACCATCCCTGGAGGTGTTCAAGAGGGGACTGGATGTGGCACTTGGTGCCATGGTTTAGTCATGCGGTCTGTGGTGACAGATTGGACTTGATGATCTTTGAGGTCTCTTCCAACCTTGGTGATTCTGTGAAGCCTGCAGCTGGCTTGCAGTGGAGGTGTAGCCTGTGCCTGGGTGGTTGAGCTGTCAAAACCATGGTTTTATGCACACAGCAGCATTAGACCCAGACCCTTGCTGGAGTGGCATAGGCAAAAATGGGGCTGCACCTCTACAACGCTGCATCCACAGCTGGGAGTGCTCAGTCTCAACTGTATGCACAGGACTTAGCCTTCAAAAAGTACTCTGCTGTTAATGCTGGCAGCTCTTTCTGGAGTCTCTGTGCTCTTCAGAGTGATTTTTTCCACAGCTCATAGAATCACAGAATAGTAGGAAGGGGCCTCTGGAGGTCATCTAGTCCAGCCCCTTTGCTAATGCACCAAAGTCCTAGAAAGGCTTTAGTTGGAAGGGACCTCAGAGCCCATCTACTCCAATCCCCCTGCCATGGGCAGGGACACCTCTCAACTAGGCTGCTTAAGGGCTCAACCAGCCTGGCATTGAACACTTCCAGGCAGGAGGCATCTACAGCCTCCCTGGGAAGCCTGTGCTAGACTCTCACCACCCTCCTACTGAAGGACAACTTGCTCAGCTCCAGTCTAACCCTGCTCTGCCTCACCTTCAAACCATTCCCCCTTGTCCTGTCTCCAGACACCCTCAGGAAAAGTCTCTCTGCAGCCTTCTTGCAGGATCCCTTCAGGTCCTGGCAGGCAGCTCTGAGTCTACCTCAAGTGCTGTTTAAATCAGGACTATGAAGTGCTTGGAAGGAAGATGATGGGCTTGGGAGCACACCTGCCTTCTCTAATTGGAGATCAATTCCAGGTCACATAACTCTGCCATTTTTCCTGTTCTAATTAGCTTTTAAAAGCTAATGTTTGTGGTTTTTTTTCACCTGGAAGATTGCTGCTGTGAAATGCTTTGGCCTCAGACAAGAGAGAGGCACAACTCGCTCCGAAGAGTATTTTACCTTGTGAAAAAGCTTTGATGTGGGTTCTGCACATTGGCCACAGCAACCCCATGCAGTGCTGCAGGCTGGGGTCAGAGTGGCTGGAGAGCAGCCAGGCAGAGAGGGACCTGGGGGTACTGGTTGACAGGAGGCTGAACATGAGCCTGCGGTGTGCCCAGGTGGCCAAGAGGGCCAATGGCATCCTGGCCTGCATCAGGATTAGAGTGGCCAGCAGGAGCAGGGAGGTCATTCTGCCCTGTGCTCAGCACTGGTTAGGCCACACCTTGAGTCCTGTGTCCAGTTCTGGGCCCCTCAGTTTAGGAAAGATGTTGAGTCGCTGGAAGGTGTCCAGAGAAGGGCAAGAAAGCTGGGGAGGGGTCTGGAGCACAGCCCTGTGAGGAGAGGCTGAGGGAGCTGGGGTTGCTTAGCCTGGAGAAGAGGAGGCTCAGGGGTGACCTTCTTGCTGTCTGCAACTCCCTGCAGGGAGGTTGTAGCCAGGTGGGGGTTGGTCTCTTCTCCCAGGCACCCAGCAGCAGAACAAGAGGACACAGTCTCAAGCTGTGCCAGGGGAGGTTTAGGCTGGAGGTTAGGAAGAAGTTCTTCCCAGCAAGAGAGATTGGCCATTGGGATGTGCTGCCCAGGGAGGTGGTGGAGTCCCCATCCCTGGAGGTGTTCAGGAGGAGGCTTGATGGGGTGCTTGGTGCCATGGTTTAGTTGATTAGGTGGTGTTGGTTGATGGGTTGGACACGATGATCATGAAGGTCTCTTCCAACCTGGTTTATTCTATTTTTTCCCAGCAGACCTGATGCTTTGAAAAATTGTTTTAAAGGGGAGGGGGAAATAAAATCAATTATGCTAAGATGTTGCATTCAGGCTTGAAAATCCTGAAGCCAGGGGCATCCACAGCTCTCTGAAAACTGTTTCTTAATGTAGTAGATAAATCAATGGTTTCCTGGTACACAAGCTTTTAATGCAATTAAAGCAAAAATTGGGAGGAATCCTCTTTATCACAAAGCCCTAAATATTTACTCTTTGTGTCCAAACCCATTCCCACTCGTTTTCTTATTTCATTCCTCAGTTTTACCATCACATTTGTTATGTAAGAGTCACTAAAGGCTGGAGTAAAATACAGATGAGTATCACAGCATGATAGGGGCAGGAAGGGTCCTTCAGAGATCACCCAGTCCAACCCACCCCTGCCAGAGCAGGATCATCCAGGGCAGGTCACACAGGAGCACATCCAGCTGGGTTTTGAATGACTCCAGAGAAGGAGACTCCACCACCTCTCTGGGCAGCCTGCTCCAGGGCTCAGCACCTTCACAGGGACAGAGTTTTCCCTTCTGTTCCCATGGCACCTCCTCTGCTCCAGCTTGCAGCCCTTACCCCTTGTGCTGTGCTTGGACATCCCTGAGCAGAGCCTGGCTCCAGCCTTGCACATCTTGATCCCCAGCAATGAGGGCAGCCCTCAGGCTCCTTTGCTCCCAGCTCCCTCAGCCTGGCCTCAAAGGGAGATGTTCCACTGCCTGCAGCAGCTCTGTGGCTCTGCTCTGGACTCTCTCTCCAGCAGTTCCCTGAGGTCCTGCTTGAACTGAGGGGCCCAGAACTGGGCACAATATTCCAGCTGCAGCTTCACTACGTCAGAGCAGAGGGGCAGGAGAACCTCTTTGGACCTACTCACCACAGCCCTCCTAATGCACTCCAGGCTGCCCTTGGCCTTCTTGCCCCCAAGGGCACATTGCTGGCTCTGGGGCATCCTGTTGGCCACCAGGACCCCCAAGTCCCTTTCCCTGTGCTGCTCTCCAACAGCTCATTCCCCAGCCTGTACTGGTCCATGGGGTTGCTCTTTTCCAGATCCCAGACTCTACTCTTGTCCTTGATGGATTTCATTCGTGGTGGTGAATGGTGCCACATCCAGCTGGCAGCCAGTCACCAGTGGTGTGCCCCAGGGATCAGTACTGGGCCCCATGCTCCTTAACATCTTTATTGATGATCTGGATGAGGGCATTGAGTCCAGCATCAGTAAATTTGCAGATGACACCAAGCTGGGGGCAGGAGTTGATCTGCTGGAGTGTAGAGAGGCTTTGCAGAGGGACCTCGACAGGCTGGACAGATGGGCAGAGGCCAAGGGCAGGAGATTGAACACATCCAAGTGCCGGGTTCTGCACATTGGCCACAGCAACCCCATGCAGAGCTACAGGCTGGGGTCAGAGTGGCTGGAGAGCAGCCAGGTAGAGAGGGACCTGGGGGTGCTGGTCGATGGTAGGCTGAACATGAGCCTGCGGTGTGCCCAGGCGGCCAAGAGGGCCAATGGCATCCTGGCCTGCATCAGGAACAGTGTGGCCAGCAGGAGCAGGGAGGTCATTCTGTCCCTGTACACTGCACTGCTGAGGCCACACCTTGAGTCCTGTGTCCAGTTCTGGGCCCCTCAGTTTAGGAAGGAGGTTGACTTGCTGGAAGATGTCCAGAGAAGGGCAATGAAGTTGGTGAGGGGTTTGGAACACAGCCCTGTGAGGAAGGACTGAGGGAGCTGGGGTTGCTTAGCCTGGAGAAGAGGAGGCTCAGGGGTGACCTTATTACTCTCTACAACTACCTGAAGGGAGGTTGTAGACAGACGGATGTTGGTCTCTTCTCCCAGGCAAGCAGCACCAGAACAAGAGGACACAGTCTCAGGCTGCGCCAGGGGAGGTTTAGGTTGGATGTTAGGAAGAAGTTCTATACAGAGAGAGTGATTGCCCATTGGAATGTGCTGCCTGGGGAGGTGGTGGAGTCGCCATCATTGGAGGTTTTCAGGAGAAGACTTGATGGGGTGCTTGGTGCCGTGGGTTAGTTGTTTGGGTGGTGTTGGATTGGTTGATGGGTTGGACGCGATGATCTTGAAGGTCTCTTCCAACCTGGTTTATTCTATGTATTCCATTTCTCCCTGCCCAGCTCTCCAGCTTGTCCAGGTCTGACTGAATGGCAGCACAGCCTGAGGGGTGTCAGGCACTGCTCCCAGCCTGGTGTCCTCAGCAAACCTGCTGCCAGTGCCCTCTGTGCCCTCACCTAGGTCCTTGATGAATAGCTTGAATGGTCCTGGTCCCAGTAGTGACTCCTGAGGGATTCCACTAGAGAGGGGCCTCCAGCTAGACTCACAGAGGTGGTGCTGGGATCACCTTTTCTGAACAGGAGCTCTTGCTGATCACTGTTAAATAAGAGTAAAATACTGAAATCTGTCATTTTGCTGGGGGAGGCACCTGCAGGTGCTGAACACAGAAATGACAGAGATATTTGGGGAGAGTTAATTAAAAATGCCATCTGCCTTGGGCAGACAGGAAAGGGTTTTGTTTGACAGAATCATAGGTTTGTCAGGGTTGGAAGGGACCTCAAGGATCAGCCAGCTCCAACCCCCCTGCCATGGCCAGGGACACCTCACACTACAGCAGGTTGCTCACAGCCACATCCAGCCTGGCTGCAAAAACATCCAGGCATGAGGCTTCCAGCACCTCCCTGAGCAACCTGTGCCCGTGTCTCACCACCCTCATGGGGAAGAGAAGGCTCTGAGGAGACCTTGTGGCCTTTCAGTATCTGAAGGGGGGTACAGGAAAGCTGGGGAGGGACTTTTGAGGGTGTCAGGGAGTGATAGGACTGGGGGGAATGGAGCAAAACTAGAAGTGGGGAGATTCAGATTGGATGTTAGGAAGTTCTTTCCCGTGAGGAAATGGATGTGGCTGTGAGCAGCCTGCTGTAGTGTGAGGTGTCCCTGCCCATGGCAGGGGGGTTGGAACTGGCTGATCCTTGAGGTCCCTTCCAACCCTGATATTTCTGTGATTCTCTCAGGCGCTGCAGCATTTAAGGAGCCCTCAACGAAACAGTTGTGGATGATGGGAATTAAAGATTTGTTGCCAGTCACTTTTTTTTTCTTCTACAAGTTGGAAGGGAGGGGCAGGAAAGGAATTCCATGGCAGGTTGAGAGAGACTTTTTAAGGCATGTTTTGATAGAGAATATTTCTGTGATGATGATGATTATTTGCATTGGAGTTGGGACTGATTGCAAGAAAAGAAGACCTTAAATTAACATAAATGTGTTTACAGTGTATTGGATGTAGTACAACTTCATTAATGAGTAATTTATATCAATACAAATTACACTGATACAATAATCAACTATTTGAATGAGTAACCAATTCATGAGGAAGGTCTTCCACAGCCTAATTGCAATGCAATGTGCTAGGTCTTTAAATCATTACAAATGTTTAAAATAATTAAGAGGATCTGCTCTGGTTAGAATAGAATTAACCAGGTTGGAAGAGACCTTTGAGGTCATCAAGTCCAACCTATCACCCAACATCATCCCATCAACTAAACCATGGCACCAAGTGCCTCATCCAGTCTCTTCCTAAACACCTTCAGGGATGGGGACTCCACCACCTCCCCAAGCAGCACATTCCAATGGCCAATCTCTCTTTCTGGGAAGAACTTTCTCCTCACCTCCAGCCTAACCCTCCCATGGCACAGTCTGAGACTGTGTCTTCTTGTTCTGGTGATGCTTGCCTGGGAGAAGAGACCAACCCCCACCTGGCTACAACCTCCCTTCAGGGAGTTGTGGAGAGCAAGAAGGTCTCCCCTGAGCCTCCTCTTCTCCAGGCTAAGCAACCCCAGCTTCTTCAGCCTCTCCTCACAGGGCTGTGCTCCAGACCTCTCAAGTCTTAAATATCCTGAACCATGAAAAACTTGGTTTGAATCATAATGTTGTAGAACTGTTGTGATCAGAGGAGACCTTTGAGTTCCATCCAGGGGGCCTTGGGCAGGCTGGAGAGTTGTGCCCAAGCCAACCTCAGCAAAGCCAAGTGCAAGGTCCTGCACCCAGGTCAGGGCAACCCCAAGCACAAATGTTGGCTAGGTGAGGAGTGGCTGCAGAGCAGTCTAGGGGAGAAAGACTTGGGGGTGTTGGTTGATGCAAAAACTCAACAGGAACCAACAAGGTTGCACTTGGTGCCATGCTTTAGTCATGAGGTCTCTGGTGACAGGTTGGACTTGATGATCTTTGAGGTCTCTTTCATCTTTGATTCTGTAATGTGCTCTTGAAGCCCAGCAGGCAGCTCTGTGCTGGGCTGCATTCGAATCGGAGAGCAGCAGGACCAAGGAAGTGATTCTGACTCTCTGCTCTTGTGAGGCCACACCTGGAGTGTGCCCAGTTCTGGTGCCCTCAGCATAGGAGGAACATGAAACTCCTAGAGTGGGTCCAGAGGAAGGCTGTGAAGATGATCAGAGGGCTGGAGAACCTCCCCTGTGGGGACAGGCTGAGAGAGTTGGGGCTGTTCAGTCTGGAGAAGAAAAGGCTCTGGGGAGACCTTAGAGCAGCCTTCCAAAACCTGAGTAGAGCTACCAAAAAAAGCTTGAAAAGGACTTTTTACAAGGTCTGGAAGGGCTAGGATAAGAGGAAATGGATGAAGCTTCAAGAGGAGAGATAGAGTGGAGATGAGGAACTAATTCTTTACAGTGAGGGTGGTGAGAGACTGGCACAGGTTGCCCAGGGAGGTGGTGGAAGCCTCATGCCTGGAGGTTTTTGCAGCCAGGCTGGATGTGGCTGTGAGCAACCTGCTGTAGTGTGAGGTGTCCCTGCCCATGGCAGGGGGGTTGGGACTGGCTGATCCTGGAGGGTCCCTTCCAACCCTGACAGTTCCACGATTGTCTGCTTATACTCCATCCTGGAATTAATTAACATATTAAAAATGAAGGATGGCTGAATTCAACTGGTGCTGCAGTCATTTTAATTAATTTTAATGTGAGATAGCCTGAAAGATGAAGTGACACCAGGCACTAAACCACAACCATAGCAGGAGCTGCATTCTGAGGCCCTTGTTTCTATACTCCTGACCTTGACTGTTCCATTCCTCCTTTTTCCACCCCCCCTACAAATGCTAACATCTCTGCATTAATTTTTACCATCTAACCTTTAGAGAGAGGCTCTTTAAAACATTTAATGGTCCTCTCTTCATACACAGCCACCTTTTAAAACCCAGCTATTTTACTCATTGGAAGCAGAGGGCAAAAAAAGGAGCAATAAAAAACTTCTTGAAAGCAAGTGGGGGGAAAATGATTTTTTTTCCCTGTTCCTGTAACTCCTCTGTAGGTTTTCTTTCAAATGTCATGGCTTCAGGTTTGATGTCTGACAGCCCTCTGGGGTTAGAAGCAAGGGCTGTGTGTCCAATAGGAAAGCTGAGGCTATTTCCCTTTTACAAGTTGATGCCTCCGAGCCCTTCAGGGCTGTGAGGTGTTGGACTTAAAAGCAGTGACAGTTTTAAATAGAAAAATAGATGTTAGTGGCCTGGGATTCAGACTTGACCATTCTAAGGGTCAGGAGTTGTAATTTTTCCGTGGAGAAAGGCAAAAGCTGAAGCAAAGCAGCAAATCTTTTGATAGGTGTTTGTTAGGATCGTGCACAGAATGTTCTCCCTGATACCAGGTGATGGAAGGAGAGGAAATGGCCTGCAGTTGCACCAGGGGAGGTTTAGGTTGGAGATCAGGAAAGAAATCTTTGCTGCCAGAGTGGTCAGGGATTGGAACAGGCTGCCCAGGGAGGTGGTGGAGTCCCCAGCCCTGGAGGTGTTCAAGAAATGTGTAGCCATGGCACCTGGGGCTGTGGTATAGTGGTGTTGTGTTGAAGGTTGGACTCTCTTAGAGGTTTTTTCCAAGCAAGACAATGTGTGGACATCCACTTGAGGACATGGGTTTAATGGCCATGGTGGTGTGGGGCTGAAGGTTGGACTCTTGGAGGCTTTTTCCAAGCAAAACAATGTGTGGACAAGCACTTGAGGACATGGGTTTAATGGGCATGGTGGTGTTGGGCTGAAGGTTGGATTCTCTTGGAGGCCTTTTCCAAGCAAAACAATGTGTGGACATCCTGTTGAGGACATGGGTTTAATGGCCATGGTGGTGTGGGACTGAAGGTTGGACTCTTGGAGGCTTTTTCCAAGCAAAACAATGTGTGGACATCCTGTTGAGGACATGGGTTTAATGGCCATGGTGGTGTGGGGCTGAAGGTTGGACTCTTGGCCTCTTCCAAGCAAAACAATTTGTGGACATCCTGTTGAGGACATGGGTTTAATGGCCATGGTGGTGTGGGGCTGAAGGTTGGACTCTTGGCCTCTTCCAAGCAAAACAATTTGTGGACATCATGTTGAGGACATGGGTTTAATGGCCATGGTGGTGTGGGGCTGAAGGTTGGATTCTCTTGGAGGCCTTTTCCAAGCAAAACAGTGCTGTGAAATGGTGAAGTCATCATTGGGGTAAATCTTTGATTTTTGGTGTACTTCAGAGGATCTAATTAGATGAGATGAACTAAATGCCACCATTGCAGCACCTGTTACCTATCCACACACACAGGTTGTATTTATCTTGCTGGAACACTATGAAATACTTCAGGGGGTGAGCAGGCTTGTAAAATCCCAATTCCAGACCATAAAATTAAGGGGATAAGAAATTCACTCATGAGCTAAGACATTAAATGCAAAGCCATAAAGGTTTAATTCTGTGCAGTGTCCACTTGTGGTGCCAAGAAATTCCATTTGCAAATTCAGGGTGTTGTAGGACCTCTGTTCTCTTGAGGCTCAGCTTGGTGCTGGCTCAGCAGTGTTGTAAATTTAATCTGCATAGAGAACAGCTTAGGTTGGGGAAAGGAAGAACCTGGGAGGTGTTGAGTCCAACTGTTAACCCAGCCCTGCTAAGTGCACCACTAAACCATGTCCCTCAGCACCATGTGTACGCTTCCTAAAGGTCTCCAGGGAGGAGGACTCAACCACTTCCCTTGGGAGCCTGTTCCAGTGTTTGGATAACCCATTTGGTGAAGAATTTTATTCCTAATGTCTAATCTAAATCTCCCCTTATGCAACTTGAGGCTGTTTTCTCTTGTCCCATCACTTATTTTGGGTCTTACCACTTCTTAATTAGGCTGCCCAGGGAGGTGGTGGAGTCACCATCCCTGAAAGTGTTTTAAAAGAGACTGGATAAGGCACTTGGTGCCACGGTTTAGTTGATGAGATGGTGTTGGGTGATAGGTTGGACTGGATGATCTCCAAGGTCTCTTCCAACCTGGTTTATTCTGTCCTCTGAGAAGAGACCATGACCCACCTGCTTCCAACCTCCTTTCAGAGAGTGGGAAGGTCTCTCCTCAGCCTCCTTTTCTCCAAACTGAATGTCAATGCCCTCAGCTGCTCCTCTTTTTTGGACCCCTCACCAGCTTAGTTTGTTTTCTCTGGGTGCTCCAGCACCTCAAAGTCTGTCTTGTAGAGAGGGATCCAAAACTGACCACAGTATTTGAGATGTGGCCTTAACTGGCTATGAGTACAGGGAAACAATCTCTTCCCTGGGCCTGTCCCAGGGAGGCCAGGATGCAATTCCGGTAGCCTCTCACACTCCCTGATACTCCTTGACCTGTTCACCACCTTCTGGAGCTGTAAGGAGGAGTTGAAGTGGAGAAACTCTTCTGCCTGGGCTCCCCTCCCATAGATGTGCTCAGTGCTAGTGTGAGAGGAGGTCTTGCCCTCACACAGGAACTGTGACACAGCCAGCAAACTGTGTGGGTTTAATTTGAGAGTAAATCCTTCAATCCAGGAATAAAACAGAAGCTGGGCTGGACAAGTGAGAGATGAGTCTAGCCCCAGTGTCCTGCTGGCCAAGGTGGCTGTTAACAAACATCCAGGAGGTTGCTGGAGACCAAGATGCTTCAGCAGTAGCTGTTGCCCTGGCATGCTCTCCAAATCCCAGCAGGTTTGTGATGCACAGCCAGATGATTTTTGTCTTGGTGTGCTGGAGCCTTTTAAAGATTTCCTTCCTTTCTTCTTTTACTCTCTTTGGCTGTGAATTTGTCTAATGACTCTTTCAGGTCACATAATCCTCTGTCATTTATAACCTCCCGTGGCAATGATTTCCACACTCGCTACGCCCTGGGAGGATAAAATGCCTCCTATTGTTTGTTTGGAACACAAAGCCTAATGATTTAATACCCTTAGATCTTCTGTTACAAGGAACAGCAATCACTCACTCATGGTCCATTTTCACCATGGCACTCTTAGAGGACTTTATCAGCCGTCCCTCTAGAGCCTCTAACCCAGACCAGAGGGACTCAGCTTATGAAAGATGTCCCACATCTTCTGTCAGCTTAGTGTAGAAGCATGGAATTCTTTGGTTAGAAAAAGCCTCTAAGATCATCACCCTCACACCACCATGGCCCCAAGTACCACACATTTCTGGAACACCTCCAGGGATGGGGACTCCACCAGCTCCCTGGGCAGCCTCTGCCAGTGCCTGACCACTCTTTCCAGAAAGCAACTCTGCTTTGTATCCAACCTAAACCTTCTGATAAAGCCAGAGAGATCATTTCAGCCTTGCTGTATGTATTTGATTCTGGGGCAAGAGGCACTGAAAAAGCTGTTTGCTGTTGCAGGTGGTTCAGACCTGATTAATTTTCTCTTCTGCTAAAGCCTTTTCTCCTTAATTTTTTCCTCTTAAAAGAACAGGGGGGGAAATCTCAACCTTTGCTAATCACTTTTCAATCATTTTCTTCTAATATCCAACCTGAGCCTCTCTTGGTGCAGCTTGAGGCTGTTTCCTCTTGTTCTATCACCTAACCCTCCCCTGGCACAACTTCAGGCCATTTCTCCTATCTCCTGATAATAGGGGGAAGAGACCAACCCCCACCTCACTGCAACCTCCTTTCAGGGAGTTGTAGAGAGGGTGAGAAGGCTCCCCTCAGCCTCCTCTTCCCCAGACTAAACAATCCCAGCTCCTTCAGCTGTTCTTCATAAGACTTGTTCTCTAATTCTGTCTTTCTTTGCCTGTTTAAGCATCAATGGGCTTGAGTTGTGCCAGAGGAGGTTTAGTTTGGAGATGAGGAGAAACTTCGTTGCTGCATGAGTGGCCAGGGGTTGGATCAAGCTGCCCAGGGAGCTGGTGGAGTCACCATCCTTGGAGGTGCCCAAGAACTGTAGATGTGGTGCTTTAGCATGTAGCTTAGTGGTCATAGCAGAAGCACAGAATTGTCAGGGTTGGAAGGGACCTCAAGGATCAGCCAGTTCCAACCCCCCTGCCATGGCCAGGGACACCTCACACTACAGCAGGTTGCTCACAGCCACCTCCAGCCTGGCATGAAAAACCTCCAGGGATGAGGCTTCCATCACCTCCCTGAGCAACCTGTGCCAGTCTCTCATCACCCTCATGGGGAACAACTTCCTAACCTCCAATCTGAATCTACCCATTTCTAGGTGTTTTTTCTCCATTCCCCCTGACACCCTCAAAAGTTGCTCCCCAGCTTTCTTGTAGCCCCCTTCAGACACTGGAAGGCCACAATTAGGTCTCCTCAGAGCCTTCTCTTCTCCAGACTGCACAACCCTGACTCTCTGTCTGTCCTCCTAGCAGAGCAACTCCAGCCCTCTGCTCATCCTTGTGGCCCTTCTCTGGATACCTTCCCACACCTCCAGATTCTTCCTGTTCTAGGGGCTCCAGAACTGGGCCCAGTGCTCCAGATGTGGTCTGAGCAGAGGGGCAGAATCCCCTCCCTGGCCCTGATGGCTTTGTTTCTCTTGCTGCATCCCAGGCTCTGCTTGGCTCTCTGGGCTGCATTTGCTCACTGCTGGCTCCTGTTGAGCTTCTCATCCACCAGCATCCCCAAGGCCTGTTCTTCAGAACTGCTCTCAAGCCAGTTGCTGCCCAGCCTGTATTGATGCTTGGGATTATAGTTGGACTTGATGATGTTGAAGGTCTTTTCCAGCCTCAATGCTTCTGATTCTTCCCCTGTAGGATTTCCATCTCCCCTGGCTGTGGGTTAGGCAGGCATGAGCAGTGCCTGCTGCCTTCAATGTGGGCTTACTGCAGATGATTTCTTTTTCCTTCCTAAGTGACATAAGTCATATTTTCTGGTTTGCTGCTGTCTGCAAGCCTCTGCCAAGAACTAATCTAACTGAGGAACACATCACCCCCTTGACGTGCTCTAGCGTCGCTGAATTAAAATCCAGCCATAAGTTCCCTCCAGTGCACAGTCAATAGGAGATGTTTGCTTCTAGGTAATTTTGGATATCATTTAGCTGTCTTGAGAGATCAAAATATAGCACCAGGTAGTGCTGTGAGTTATGCTGGGGATACTCCACTGCATATCAACATTCAGCGGGCACCGGCGTGGAGTGGATTCGTGGCATCCCCTGAATGCTGGATGTGCACAGACAATGATTGTGATTGCCCCTCATTATGTAATTTCCAGGAGATATATTCTGGCTAATAAGGCTTTGGGTGCTAAGTAGTCTGTGTGTAATTCAGATGGAGTGGGGGCAATCTAAATTAACTGTCTTCTCTTATTTATTGCCCTTTTTAAAACATCAAGTAGCACCAGAACATAACAGCGTGGAAATGGCTTCCAAGGGTAAGGAGATGCTGCAGCAAAAGGTTTCTCCTTTTGCTTGCAGCGCTGTGGCTGAAGGGGAAGTTGTTTCAGCTTTGGAGTGGAGGAGGCCACATCCACGTGACACACCGCAGGCAGCTTGTGGCGTGCCTCTTGTGCCGGTAGAGGTTGAGTCCGTCCTGCAAAGACTGCAGTAATAGCTGAGGAGTATCACTGGGTAAGGGCAGGGATTGGAACAGGCTGCCCAGGCAGGTGGTGAAGTCCCCATCCCTGGAGGTGTTCAAGAACTGTGTGGAGACGGCACCTGGGGATGTGGTTTAGTGGTGATAGAATAGAATTAACCAGGTTGGAAAAGATCTTCGAGATCACTGAGTCCAACCTCTCACCCAACACCATCTCATCAACTAAACCATGGCACCAAGTGCCTCAGCCAGGCTCTTCCTAAACACCTCCAATGATGGTGACTCCACCACCTCCCTGGGCAGCACATTCCAATGGCCAATCTCTCTCTCTGGGAAGATCTTCTTCCTAACATCCAGCCTGAACCTCCCCTGGCACAGCTTGAGACTGTGTCCTCTTGTTCTGGTGCTAGCTGTCTGGCAGAAGAGACCAACCCCCACCTGGCTACAACCTCCCTTCAGGAAGATGTAGGCAGCAATGATGGCAGTGTAGACCTCATTGCTGTCTACAACTCCCTGAAAGGAGGTTGTGGAGAGGTTGGTCTCTTCTCACAGGTATTTAGGGATAGAACAAGAGAGGATGGCCTCAAGCTGCCACTGGGTAGGTTTAGGCAAGAGTGGTTAGGCAAGAGTGGTCCCAGCAAGAGTGGTCAGGCATTGGAATGTGCTGCCCAGGGAGGTGGCAGAGTCCCTAAGCCTGGATGTGTTTAAAGGTGGTTTAGATGTGGTGCTTGGGGCTATGGTTTAGGGGTGACCCTTGCAGAGTAGGGTTCTAGGTTGGCCTTGGTGATCCTGAGAGTCTTTTCCAAGCTGAACATCTCTGTGATTCTCTGTTGGGTTAACTGTTGGTTTAGTGATCTTAGAGGTTATTTCCCACCTTAATGATTCCATGTTGATACCTTAGGCCTCAGGTTATGTCCTTTTCCCTGTGTAAGACACTTGCTTTTATAACCAATCCACTGGTGTGAGTCCTCCCTGGGAGTCCAAACAGATGTGATTTGTTTTTCCTCAAATGGAGTCATTTCCTTCTTATTGGGGTGATAAACCTGAGCAGCCCTCTTAAAATAAGTGTGTTCCAACCTCAATTAATGATTCTGTATCTTCTAGCTATCATAAAAACCACAGAATGGTAGAGGATGGAAGACTGTGTCCATCCTCCCTGCCAGAGCAGGATCATCCAGGGCAGGTCACACAGGAACACATCCAGCTGGGTTTTGAATGACTCCAGAGAAGCAGACTCCAAAACCTTTCTGGGCAGCCTGCTCCAGGGCTCAGCACCCTCCCAGTAAATAAGCTTGTCCTTATCTTGAGGTGGAACCTCCTGTGTTCCAGTTTGTATCCACTGCCCCTTGGCTCATCACAGGACACCACTGAACAGAGCCTGGCACCTTCATCCTGACCCCCACCCCTCAGATATTTATAGACATTGCTCAGGTCCCCTCTCAGCCTTCTCCTTTTCAGGCTAAACAGCCCCAGGTCTCTCAGCCTTTCCTCATCACACAGATGTTTCAGTCCCTTCATCATCCTTCTAGCTTCTGTTGGATGCCCTAGTGTGCCTGTCCCACTCGAACTGGAGAGCCCAGAACTGGACACAGCCTTCCAGATGTGGCCTCACCAGGGCAGAGTAGTGGGGGAGGAGAATCTCCCTCGACCTGCTGGCCACACTCCTCTTAATGTACCCCAGGAGACCATTTGCCTCCTTGGCCCCAAGGGCACATTGCTGTCCTATGGATGACTTTCTGTCCACCAGGACTCCATGGAGCTTCTTTCTAGCAGGTCAGCCCTTCACCTGCACTGGTACATGGTGGTGCTCCTACCCAGACAGAGGCCTCTACACTTGTTGAACCTGAGGGGGTTCACCTTTGCCCAGCTCTCCAGCCTGTCCACATCTCACTGAATGGCTGCACAGCCTTCTGGTGTCTCAGCCAACCCTCCCAGGTTGGTGCCATCAGCAAAGCTGCTGTGAGGGCACACTCTGTGTGTACTTTCAATCTTTTGTGCTGTTGGGAGCATCAGTAGTAGTGCATGAGCCCTCCATAGAGAGAGAAATAAATACAGCTCTCTATTGCTGGCACTTTTCTTTCAGCCCAGGAGTAATTTGCCTTCACAACTTCATTTTGGATTAGGGTCCTCAAGATGTCTCTCAATTTTTCCAGTGTCTTATGTTGAGATAATGGGTAGCTAATGGCTGGATCTGATGATCTTTACAGGGGTTTTTCTCCAACCCAAATGGTTCTATGGCTTGATGATGCTGTCCATCCCATCTCTGTGTTAAGGCTTTCAGCTGGGAAGTGCTATCTAACCTCTGCAGGCCATTAGTGTATTAACATTGATTCTTTTGAGATGCTTTTTTCACTCCTGTAGTGCTATACCTGAAAGCTGAAGAGCACACCTCTGTTGTCTCTAGAGGACAAGTCCATCATTGCAAGCCCTGTCCCTACAGAGCATCAGGAATTCTTCCTGGCAGGAAAGGGGCAGCCCAGCAAATATTTCTCTTTTGTTCACTGTTGTTGGCATTTACCTCAGGCACACTGTCCCCAGCACCACCTCTGTCCCTTGGATGTCATAGCTTGAATTGGGGTGGAAGGGACCCTCAGAGGTCACCTTGTCCAACCCTCCTGCAGACAGCAGGGACACCTCCAGTCTGCCCAGGGACACATCCAGTCTGATATTGAATGTCTCCAGGGATGGAGTCTCAACCACATCTCTGGGCAACCTGTGCCAGTATTTCACCACTGTAGCTGTGCAGAACTTCCTCCTGATGTCCAACCTAAACCACCCCTGCTCCAGTTTGAAGCCATTGGCCCTTGTCCTTGTAATACTGACTCAGCACATGAAGTGGATGGATTAGATGTCCGAGGCCTCTTGCAGCCTCAGCCATGCTATGGGCATGGCATGCTGCAGACTCTCATTCTTCCTCCATCATGTTCCAGACACAATATGGAAATGTCTGTTTGCATGTTTGCAAATGTAGTGTGATGCACCTCAGCAAAACCCACAGTGATTCCATACCATTGCTTCAGGTGGGAAAGACCTTTAAGATTGTGTCCAACCACTCACTTAACTTTGCTAAGGCTGATGCTAAACCACCTCCCTCAGCACCACATCTCTGCCTCTTTGAAACACCTCCAAGGGTGGACTCCTCTACCTCCCTGGGCAGCCTGTGCCAGTCTCCCACCACCCTCCTGGGGAAGAACTGCTTCCTAACATCTAATCTGAATCTACCCAATTCCAGTTTTGTTCCATTGCTTCCAGTCCTATCACTCCCTGACACCCTATAAAGTCCCACCCCAGCTTTCTTGTAGCCCCGTTCAGATACTGGAAGGCCACAATTAGGTCTCCTTGGAGCCTTCTCTTCCCCCGACTGAACAGCCCCAACTCTGTCTGTCCTCATAGCAGGGCAGCTCCAGCCCTTTGCTCGTCCTTGTGGCCCTTCTCTGGACACCTTCCAGCACCTCCAGATCCTTCCTGTATTAGAGGCTCCAGAACTGGACACAGAGCTCCAGATGGAGTCTCAGCAGAGTGGAGCAGAGGGGGAGAATCCCCTCCCTGGCCCTGCTGGCTATGCTTCTCTTGCTGCAGCCCAGGCTCTGCTTGGCTCTCGGGGCTGCAAGTGCTCACTGCTTCCTCCTGTTGAGCTTCTCATCCACCAGCACCCCCAAGTCCTTTTCTTCAGGGCTGCTCTCCAAGCCAGTTGCTACCCAGCCTCTATTGATGCTTGGGATTGCCAAGATATCCACCAGAGGATGCTGACCATCGGTCACTACCAACCCTCTGTCACCTCAGACTGTTGGATTACCATGTCTGAGCTGCTTGGCTTTGCTTCACTGAGGTATTTGTATCAAAAAGTGATTTTCTTTATGTGCAGAATAAAGGATTTGGAGCAGGTTGTGTCAGGGTGCACCCTGACTCATCAAAAGGAGGAAGATAAGCTTTCCTCTGATGGAAGCAGATGTTAATTGGCCAGGCAGGTCCACAAGATAGCATCTGATCTAACAGAGACATCTCTAAGGTGGGGGGGGGCAGGGAAGAGCCCAACACTCATTTTAATTAAGAGGGCTGGTCAGATTATCTCCCAAATAAGAAAGAGATCAATCCACTTGAGCAGAAAATAGATTGGCTTTGTTTAGACTCCTGGGGAGGGCTCACTGAAGTGGCTTGCTTATAAAAAGCAAGTGTCTTACACAGAGGGGGGAGAAAAAAGGACCTAACCAGAGCCCTGAGGCATCACCATGGAGCCATTAAAGTTGGAAATAACCTCTGAAGATCTCTTCCAACCACAACAATGCTCTGATCAGTCATCAAAGGGACGACTCCTAGAGCCAAAAATCTTAACTCTTTGTCTGGGGATCAAACTCCAGGGCAGCTGCTTGGATCACTGATTGCCCCTATGGGAAATAAAAGCAGACCCCAAGTGTCTTGCAGCCCAAAGCTCCCTGGGCAGCCTGTTCCAATGCCTGAGAGCCCTTGCTGTGAGGAAATGTTTTCCTATCTGAACCTCCCTGCTTAGACTTTCCCCCCCCCTCTGATTGCCCTGTTTTATTTTTGCCCCTGCCTCAGCTGCAGGATGACACAGGCTCTGCAATGGTAAATCTTTCCTTCTTGGGAATTCCTTTGCTGAGATCATGGGAATTCTGCCAGGTTGATTAAATCATCTGCAGCTGAGTGAAAGAGAACAAAATTGCCAATAATGGGCAGGGACTTACATCTGTATTGGCTTCATAGTTTCAGTTGGATGTTTTTTTCCCTTGATATAAATAGCTGATGTGTTGATTTGGTGCCTGTCACTCCTTTGGAGCTTGCTGCATTGCAAGGAAGATCCAGAGGAATCATAAATGCCCTTGGGGGGTGGTATTCATGTGATAACCCCAAACACGAGAAGTGTGGTCAGAGAACACCACAACAAAGAAGGGATTGAACTTCCAACTCTGAGAGAGATTCTGGTTGGCCCACAACAGTTGCATTGTGAGAGGGAACAGATCTGTGGATGGAGGACTTCCTGAGAAGTGTAGCATTGAGGTATGCTAAATAGATTACTTCTGGTCTAGGTTCCATAGTTCCATTCCTTTAGCAGAATCTTGGGACAGTTTTGCTTGGCAAAGTCCTTCAAGCTCATCCACTCCAGCCATCTAGAAAGCCTACCAAGGCTGGTGCTAACCCATGTCCCTCAGTACCACATCTCTGCCTCTTTGAAACACCTCCAGGGATGAATTTCTCTTCCAGTTTTTGAGGAACCTTTCAATCCAGACTTGTCTTCTAATCTCCAATCTAAACCTCTCCTGGTGCAACTTGAGGCCATTTCCTCTTCTATCACTTGGTACTGAAAACAGCCCACTCCCCACCTCACTCCAGTTGCAGCAGATCATAGGTATTGTGTTTCAAATCAGCCTGGTCTCTGTGGTTGTCCACCAGCTATCATTAGAAGTTGTGGGACTCCATCAGCAAGGATTTACAGGATCACAGAATTGTCAGGGTTGGAAGGGACCTCAAGGATCAGCCAGCTCCAACCCCGCTGCCATGGCCAGGGAAACTTCACACTACAGCAGGTTGCTCACAGCCACATCCAGCCTGGCCTTCAAAACCTCCAGGGATGAGGCTGCCACCACCTCCCTGGGCAACCTGTGCCACTCTCTCACCACCCTCATGGGGAACAACTTCTTCCTGACATCCAATCTGAATCTCCCCATTTCTAGTCTTGCTCCATTCCTCCCTGACACCCTCAAATGTCCCTCCCCAGCTTTCTTGTAGCCCCCTTTAGATACTGGAAGGCCACAATTGGGTCTCCTTGGAGCCTTCTCCTCTCCAGGCTGAACAACCCCAACTCTCTGTCTGTCCTCCCAGCAGAGGAGCTCCAGCCTTCTGCTCATCCTTATGGCCCTGCTCTGGACACATTGTGTTGAGCATCTAGTGCTTCTTGACACTGGGTGAGTTAAATACAATAACTCTTATTCTCAGGACAAAGAGTGCCATCCTTTTTGTTTTAAAACACATCAATTTCTCTAAAGCTATCAGCCCTTAATATTTAATTACCCTAGAAAAATGCAGTTCATTTGGCCTTGACAAGGTGTCACCAGGCAGTAAGAGACAGGAAAGCTAATAAAATGAGTTGAACCTATTCAGAAGGTTATCACAGACTGGTAGGGGTTGAATGGCAGCTCTATAGATGGAGTCTAATTCCACCCCCTGCCAGGGCAGGATCAGCTAAAGCAGGTCACACAGGAACACATCCAGGTGGGCATTGAAAGTCTCCAGAGATGGAGCCTGCTCCAGGTCTCTGCCACCCTCAAAGTTCTTTGTCATGTTTACATGGAACATCCTGTGTTCAAGTTCATGATCTTTATCTCTTGTCCTGTCACTGGGGACCACTGAGTAGAGTTGTGCCCTGTACTAGGCGCACTGGTCAGGCCACACCTCAACTCCTGGGTTCAGTTTTGGGACCCTCACTCCCAGAAGGACATTAAGGATTGGAGCAGGTCTGAGGAAGGGGCTGGAGAACAGGGCTGGGGAAGAGCAGCTGAGGGACCTGGAGGTGTTCAGTGTGGAGAAGAGGAGGTTGAGGGGAGACCTACTCGCTCTCTGAGAGGAGGCTGCTGTGAGGTGAGGGTTGGGCTCTTCTCTCTAGTTTCAGGTGATAGAGAGAAAATGGGCTGAAATTGTGCCAGGGGAGGGTTGGGATGGAAATTAGAAACAACATTCTTTGCAAGAGTGGTCAGGGATTGGCACAGGCTGCCCAGGGAGGTGGTGGAGTCCCCATCCCTGGAGGTGTTCAAGAAAAGTGTGAACATGGCACCTGGGGCCATAGTTTAAGGCCTTAGTGTGTTGGGTCAATGGTTGGATTTGATGGTCTTGGAGGTCTCTTGCAAGCCTTAAGATATTTGTTAGCATAATGCTTCAGAATTAGAATATGTGACTCTATTCACTTTTTTGTTCTCCAAGTGGACATTGATTTCATCCCAGGCTTGCTGAAAGACACAATTGTGATTGAAAGATGCTGGAGAACTTTAGTGCCTTGAATTGGGTGATTTGCTCTCCATTGCTCACCTCTAGTTGCTGTTTGTTAGCTTTATTACTGGATACTGTATAGAAGGTAATAGCCTCAGAGGGGTTGCATCTGGTGGGTGCTCAAAAACCAGTGGTGGGCTTGGTGTGAGTTGTGTGCTGAGAGCAGGCTTGGGATGGCAAACTGCCGTTGGGGTGTTCAGCCTGGAGAAGAGAAGACCTTAGAGTCCCCTTCCAGTACCTGAAGGGAGCGACAAGACAGATGGGAAGGGACTTGTTATAAAGGCTTGAAATGATGGGATGAAGCAGAATGAGGCCGGTAATGATAGGACTAGGGGGTATGGAATGAAGCTGGAGGTGGGGAGATTCAGGCTGGACATGAGGAAGAAGTTCTTCCCCATGAGAGTGGTGAAGCCCTGGAATGAGTTGTCCAGGGAGGTGGTTGAGGCCCCATCCCTGGAGGTGTTTAAGCCCAGGCTGGATGAGGCTCTGGCCAGCCTGATGTAATGTGAGGTGTCCCTGCCCATGGCAGGGGGGTTGGAACTCGATGATCCTTGTGGTCCCTTCCAACCCTGACTGATACCGTGATAGAATGGATTGAAGCTTGAGAGGGGCAGATTTAGACTGGAAATGAGGAAGAAATTCTTTCCAGTGATGGTGGTGAGACACTGAAACAGGTTGCCTGGGGAGGAGGTTGTGGATGTCCCCTCCCTGGAGGTGTTTAAGGCCAGGTTAGATGAGGACTTGAGCAACCTGTGCTGGTGGGAGGTGTCTCTGCCCATGGCAGGGGGATTGGAACTGGATGATCTTGAAGGTCTCTGCCAGCCTAAACCATTCTATGACTCTATGAACTGCATGAGGTGCCTGGCAGATAGAACCACTCATCAAAGGTGTTGTCAAGGCAGAAGAGGTGAAACAAGGGTGATGACAAGGGACTAGAAATTATTGCTCTTCCCCCTTGCTGCTGCCAGCTTCATTTTTTTTTCCTCTTTATTTTTCCTCCTGTAATTTATTGTTTTGAAGTCATTTAGTGACCTGAGGTGAGATGGACAGGAATTGACAGCTCACATGCTGCTGCTGGCAGCAGAGTCACTGCAGTTACTCCCTGGACATGAAAGGAGGGGGAGAAAATAATAATAACAATAAAAGGCAGAGCAACCCAATTGTTGTCCTCTAAACATCACATCTGTGAAGAGAGAAGGTTTGCTTTAGTTGAAGCCAACCCTTTTTTTCCCTCTTTAGAAAGGATTTTCCCTCTCTCTGCAGTTCAGGGGAGAGAGGGGGGGGGGGGGGGGGGAAAGGGGAGAGCTGATTTTGTGTCTCTCCCTCTCCTTGCCTGCACAAAGAAAACGTGGGTTGCTACCATTTTTATTGTTCTGCTGGGGTGGGTTTCAGACCTCGCATTAGCATATTGAATGTCTAATTGAATTCGGGGGCCGTGTTAATCATCTTGTTGTGTTGAGGGGCGGGCGGCGAAAGCTGCCAGCAAAAGGCTGGCTCTGGCTGGGGCTTCGGCGTTGTGCTCCCACCCCGAGAGATGGGGGGGCGGGGGGGAGGAAGCAGCGGGGAAAGGGGGAGGGAGCTGGGGAAAAAGCGAGCTGAGTGAGGGATGGCTGGAGGGCGAACTCGTGTGCGTGTGTGTCTCTGGTGAGGCCGTGCACTGCCGTGCTGAGATCCACCCCTCCGCCGGAGCCGAGGCAAGAGTTGGAGGCATCTGATGCTGCCGTTACCAGGGTGAAATTTCTGAGTCTGATCGCCGAGAACGACAACCACACACACACACACACACACACAGAGAGAGAGAGGAGGGGGGGGGACCAAAAAAACCGTCAAAAAATTCCCCAGTAAAAATAGCTGTCAGCAGAAGAGAAGATCCAGCACTTCCCGGTCCAACTGGCACAAGCCTGGCAGCCGTTGGAGAACCATCTGCCTTTAACGTAGCCTTGCATGCATGAGAGGAAAAATAGTAATAATAATAAAAATAAATATTAAGGGGGGGTGGGGAGGGGAGAAGAGGGTAAAAAAGGGGGGGGAGGAAAGAGGGTAAAAAGAAAGGAGGGGGGGGGGAGAGTGTAAAAAAGGGAAAGGATAAAATAAAAGAGAGGAAAAAAGGAATGAGGGAAGGAAAAAGTAAAAAAGAGGAAAATGGAAGGAAAAACAAGGTGGAAAGAAAAGGGGGGAGAAGGGGGAAAAATAAAGAAGGGGAAAGAGACAAGGAAAAATAAAGATAAGCTAAAAAAGAGGGGGAAAATAAAATGGGGAACGAAAAAGAGGTAAAAAATAAAAGGGGAAAAGGGAGGGGGGGGGGAAAAAAGTGGAAAAAATAGAAGGAGGCAAAAAAAGACACAAAAATTTGGAAGGGGGATTAAAGAGTAAGGAGGAGGAGAGAGAGAGAGAGAGGAATAAAATGGGAGGAAAAAAAAATCAAAGCCAAGGCAAAAGCCAAACCCACTACAACTGCCGAGCATCGCATTCCTGACAAAAAGGCCAGAACCAAGCCGGTAGAAAAGGAGGCAAAAAAAAAATAGGGGGGGGGAAAAAAGGCAGGAGCGAGGCGAAGCCTCCCCCTCTTCCCCCGATGAGTTTTTTCGCAGTGCTCTGGTGAGGCTCGGAGGTGGCTCCAGCGCAGGGGGCGGCTGCTGCCGCGGCTGGCGGGGCTCCGCGCAGCTCCTCGCCGGGCGTTCAGCACCACGGCTCCGGACAGCTCCGCGCCTGCTCCGTGCTTGCTCCGCGCGGTTCCGCGCAGCTCCTCGCTGCCCGGCCCGGCCCGGCCCGGCCGCCTCTGCCTCTTGCCCCGAGGCCGTCCGGGAGCTCCGGCAACCCCTTGGTCGCGCTGAACCTGCATTGTTTCTTGAAGGGACTGGCCGCCAGCCGCTCGTTCTGCCGGTTTGCCATCCATCCATCCATCTACCCATCCATCCCCACCTCCTCCTCCTCTTCTCTCTCTCTCCTTTGCAGGAACGACTCTTTGGGAACCTGGTCCACCCAGGGATGTAAAACTGTGCTTACCGATGCATCCCATACGAAATGCTTATGTGATCGTCTCTCTACCTTCGCCATTTTGGCTCAGCAACCTAGAGAAATAGTAAGTAACAAAAAAAAAAAGGGGGAAAAAAGAGGGGGAGGGGAAGGGAGGGGGGGGAAGAGCGTGGGGAAGGGGAAAAAAAAAATCAGTTTTAATGCAAAAGGCAATGGCGGGGAGGGGGGAGCTAGAGGGGGTGGGGAGCTGGTCGAGCTTTTTCCTCTCAGGGCTCTTTCAGCCCTTGCGTTGAGGGATTGTTTAATATTGCAGGTAGGCAAATGTTAGTCTCCTGGTGCCTGGCAGTGGCTCTGAGAAATGGATCTCCACATTTCCGGGATAGAGCTAAATCCTGGGTGAAATCTGCTCCTTTCTCCAACTCGGATTTATTTTGTTGTTGTTGTTGTTCCAGAGGAAGCCCTTCTAATTGTGATGCAAATGCCTGGCAAACTTTTGCATCGAACAACCATCAACTCAACCAGCTTTTGATTTATCGTTGGTGGGGTTTTGGGTTTTGTTTTTTTCCCCCGTACTCCGAAGGTTGTGAGGCTTTTCAGAGGGGGAATTTGCAGGGCTTTATTCTTGCTCCCGGTAGGGAAAAAAAACCCAAACCTCTTGGATCCTGGAGTTAAACAGATTGCAGGTCTGCATTGGATGCTTTCCCCCCCCCCCCCTTGTCTAGTTTGGTGATGCGATGCAAGAAAAATAAGCAAGTTTGCAGGAGAAGGAGAGGGACCTTAAGTGTAGCAGCAAGACACTCCCAGGATTAATGAATGGAAAATTAGCTTTAAAAAAAAAAAAAAAAACCACCCCAAATATTTGTCAAGTTCTCCAGCTAAGGCAGATTTTCATTTCCTTGGTTTTTGGCAGCCTCTTTTTAAAAGCAGAGTAGATCAATTTGGAACAAAAGTGGGTTGGAAGAAAAATGTGAGATCTGGCCTAAAAGTACATCTGTCTCCTTCTTTCCCTTTTGGGTGACAGAAGATCTCCTGATAAATGTAGTTCCCAACGCATCCCTGAGGCTTTAGGAAGGGTTTTGGTGAAGCCAGTGTTGCATCTTTCCAAACTTTTAGATCTAAATTCCGTTTTTTTTTCCCCCCCTTCTCCTCCTCCTCTCTCTTTGCATCAGGCAATGTGTTTATTTCAAACCATGAGCACAGAGACGCATGGAGGTGGTGAGAAAAAGACAACAAACCCTCACCTGACAATAGTAGTTTCTTTGAGAGCAGGGAAAGCTACTTTGCTTTCAAGGTCATTGATTCCTACTCATTTTGGGTGAAAACACACAGAAAACTAATGAAATAATAGCAGCAATAATGATGTTTTCTCAGCTCCTTTATGGAGAGCTGAGGGTAGCATTGCTGTAGAGACCTTCCAGACAATCAGAGGCCCGAGGAAATGAAGTGTGTGAGAAGAGTGGCTTGAAGGCAAAGTTACTCCAAGTGCAGAAACTCTGGGGATTCTGGCAACAAGGAGGAATCAAATTCCAGGACAAATCCCTTATGGTACTCCAGGGAGGCTGTTTGTTAAATACCCAGCTCCACGTGTTGCTGCTTCTCAAGAGGGAGATCTCTGTGGCTTCATTTCAACTTGGGGAGTCATTTCAAGTTCTGCCCCTGGGATAGGCTCCTATTATGTTGTAAGATCACTACTTGATTTTATTTTTAGCTAGCCTGAAGGTGTCATAAAGGCATTTTAAAGCTCAAAAGCCTCAATAATTCAACAGATCTCAGAGCCCCATCCCTGGAAGCTTATTTGAATGCCAGGCTGGGTGGGACTCTGAGCAACCTGCTGTAGTGTGAGGTGTCCCTGCCCATGGCAGGGGGGTTGGAACTGGCTGAGCCTTGAGGTCCTTTCCAACCCTGACAATTCTTTGAGTTATATATTGATCATGTTTGGGATGAGGTTGAGTTCTCCTTCCTGAATGATAGCACTGGGAATGTTTTGGACATTTTGCTTTTGTTGCTCTTCTCTTTTTTTTTAACCATCTTCATTTTATTTTGACTTGCTTTCATTGCTGGAGGCTAGTTTTGTTTCATGGTTGTCTGTTGTTAACCTACAGATCATGGAATCATCTGGTACACCCTCAGTGACCTTAATAGTAGGCAGTGGTCTTTCCTGCTTGGCCTTGATCACCCTGGCAGTTGTCTATGCAGCACTATGGAGGTACGTAAAAGGATTTGCAAAGCTGAATGTGGTTACCTTGGTTGTGTTCAACTGACATTTGGAGGGAGCAGGAGATGCAACATTTATTGTTTGGAAGGGCAAAGCTAAACCCAGACAAAACATAGTGCATGTTTTGATGCCTGCTGTTTGTTGATGTGACTGTTTGAAAACTGGTGAAGGACTTCTTAGGATGTTGGGCGGTGATTGGAATAGGGGGAACGCATCCAAGTTAGAGGAGGGGAGATTTAGACTGGATGTTAGGAAGAATTCCTTCCCCATGAGGCTGGTGAGACAGTGGAACAGGTTGCCCAGGGAGGTGATGGAAGCCTCATTCCTGGAAGTTTTTAAGCCTAGGCTGGATATAGCTCTGGGCAGCCTGATGTAGTGTGATGTGTCCCTGCCCATGGCAGGGGGGCTGGAACTAGATGATCCTTGAAGTTACTTCCAACCCTGACAATTCTGTGATTGGTTTTACTCTTCTTGGTCTACTGGTGATGGTTTAGGTTCCACTCTGTGTGAGTGGCATTGCACCTCCAGTGGAGTATTCACAGTGCTAACGAGTGTTTAACAGATTCTTCTTACATCATTTATTTTGTCTGAGGCTTCTGAGCTATCCCATTGACTGCTTTTTCTCCATTAACATCTGAAAGCAAAAGCTCAGAGAATGATATAAGGGTTGGAAGGGACCTCTGGAGATCATCTAGCCCAAAGTTCTGTGGGATCCAAACAACATCTCGACTCTGCGATTGCTGCTGTCGTGTTTTAGGGAGGTTTGGTTCATTTGCTTTGAGTTCATCCACTTGGCTGAGGGGTTTTAGCAGGAAGAGCAAATGAAGTGGTTGTAATTAGCGTGGTGGTGTGTTCCAGTACTTCAGTTTTCCATCCTGAGTTTACTGAGGTATCACATTGAATTAAAAGTGCAGTAGAGATTTATGGACCACATTAATTTGAGGAGTGATAAGAGCTAGCCTGGTGCCTTCATGTAGAAGTAGAAAAGCCAGAGGAAAAGTCATGGCAAGGGAGTTTCAGCTAATCTTTTTTTGCCCTACCTTGGGGAAAAATAGGGTCTTGTGCAAGTGAGAAGAAAACAACAATATTTAGAGTAATTCCACATCAACAAATAGAACTTTGCTTTCAGAGGCTGCTTGGTAACACAAACTCCTCTCTTTCACTCTTATGCAGCCACAGAGACTCTCAGGATTAGATATCTATAATAAATAAATATCTAGTTGCATAAGCTGTAATGAAAAGGATATAAAAATGATCAGTTCTTGTCTGTCAAAGCTAAGACTGAGAGTATTTTGAGGCTATAATTCCCCTCTGAAGAATTAAGAGCGTTATTTTTGCACTCCCTGGTATATTTAGCCCTGGGATGGAAATAGTCTCATGCTCAGTGGAGCTGGTGTTCTCCAGTGTTTTCATTACATACAAGGAAGAAGTTTTCTCATGATGAGGGTGGTGAGACACTGGAACAGGTTGCCCAGAGAAGCTGTGGATGTCCCATCACTGGAAGTCTTGAAGGCCAGCTTAGATAGGGCTTTGAGAAGCTGAGTGGAGTAGAAAACATCCCTGCTTGGAACTAGATGGTCTTTAAGGTCTCTTCCAACCCAAAGCATTCTGTGATTACTTGATCACAATAACTTCCAAGTGGAGAAAAGAAAAATGTCTGACCTGTTGTGAACCTGGTGTGGGTTCTGCAGCCAGCTGAAGAAGAGGGAACTAGGTCTCAGTGTGTTGCTAGGCCTTCTCTCTCAACCCACCACACAGTGTTCTGTCAGGAAGATGCCTTGAAAGCGTTGTGAGGAGAGATCTGTCCTTTGAATCATGGATGTTTGCCTTCCATGTGTTTCTCAGGAGCACATAGCAACCAGCTACAGGGAGAAGATAGACACCAAAACTTCTCTGCTTGCTGTTATAAATCTAGGGGTAGGGAGAAAGTTGATAGCTTGATCCTATGCCTGTATTTTGATTCTGTGTCTGTGGTTGTGTTTTGGAACAGCTTTGAGTGGCAGGGCCTGTTTAGAAGTGATATGAGGTAGTGGTTTTCTGCTCTGAAGAAGTCTTGTGTGATTGATCTCCCCAGCTGAAAAATCAAACTGAAAAATAAATTGAATGTCAGTCAAATTTTCATCCCCTTCTCCTGTTCCCCAAGGCCTTTCCTCTTTTCCCCTTTTCCTCTCCTCTCTCCTCTGTCCCCCCTTTCCTCTTCTCTCTCTCTCTCTCTCTCTCCTCTGTCCCCCCTTTCCTCTTCTCTCTCTCTCTCTCCTCTGTCCCCCCTTTCCTCTTCTCTCTCTCTCTCCTCTGTCCCCCCTTTCCTCTTCTCTCTCTCTCTCTCCTCTGTCCCCCCTTTCCTCTTCTCTCTCTCTCCTCTGTCCCCCCTTTCCTCTTCTCTCTCTCTCTCTCTCTCCTCTGTCCCCCCTTTCCTCTTCTCTCTCTCTCTCTCCTCTGTCCCCCCTTTCCTCTTCTCTCTCTCTCTTTCTCTCTTCTCTGTCCCCCCTTTCCTCTTCTCTCTCTCTCTCTCTCTCTCCTCTGTCCCCCCTTTCCTCTTCTCTCTCTCTCTCTCCTCTGTCCCCCCTTTCCTCTTCTCTCTCTCTCTCCTCTGTCCCCCCTTTCCTCTTCTCTCTCTCTCTCCTCTGTCCCCCCTTTCCTCTTCTCCTCTCTCTCTCCTCTGTCCCCCCTTTCCTCTTCTCCTCTCTCTCTCCTCTGTCCCCCCTTTCCTCTTCTCCTCTCTCTCTCCTCTGTCCCCCCTTTCCTCTTCTCCTCTCTCTCTCTCCTCTCTTTATCCTTTGCCCTTAAACCTTCCCAGCTTAAGTCAGTGCCAAGAGCTCCTCCTTACACTCAGATCCTTTACACTCCATAGATACTCAGTGTCAGGAAGTGGCCCAGGTGAAGCAACAGTTAGCAAGTCAGAAAGTAGCAGGGGTGTGTAGATGTTTGCAGGTATTTGTTTGCAAACACTTGGAAGTAGCCTTAAGAACACTTCTATTTTAAGGAAGAACGTGGCTCTTGGTCTCAGGGTTGTTTTCTCTTCATAACTGAAACATCTAATGCTCTAATAATTACTTGACAGCTGAGCAAAAGGCAGGGCTGCAGTTCTTTTCATCTCCAAAGCCCAGAGTTGCCTGTGGGTTCAGCACAACCTTGTTGTGCCGCCTCAGTGTCATCTATGGATCTGGAGCTGAGGAGGAGATACCAATGCTGGCTAAGTTCCAGTGAGAAGCATTTAGTACAGGTCATAGAATAGAAGTTGGAGCACAGGAACTTCCAGCTCAACATGGAGAAACTTCTTTACTGTGAGGGAGACAGAGCCCTGGAGCAAGCTGCCTAAAGAGGTTGTGGAGTCTCCTCCTCTGGAGACTTTCCAGCCCCAGCTGGATGTGTTCCTGTGTGACCTGCCCTGGCAGGGTGGTTGGACTGGATGATCTCTGCAGGTCCCTTCTAACCCCCTAGCATTCCATGAATGTATAAACATACAGAATGGTCTTCAGAGGGCCTGAGCACTCTCAACTTTATTTTAGTACTCCACACTTCCTCTGCTAGCAGCTCTGAAATCAGGTCAGTGAGGTGCTTCACTTGAAACCACAATCATTCTCTCTTCTGCCCTGTAACCTATAAAAAGTTGTCTATAGGAAAAATGACAACACTTGCATCTTGTGAGGAAATGGGTGAGAACAATCTCTGACTTTTTCATCCTAAGCAAGCTTCTAAAATTATGATAAGCTTGCAAGAGAGAGTGTGTGATGCTGTCAGCAGCTGATCTTTCTGTACAGGCTTAGCTTTTCAGGGCAGTAGGTCTCACCAAGAGCGAGGATGTTGCAGTATTGTTGTTTCTTCGTGCAAATTGTTTTGTTGGAGTGGGAGATCCTCGAGAGAAGTGTGTCCAGTGGTTCCAGGGAGGTTCTCCTTCCCCTCTGCTCTGCCCTGCCCTGGTGAGACTACACCTGGAATACCATGCACAGTTTTGGGCTCCTCAGTTCAAGAAAGACAGGGACCTGCTGGACAGAGTCTAATGGAGAGCTACAAGGATGACTGGGGGACTTGAACGTCTCTCCTGTGAAGAAAGGCTGAGAGCCCTGGGGCTGTTTAGCCTGGAGAGAAGGCTGTGAGGGGATCTGATCAATGTCTATCAATATCTGAGGGGTGGCTATCAGGAGGAAGGTGCCAGGGTTTTTTTGGTGGTGTTCAGTAATAGGAACAACAGGTACAGGCTGGCACACAGGAGGTTCCACCTCAACATGAGGAGAAACTTCTTTACTGTGAGGCAGACAGAGCCCTGGAGCAGGCTGCCCAGAGAGGTTGTGGAGTCTCCTGCTCTGGAGACTTTCAAACCCCCCCTGGATGTTTTCCTGTGCATTCTGCCCTGAGTGATCCTGCTCTGGCAGGGGGGGTGGACTGGATGATCTCTGGAGGTCCCTTCCAACCTCTACCATTCTGTGATGAATGTTATCCAAATAATGTGTTCCAAAACGCACTGCCACGGTGTCACCAAGCCCCTTGTGTTTTATTTGTGCATGGTGGCCCAGATCATCTGCTCCTGTAAATTACCCTGCTTTTGCTGAAGTCAGCTCTTGGGAGTGGTTTGTGCCAGCTGTGGATATTCCCAGGGATGAGCAGAGAGGATGAGAAGTTCCTGACACGACTGCAGACAAGCTTGTTGTTATCAGCATGGTGTTAGTGTCACCTGCAGGTTTTTAAAGGAGAGTTGATAGATTTATCTTTTTACATAGAGCAAACCAAAACAGGTGGTGAGACACAGGAACAGGTTGCTCAGGGAGGCTGTGAATGCCTCCTCCTTGGAGGTGGTCAAGGCCAGGCTGGATGAGGCCTTGAGCAACCTGGGCTAGTGTGAGGTGTCCCTGTCCATGGCAGGGGGGTTGGAACTGGATGATCTTAAAGGTCCCTTCCAACCCAACCCATTCCATGATTGTTTAGCACAAGAATTGCATCAAAGCTGTGCAAGCTTGAGCAGTTGTTTTCCTTTGACCAAGGTTGTCCCCTCTGTTTGTTTGCACAGGTACATCAGATCTGAGAGGTCAATCATTCTCATCAATTTCTGCCTGTCTATTATCTCCTCAAACATCCTTATCCTGGTTGGACAGACTCAGACACACAACAAGGTATGATGATGATGGGGTTGTATTACATTTGCACCTAAATGTTGATGTATTTGTTTAGCTTACCAAAAAAAACTGATCACATCCATCATAGGACTCAATTTTGGTAAAGTATTTACAGCTAAGGGAAAAGATTTGTTGTCTTTCATAGTCTTTATGGTGTTTTTTTTTCCCTTGCTCCACCAAAAAAATCCCTTTTGGTATTGTTCCCTCTTGGATAAGCTGTGTTCTGTGTGCTAGACCTTGTATGTTTTTATCAGTAAATTTCAAAGCAAGGAAGTTCAAAGACTCGACATCAAAAAGCACAAATGCTGGTTGATTATAATAGTTGTAATAGGGTGTGCTACAGTGGGTTTGTCTGGGCTTTATTAACACACAGCTCCTTGAAAGGCAAGGCAGAATGGCTCAGAAGTTAGAGTGCTGCTCTTGAAAATGTGCAGGAGGAGACATCACAACAAGCTGTAGAACTGTTGAACCTCTGACATGTAGCTGGGAGAGAGTAGAATGCAGGCAGAGAGTAGAATGCAAGCAAAGAGTAAAAGGGAAGTTAAATTATCATAGTGCTGTGTATCACTGATTTATTCCTACTCTCTTCTTGGACCTTCTGGACATGGTGGCCATTTGTTCCTCTCCTGTTGTGTGCAGAAAGAGATATCATAGCAAGCTGTAGAAGTGGTAAATATCTGACATGTGGCTATAAGGAAGTGAAAAGCTTGGAAGTAAATGGAAGCAAAAAGCAATATACAAGTAAAAAGTAAAAGGAAAGTTAAAACATCACAGTGCTGTATGTCACTGATTTATTCCTGATCTCTTCTTGGACCTTCTGGAGATGGTGGTCATTTGTTCCTCTGCTGTTGAGTACACTTGTGTGCAGAAAGAGACATCATAGCATGCTGTAGAAGTGTTAAATATCTGACCTGTGGCTATAAGGAAGTGAAAAGCTTGGCAGTAAGCAAAACCAAAGGAAGAATAGCTCAGTTAGTTCATTCTATCACAAATTTATTCCCCATCTGTGGTCATTTGTTGCTCTCCTGTTGAGTTGTGTGCAGAAAGAGACATCCTAACAAGCTGTACAACTGGTAAATACCTGACATGTGGCTATGAGGAAGTGAAAAGCTTGGAAGCAAATGGAAGCAAAAAGCAATATACAAGTAAAAAGTAAAAGGAAAGTTAAAACATCACAGTGCTGTATGTCACTGATTTATTCCTGATCTCTTCTTGGCCCTTCTGGAGATGGTGGTCATTTGTTCCTCTGCTGTTGAGTACAGTTGTATGCAGAAAGAGACATCATAGCAAGCTGTAGAAGTGTTAAATATCTGAGGTGTGGCTATAAGGAAGTGAAAAGCTTGGGAGTAAATGTGAGTGAAAAGCAAAAGGGAAGCGAAAAGTGAAAGGAAAGTTAAAGTATCATAGTGCTGTATTGCAAGTGAAATGCTTGGAAGTAAGTGAAAACAAAGGAAAAATATCTTAGCTGGTGCTGCATGTCACTGATTTATTCCTGATCTCTTCTTGGCCCTTCTGGAGATGGTGGTCATTTGTTCCTCTGCTCTTGAGCAGAGTTGTGTGCAAAAAGAGACATCATAGTATGTTGCAGAAGTGTTAAATATCTGACCTGTGGCTATAAGGAAGTGAAAAGCTTGGGAGTAAGCAAAACCAAAGGAAGAATAGCTCAGTTAGTTCGTTCTATCACCAATTTATTCCCCATCTGTGGTCATTTGTTGCTCTCCTGTTGAGTTGTGTGCAGAAAGAGACATCCTAACAAGCTGTAGAAGTGGTAAATACCTGACATGTGGCTATAAGGAAGTGAAAAGCTTGGAAGGAAATGGAAGCAAAAAGCAATATACAAGTAAAAAGTAAAAGGAAAGTTAAAACATCACAGTGCTGTATGTCACTGAATTATTCCTGATCTCTTCTTGGCCCTTCTGGTGATGGTGGTCATTTGTTCCTCTGCTCTTGAGCAGAGTTGTGTGCAAAAAGAGACATCATAGCAAGCTGTAGAAGTGTTAAATATCTGACCTGTAGCTATAAGGAAGTGAAAAGCTTGGGAGTAAGCAAAAACAAAGGAAGAATAGCTCAGTTAGTTCGTTCTATCACCAATTTATTCCCCATCTGTGGTCATTTGTTGCTCTCCCGTTGAGTTGTGTGCAGAAAGAGACATCCTAACAAGCTGTGGAACTGGTAAATACCTGACATGTGGCTATAAGGAAGTGAAAAGCTTGGAAGTAAAAACAAAGTAAAAAGTAATACAGAAGTAAAAGGAAATATTACAGTGCTGCATATCACTGATTTATTCCTGATCTCTTCTTGGCCCTTCTGGTGATGGTGGTCATTTGTTCCTCTGCTGTTGAGTTGTGTGCAGAAAGAGACATCCTAACAAGCTGTAGAAGTGTTAAATACCTGACATGTAGCTATAAGGAAGTGAAAAGCTAGGGAGTAAATGGAAGGAAAAAGTAATAGACAAGTAAAAAGTAAAAGGAAAGTTAAAACATCACAGTGCTGCATGTCACTGATTTATCCCTGATGTCTTCTTGGCCCTTCTGGGCCTGGTGGTCATTTGTTGCTCTGCTGTGGAGTAGGGCTGTGTCAGTGTTTTGAGGCATCCCCCAGTGCCCAGTGATGATGCTAAGCAGCTTTCTGAAGTGACAGTAAGTGGCTGATTAAAATGATCTATGGCTTCATGGTAGTTTGGAATGGAAAATAGGATGGTCTGGTGAGAACTCACTAGGAGTAGCGTGTCCAGATATGAAGGACATGGACCTGCTGGAGTGGGTCCTGAGGAGGCAACGAAGATGATCAGAGGGCTGGAGAACCTCCTAATGGGACAGGCTGAGAGAGTGGGGCTGTTCAGCCTGGAGAAGAGAAGGCTCCAGGGAGACCTTAGAGCTCTGTTTTCATATCTGAAGGGACCCCACAGAAAGGCTGGGGAGAGACTCTTCAGAAGGGCCTGGAAGGATAGGGAGAGGGGCAGTGGTTTGAAACTGGAGCAGGACAGATTTAGTTTGGACATCAGGAGGAAGTTCTGCACAGTGAGAGTGGTGAAATGCTGGAACAGGTTGCACAGGGATGTGGTGGAGGCTCCATCCCTGGAGACATTCAAGCTCAGCCTTGCTGTGTCCCTGGGCAGCCTGCTCTAGTTGGAGGTGTCCCTGCTGCCTGAAGGGGAGTTGGACAAGATGACCTCTGAGGGTCCCTTCCAAGCTGATGCCATCTGTGTAGAGTTGGTGACTGGGTGATGTGTGGTGGACCACTGGAATTTTGGAGCAAGCATCTATGGAGCCAATGTTTGGAGGGCATTACAGAATCACCAAGGTTGGAAGAGACCTCAAAGATCATCAAGTCCAACCTGTCACCACAGACCTCATGACTAAACCATGGCACCTAAATACCTCCAGGGATGGGGACTCCACCACCTTCCTGGGCAGCACATTCCAATGGCTAAGGACTCAGAGTGTTTGGGAAGGTACTCCTGAGGTGCTCCCCCAGCCTTTCCCTGAACTCTGAACTCAACCATGACCTTAATCCAGTTCCCTTCTTTTCATCTACATCTCCTTGAGCTCGCTTCTGCTTCCTATCTTGCTGACAATCCAGAGATACCACCTTGACTCCTCTCTGAGAACAGCACGTGCTAAAAATGGAGATGTTCAGAGGAGATAAAGGGCAGAAAAAAACCCAACATACCCTGCACTTCACTATCTGAATACATGGCCTGGAAAATCACTCTCAAACACCACTTTCCTTTTTTTTTACTACATTTATCTTCTTTTTTGAGTCCACATCTTGTACCACCTGGGAGCTTCCAGCCAGGGAGTGCCTCTAAAGGATCAAATGATGGAGAGTGCTGGGTTGTTTTCTTTTTCATGCTGAGGAAGATAATCTTTGTTACAGACCTGATGTATTCACTGAGATGTGCATCACAGAATTGTCAGGGCTGGAAGAGACCTCAAGGATCAGCCAGTTCCAACCCCCCTGCCATGGGCAGGGACACCTCACACTACAGCAGGTTGCTCACAGCCACAGCCAGCCTGGCCTTCAAAACCTCCAGGGATGAGGCTTCCACCACCTCCCTGGGCAACCTGTGCCAGTGTCTCACCACCCTCATGGGGAACAACTTCTTCCTAATGTCTAATCTTCATCTCCCCTCTTCTAGTTTTGCTCCATTCCCCCCAGTCCTATCACTCCCTGACACCCTCAAAAGTCCTTCCCCAGCTTTCTTGTAGCCCCCTTCAGACACTGGAAGGCCACTAGAAGGTCACCTCGGAGCCTTCTCTTCTTCAGCCTGAACAACCCCAACTCTCTCAGCCTATCCCCATAGGAGAGGAGCTCCAGCCCTCTCCTCAGCTCAGTGAAGGTACCATCACCAAAATGAGCTGCTCCAGAAGCCTCTGTTTGGCACAAGCTTCTTCAAATTAAAGGAGTTGACTCCTGGTGTGACTTCAATGTGTTGTGAGCAGGGACTTGAAGTTCTGATAGGACAACAAAGCTGGAGAAGGGTCTGGATATCAGGGCTGGTGAGGAGCAGCTGAGGGAGCTGGGGGTGTTCAGTGTGGAGGAAACTGAAGGGAGACCTCATTGCTATCTAGAGATCCATGAAAGGAGTTTGGAGTAAGGAGGGGATCAATTTCCTTTCCCTAATATCAGGTGATACAACAAGAGGAAATGTCCTCAAGTTGCACCAGGGGAGGTTTTGTTTGGAGATGAGGAAAAACTGCTTTGCTGCTGGAGTGGTCAGGGATTGGAACAGGCTGCCCAGAGAGGTGGTGGAGTCCCCATCCCTGGTGGTGGGGTTCCAGAAACCTGTGGCCATGGCATTTGGGGGACATGGTTTAATGGCCATGGTGGTGTTAGGTTGATGGTTGGACTCTGTGATCATAGAGGTCTGTTCCAACTGAAACAAATCTCTGATTCTCTGATTTATTTCTCTCCAAAGATCACCTGTGACCAGAAGAAGACAGCATTTGATTATTTCAGTCCATAGGCTGAGATTGCAACACTGGGGGGGTGGGGGGAGAAACCCCAAAGTGACATTTTCATTTTGCTTTAAACATGCAGTTGAGAACTTCAGCAAGAAAATCAGGTCCTCACCTGTGGTTTAAGATTTAAAAACACCTTTTAGATTTGTTTCTGAGATTGTATTAGCTCCCAGAAATCAAACCATGTGGGGATTTAGTGCTGAGAAGGCTCAGGGGAGACCTCCTTGCTCTCTACAGCTACCTTAAGGGAGGTTGCAGTCAGGAGGGGGTTGGTCTCTTCTCCAGAAGAAGAGGACACAGTCTCAAGCTGTGCCAAGGGAAGTTTAGACTTGAGGTGAGGAGAAAGTTCTTCCCAGAGAGAGTTGTTGGCCACTGGAATGTGCTGCCCAGGGAGGTGGTGGAGTCCCCATCCCTGGAGGTGTTCAAGAGGGGATTGGATTTGGCACTTGGAGCCATGGTTTAGTCATGAGGTGTTGGGTGACAGGTTGGATTGGATGATCTCTGAGCTCTTTTCCAACCTTATTGATTCTATGATTCTGTGAAATCTTGGCAATTCTTGTTTGCTTGTTTGTTTTCCCAAGCAAATATATCTACAAGTCAGCAGAAATTGTCTCCTGACTAAAGGCTGAAGGTGGTGTTCTGTGGCAGCAGGATGAGCTCAGCTTTTGTAATGTGTTGCAGAGTATTTGAGGGATGTGCTATGCCAAATGGGATTATTTATGCTCTTCCATTCTCATTGCTTTCTATGACTCCCTGAAAAAGGAGGCTGAGGAGAGGTGGGGGATGCTCCCTTCTCCCTAGTATCAGGTGATAGAATGAGAGGAAATGGCCTGAAATTGTTTCCAGTTGGATATAAGGCAGGGAGGAGGGATGGAATCTTTACTGAGAGAGTGATCAGGGATTGAGGCTGCCCAGGGAGGTGGTGAAGTCACCATCCCTGCAGGTGTTCAAAGACTCGGTGGCCATGGCACTTGGGCCTTCCAGTATCTGAAGGGGGCTACAAGAAAGCTGGAGAGGGACTTTGTAGGGTGTCAGGGAGGGATAGGACTGGGGGGGATGGAGGGAAAAAAACAGAAGTGTGGGTAGATTCAGATTGGATGTTAGGAAGAAGTTCTTCCCCATGAGGGTGGTGAGAGACTGGCACAGGTTGCCCAGGGAGGTGGTGGAAGCCTCATCCCTGGAGGTTTTTCAGGCCAGGCTGGATGTGGCTGTGAGCAACCTGCTGTAGTGTGAGGTGTCCCTGCCCATGGCAGGGGGGTTGGAACTGGCTGACCCTTGAGGTCCTTTCCAACCCTGACAATTCTATGACCTGGTTTAGTGAGCATGGTGTTGTTGGGTTGATTCTTGGCCTGGATGATCTTAGAGGTTTTTTCCTATTGAAATGATTGAATGATTCCTCTGTTCGTACTCTTCTCATATTGTTGGGGCACCTAGTTGATGTCCATGTGGTGGTGCTGCTTAAGGGGTTGAAGGAGGCCCCTTTGCTCCATGGTTTTCTTTAGCTTTGCTTCTGAGTTTCAATTGTCTCCATCTCTGCATCCCTGCGTATTCCCTTAGAGAACTGGAACTGGCAAATGTCATCTGAGCTGGACTCAGTTGCAGTTTGAACAGAGGGGGAATGAAGCATGCTGAAGGCTATCTTTATACCCAAGAGTTTATTGTCAGTCTGGTGGCACTCTGTGGGTTTTCTTTCACCTGCATTCAATGTCACACCAACGACTTTTATTCTGCTTTTCTCCATTTTGATGCTGTTCAGTCTCCAGGAAACTGTCTGTGGTTCCTTTATTGCCATCAGTAACAAAGTGGGGGGGGAACCAAACTATTGAGCCCTGTGATGTGGATAAGTGCAGGTTTGTTTTGTTTTCTTTTGTGGTCACTGTAAATCAGAGCTATGTGCCTCTTAGGCTTAGTTCTAGTCTTTAAAGTCTGACTGTATGCAAAAAGCTTCTTTTAGTCCAGACTAAGTGACTTGGAATATTTGCACTCTCTTTGGTTTAACTGAGTTCTGCTTTTCTCTGTTCCCCAGTAAAAATTGAAGGTGTTTAAAAGACACAAAGATGTAGAGCTGAGGGACGTGGTTTAAAATCACCTTGGTAGAGCGTTTTAGGCTGCCCCTGGAATAGTGGCTTCAGTTTGGGGCCCCTCACTCACTGAGGGGCTGGGGCAGGTCCAAAGAAGGGTAACAAAGCTGGACAACTTTGAGAACAGGGATGGGGAGAAGCAGCTGAGGGAGCTGGGGGTGCTGAGTGTGGAGAAGAGGAGGTTGAGGGAGACCTCATTGCTCTTTACAGCTCCCTGAGAGGACATTGGAGTGAGGTGGGGGCTGGTCTCTTCTCCCTAGTAAGTATCTAGTGATAGAACAAAAGGAAATGGCCTCAAGTTAGACCAGGAGAGGGTTAGGTTGAAGGCTAGGGGAAAATTTCTTTGCTGCAAGAGTGGTCAGGCACTGGAACAGGCTGCCCAAGGAGGTGGTGGAGTCCCCATCCCTGGAGGTGTTCAGGAACCCTGTGGCCGTGGTGCTTGGGGCCATGGTTTGATGGCCATGGTGGTGCTGGGTTGATGGTTGCACTTGGATGACCTTAAAGGGCTTTTCCAACCAAAACAGTTCCATGAGAAAACCTCAGGGTGTTTCCCACAGGCAAAATGGTCAAAATATTTACAGAGGCCACCTAGAAGTGGTTTGATGCTGCCCCCTCCCCGTTCCTGATGCTGCTTTCTGCCCCCCTCCCTCCCCATTTCCTGATGCTGCTTTCTGCCCCCCTCCCTCCCCATTTCCTGATGCTGCTTTCTGCCCCCCTCCCTCCCCATTTCCTGATGCTGCCTGCTGCTCCCTCCCCCCCCCCCCCATTCCTGATGGTTCCCTCCCCTTTCTAATATTCTCTGTTTAAAGGCTGGGTTTTTTCCCTCCCTGTACTCAGAGATCCCCACATTAGTCCAGAGGTGCAGTTCCTGGGGGCCTGTTAGCTTGTTTTAGCTTAGCTTCTGATGGGAGTCATGGAGGGGAGCATGGCTTCTCCTGGAAGATTTCAGTTGGGACAGCCACCAAATAAAAAGCCTTTTGTCAGCAAGAAAAGCCTGGCTGCTTCAGCCCCTCGTAGCCAGGCCTGTTGTGCATGTGATTGAAGGGACACAGCTGAGAAATGTTCTTCTCCTCTCAGTCTGTTTTCCCCCACCCCCAGCCCTGTCCAAAAGAGAAGGCAGAACTTTATTCAAAGCCCTCTGAAGGCTTCAAGCTGCAGGAGAGCTCTGTTTTTGTCAGATGCTGTTTTGAAGCACAGGTCACTCAAGGCTGAACTGACAAGAATATAATTCCATTAATTATGTGCCCTGTTTAAATAAACTCAGCGTTAACACTGAGTGCAAGCAGCACATTCATTTGCTTCGCTGTTCCTTTCTCTCTCCTTGTTTTTCCTTTCCCTCTCCTTGTTTTTCCTTTCCAGTGGCAAATATTAAGACACAGAAAGAGCTTTCAGTGGGAGGGGGCACAATGAATGCCCTGGAGGCAGCTCTGGAAGTGGCCAAACTGAGCTGTAGCATTGACACTGAGTGTCCTGAATCAAGGAAGGGGATCAGTGTTCATGGTGAACTTCTCAAAGGGCATTTGTCTCACAAATCATCTGAGGTGGCCATAGCATCTCTAACATTATTAGCAGCTGGGGGTGGGCACCCAGCCTGAGCCATCACAAGTATCTACCTTCAAGAGACTGATAGAGGAGAAGAGGAGATCTCAGGGGAGACCTTATTGCTGGAAGGTGTCCAGAGAAGGGTAATGAGGCTGGGGAGGGGTCTGGAGCACAGCCCTGTGAGGAGAGGCTGAGGGAGCTGGGGTTGCTTAGCCTGCAGAAGAGGAGGCTCAGGGGAGACCTTCTTGCTCTCTCCAACTCCCTGAAGGGAGGTTGTAGCCAGGTGGGGCTTGGTCTCTTCTCCCAGGCAAGCAGCAGCAGAACAAGAGGACACAGTCTCAAGCTGTGCCAGGGGAGGTTTAGGCTGGAGGTTAGGAAGAAGTTCTTCCCAGCAAGAGAGATTGGCCATTGGGATGTGCTGCTTGGGGAGGTGGTGTCCCCATCACTGGAGGTGTTTAGGAAGAGCCTGGATGAGGCACTTGGTG
This sequence comes from Dryobates pubescens, assembly GCF_014839835.1. Lineage (NCBI taxonomy): Eukaryota > Metazoa > Chordata > Aves > Piciformes > Picidae > Dryobates > Dryobates pubescens. The sequence goes on from NC_071613.1 coordinate 6,574,601, forward strand.
CCATGGTTTAGTTGATTAGATGGTGTTGGGTGATAGGTTAGACTTGATGATCTCAAAGGTCTTTTCCAACCTGGTTTATTCTATTCTATTCTATTCTATTCTATTCCTTGGAGGTGTTCAAGAGGGGACTGGACGTGGCACTTGGTCATGGTTTAGTAGTCATGAGGTCTGTGGTGACAGGTTGAACTTGATGATCTTTGAGGTCTCTTCCAACCTTGGTGATTCTGTGTGAGTCTGTGATTCTATTCTATAGAACATCTATGAAATTATTAGGTATCTGCCTTCAAGAGACTGATAGAACATCTAGAAAATGATTAAGTAATTTGCTTTCAAGAGACCAAAAATTTTCTCTGGGGACTTCTTTCTTTTTGTTGTTTGGTTGGGTTGGGTTTTTTTTTTGTTTGGTTGTTTTGTTTTGAGGAAATATCCTTCTTTGAGGAAATCACTCTGCAGCTTGAGGAGGGAAGATTTGGACTGGAGATGAGGAGGAAATTCTTTCCAGTGAGGGTGGGGAGACACTGGAACAGGTTGCCCCGGGAGGCTGTGGATGCCTCCTCCTCCCTGGAGGTGTTCAAGGCCAGGCTGGATGTGGCTCTGTGCAACCTAACCTAGTGGAAAGTGTCCCTGCCCATAGCAAGGGGTTGGAACTGGATGATCTTGAAGGTCTCTGTCAGCTCCAACTGCTGTAGGAATCTCCTAGTGATTTGCAATGTAACTCTTGCTATTTCATATGTCCTAACACTTTTCTTGCCATCAAGGAAAAAATGGTTATTTCATCTGTCTGTGCACTTGCAACACTTCAGCTATAAATCTTTATTATGCTTTTGATCCTGCTTAATGAATAGATTCACTGCCCTCACTAAGTTATTGATTAACATTATGTGAATCTAACCATAAATTCTCTTCCCTTGTTCATACATTCAGGAAAGAATTTGGATTTTCTTCCCAGTTGTGCCTAAGCAAAGCTGGGGAAGGGTCTGGAGAACAGGGCTGGGAAGGAGCAGCTGAGGGAGCTGGGGTTTGTTAGTCTGGAGGAGGCTAAAGGGAGACCTAGACCTAATTGCTCTCTGCAACTCTCTGAAAGGAGGTTGGAATGAGGAGCGGGTTGGTCTCTTTTCCCTAGTCTCAGGAGACAGAAGGAGAAGAAGTGGCCTGGAATTGTGTCAGGGAGGGGTTGGGTTGAAGATGAGGAAAAATTTCTTTGGTGCAGGAGTGGTCAGGGACTGGCAGAGGCTGCCCAGGGAGGTGGTGGAGTCCCCATCCCTGGAGGTGTGCCAGAAACCTGTGGCCATGGCACTTGGGGCCATGGTGGGTTTGGGCTGGTGTTTGGACTGGATGATCTTAGAGAGCTTTTCCAACCTTAATGATTCTATGAGTCTAGGATTTTGGAACCATCAAAACCATTAGTGCTGCCAAAATGAAGCTGCCAGATATTCTTTCTCTCTCAAGAAAGATGTGGCCATAGCACTTTGGGACAGGGGTTTGTGGGCATGGTGGTGTTGGGTTGATGGTTGATGATTTTAGAGGTCTTTTCCAACCCTCAGAGAAGGGCCATGAGGATGATCAGAGGGCTGGAGCACCTCTCCTGTGAGGACAGACTGAAAGAGTTGGGGCTGTTCAGACTGGAGAAGAGAAGGCTCCAAAGTGACCTAATTGTGACCTTCCAGTATCTGAAGGGGGCTACAAGAAGGCTGGGGAGGGACTTTTCAGGATTTCAGGTAGTGATAGGACTAGGGAGAATGGAATGAAGCTGGAGGTGAGGAGGAAGTTCTTCCCCATGAGAGTGGTGAAGCCCTGGAATGGGTTGGCCAGCGAGGTGGTTGGGGCCCCATCCCTGGAGGTGTTTAAGCCCAGGCTGGATGAGGCTCTGGCCAGCCTGATCTAGTGTGAGGTGTCCCTGCCCATGGCAGGGGGGTTGGAACTACCTGATCCTTGTGGTCACTTCCAACCCTGACTGATTCTATGAGCTTCTCAGTGCTGATCAATAGCTAAAGGGAGGAAGTTGGGAGGATGGGGCCAGGCTCTTTTCAGTGGTGCCCAGTGGTAGGACAAGGGACAGCAGGCACAAACCAGGGCACAGAGGGTTTCACTTGAGCTGAAGGAGAAGCTTCTTCGGTGTGAGGGTGCTGGAGCACTGGAACAAGCTACCCATAAAGGTTGTAAAGTCTCCTTCTCTAGAGAGCTTTCAAAACCCTCCTGGACACATTGCTATGCAACCTGCTCTGGATGACCCTGCTCGAGCAAGGGCTGGACTGGATGGTCTCTGGAGGTTCCTTCCAGCTCCTACCACTCTCTGATTCTGTAAGTCACTGTATCCCATTCCTACAGCCCTCTGAAGCTGCTGACAGTGTCACGTCCTCAGGTTTGAAGCAGCAGTGGGTGGTGGGATCCCCTGAGAGCCCTCCCAGTGTTCAGGTGGCACTAACGCTGCCTCTAAGCATGTGGCTGCTGCCCCATATCTGCCACTGCCTTGCAGATGCAGGCATCCTGGCAATCCATCTCCTAGGAAACAGCGGGGGAGACCTCAGAGCAGATGGAGTGAACAGAGGAATTCTGCTAACACAGCATTCAGGTTGTGTTAGAGGATCCATGAGGAAGCAGGGAATTCAGCACGTCAGGCAGCAGCTCGCGCCGCTGCAGGGCTTACCCGGAGACAAGCAGCTGAACAAGAGCCAGCAGTGTGCCCAGGTGGCCAAGAGAGCCAATGGCATCCTGGCTGGGAGCAGAAATGCTGTGTCCAGCAGGAGCAGGGAGGGGATTGTCCCCTGGGACTCAGCTCTGGTGAAGGCCACAGCTCGAGTGTTGTGTCCAGTTTGGGGCAGCTCAATACAAGAGAGATGTGGAGGTGCTGGAGCCAGGGCAGAGGAGGGCAAGGAAGCTGGGGAAGGGCCTGAAGAATAAATCTGATGAAGAGCAACTGATGGAGCTGGGGATGGTTAGTTTGGAAAAGAGGAGGCTGAGGGGAGACCTCCTGGCTCACTACAACTACCTGAAAGGAGGCTGTGGAGAGGTTGGTGCTGGTCTCTTCTCACAGGTAATTAGTGATAGAACAAGAGGGAATGGCCTCAAGCTGCAGCAGGGCAGGGTCAGACTGGACAGTAGGAAGAGGTTTTTTCCCCTCAAGAGTGGTCAGGCATTGGAATGTGCTGCCCAGGGAGGTGGTGGAGTCACTAAACCTGGATGCGTTTAGAGGTGGTTTGGATGTGGTGCTTGAGTCTATGGTTTTGCCTTGCAGAGCAGGGCTCTGGGTTGGCCTTGGTGATCCTGAGGGTCTTTTCCCACCTGAATGTTTCTGTGATTCTGTAGCCTGCTCCCTCCTCCCTGGCTGGGGTGCTGGGCTTCATGCTGGCATTAAGTTGCCTTCCCTGATGTAAACCTCGACTCAAGGATTGGAGAACTCCCCAGATCAGAGCAGTTTCTCATGCTGCAGATGAGTGTTTAGTGGAAGACAGACAAAACACAGCTGAACCAGAAGTACAAACCAAGCTTTAAACCATCTAGCACACACACAAAAAACCCCAACATAGCTCAGACTTCTCCTGAGGTAAGCCTCTTCTGTTCTGCTCTGCCCAAATGGAGGCTTTGTCCTCCTTGCTCTTCAGGACCTGCTTAGAGTAGGGCTTTTTTTTTCCTCTCTTCTAGACCTCGCCCCCACAACCCTGAGGAAAATAGCTCATTCTCTCCCAAACACCTGTTTGGGTTATTTCAGACAATCTGCTGATGACTCAAGTGGCTATTTTGGGCTTAACACCTTCCCTCTCCCCCCATCACACTTGTCTTTTGCTTGCTTGTTGAATGTCAGTGGCGACACAAAAGCAGTCAATGGGAAGCAGATCGACCTACAAACAGTTAAGTGTTTGGGTCTCTCATTGGCTGAGTGTTAGCTTTAAGGGAGAGGAGAACACAAAGGCTTCCAGGTGACAGCAGTAAAAAAGCCTTTTGACATGGAGATATTATTGCAGTGGTCTGAGGGTAGTGGGACAGGTCGTCCAGGGGACTTGGTTGGGGCTTCATCCCTGGAGGTATTCAAGGTGAGGCTGCACAGGGCTCTGAGCAACCTGATCTAGTGGAGGATGTCCCTGCTGACTGCAGGGGGGGTTGGACTGAGTGACCTTTGGAGGTCCCTTCCAAGCCAAATCATTCTGTGTGATTCTGTGAACAGTCTTCACAAGCTTAGATCATAGAATCACAGAATTGTCAGGGCTGGAAGGGACCCCAAGGATCATCTAGTTCCAACCCCCCTGCCATGGCCAGGGACACCTCACACTACAGCAGGTTGCTCACAGCCACATCCAGCCTGGCCTTCAAAACCACCAGGGATGAGGCTTCCACCACCTCCCTGGGCAACCTGTGCCAGTGTCTCACCACCCTCATGGGGAACAACTTCTTCCTAATATCCAATCTGAATCTACCCATTTCTAGTTTTGCTCCATCCCCCCCAGTCCTATCATTCCCTGGCACCCTAAAAAATCCCTCCCCAGCTTTCTTGTAGCCCCCTTCAGATACTGGAAGGTCACAATTAGGTCTCCTTGGAGCCTTCTTTTCTCCAGGCTGCAGAACCCCAACTCTCTGTCTGCCTCCATAGCAGAGCAGCTCCAGCCCTCTGCTCATCCTCCTGGCCCTTCTCTGGACACCTTCCAGCACCTCCAGATCCTTCCTGTGCTAGGGGCTCCAGACCTGGACACAGAGCTCCAGCTGTGGTCTCAGCAGAGTGGAGCAGAGGGGGAGAGTCCCCTCCCTGGCCCTGCTGGCTATGCTTCTCTTGCTGCAGCCCAGGCTCTGCTTGGCTCTCTGGGCTGCAAGTGCTCACTGCTGGCTCCTGTTGAGCTTCTCCTCCACCAGCAGCCCCAGGTCCTTTTCTTCAGGGCTGCTCTCAAGCCAGTCCCTGCCCAGCCTATATCAGTGCTTGGGATTGCCCTGATCCAGCTGCAGGACCTGATGAAATGTTGGTGCTAAAATAGCAGCAACACCAAAAATCAGCCTTCAACTGCTTGGTTGTTTTCATTCTAGTATCAAATTGGATTGTGTTCCCCCCCCCCCTCCATGGATTTTCCAGTGTGGATGTCCTGTTTCTAAGAATTTAGGGGTAGAATCCATTTGTCACCTAAATCAAAACAGATGCAGAAACAGAATGAGGTGTTTTTACTACAGGGTATCTGCACTACAGTGAAAAATACACTTCTGAGATAAACATGATGTAAATCTACTACTACCCTGATTACCGCATCATTAATCTTTCTGTCTACCACAATGAAACCTTTTGGAAAGCACCAGCACTGAAACACCATCAGCTGAAGAACAGCAGAGTGTTCCTGTGGGGTGTCCCTGCCCATGGCAGGGGGGTTGGAACTACATGATCCTTGTGGTCCCTTCCAACCCTGACTGATACTATGATAGAGTGAATTTGGTGCAATTTATAGAGTCATAGAATTTGGTTCATGTATAGAATCTTAGACTTGCCCCTTGTCCTATCCCAGGGTGCAACTGAGCAGAGCCTGTCCCTTCCCTCTTGACCCCCAGCCCCCAGATATTGAGAGACATTGATTAAATCCCCTCTCAGTCTTCTCCTCTCCAGACTAACCAGCCCCAGGGCTCTCAGCCTCTCCTCACCAGGCAGTGCTGCAGTCCCTTCAGCATCCTTGTAGCTTTCCCTAGGACTCTCTGATGCAGATCCCTGCCCCTTCTGAACTGGGGAGCCCAGAACTGGATGCAATATTCCAGGTGAGGTCTCACCAGGGCAGAGGAGAGGGGGAGGAGAACCTCCCTGCATCTGCTGAGCACACTCCTCTTAATGCACCCCAGGATCCCATTGGCCACCAGGGCACACTGCTGACCCATGCAGAACTTGCTGCCCACCAGGCCTCCCAGGTCCTCCTCCACAGGGCTGCTCTCTACCTGGCAAAGGTAAAACTATTGAAGCAAGCACTTGGCTCTAACCATGGACATTTGTAATGGATGTAATGGGAAGATGATTTCCCTCCCCCCCCCCAAAAGCCTGCAGGGAAATGTAGATATTTATAACAATAAATAAATAAATAAGGCCTCAAGCTGTTCAAACTGCTGGAGTTTGTGAAATGGCAAGAAAGTTCAGCAGGCACTAGGCTTCTGGGCTGAAAAAAACAGGATGGGAAAAAACATGTTTAGCAGCTTTTCACTTCTGAAGAACATCGAAATGGAGCTGGCACAAAGAGTCCAGCAGTTGGAAGGAAGGATGAATAAGGTTGGCACAAAGTGTTGTTCCATTAGTAAGTGATTGCATATCTGTCACTAATTAGTAGCATGGCATAGAATTTGGACTCTTCCTGAGGTTAAAAACAATCTTCAGCATCATCAACCCATCCCTTATCTGCTAAATCATTTCTTGGAGCTTGGAAATCCAGCAAGGGCCAGGGCAGAGTCTTGCATCTGGGGAAGAACAACCCCAGGGAGCAGGAGAGGTTGGGGACTGGCCTGCTGGAGGGCAGTGAAGGGGAAAAGGACCTGGGGGTGCTGGTGGATGGAAGGTTGACCATGAGCCAGCAATGTGCTCTGGTGGCCAAGAAGGCCAAGGGCATCCTGGGGTGGATTAGAAGGGCTGTGTGTAGTAGGTGGAGAGAGGTTCTCCTGCCTCTATACTCTGTCCTGGCGAGGCCACATCTGGAATATTGTGTCCAGTTCTGGGCCCCTCAGTTCAAGAATGACCTCAGGGAACTGCTTGAGAGAGTCCAGCACAGAGCCACAAAAATGCTGCAGGCAGTGGAACATCTTCCTTATGAGGAGAGCCTGAGGAAACTGAGGGCTCTGTAGCTGGGAGAGGAGGAGCCTGAGAGGTGACCTCATTGCTGGTGATCAAGATGTGCAGGGTGAGTGCCCAGAGGCTGGAGCCAGGCTCTGCTGGGTGCTGCCCAATGCCAGCACAAGGGGCAGTGGTGGAAGCTGAGACATAGGAAGTTCCATGGAAACAAGAGGGAAAATTATTTCCCTGTGAGGGTGAGAAAACACTGGAGCAGGCTGCCCAGAGGGCTTGTGGAGTTTCCTTTTCTGGAGTTATTCAAAACCCACCTGGCTGTGTTCCTGTGTGACCTGCTCTAGGTGACCCTGCTCTGGCAGGGGAGTTGGACTGGATGAGCCTTTGAGGTCCCTTCCAGCCCCTTTCAACATTGGAATGGGCTGCCCGAGGAGGTGGTGGGGTCGCCGTCACTGGGGGTGTTCAGGGCAAGGCTTGACAGGATGCTTGGTTGCATGGTTTAGTTGATTAGGTGGTGTTGGATGACAGGTTGGACACGATGATCTTGAAGGTCTCTTCCAACCTGGTCTATTCTATTCTATTCTATTCTGTGAAACTGGCACAGGCTGCCCAGGGAGGTGGTGGAGTCACCATCCCTGGAGGTGTTCAAGAACTGTGTGGAGATGGCACTTGAGGATGTGGTTTAATGGCCATGGTGGTGTTGGGTTAAAGGTTGGACTCAATGATCTCAGAGGGCTCTTCCAGCCAAGCCAATCCTATGATCCCAGTGAAATCTAAATGGATTTATTACTTTTTTAAATCCCACTTAAGGGTAGGCGGAGGCTTGGCTTGAGAACGGCTTCCTTAACAAGCTTAGCTGAGCCATGCTGCACCACAAAGCCCAACCTGTCAGAACTTGCAGCTAATGAAACTTGGGGTTTCAAGCAGATGGGATTAAGTGTAAAGCTGTTGTTATTGCATTCAGGTTTGATACTTACATTTAGGAGGGCTTTCAAGCCTCTGCCTCTTACTGCATATCCTCTTATGTCAAGTCAATCAGAATCCAGGCTTGAAGTGGTAGCAATTTAATTATTCCCATAAACCCTTCATTTTGGCACTGCTTATCTTTTAACAGAAATGCAGAACAGTAATAAGGTTTCACTGAACTGGATGATCCCACAAGCCATGGCACATGTGCTGTAACGGAAGAGAAAGGGTTTTGCTAGGGACCCTACTTAGACCTCATTATCAAGGCAGCATTAATGATGGACAAGAACTGATGCTAGGCTCCATTTATCTCTTGCAATTACTCATACTCCTCCTGGATTCAGCACTGCTGAGGCCACACCTTGAGTACTGGGTTCAGTTTTGGAGCACTCACTCCAAGAAGGATATGGAAGGTGCTGGAGCAGGTCTAGAGAAGGGCAACCGAGCTGGGGAAGGGTCTGGAGAACAGGGCTGGGGAGGAGCAGCTGAGGGAGCTGGGGATGCTCAGTGTGGAGAAGAGGAGGCTGAGGGGAGACCTCATTGCAGCTCCCTGAGAGGAGCTTGGAGACAGGTGGGGGTTGATTTCTTCTCCCAAGTACAACTGATAGAATGAGTGGAAATGGCCTCAGGTTACACCAGGGGAGGTTTAGGTTGGAGATAGAAGAAATTTCTTGACTGAAAGGCTTCTGTAGCAGTGGAACAGGCTCCCCAGGAAGGTGTTTGAATGCCCCTCCCTGGAGGTGTTTAAAAGCTGCAGGGATGTGGTGCTGAAAGGCATAGCTTAGTTCCAGCATTGTTAGAGAATAGTTGGACTTAGTGATTCTTGAAGCTTGAGGAGGGCAGCCTGAGACTGGAGATGAGGGGGAAATTCTTTCCAGTGAGGGTGGTGAGACACTGGCACAGGTTGTCCAGGCAGGCTGTGGATGCTTCCTCCCTGGAGGTGTTCAAGGCCAGGCTGGATGAGGCCCTGAGCAACCTGGGCTGGTGGGAGGTGTCCCTGCCCATGGCAGAGAGGCTGGAACTGGATGATCTTTAAGGTCCCTTCCAACCTAAACCTATGTATCTTAAAGGCCTTTTCCAACCAAAACCTTTCTATGATTCTATTAGTCTCACTCCATAAAATTGCTCCAATTGACCCAAATTTGTTAAGAGTCTAAACATGACCAAGTGCTTGTTTGCATTTGTTCCTAAAGGATTCTTCCTCCTGGAAGGAAGGTGCAACAGTAGTATCTAACACCACCAAAATATATGTTTTAGTCAGATTTTTAAACCTTGGGGAGGAGATTTAATCCCATTCCATAAACACTTAAGGAACACATCTGTTCTAGTTAACCATCAGCAACCATCAGGTTGAGGTGAGACCCCACCTGGAGTACTGTGTCCAGTTCTGGAGCCTCTGTTACAGGAAGGATCTGGAGGTGCTGGAAGGTGTCCAGAGAAGGGCCATGAGGATGAGCAGAGGGCTGGAGCTGCTCTGCTATGGAGACAGCCTGAGAGAGTTGGGGTTCTGCAGCCTGGAGAGGAGAAGGCTCCAAGGAGACCTTCTTGTGGCCTTCCAGTATCTGAAGGGGGCTACAAGAAAGCTGGGGAGGGACTTTTTACGGTGTCAGGGAGTGATAGGACTGGGGGGAATGGAGCAAGACTAGAAATGGGTAGATTCAGATTGGATGTCAGGAAGAAGTTGTTCCCCATGAGGGTGGTGAGACATTGGCACAGGTTGCCCAGGGAGGTGGTGGAAGCCTCATCCCTGGAGGTTTTTGCAGCCAGGCTGGATGTGGCTGTGAGCAACCCGCTGCAGTGTGAGGTGTCCCTGGCCATGGCAGGGGGGTTAGAACTGGCTGATCCTTGGGGTCCCTTCCAGCCCTGCCAATTCTATGATTCTATCAAAGAGCCAAAAGTTGTCTCTCTGAGTTGCAGGAAATTGTCAGTTGCAGATGGGAAGCCTTCAGAACTTGGAGCTGTGGCATTAACCCTCCTGCATCTAATTGGCCAGTGGCAAATGCAAAGCCTGAAGCACATCAGAACTGAGCCAAATTTGTGCTGCCTTGCAGTTCCCATGGCTGGGAGCATGCACACAAGTTATTGATGCAGCTCAGCTGACGCTTGTTCTGCCATGATGAGTTGATTGTGTGTTTGAATCCCTCGAGGTCTCAAGTTCATTGACGCTGCAAGACTTGAGTGAGTAGAAAGGAGAGGTTCAAGCACTTTGAGGTTGCTTGGTCAAAGAAGCACTTTAGAGGTCTTCCAGTTAAGAGATGATAGAATGGAATGGGATAGGATGGGATGGGATAAGATAGGATAGAATGGGATGGGATGGGATAGGATAGAATGGGATGGGCTGGGATAGAATGGGATAGGATGGGCTAGGATAGAATGGGATAGGATGGGCTAGGATAGAATGGGATAGGATGGGCTAGGATAGAATGGGACAGAATCAACCAGGTTGGAAGATACCTTTGAGATCAGCAAGTCCAACCTATCACCCAACACCATCTAATCAACTAAACCATGGCACCAAGCACCCCATCCAGTCTCTTCCTAAACACCTCCAGGGATGGGGACTCCACCACCTCCCTGGGCAGCCCATCCCAATGGCCAATCTCTCTTTCTGGGAAGAACTTCTTCCTAACATCCAGTCTAAACCTCCCCTGTTGCTGTGGTTTAACCCCAGCCAGCAAGTGAGAGCCACTCAGGCACCTGCTGAACTCTACTCCTGGTGGAATGGGGAGAAGAATCAGAGAAAGAAAGGAGAAATAAAGGCAGAACTCATGGGTGGAGACAAAAGAAAAGTTGAACAACTTAAATAAAACCTAATAAGAACAGTAGTGGTAAAATATAGTAGCAATGGAAGGGAATATAGCCAAAAGGGTTGGTTTATTAGGACAACAAAAAATGCTTCCTGCAAGAGTGGTCAGGGATTGGAGCAGGCTGCCCAGGGAGGTGGTGGAGTCCCCATCCCTGGAGGTGTTCAAAGCTCATGCAGGCATGGAACTTTGGGACATGGCTTAGTGGCCATGGTGGTGCTGGGCTGATGGTTGGACTTGATGGTCTTTTGATGATCTTTTGATGGTCTTTTGATAGTCTTTTGATGATGTGCTTTCCCAACTGAAATGACTCTAAGATTCTGTTTTAAAAAAAAAGAGAAGGAAATGAAATGCAGGAGCACAGAAGTGATGCACAATGGAATTGCTCACCACCTGCTGACCCTGCTACCCAGGCAGGGATTTGCCACTCTTGGTCAGGTCTCCCCTTTCATCTACTGAGCATCCTTATAGAGTCATAGAATGGTCTGGGACCTCCAAAGGTCATCCAGTCCAACCCCCTCTGCAGTCAGCAGGGACATCCTCCACTAGATCTGCCCCTGTACACTGCACTGGTTAGGACACACCTTGAGTCCTGTGTCCAGTTCTGGGCCCCTCAGTTTAGGCAAGATGTTGAGTTGCTGGAAGGTGTCCAGAGAAGGGCAACAAAGCTGGGGAGGGGTCTGGAGCACAGCCCTGTGAGGAGAGGCTGAGGGAGCTGGGGTTGCTTAGCCTGGAGAAGAGGAGGCTCAGGGAAGACCTTCTTGCTGTCTGCAACTCCCTGAAGGGAGGTGGTAGCCAGGTGGGGGTTGGTCTCTTCTCCCAGTCAACTAGCACCAGAACAAGAGGACACAGTCTGAAGCTGTGCCAGGGGAGGTTTAGGCTGGAGGTTAGGAAGAAATTGTACACAGAGAGATTGGCCATTGGAATGTGCTGCCCAGGGAGGTGGTGGAGTCACCATCATTGGAGGTGTTTAGGAGGAGTTGATAGGGTGCTTGGTTGCATGGTTTAGTTGATTAGGTGGTGTTGGATAATAGGTTGGATGTGATGATCTCAAAGATCTCTTCCAACCTGGTGTGGTCCATTCCATTCCAGATCAGGTTGCCTAGAGCCCTGTCCAGCCTCATTTTGAGTACCTCCAGGGATGGGGCCTCAACCACCTCCCTGAGCAACCTGTTGCAGTGTTCCACCACCCTCATGGTGCAGAACCTTCAATCTGAATCTGCTCTGCTCTAGTTTGAAGCCACTGCCCCTCATCCTATCACTGCAGGCTTTTTTGAACAGTATCTCTCATCCTAAAGGCCTTTTCCAACCAAAGCCAATTTTATGATGGTAGAAACCACTACCCAGTTTCTAACTACAGTAAAAAAAACAGAAGAAATGATACTTTAAAATGATAATAATAAACCCTCCATCTTGTGGCTCCTGGCATCTGGAAGGGAAGATGATTTTTTTCCCAGGATGAGCTGAACCTGTCACTACAATTGTTTTTGAGACACTGCTGTGTCTACAGAGGATGACACTGGTTTCAGTGGTTAGTTCTGCAGGCAAAGTTGTCTGCTCTGTGCAGGTCACAGAGCATCCACCAAGGGAATTCCCAGCAGAGGAGCAGAGAGAATCCAGATGAACTTTTCAGAGGTAATTTCAGAGATTCATAGAATGGTTTGGGTTGGAAGGAAACTTAAAGCTCAGCCAGTTCCAACCCCCCTGCCATGGGTAGGGACACCTCCCACCAGCCCAGCTTGCTCAAGGCTTCAGCCAGCCTGCCCTGGAACACCTCCAAGGAGGGGGCAGCCACAGCCTCCCTGGGCAACCTGTGCCAGTGACTCCCCACCCTCACTGGAAAGAATTTCTTCCTAATCTCCCTTCCACAAGCCCAAAGCAATTCCCCCACATCCTCTCACTGCAAGCCCTTGTAAAAGGTCTCTTCCCAGCTCTCCTGCAGGCTCCCTTCAGGTATTGGAAGGCTGCTCTAAGGTCTCCCTGGAGCCTTCTCTTCTCCAGGCTGAACAGCCCCAACATTCCCAGCCTGTCCCCATGCATTGTTTCTCCAGCTTCCTAATCATCTCTGTGGCCTTCTCTGGACTTGCTCCAGCAGCTCCAGGTCCTTCTTGTGCTGGGGGCCCCAGCGCTGGAGGCAGTGCTGCAGGTGGGGTCTGAGCAGAGCAGAGGGGCAGAATCCCCTCCCTGTGCTGCTGCTCTCCCTGCTCTGGCTGCAGCTCAGCACACAGCTGCCTGCTGGGCTGCCAGTGACCACTGCTGGCTCCTGGAGAGGCTTATCATCAACTGACACCTCCAAGGCCACCTCCTCAGGGCTGCTCTCCAGCCACTCCTCACCCAGCCTTTATTTGGCTGGGTCAGGAAAGTCAGGAAGGGCCTGATGGCCATGGCTATATTCTGGGAGACTTTGGAGGAGGAGGAGGAGACATCCATGCTGAGTCCTTGATTTAAAGCTTTGCATTTGATACTTGCTAATTTTAGTTGCCAAGATGCATCTGTGAGCCTCCTAGCATTAATTATTAATTAATGTTGTTGTTGAGGAAAATAAACCTATCATTAAGGCTCTGGGAGTGTTTCCAACATTACCAAATCTTCAATTGGATTTATTAGCAGATATAAACACTCCTCAGCCTGTTCCTCCCTCCAGTCAGGGCCCCTTCCACAAGGAAAAGCCTGAGAGGATGATCAGCCTGGCACTGGGCTCTCCACGCCACCAGGGTGAGATCCATCGGGTCTGCTGTAGAAGCATGGAGTTAGGGAATGAGATGAGGACACTTCAGGCTGTACTAAGGGTGTTTGGCCTTCCTTGGTGACCATTTTAACCTTAAGAAATGTCCATTGGTGAATAGGTGCAGTGGAGGCAAAATGGGAACCTGCCAGCAAAGCGAGGTTCAGTGAGGGCAAGTGGGGAGTCCTTCATCTGGGGAGTGAATTGTCAAGGCTGGAAGGGACCTCAAGGATCATAGAATCAATAAGGTTGGAAAAGACCTCAGAGACCATCAAGTCCAACCTAATACCTAATGCCTGACACCTCCTGACAACTAAGCCACGGCTCCAAGTGCCATCCTTTTTTCGAACACCTCCAGGAATCCAGGGATGGTGACTCCACCACCTCCCTGGGCAGCACATTCCAGTGGCCAACAACTCTCTCTGGGAAGAACTTTCTCCTCACTTCCAGCCTAAACCTCCCCTGGCACAGCTTGAGACTGTGTCCTCTTGTTCTGGTGCTGGGTGCCTGGGAGAAGAGACCAACTGCACCCTGGCTACAACCTCCCTTCAGGGAGCTGTAGACAGGCCCTGAGCCTCCTCTTTGATCATCCAGTTCCAACCTCCCTGCCATGGGCAGGGACACCTCACATTAGAGCAGGTTGCTCACAGCTACTTCCAGCCTGGCCTTCAAAACCTCCAGGGATGAGGCTTCCACCACCTCCCTGGGCAACCTGTGCCAGTCTCTCACCACCCTCATGGGGAAGAACTTCTTCCTCACATCCAGTCTGAATCTCCCCACTTCTAGTTTTGCTCCATCCCCCTCAGTCCTATCACTCCCTGATACCCTAAAAAGTCCTTCCCCAGCTTTCTTGTCCAACCATTCTCTAACTCCAATAAGTCTGGTGCTGTAGTTTCCAATCATGCAGATGGAAATTGTAGTGCAATAGCACTGGCAAACAGTTTCCTGGTGACAGCAAGGCAATGAAACTCATAGGAAACAGCAGCAGCATCCAACTCAGCTTTCTAATCCTCAGTGGCTTTGGCTGCTTGGGCAGGTTTTGTTTCCAGGTGGCTTCTTGCAGAGGAATTAATCATGTCCACAATGACTGCCAGGCTGGAAGGGACCCCAAGGATCATCTGGTTCAAGCTTTCTAGGTGAGAGTGGAGCTGCAAGAAGCTGGCCCAGCACCCTGCCAAGCTAAGCCTTCAAGCTGCCCAATGGAGGGCAATCCACCCCTGCCCTTGGGAGATGATTCCAATGTCTGACTGTGCTCATGGGGAAACATTTTCCTCTGGAGGCCAATGGGAGTGTCCCCAGCAGTACCTTGTCCCCATCACCCCTTGACTTTTCCATGGGAGTCCTTGTGCAAAGGGCATCTCCATCCTCCTGGTAGCCAGCATTTATGGACTGGTCCATGGCATATTCCTGGAGCTTTGGGGGATTTGCCCTGTGCTCCTACCTGGATTCTGGCAGGGACAACCCCCTGAAGGAATGATGAGTTAAAAGGCTATTGGAGCACATTTCTTCCTTTCCTTAAGATGTTCCCTTCTGTATCTTAGAAAGTCAGTGATTTTGAGTACATCACCCATGGGTAGCTCTGTGCCAGAACAAAATCCATCTCCTCCCACTGAGATACCTCTTTTTTTTTCCCCCTTCTCTGCAGACAGTACATATTGTTTCAGATGGGAACTGTTTGCCTTCCCAGAGACATCCCATTTCTAATTTAACAAGTCCAAGTGCTGGGTGCTGCACCTTGGCCACAATAATCCCAGGCAGTGCTACAGGCTGAGGTCAGAGTGGCTGGAGAGCAGCCAGGCAGAAAGGGACCTGGGGATAATGGTTGACAGCAGCTGAACATGAGCCTGCACTGTGCCCAGGTGGCCAAGAAGGCCAATGGCATCCTGGCCTGCATCAGGAACAGTGTGGCCAGCAGGAGCAGGGAGGTCATTGTGCCCTGTGCTCAGCACTGCTTAGGCCACACCTTGAGTCCTGCGTCCAGTTCTGGGCCCCTCAGTTTAGGAAGGATGTTGAGTTGCTGGAAGGTGTCCAGAGAAGGGCAACAAAGCTGGGGAGGGGTCTGGAGCACAGCCCTGTGAGGAGAGGCTGAGGGAGCTGGGGTACAGAGCTTGTTCCTAACATCCACCCTAATACTACCTTTTAACAATGAGCTCTTCCTTTAGAAGGTTTAACAGAGGACATTGACCTCAGTTAACCAGACTGTTAATTCCACACCTCCCTTCCAGGCTGCTCTCCTTTCACCTCTTAGAATCACAGAATCTTTTTGGGTGGAAAACACCTTGAAGGTCATCGAGTCCAACCATGATCTCATTCCACCGAGGCTGAAGCTAAACCATGTCCCTCAGCACCACACCTCTGCCTCTTTTAAACACCTCTTGTGCTGCCAGGGACTGAGAACATCACATTGCTGCCCAGAGAGCATCAGGCCAGTTGCCTGTACCTAGCACTGCATCTGTGTTCACTGAAATCTGCCTTGTAAAATCCATGGTAAACTGTGAGCTTGGTGAGGGACCTGGGCTTGTTTAGCCTGCAGAAGAGGAGGCTGAGGGGAGACCTCATTGCTCTCTACAGCTCCCTGAGAGGAGGTTGTAGTGAGCTGGGGGTTGGTCTGTTCTCCCTAGAATTAGGTGATAGGATGATAGGAAATGGCCTGAAATTGCGTCAGGGGAGGGTTAGGTTGGAGATGAGGGAGCTGGGGGTGTTTAGTCTGGAGAAGAGGAGGCTGAGGGGAGACCTCATTGCTCTCTACAGCTCCTGAGAGGAGGTTGCAGTGAGCTGGGGGTTGGTCTCTTCTGCTGAGTAACAAGCGATGGGTGAAGAGGTAATGGCCTCAAGTTGCACCAGGGGAGGCTTAGGCTGGAGATTAGGCCAATTTTCTTTGCTGCAAGAGTGGTCAGGGACTGGCAGAGGCTGCTCAGGGAGGTGGTGGAGTCCCCATCCCTGGAGGTGCTCCAGAAAGTTGTAGGCATGGTAGTTTGGGGCATGGCTTAGTGGATGTGGTGGTGTTGGCTTGAGAGCTGGGCTTGATGATCTTGAGGTCTCTTCCAAGAGACCTCAAAGCCATCAGACAGGATTGGGTTGTCAGCTGGCTTGTGCCTGCAGCCAGTGAACCCTTGCAAAACAGCAGGGTGAGTGTGAGAGCTGAGCCACTTGATAAACCCCCACAGCACACACAGCTGTGAGTCACCAGATGAAGTGAAAACCAAGCCTGAAGTCTAATCCAGCTCCTTTGTATTCCTTTCCAAATGCAAGGAGGCCACAACCCCTCTTTCTGCTTGCTGAAGCAGTTGGTTTACAATTGCTTTCTATCAAGTGCTCAGCATAAAGTAGCTGGGAAGTAGAAGCAAATCTATCTCCATTTCTTCTAGCTGCTTGTCAAAGGGCAACAGAATGGGAGCTCTTCTTTTGCTTCCTTAACTCCAGACACAGGACTCATTCCCTTCCAGCTCTCATGGAGGGGTTGATTTTTTTTTTCCATGCAGTGCTTTCCAGGCTGCACAATGCCCCCAGATTACAGCAGGGGCTGTGCAGCATAAAATCCTGCAGTGCTTGGGAACTAAGTTTCCAGTCCTCTGGGAACTGTGGGTTTCAGCAGTGTGCACTAGGCTGCAGCAAGACCCAAGGAGTTTCAGAGCTATCACTGGGACCAGGACTAAGGAGTTTCATATAGGACCAAATGCAGCAAGAGAAGCATAGCCAGCAGGTCGAGGGAGGTGATTCTCCCTCTCTGCTCTGCGGAGACCACAGCTGGAGCACTGGGTCCAGTTCTGGAGCCTCTATTACAGGAAGGATCTGGAGGTGCTGGAAGGTGTCCAGAGAAGGGCCACGAGGATGAGCAGAGGGCTGGAGCTGCTGTGCTATGGAGACAGACTGAGAGAGTTGGGGTGGTTCAGTCTGGAGAAGAGAAGGCTCCAAAGAGACCTCATTGTGGCCTTCTAGTATCTGAAGGGGGCTACAAGAAAGCTGGGAAGGGACTGTTTAGGGTGTCAGGGAGTGATAAGACCTGGGGGGAATGGAGCAAAACTAGAAGTAGGTAGATTCAGATTGGATGTGGGGAAGAAGCTGTTCCCCATGAGGGTGGTGAGAGACTGGCACAGGTTGCCCAGGGAGGTGGTGGAAGCCTCATCCCTGGAGGTTTTTGCAGCCAGGATGGATGTGGCTGTGAGCAACCTGCTGTAGTATGAGGTGTCCCTGGCCATGGCAGGGGGATTGGAACTAAATGATCCTTGAGGTCCCTTCCCACCCTGACAGCTTTATGATTCTATGACCTGTCCAAGGAATATCATTTTGTATTGACTGGGGCTGCCAAAATATAACCACATACCACACCCCTGATAGACTTCTGAGACGATGCCATGAAAGACTCATTCTGGTAGATCCCACACAGAAGGCAGTTTATATTTGCCATTGCTGGCTGACAGCCTTCTGAACATGAGCCACCAGTGTGCTCAGGTGGCTCAGGTCAACAGCACCCTGGCCTGGATCAGCAAGAGTGTGGCCAGCAGGAGCAGGGAGGTGATTGATTGTTCCCCTGTACTGGCCACTGGTGAGGCCACATTATCAATACTGGATTCAGTTTTGGGCCCTTCACTACAAGAAGGACATTGAGGGACTGCAGTGGGTCCAGAGGGCAACAAAGCTGGGGAGGGGTCTGGAGCACAGCCCTGTGAGGAGAGGCTGAGGGAGCTGGGATTGCTTAGCCTGCAGAAGAGGAGGCTCAGGGGAGACCTTCTTGCTGTCTGCAACTCCCTGAAGGGAGGCTGTAGCCAGGTGGGGCTTGGTCTCTTCTCCCAGGCAAGCAGCAGCAGAACAAGAGGACACAGTCTCAAGCTGCACCAGGGAAGGTTCAGTCTGGGTGCTAGGAAGAAGTTCTTCCCAGAGAGAGAGATTGGCCATTGGAATGTGCTGCCCAGGGAGGTGGTGGAGTCACCATCACTGGAGGTGTTTAGGAGGAGACTGGATGAGGCACTTGGTGCCATGGTTTAGTTGATTAGATGGTGTTGGGTGATAGGTTGATCTTGATGATCTCAAAGGTCTTTTGCAACCTGGTTAATTCTATTTCATTCCATTCCTATTCTATTCTAAGGACAGCAGAGCTGATAAAGGATCCAGAGAACAGGGCTGGGGAGGAGCAGCTGAGGGCACTGGGGTTGGTTAGTCTGGGACTGGTGATGGGAGAGGAAGAAATGGCCTTAAATTGCACCAAAGAAGGTCTGGGTTGCATATTGGGAAGAAATTCTTTGCTGCAAGAGTGGTCAGGGACTGGCAGAGGCTGCCCAGGGAGGTGGTGGAGTCCCCATGCCTGGAGGTGTTCAAAGCTCCTGCAGACATGGCACTGTGGGACACAGTTTAGTGGCCATGGTGGTGTTGGGCTGATGGTTGGACTGGACGATCTTGGAGGTCTTTTCCAACCTTGATGATTCTGTGCTTCTGAATTTGTGCCCTTTCCCTTGTGAGGTACTTCTGACATACCACAGAATCACCATGGTTGGAAGAGACCTCCAAGATCATCAAGTCCAACCTGTCTCCACAGACCTCATGGCTAAACCATGGCACCAAGTGCCATGTCCAATCCCCTCTTGAACACCTCCAGGGATGGGGACTCCACCACCTCCCTGGGCAGCACATTCCAATGGCAAACAACTCTCTCTGGGAAGAACTTTCTCCTCACCTCCAGCCTACACTTCCCCTGGTGCAGCTTGAGACTGTGTCCTCTTGTTCTGGTTGCCTGGGAGAAGAGCCCACTTGGCTACAACCTCCCTTCAGAGGGTGGAGGTGAAGAAATATACCTGGGAAAATGTGAACTTTCAGAGCTGCCTTTGAAGGCAGAACTCTCATTGCTTTCCAGTGACTTAAATAGCTGGGAAAATGTCTCATTTAATTCCCAGGAAGAGGAAGCTTGGCTGCAGACTGCCCAATTAAGCAGTTAGCCTAATTAAGCCCCATCTTCATAGCTCACATGAGCATGAAAGGCAACTGGTGTGGGGTGTCATTCATTTGTGGTATGGTCTCTCACTCATCCCAGGGTTATGGGCAAGGTTATAGCAGGTTTGGGGAAGTTTGCTGATGGATGTGTTGCAGCTAATGAGCATGCAAGAGGTGGCTGCTCAGCCTTGGCTGACATTTTGAAAGGAGGCTTCCAGCAGTGAAATCTTGTCAGGGATGGGTTTCAGATTGCTGAAGCCTTCATCATTGGAGGTTGTTTTGTTTCTCTCTTCTTTTTTTTTGTGTTGTTGTTGGACATAATGTCAAGTGCAGTCATCAGTTAACTGCTAAATGAGCACACTGTTGTTAGTGCAGGAGGAGCAAAGGGAATAGGCTCTGGAGACCTGTATTTTTTTTTGCTGATTTAGAACTTCATTTGACTCTGAACTTTCTTCCTAGGCCCTGTTCTTGAAGGCAGGGGGAGAAAAGGTCTCTGCAGAGGCTTTAAAAGGGTCTTTTAAAGTGTTTGCAGCATATATGGCACTAGAGAATGGCATCATAGAATCATTTAGGTTGGAAAAGACTTTTAAGATCATTGAGTCCAACCACCAACCTGACACTGCCAAGTCCAGTACTGAACCATGTCCCCCAGCACCGTTCTCATGAGACCCCCACCTCCAATCCTGCCTCCAGCTCTGCTGTCCCCAGCAGGAGAAGGACACAGAGCTGATGGAGTGAGGCCAGAGGAGACCACAAAGGTGATCCAAGGGCTGGAGCAGCTCTGCTCTGAGGATAGGCTGAGGGAGCTGGGGGTCTTCAGCCTGGAGAAGAGAAGACTCCAATGAGATCTCAGAGCTGCCTGCCAGGACCTGAAGGGATCCTGCAGGAAGGCTACAGGGAGACTTTTCCTGAGGGTGTCTGGAGACAGGACAAGGAGGAACGGTTTGAAGAGGAGGCAGAGGAGGGTTAGTCTGGAGCTGAGGAAGAAGTTCTTCAGTATGTGGGTGGTGAGACTCTGGAAGTGGCTGCCCAGGCAGGCTGTGGTTGCCTGTTCCCTGGGGACATCCAAGGCCAGGCTGGATGAGACCCTGAGCAACCGAGTCTAGCTAAGAGGTGTCCCTGCCCATGGCAGGGAGGTTGGAGTAGATGATATCTGAGGTCCCTTCCAAGCTAAGCCACTCTGTGATGCTATGACTTGTGCACTATTTACCAATGCATGTAGCACTAGAACAAGGGTCAATTGTCTTAAGCTAGAGCAGGGTAGATCTGGATTGGACATTAGGAAGGATTTCTTTACTATGAGGGTGGTAGAGCACTGGACTGATCGCCCAGGGAGGTGGTGGAGGTCCCATCCCTTGACACATTCAAGGTCAGGCTTGTGAAACCAATGCACAGAATCACACAGAATGGTTTGGGTTGGAAGGAACCTCTGAAGGTCCTCCAGTCCAAGCCCCTCTGCAGTCAGCAGGGACATCTTCGCTTAGATCAGGTTGCCCAGGTTGCCTCATTAAGCCTCACCTTGAATATCTCCAGGGATGAAGCCTCAACCACCTCCCTGGGCAACCTGTTCCGATGTTCCAGCAGCAGCATGGTGCAGAACTTGTTCTTAACATCCAATCTAAATCTGCCCTTCTCTGGTTTGAAGCCATTTTCCCTCTGCTTATCGCTGCAGGCCTTTGCAAACAGTCTCTCTCCATCCTTCTTGTAGCCCCTTTCAGTTCCTGGCAGGCTTCTATAGTGCTGTGGGTACCCCACGAGGCAAGAGCACAAGGCTCAGAGCCAAGCAGATGATTGGAATCAGCAGGCCAACGTCCACTGACTCTGCCAGCACTGGGCCAATGTATTTCAGTGTCAGGTTGGGTTTATCACATCTCATCTGACAAAGAACATCCCAACAGTCTCCACACTTGGCTTGTGATTGAACATTTTGAGGTTGGTAACTAGCTGTGGCAGCTCAGGCTTTTCTTCCCTCCCTCCCCCTCCCTTTTCTTGTTTCTCCTTTTCCCCTGGAATGCTGCAGTCTTCTGCTGTCAAGCTGCAGAGATCAAATGGCCAGAAGGTTATTCTGAGTAGCCCTCAGAGGATCATTTCAATATGATCTCCTCAACCCAGTGTAATAGTGGTGTGGTTATTCTAAGAGCAATCTCCAAGCCAACAGCTGGACTGGCTAAGATGATAGCAGCAACAAAATAAAAGGGTGACATCATTCAGAAGGACAGCATGAGGGTGATGAGGGGATGGAGGCATGCCTCTTATGAGGAGAGGCTGAGGGACCTGGGGCTCTTTAGGCTGGAAGATAAGGTGAGAAGGCATCTTCTCAATGCTGATCAATAGCTAAAGGGTAGGGGTCATAGAATCAAGAATCAACCAGGCTGGAAAAGACCTCAGAGACTCAGAAGTCCAACCTATTGCCTAACACCTCCTGACAACTAAACCATGGCTCCAAGTGCCACATCCAAGCCTTTTTTGAACGCCTCCAGGGATGGGGACTACACCACCTCCCTGGGCAGCACATTCCAATGGCTAACAACTCTCTGGGAAGAACTTTCTTCTCACCTCCAGCCTAAACTTCATAGAATCATAGAATTGTTAAGGTTGGAAAAAGGACCTCAAGGATCAGCCAGTTCCACCCCCTGCCATGGGCAGGGACACTTCACACTACAGCAGGTTGCTCACAGCCACATCCAGCCTGGCCTGAAAAACCTCCAGGGATGAGGCTTCCACCACCTCCCTGGGCAACCTGTGCCAGTGTCTCACCACCCTCATGAGGAAGAACTTCCTGACATCCAATCTGAATCTCTCCATTTCTAGTTTTGTTCCATCCCCCCCAGTTCTATCACTCCCTGACACCCTCAAAAGTCCCTCCCCAGCTTTCTTGTAGCCCCCTTCAGATACTGGAAGGCCACAATTACTTCCCCTGGTGCAGCTTGAGACTGTGCCCTCTTGTTCTGGTGCTGGTTGCCTGGGAGTACTCTCAGTACTGGTGGCATCTGTAGACTTAAAGCCTCAGAGAGCACAATCAGCTTGGTTTGGAAATACAATTTGAAATCCTTTCAAATAAAACTATGTGTATTGAAGGCAGTGATCAATTCAGATGTGGACACAAGGTCCTCAAAGTGTCAGCATGGATAGTTCTGGATTGGAATTCATTTGCTACCTTGTTGTGTATCCCTTTGTTGGTTGGCTGCAGTGTCAGATAGCTGTGAAAATTTGCCTTTCCTATCTCCTCTGGAGAGAGCTAACAAGTTAGGAGTGTTTTGATAGGAGGAGACGGAATGGATTGAAGCTTGAGGAAGGCAGATTTAGACTGGAGATGAGGAAGAAATTCTTTCCAGTGAGGGTGGGGAGACACTGGAACAGGCTGCCCAGGGAGGCTGTGGATCCCTGGAGTTGTTCCAGGCATCATGCAGTTTCCTGTGTCACTTGTCACACATTTGGGGTATTTAGTTTGTTAGAAGAAAGGAGACCTTATAGTGACCTCCCAGTACCTGAAGGGGGCTATAAGAAACCTGGGAAGAGACTTCTTACAAGGTCTTGGAGTGACAGGACAAGGAGCAATGGATTGAAGCTGGAAGGAGGGAGGTTGAGACTGGAGATGAGGAGGAAATTCTTTCCAGTGAGGGTGGTGAGATGCTGGAAGAGGTTGCCCAGGGAGGCTGTGGATGCCTCCTCCCTGGAGGTGTTCAAGGCCAGGCTGGATGAGGCTTTGAGCAACCTGGGCTGGTGGGAGGAGTCCCTGCCCATGGCAGGGGGTTGGAACTGGATGATCTTGAAGGTCCCTTCCATCCTAATGCGTTCTATGACTCTCTGAAGTTCTCTGGCAATACAGATCAGCAAGGCTCAGTCAGCATCTCAGGAAGTCTCCCAAGAGCCTCTCTCTTGCCAGAGCAATTAACAAGGGAAGTTACATTAAATTTTGGGGGTTTGATCATCAAGGTTGCTGGGAGAGGAGCACAACTAGAAAAGCATTTGGTAGGAAGCAGCAGATTGTCCCTCCTGGTTTATGTCCCTAGGTTGGTTTCAAGCTTTCCTGCACGCTCTCAGCTGATCAGGAAACATATCAATCATTGTGCTCTCTGAGGTTCCCAATATCTCCTTCCAGGTAGAAAAAAAAATAATGAAGATTAAAACATTTTGACAGTTCAAGAGAGCAAGGTGGGGAGGGGAGCCGGGGGGGGGAGAAGAACTCTGCAAGGATCTCTTTCTCAACATCAAAGTGATTCAGTTGCTGCCTGAATATTTTCCCCTAAGTGTCAAGTTTATTCTCAAATTGCCTTGAAGACAGGGCTGAGTGTGCACTGCTGAAGCTGTAGGATCAACAATGCTTTCACACTGCTTCTCCTCTCACCTGCAACTAGTGACAGGACAAGAGGAAAGGGCCTCAAGTTGTGGCAAAGGGGCTTCAGGTTGGACATTAGGTAAGATTTCTTCACGCCTGATAAAACAGGGTGAGCTCAGGACTTAAACTGTGGGCTTCTGGAAGAAGGTGAAATGATTTCCCAGGCTGCCTTTCCTAGCTCAATCTCATCTGATGAGAGAAAAGTAAACTTACAGAATCACAGAATTATTTAGGCTGGAAAAGACCTCTGCAATGACTGACTCCAATCATCAACCCAACCCCACCATAGCCATTAAGCCGTGTCCCAGAGTGCCATGGCCACAGGTTTCTTCAACACCTCCAGGGATGGGGACTCCACCATCTCTTTGGGCAGCTTGTACCAGTCCCTGACCCCTCTTGCAGCAAAGCAGTTTTTCCTCCTCTCCAACCTAACCCTCCCCTGGCACAATTTCAGGCCATTTCCTCTCCTTCTATTACCTGAGACTAAGGAGAAGAGACCAGCAGCCTCCTCTCAGGGAGCTGTAGAGAGCAATGAGGTCTTCCCTCAGCCTCCTCTTCTCCAGACTAAACACCCCCAGCTCCCTCAGCTGCTCCTGCCCAGCCCTGTTCTCCAGACCCTTCTCCAGCTTTGTTGCCCTTCTCTGGACCTGCTCCAGCCCTCAGTGTCCTTCTTGGAGTGAGGAGCCCAAAACTGAACCCAGGATTTGTGGTTAGAGCCTCATCAGTGCCCAGGAGAGAGGCAGAGTCACTTCTGTCTTCATCCATTTGGAAGGACCAAGTATTAAATGTAGGTTTCCTTTGTTCCTTTTTTGTTTTTTAAGGCTGCCAATATTTTTGTTCTCTCTACTTGCAAAAGATATAATCAGTGTTTAAATGTCCTGATTCCAAGCCTTTTGCTTACAGTCCTCAGATGAATGGTAGGAGGAACTGTAGGGTCCTACAACACCACAGCCAGAAGGTAATCAATGTAGCATATAGAAAATAGTAAGGCAGAGAGGGACCTGGGGGTTCTGGTTGATAGTAGGCTGAACATGAGCCAGCAGTGTGCCCAGGTGGCCAAGAAGGCCAATGACATCCTGGCCTGCAGCAGCAACAGTGTGGCCAGCAGGAACAGGGAGGTCATTGTGCCCTGTGCTCAGCACTCGTTAGGCTACACCTTGAGTCCTGTGTCCAGTTCTGGGCCCCTCAGTTTAGGCAAGATGTTGAGTTGCTGGAAGGTGTCCAGAGAAGGGCAACAAAGCTGGGGAGGGGTCTGGAGCACAGCCCTGTGAGGAGAGGCTGAGGGAGCTGGAGTTGCTTAGCCTGGAGAAGAGGAGGCTCAGGGGAGATCTTCTTGCTGTCTCCAACTACAGAACGGAATAGGATAGGATAGACTAGACTAGGATATAGACTAGACTAGGATAGACTAGAATAGAACAGACTTGCTCCGGTGCCCTCAGCATCTTTGTGGCCCTTGCTGGAGTGTCTCCAGTAGTTCTCTTTCTTTCTTGACCTGGGGAACCCAAACCTTAGCAAAATACTTCAGATGAGGCCTCTGAAGGGTGGAGTAGAGGGGGGAGGACAACCTCCCTCATCCTGCTGGCCACACTTTAAGGCACCCCAGAACACTGTTGTCCTTCTTGGCCGTGAGGCCCCGTTGCCGAATCAGTTGTTCGTGGTGCAGGTCATCCCTTTGAGATGTAGAGAAGAGCTTTCAAACAAGGAGAATCTTGTTGCATTTCAAACAGTCTGGCATGCAGCTGCTTCCATCAAGGTTTTCATGCCTCTTCAGTTCCTTGTTGGACATCATCTTACCTACCACACTGCATCTGGAATGGCTTCATTAGTCCAGAGGCTCTAGAAACCATCACTGCTTTTCAATATTGATGCTTCTGGAATTGCCTACCCAATGAGGTACGTTAGCAAAAGCTTTTGACAGTTAGGTGACCTAATTTTTTCCTGCTTTCATGGAAGCTGGTTGGTTGGTTGGTTTTGTTCTGTCTGCAGTGACTAAAAGAGAGCTAAAGAGAACAACTGATCCCTGATGCTTTAATAAGAAAGGTCAAAGCACTCTTGCATAGTAGCCCAGTTTAATTGCTCCTCTGCTGGTACCTTAATATGTTCTGTAGGGTATCAGCAGTTGTGATGGAATCATTTGTAGTGGTAGGACAAGGGGCAATGGCTTTGAGCTGGAAGAGGGCAGATTGAGACTGGAGATTAGGAAGAAATTCATTGCAGTGAGTATTTAGTTTGGAGATGAGGAACAAGTTCTGTACCATGAAGCTGCTGGAACACTGCAACAGGTTGCCCAGGGAGGTGGTTGGGGCTCCATCCTTGAAGATGTTCAAGGTGAACCTTGTCAGGGCTTTGGGCAACCTGATCTAGTGGAGGATATCCCTGCTGATTGCAGAGAGGGTTGGGCTGGATGAGCTTTGGAGGTCCCTTCCAACCCAGAGCAGACTTCAGTGATGATGAAGGGACTGAAGAGTGATTTTGTTTGGTTTCATTTTAAAGAGAAGAGAATTGATATAACTGCCTGGAAGCTGCTCTACAACAAAACAGCTGTGAAGAGCCACATTCCCAGGCCTGGCTTCCAGGGGCTGTGTTAGCAGATCTTGAATGAAGTCATTTAACCCAAACTTGCAGATAGCTACAGACTGGAAGTAACCTGGGAGACCTTCCTGGGAGACCCTCAATGGACTTGGTGCTTTGCTTTCCATCGTTATAATCAAGGTAACAAAAAACTTCCCAGGGAGGTGGTTTGGAGTGCCCCCCATCCTTGGAGATCACAGAATCACCAAGGTTGGAAGAGACCTCAAAGATCATCGAGTCCAACCTGTCACCACAGACCTCATGACTAAACCATGGCACCAAGTGCCACGTCCAATCCCCCCTTGAACACCTCCAGGGATGGGGACTCCGCCACCTCGCTGGGCAGCACATTCCAATGGCCAACAGCTCTCTCAGGGAAGAACTTTCTGCTCACATCCAGCCTAAACTTCCCCTGGTGCAGCTTGAGACTGTGTCCTCTAAATGATGCTCCCAAGAGGCAGAGGTGTGGTGCTGAGGGCCATGGTTTAGCACCAGCCTTGGCAGAGTTAGAGACTGGTTGGAGTTGTTCATCTTAATGGTCTTTTCCAACCCAAATAATTTGATGATTCAGTGACTTTGGGCATCTTGCTGAGGCTCTCAGGTAGAATTCCAGGGAGGACAGCAACGATATCAACAATATCAAGAGCTATTTTTACACCATCTGAATCAGTCTCTATGGCAACATTTTTTAAGCCCATTTAGGTTGAAAAGGGGCTGTGGGGAAGCCAACTAAAACTCGATGTCTTTCTTCCCCTTCCTGCATTATTCTGTTGAGTGACAGACATTGGTAGGAACATAAACCTTAATGTCCACACACAAACATCTATTGAGCGTGGAAGAGTAGGTGGCGATTGTTTGCTTTGTGTGTTTGACCTTTCCCTCTTTGCAGCTATTTCAAAGGCATGCCACTCCACTTCTTTCCTTTCCTTCAAGACAAAAAATTGACAGGGGTTGGGGGAGAGGAATAAAAAGAGATAATAAAGGCAGATGCAGCTCCAATGACTTTAAATATGCACAGCTATAAAACTGTTCCTCTTTGAGTCTTGAGTGGTTTATGAGAGTGGTCTGTGGGTGCATGTCATCATTACTGCTTTATAGTTGGAGGGAGGCAAGAATAGGCAAGAACAGGAAAAAACAGGCAAGAAAAGGCAAAATAAATAGAGTAGCAGAGGTGCAAGTCTCCACCACCCTAACAAGTGGCTTCTGATCCTGCACTTTATATGCCCAGGGTGGTGGTTGGAGCCCCATCCCTGGACATATTCGAGGTGAGGCTGGACAGGGCTCTGGGCAACCTGATCTAGTGGATGATGTCCCTGCTGACTGCAGAGGGGGTTGGACTGGCTGAGCTTTGGAGGTCAATTCCAGCCCAGACCATTCTGTGATTCTATGATCTAAAGCTTTTCTTCTTTGGGATCTTTGTTTCTGCTTCATTTTCTCTCTCTTCTGTTGCGTGAGAAATGGCCACAAACAATCAGGAAAGAGAACCGAGAGCTGAATTAGTAAGGTTGGAAAAACACCTCTAAAATCACCAAATCCAACCATCATCCCAGCATGAGCATTCCCATTAAACCATGTGCCAGAGTGCCATGGCCACAGGTTTCTTGAACACCTCTGGGGCAGTGACTCCACCACCTCCCTGGGCAGCCTGTGCCAATCCCTAACCACTCTTGCAGCAAAGAAATGTTTCCTCATCTCCAACCTAAACTTTCCCTGGTGCAACCTGAGGTCATTTTCTCTTGTCCTACCACCTGATACTGGGGAGAAAAAGACCAATCCCCACTTCAACCTCTTTTCAGGGAGCTGTAAGGAGTTTATAAAAGATTAGAATGAGTGCTCTCACCGGAAGAGCTTTGAAACCCCAAGCCATCAGTGATATCATAGAATCATACAATGTGGGGGTTGGAAAGGACTTTCAGGTTGGAGAGGTCCTTCAGATCAGGCCCAACCCCCCTGCCAGAGCAGGATCACCCTGGGCAGGTCAGACAGGAACACATCCAGGTGGGTTTTGGAAGGCTCCAGAGAAGGAGACTTCACAACCTTTCTGGGCAGCTTGCTCCAGGGCTCCAGCACCCTCCCACTGCACTTTTAAACCTCCTGTTTGTATTCATTGCTCCTCACAGAATCACCAAGCTTGGAAGAGACCTCAAAGATCATCAAGTCCAACCTGTCACCCAACACCTCATGACTACTAAACCATGGCACCAGGTGCCACGTCCAATCCCCTCTTGAACACTTCCAGGGATGGGCACTCCACCACCTCCCTGGGCAGCACATTCCAGTGGCCAACAGCTCTCTCTGGGAAGAACTTTCTCCTCACCTCCAGCCTAAACTTCCCCTGGCATAGCTTGAGACTGTGTCCTCTTGTTCTGGTGCTGCTTGCCTGGGAGAAGAGACCAACCTCATCCTATTCCTGGGCACCACTGAAAAGAGTTTGGCCCTTTCTTCTTCAATGAAATGTAGACTAAATTATTCCCCCCAAAAGTTATTATGGAAGTCTTTATTATTATTATTATTATTGGCTAAAAATAGCAA
This sequence comes from Dryobates pubescens, assembly GCF_014839835.1. Lineage (NCBI taxonomy): Eukaryota > Metazoa > Chordata > Aves > Piciformes > Picidae > Dryobates > Dryobates pubescens. The sequence goes on from NC_071613.1 coordinate 6,603,190, forward strand.
AGTTATTTACAGGAAAGGGTGAGGGGAAAAATAAAGGCAACCTCCTCATCTGCCTGAAGTTGATTCAGCAGTGGTTCCAAAGTTATTAGCAGCGAGCAATTACCACAGAGCTGTCACAGCGTTGCCACCTTCAAGGGCTGACAACAATTCATCTTTCCCAACCTTGTGCCTGGCTTGGCTCGAGGTGTTGATGTTAATGGAGGCAGGAACCAGGAAATAGCAACAGACCCAAAGCTGGCTTGGAAGCTACAGTCGATGGCAAGAGGCAGTCAGAAGCTACAGGAGCAATTTATTAAGCCCTGATAGATTTGGGTAAGCAGCAGTGCAAGAATCAAGTCCTCCTTCTGAGACATGGGGTGAAGGTCATAGAATCATAGAATGGTCCAGGCTGGAAGGGACCTCCAAAGGTCAGCCAGTCCCACTTCCCCACACTCAGCAGGGACATCCCCAACTAGATCAGGCTGCTCATTTAGTCTTATCTTGAATATCTCCAGGGATGGAGCCTCACCCACCTCCCTGGGCAACCTGTTCCAGTGTCCCACCACACTCACAGTAAAGAAATGGTTCCTCAACATCCAATCCAACAATCACAATCTGCTCTCATCTCAAACCCTTGCCCCTGGTCCTGTCCCTGCAGGCCTTTGCAAACAGTCCCTCTGCAGCCTTCTCGTAGCCCCCTTCAGGTACTGGCAGGCTGCTATTACGTCTCCCTGGAGCCTTCTCCAGGCTGAACACCCCCAGCTCCCTCAGCCTGTCCTTGTAGAAGAGATGCTTCAGCCCCCTGATCATTCTCATGGGCCTCCTCTGGACCTGCTCCATCAGGTTCATGCCCTTCCTATATTGAGGGCTCCAGAGCTGTGCACAGTACTCCAGGTGAGGTCTCAGCAGAGCAGGGCAAAGTGGCAGAATAACCTCTCTGGCTCTGCTGGCAATGCTACTTTTAAAGCAGCAGTTCTGCAAGCAGAGCGGTTCTGCTTGCCCTTAGGCTGAGACATGAAACCAGCCTTCAGGAGATGCATTTGCTGCTTCCCTACCTGGCTGTCACTGCTGTACTCATCACAGAATCACAGAGTGGTAAGGGTTGGAAGGGACATCTGGAGATCATCCAGTCCAACCCCTACCCTGCTGGAGCAGGTTCAGCTAGAGCAGGTGGCAGAGGATGTCATCCAGGTGGGTTTGGAACGATTCCTTATCTCCAAGATTATGTTAAACCTCCTGTACAGACTGCAGTTAAACCTCTGTCAAGGCACTGCCCTGAGGGCTTACCTTGTAGCCATCATGTTTGTCAGGTGTCCAGCACTGGGGCCTCCTCTCTCAAGGAGACTGCAGGCTGAGTCAGGCACAGAGAGTTTCCCATTCAAAACACTGAACTGCAAGCTATAAAGACAGAGTTTTATCGAAGTCCATCCTCTCTTTGCTAAAACAGATGTTCACTCATGCAATGAATGAGCAATGGAGACATTCAAACCCCACCTGGCCTGTGTGACCTCCTTTAGATCAGCCTGCTGATGCTGAGCTGCATCCAGAGCAGGGAAAGCAGCAGCACAGGGAGGGGATTCTGCCCCTCTGCTCTGCTGGGACCCCACCTGCAGCACTGCCTCCAATTCTGGTGCCCCCAGCATAAGAGGGACGTCAAACTGATGGAGCAGGTCCAGATGAGGCCATGACGATGCTGAGAGGGCTGGAGAACCTCCCCTCTGGGGTCAGGCTGACAGAGTTGCGGCTGTTCAGCCTGGAGAAGAGGAGGCTTCAGGGAGACCTTAGAGCAGCCTTGCAGTACTTGAAGGGGGCTACAGGAGAGGTGGGAAGAGGCTTTTAGCAAGAGCTTGAAGTGACAGGACGAGGGGCAATAGATTGAAGGTTGAGGAGGGGAGATTTATACTGAAGATTAGGAAGAAATGTTTTAGATTGAGGTTGGTGAGACACTGAAATAGGTTTCCCAGAGAATCTGTGGGTATCCCTTCCCTGGAGGTGCTCAAGGCCAGCCTGGATGAGACCTTGAGCAACCTGGGCTACTGGGAGGTGGCCCTGCCCATGGCAGGAGGATTGGAACTGGATGAGCTTTAAGGTCCTTTCCAACCCAACCCATTCAGTGATTGTAAACTCATCTCAGTCTTTGCTGCTGCAAAACACACAGCTGTAGTGCTTCTCTTGAATAATCACCACCTTGCAGGCTCTTATAACCACGTTGAAAGCAGCACTGTGACAGACTCCTGGCTGCTTTGTCACAGAGATTATTTTTGTCACCACCACAACCCTTTTGTCCTTCTGGTTCTTAGCACAGCAGATAAAGGGAACTGATACCTCCCAGGATGTCCTCCTTGCTGGAAGAGAATGCAAAGGTGAAAGCAGCAGAAGTGCTTTCCCCTTTTGTAAGAAACCATTTTGCTTTGTTCTGCAAGCTGTGGGGAGCTGAAGTCAAAATGTTAACGGAGTGGAGAGGTTGACTTCTTAATCTGTTGTTCTCCTTCCCATCCTTACTCAGTCTTCCATCTGCATATCGGGCCAGGACCTCTTCTCTCTGCTGCTGCTTTTTCTTTCCACTGCCATTAATTATCTGCTTCACCATCCTGAATTCAGCTGGAGAAGAGAAGCCTGAGAGGTGATCTCATCAATGTTTACCAATATCTAAAGGGTGAGCACCCACAGAAGGGGGCCAGAATCTTTTTCAGTGGTGTCCAGAGGCAGGACAAAGGGCAACAAACTGGAACACAAGAAGTTGCATCTGAATGTGAGAAAAAAAACCTCCTTGAGAGTGACAGAACACTGGAGCTGGCTGCCCAGAGAGAGAGTGGAGCCTCCCTCTCTGGAGGCATTCAAAGCTCACCTGAAAGCTGCCCTGTGCAACCTGATCTAGGTGAACCTGCTCTGGTGTGGGGGGGGAGATTGGAATAGGTGATCTCCAGAGGTCCTCTCCAACCTTTATCACTCTGTGTTTCTGTGAGAGGTTGTGGAGTCTCCTTCTCTGCAGAGATGCCAAACACATCCAGGTGAGATCCAGGGCAAGCTGCTCTAGGAGCACCTGCTTAAGCAGGGGGAGGTTGGACTAAATGATCTGCAGAGGTCCCTTCCAAGCCTCACTGTTCTGGGAGTCTGGGCCAGTAGCCAGGGTATACAATGACTAGGTGTTAATAAAGTGCTTGGATGTGGCACTTGGAGCCATGGTTTAGTTGTCAGGAGGTGTAAGGTGTTGGGTGACAAGTTGTGTTGGGTGACAGGCTGGACTTGATCATCTCTGAGGTCTTTTCCAACCTGGTTGATTCTTTCATTCTATGATTCTATGATTCTATGACTGCAACTGATGATCAGCAAAGTATCCCTAGGAGTTGCCTCCTTTGATTTCTGTGCAAGCTTTCTTCTAGGTGGATGAATATCATCAAAACCTCAATGTGTTCCCTCTCCTGTATTTAGAGGGACTCTAAATTTAGAGCCTGGTTGTTTGGGTGGTTTGGTTTTTTTCAGCTGTGCTTTCCATAAACCAGAGCCTTCTACTAAGAATTTTGTTCTTCCAGCTGAAGTTTCATCTTGTAGATGGATTTGCAGCTTTGTGGCCCTTATGTGCTTCTCTGCATGAAGTGAAGAAAGAGATGGCTGACCTCTGAAACAACCCATGGCTAATGCATTAAAGGCATTACCCATTAATATCGTGGCCATGAGAGGAATTAATGTGATTCAGGAGGCTCTTGCATAATAAGTTTGCATTGGCTGTGTTGTACACAAAGTAGGGCACTGGCAGCTGCTCAAATGAGCTTCTGTTCCTCACCCCTCACTCCCAGGTTGACACAATCTGATATGGAGATGTAAAGCAATATTCTTTGTATTCTCTATGCTGTGCAATTCATAAACCACCCCAGGCTCTCTTTATCTCCACTTGCTCTTCTGTTGTGACCATGCATGCTACAGGAGAAGAGTTCATAGACTCACAGAATCATAGAATCAACAAGGTTGGAAAAGACCTCAGAGATCATCAAGTCCAACCTATCACCCAACCCCTCATGACTAACTAAACCATGGCTTCAAGTGCCACATCCAATCCCTTTTTGAACACCTCCAGGGATGGTGACTCCACCACCTCCCTGCAGCATCTCCCTGCCCAAAGTCACCCTTCACCCCCAGCCCAGCTGTTGCTCAGGATCTGGCTCCCAGCACCTTTGCTGCAGCTCTGCCCCTGGGTGCCAGCCTGCACCTCTTTCATCAGCTGCCACTGAGGAGTCTCCTCCTGCTCAGACACAGGTCCAAGCACATGTTTCTGGGGGGAAAAATGCAAGCAACGAGCAACAGGACAAGAGGAAATGACCTCAAGCTCCACCAGGGGAGATTTAGGTTTGATAATAGGAGAAATTTCCTGACTGCAAGAGTGGTCAAGGGTTGGAACAGGCTGCCCAGGGAGGTGGTGAAGTCACCATCCCTGGAGGTGTTTAAGAAATGTGCAGGCACAGCACTGCAGGAAATGGTTTAGTGGGCATGGTGGGGTTGGGTTGCTGGTTGGACTTGATGATCTTAGAGGTCTTTTCCACCCTTGGTGACTCACTCTCTGATACTGTGCCCAGCAGTACAATTGGTGGTGGTCTTTCAGAGGTAGCTGTTGCTTGGAAACTGGCTGGGCAGCAGTCTGCTGGTGGGAGGTGGTGAGCAGCTGCCTTTGCATCACTTGGTGCAGGGATGTGTGGGGTTGTGGGTTTTTTTTCCTTTCACATATTAAATTGTCTTGATCCACAAGATTTTCTCACTTGTGCTCTCCTGATTCTCTCCCCCACCCTGCTGGGAGGAGTCAGCAAGTCCCTGGGTGGGTGCCCAGCTGCTGACCACCACATTTATTCAACCCCCCCACATGTTTGGTTGGAAAAGAGAAAAATCCCAGAGTGTTCTGTGTGCCTCTCTAGGTGGGCATGACCCCAAGCATGGGCATGAAGTCATCTCTACTCTGGCAGCACTAGCACACCTCATGCTACTTGGTCCCATACTAACTGTGATCACAGTTGATGCCCGGAGTCTGGAACTGGCAAGGGACCAGTGACTTGCAGGCCTTTTGGATGTGGCCACTGTGTTTTGGACTCTACAGGCATTTGCTGCACCATTCCAGCTGGCTGCAGGCTGAGTGAGTGCTTCCTAACCCATTCTGTTTGCAAGTACCAATAGATGTGGCCATAAAGTACCTTTTAACTGCATTTTATCAGGTGTTTTGGAAAGCAAACTGAAGTTATGGGCTGTGAGAAGACTTTAATGAGGATGTTACCTTCCTTTCCTGAATTATTCCTCTTCTGGACTTCTTCTTCTCATTGTTTCCAGTGAGAACTCCTGAAGGGATCTTGCAGGAAGGCTGGAGAGGGACTTGCCATGGGGGTGCACAGAGACAGGACAAGGAGGAATGGTTTGAAGCTGAGGGAGAGCAGGGTTAGGCTGGAGCTGAGGAAGAAGTTCTTCAGTGTGAGGGTGATGAGACTCTGGCACAGGCTGCCCAGGGAGGCTGTGGCTTCCTCCTTCCTGGAGGCATTCAAGGCCAGACTGGATGAGACCTTGGGCAACCAAATCTAGTTGAGAGCTGTCCCTGCCTGTGGTGGCAGGGAGTTTGGAGTAGATGGTATTTAAAGTCCCTTCCAACATAAGTTTAGGCTGGAGGTGAGGAGAAAGTTCTTCCCAGAGAGAGTTGTTGGCCACTGGAATGTGCTGCCCAGGGAGGGGGTGGAGTCCCCATCCCTGGAGGTGTTCAAGAGGGGATTGGACGTGGCACTTGGTGCCATGGTTTGGTCATGAGGTCTGTGGTGACAGGTTGGGCTTGATGATCTTTGAGGTCTCTTCCAACCTTGGTGATTCTGTGACTCTGAGGGGAGACCTCATTGCTCTCTCCAGCTCCTTAAAAGGAGGTTGGAGTGACGTGGGGGTTGATCTCTTCTTCTAAGTATCAACTGATAGAACAAGAGGAATTGGTCTCAAGTTGCACCAGGAGAGGTTTAGATTGGGTAATAGGACTTGTTTGTTTGTTTATTACTGAATGAGTGGTCAGGGATTGGAACAGGCTGCCCAGGGAAGTGGTAGAGTCACCATCCCTGGAGGTGTTCAGGAAACCTGTGACCACGGCACCTTGGGACATGGTTTAATGGCCAGGGTGGTGTTAGGTTGATGGTTGGACTTGAGGATCTTAGAGACTTCATAATCTTAGAGGTTTTTTCCAACCAAAACAATTTGATGATTCTATAAAGCTAATCCTACAAACACATTGTCCTTTGAGGAAAACTGGGCATGCTTGCAACTCAGGGTGCTCTTAGGACAAAATCGGCCTTTTCCTGTTGTCATTGTTCTTGCATGAAGACTTTTAAGACCTATGTATACAACTGTGGCTGAAAAATGAAGCTGAAAAGGGTAAGGGTAGGTGACAGATGGCAATGAGGTTTGACTGAGAGAGCTGGGGCTGTTCAGTCTGGAGAAGAGAAAAGGGTCCGAAGAGACCTAATTGTGGCCTTCCAGTTTCAGAAGGGGGCTACAAGAAAGCTGGGGAGGGACTGTTTAGGGTTTCAGGGAGGGATAGGACTAGGGAGAATGGAGCAAAACTAGAAATGGGTAGATTCAGATTGGATGTTAGGAAGTTCTTCCCCATGAGGGTGTTGAGACACTGGCACAGGTTGCCCAGGGAGGTGGTGGAAGCCTCCTCCCTGGAGGTTTCTCAGACCAGGCTGGATGTGGCTGTGAGCAACCTGCTGTAGTGTGAGATGTCCCTGGCCGTGGCAGGGGGGTTGGAACTGGCTGATCCTTGAGGTCCTTTCCAACCCTAACAATTCAATGGTCCTAATGCTGCAATAGCATCACAGAGCTGCTGCTTCAATGCTTGCAGTCAATCATGGCAAGGGCTGGAACCCTTAGAGTTCTGCAAGAGCAGGAACATTTGCTGGCACTGATATCCCAGACAAGGAGATGGACTGATTTCCTGTGGCAGGATTATAATCCTCACACTCAGGCTGAGTGAAAGGCAACTGCAGCCTTTGTGTTGTGGAACTTCTGCTTGCAAGTCATCAGCGTGATTGCTGTGGGAACTCCCTACAATTACAGCAATTTCATTGTTAGCAAATGGGATCAAAACTTCAAATAGAGCAAACAGATTATTTGATTTAGCAGCAGAGAGGCTCAAGTGACAATCACATTTTCCTAAAAGAATAAATGGAAAGCCCACTCTGATAACAAGTTTTCACTCCTGGAGCCCTGAGGGACAACGCAAGGCATTAGAAAATGTTGTCCCTCAGGGCTCCAGGAGTGAAAAATCTGTTGTCAAAAGAATGTTTTCTTTCCTTTCAGACAAATGTGATTGTCACTTGATTTCCTCTCTGCACAGTGGAGGAAATTCCTCCTAATTTTTCTATCAGGACATCAGTTTCGCTGGCTGCACTTGGGCAGGAGTTGGAAGGCTTGCATTTAAAGCATCACAAAATAGTTTTGGTTGGAAAAGACCTCTAAGATGATCCAGTCCAACCTTTAAACTAAGACCACCATGGCCATTAGGCTGTGTCCCAAAGAATAGAATAGAATAGAGTAGAATAGCATAGAATAGCATAGAATAGACTAGACTAGACTAGAATAGAGTAGAATAGAATAGAATTAACCAGGTTGCAAAAGACCTTTGAGATCATCAAGTCGAACCTATCACCCAACACCATCTAATCAACTAAACCATGGCACCAAGCACACCCCACCCAGGCTCTTCCTAAACACCTCCAGGGATGGGGACTCCACTACCTCCCTGGGCAGCACATCCCAATGGGCAATCTCTCTTGCTGGGAAGAACTTCTTCCTCACATCCAGCCTAAACCTCCCCTGGCACAGCTTGAGTCTGTTTCCTCTTGTTCTGGTGCTGGGTGCCTGGGAGAAGAGACTAATCCCCACCTGGCTACAACCTCCCTTCAGGGAGTTGGAGAGAGCAAGAAGGTCTCCCATGAGCTTCCTCATCTCCAGGCTAAGCAACCCCAGCTCCCTTAGCCTCTCCTCACAGGGCTGTGCTGCAGACCCCACCCCAGCCTCATTACCCTTCTCTGGACACCTTCCAGCAATAAGGTCTCCCCTGAAATCTCTTCTCCTCTACCTGAGTACAGGGGCAGAATGACTTCCCTGCTCCTGCTGGCCGCACTATTGCTGATACAGGCCAGGATGCCATTGGCCTTCTTGGCCACCTGGGCACAACTCTCTATATTTTATGAACACCTCCAGGAATGGGGACTCCACCACCTCCTTGGGCAGCACATTCCAATCCCTGACCACTCTTGCAGGAAGGAAATTTTTCCTAATCTCCAGCTTTAACCTCCCCTGCTGGAACTTAAGGCCATTTCCTCTCATTCTGTCTCCTGATATTAGGGAGAAGAGACCAATCCCTACCTAGCTTCAACCTCCTTTCAAGAAGCAGAGAGCAATGAGGTCTCCCCTCAGCCTTCTCTTCTCCAGGCTTAACAACCCCAAGGTTCCTTAGCTGCTCCTCCCCTGCCCTGCTCTCCAGACCCTTCCCCAGCTTTGGTGCCCTTCTCTGGACCTGCTCCAGCACCTCAGTATCTTTGCTGAGGCAAATGAGCTCAGCAAAGCAGTACCACAGAGGAGGTTACTCAGAGACAATTTAATTCCTTTGATTACAAAACCTAGAAAGGGAAGATCCTACCTGCTGTGAAAACACACAGTGGTCTTGAACATGTCATGGTTGGACTTGATGGTCTTGAAGGTCTTTTCCAACCTGAAATGGTTCTATGATTTTTCTGGGCAGGCAGGAAACAAAGGACTTGAGGAGGGCAGATTAAGACTGGCTATGAGGAAGAAATTCTTGGCAGTAAGGGTGGTGAGACACTGGAACAGGTTGCCCAGGGAGGTCATGGAAGCTGTTCAGGCCTGGGGAAGAGAGGGCTTCAGGAAAACCTTGGAGCAGCCTTCCAAAGGGGCTGGAGGGGCTACATGAGATCTGGGGAGTGACTTCATAAAAGGGCTTTGTACTGATGGAATGAAGGGGAAGAGATTGAAGCTGGAGGAGGGCAGATTGAGACTGGAGATGAGGAGAAAATTCTTGACAGTGAGGGTGGTGAGACACTGGAACAGGTTGCCCAGGGGAGGTCAGGGAAGCCCTTTCCCTAGAGGTGTTCCAGGCCAGGCTGGATGAGGCTTTGAGCAACCTGGGCCGGTGGAAGGTGTCCCTGCCCATGGCAGGGGGGTTGGAACTGGATGAGCTTTAAGATCCCTTCCAAGCCAAACCACTCTATGAATCTATGAATATCTAGGAACCTCTAATTGTTTAGAGGATTAATTGGAAAGGCAGTGGAAGGAGTCACATTAATTGAAGTGAGTTTCATGTTTGGTGATACACCTAGAGAGTAAGGGATGAAAGGTGCACGAGCAGAGGCTTTGTGATCTTGCTTCTCATCCTAAGTGTTTACAAATTATTGGATGAATATTATTCTCTGGTAAGTGACTGTGGCCTACTTGACATCATGAATTTATGATGTTGGCTTTGATGTTAAACACTTTAAGCAAGGTAAATGTCAGCTCTGTCAGGACAGAATAACCCAGTGTTTTAACTGTGTCCTCACACGAATGTGCTGTGAAGTTTCTGAAGCTCAGAACAGCAGGTTCCCAGGCAGGCTTAAAAGAAAACAAGAAGCCCTTTCCAACTCTGAAGCATAAAAATCAATTTAAATGCAAGTTCTTCAACTTCTTGCTGATTAATTCATCTCCAGTTCCTCTCACTCGGTTGGAGCAGTGATGTTTCACTGTGCCAGGGAAAAACCCTTCCCTGGGTCTCTTCTTTTTCTTGCATTGGGTAATTTTATGTCCTGAAAAGCCAACCCTTTTGAGTGTTCTATGAGAATTAAATCACAGGCTCCAGGATGTCAGGGGTTGGAAGGGACCTCTGGAGATCTTCCATTCCAAGCCCCCTGCCAGGACCATAGAATCCAGCACAGGTCACACAGGAACACATCCAGATGGGGCTGAAAAGTCTCCAGAGAAGGAGACTCCACAACCTCTCTGGGCAGCCTGTTCCAGGGCTCTGTGACCCTCACAGTGAAGAAGTTCCTCCTCATGTTGAGGTGGAACCTCCTGTGCTGTAGTTTCCATCCCTTGTCCCTTGTCCTATCCCAGGGTGCAACTGAGCAGAGGCTGTCCCCTCCCTCTTGACCCCCAGCCTTCATATATTGATAGGCATTGATTAAATCACCACTCAATCTTCTCTTTTCCGGACTGAACAGCCCCAGGGCTCTCAGCCTCTCCTCTTAGGGCAGTGCTGCCATCCTTTCATCACCCTTGTAGCCCTATCATAGAATTGTTTTGGTTGGAAAACCTCCAAAACCAGGGCTCTGGGCACCTGATCTAGTTGAGGATGCCCCTGCTCACCACACAGGGGGTTGGACTAGATGACCCTTCCAGCACAGACCATTCTATGATCATCAAGTCCAACCATCAGCCCAGCACCACCATTCCCATTAAACCATGTCCCAGAGTGTCATGGCCACAGGTTTCTTGAACACCTCCAGGGATGGGGACTCCACCACCTCCCCAGGCAGCCTGTTCCAATCCCTCTTAGGGTCTCAAATGGCTGAGAAATCAGAGCTGCATCAAGCTCAGATGGGGTTAAAAGCAAGGAAATCCTTGGCATGCTTTGTTACAGCAACTTCATTTTTGAGATGGTAAGGAGTGACAGTTAAAAACTGAAATGGAAGGTGACAATTTAAAAGCCAATGAAGGATTGTAAGCAGTGAGTTGGGTTGTGAATTGATATTTTTCATGTAAGGAAGGAGGAGATAAACTGCCTCAGAGTTGAGCACTTGAGAGTCACACACAGCCAGCTGCTGCTTTTTGCTGCCTCCTTTGCCTTCTCTTTGATTTGTTTGCTCTTTGTTTCATTTGTTCTTTATTGGGGTCTTTAAGGGCTCTTTGTGTATTCAGTGGCATGGTCAGAACTGCGCAAGAATAAAATCAGCACCCATTTCATTTATCTCCTGCAGTTTATCTCCTCACAGCTGAATCAAAGGTGAGATTTTGCTTTCAGTCTCAAAATCATTTTATTATTTTAATGACTTTTCTACTAGGATTCACAGAATCAATCACCAAGGCTGGAAGAGACCTCAAAGATCAGCAAGTCCAACCTGTCACCAGAGACCTCATGACTAAACCCTGATTCCTTTTGCTTCCTGACATAATCCAGCTGAGTGGATTTTAGCCTTGTTCATTTTGCTCTCCCCAGTGCAGATTTCACTTTCCATGTTCAGTCTTCCAGTGGCTTTGGTTATTGCACTGTTTAGCAGAACCTAGAGACAAGCAGAGTTTTTAAAGGAAAAGGCTGGGGTCAGAGTGGCTGGAGAGCAGCCAAACAGAAAGGGACCTGGGGGTTCTGGTTGATGGTAGGCTGAACATGAGCCAGCAGTGTGCCCAGGAGGCCAAGAAGGCCAATGGCATCCTGGCCTGCATCAGGAACAGTGTGGCCAGCAGGAGCAGGGAGGTCATTGTGCCCTGTGCTCAGCACTGGTTAGTCCACACCTTGAGTCCTGTGTCCAGTTCTGGGCCCCTCAGTTTAGGCAAGATGTTGAGTTGCTGGAAGGTGTCCAGAGAAGGGCAACAAAGCTGGGGAGGGGTCTGGAGCACAGCCCTGTGAGGAGAGGCTGAGGGAGCTGGGGTTGCTTAGCCTGGAGAAGAGGAGGCTCAGGGGAGACCTTCTTGCTCTCTCCAACTCCCTGAATGGAGGTTGTAGCCATGTGGGGGTTGGTCTCTTCTCGCAGGCACCCAGTACCAGAACAAGAGGACACAGTCTCAAGCTGTGCCAGGGGAAGTTTAGGCTGGATGTTAGGAAGAAGTTTTTCCCAGAAAGAGAGATTGGCCGTTGGGATGTGCTGCCCAGGGAGGTGGTGGAGTCCCCATCCCTGGAGGTGTTTAGGAAGAGCCTGGGTGGGGTGCTTGCTGCCATGGTTTAGATGATGAGAAGGTGTTGGGTGATAGGTTGGACTTGATGATCTCCAAGGTCTTTTGCAACCTGCTTAATTCTATGCTGTTCTAAAAGGAACCTGGTTTAGGGCAAGAGCCACAGCTATAGGCTGGGTGAAGAATGGCTTGAGAGCAGTGTGGAGGAGAAGGCCTTGAGGGTGTCAGTTGGTGACAAAGTCCCCAGGAGCCAGCAATGGTGACTGGCAGCCCAGCAGGCAGCTGTGTGCTGAGCTGCAGCCAGAGCAGGGAGAGCAGCAGCACAGGGAGGGGATTCTGCCCCTCTGCTCTGCTCAGACCCCACCTGCAGCACTGCCTCCAGTTCTGGTGCCCCCAGCATAAGAAGGACCTGGAGCTGCTGGAGCAAGTCCAGAGGAGGCCACAGAGATGATTAGAGGGCTGGAGAAACAATGCATGGGGACAGGCTGGGAGAGTTGGTGGCTGTTCTGAGTGGAGGAAAGAAGGCTCTGGAGGTGGCACTTGGTGGCATTGTTTAGCTGATGTTGTGGTGATAGGTCATAGCCTGGGCTTGATGATCTCAGAGGTATTTTCCAGCCTCAATAATTCTGTGATGCTGTGACTTATTATCAGCCTTCCAGTCCCTGAAAGGGACTGCAAGAAAGCTGGTGAGGGACTTTTTGCAAGGGCTTGTAGTGATAGGACAAGAGGGAATGGATTGAAGCTGGAAGAGGGGAGGTTTAGACTGGAGATGAGAAAGAAATTCTTTCCAGTGAGGCTGGTGAGACACTGGACCAGGTTGCCCAGTGAGGCTGGGGGTGTTCAAGTCCTGGTTGGGTGAAGTCTTGAGCAACCTGGGCTGGTGGGAGGTGTCCCTGCCCATGGCAGGGGGTTGGAACTGGATGATCTTTAAGGTTCTTTCCAACACAAACCATTCTGTGACTGTATGAAGACAAATCAGGTGTATTCAGTTAGCTCTCTGTGTGGAAGATCTGTTCACACTGCTGTTAAAAAAACCAACCAAAACAACCCAGTGCTGTTAGAGTAAGAGAAAGAAACTTCCAGATGCTCCACAATGAGTGATAAATCATTGTTTTGAGGTTGCATTTATGAGCTGCTTGTTGTAGGTGGGAAAAGTGGGTAAATGTTCTCTCTCTGTTATTCATCATCATGAAATCTCCCTCACTGGGAGGAGCAGCTCTGAATCTGCAGTGGTTTCTGCATTCCTCAGTGGTGCTTCACTTCCCTCCTTTGGAGTGGGTGTCTTACACCGATACAAGAAGGAAATCATTGGATACCTGATGCGAGCTCTCAGCGCCGTGGTGCTTATTAAGGAGGGATGAATGGTCTTAACTTAGATATTCAAGGTAGCTAAACACTCAAGGCTCAATTAAAGCTCATGGAATTGTGCATTCTGAGGACAGAGAAGCTCCCACCCCCTTCCTGTAATGAGAATTCAAGATGAGGAGCTGAGAACAGCAGCAACAGGAGGAAGAGGAGGTAACAGAGTTGACTTAATTTCAGAAGCTTGAAGAAATAAGGAGTAGACTGGGCTGGTGAAATTAATTTTGTTGCAGGTTGTCAGGTGCTCTGCACACCTAATTAATTCAGTGGGTTTAAATAAACTAGAATTAGAAACAAGTGAGAAGCATCTCCTCCTAAAGCAAGGGGGAAGGAAGATGTGCACCAGGGCTGCGATGCGCACCAGGTGGAAGTGCTCTGGCTGGCTGTTGAGTGATGGCCTACAGGGGTTTGGTGGCAGCAGGGTGAGGTGAGGTGGTAGTCCTTTGGCAAGGGAGAAGAAGAGGTGGAGGAGGAGAAATTGGGAGCCTGATGAGGAAGGAAAAATGTACTAACAATACATTTGCTAGCACTGTCACTCCCTGGCTAGAGATGCTCAGTGCCTTTGGTTGCAAATGGATTTGTGGTCACGTTTGGCACTTCCCAGGCAGAGCTCTTTCCCAGACAGGCCAGCATGGTTTGTTCATTTGTCTATCAGGCCAGCATGGTTTGTTCATTTGTCTGTCAGGCCAGCATGGTTTGTTCATTTGTCTGTCAAGAGAAAGAGTACAGAAGTGACTGACAGCCACATTTCCAGGGGCGTGTTGGTCAACCTTGCTGAGCCCATGGCCATACCTGGGAGAGAGTAGGAGTTTTTCGCTGGATGAGGAAGGAAGGAAATAGCCAGTAGGTTGAGGGAGGATCTCCTTCCCCTCTACTCTGCCCTGGTGAGGCCACTTCTGGAGTATTTTGTCCAGTTCTGGGTTCCCCAGCTCAAGAGGGACAGAGAGCTTCTGGAGAGGGTACAGCGAAGGGCTGCAAAGCTGGGGAGGGGACTGGAACATCTCTCTTAGGAAGAAAGGTTGAAGGACTTGGGGCTTTTTAGCCTGGAGAAGAGCAGGCTGAGGGGAGATCTCATCAATGCTGATCAATACTTCAAGGGTGAGTGTCAGGATGGGGCCAGGCTTGTTTCAGTGGTGCCCAGTGACAAGACAAGAGATAATGGGCACAAACCTGAACATAAGATGTTTCATCTAACCATGAGGAGGAATTTCTTTGCTTTGAGGGTGGTCAAGCACTGAAAGAGGCTGTCCTGAGAGGTTGTGGAGTCTGGAGTTACTACAAACCCACCTGGGTGCTGTCCTGTGCAACTTGCTCTAAGTGAACCTGCTCTGGCAGGGACAGTGGACTGGATGATCTCCAGAGGCTCCTTCCAACTCCTATCATTCTGTGGCTGTGATTCTGTGAAGCCAAACTCACTCTGAGCCCTGCCTGCACATGGCTCTGTCATCAGAGTCCCACAGCAGTTATTAGGTGATGTTTGGAGGCTGATTTGCATCTTTCTGATGGTCTGTGATGCAAATACGCTGTTCCCTGTCACACAGGCTCACCGCTGGTGTTCATTACAGACCCTGGACTGCCATTCAGAAGAGTTCATTATAATCACCACTCAGATTTTGCAGCCTGAGCACAGATCACCTCTAATAAAACTTGCTTCTGTCTCCTCCTTTGGTGACCAGAAGGATGGTTGAAATTTTAATCACAATTCTTCCTTTCACAGCAGCCAGCAGGAGTAGGGGAGGGTTTGTCCCCCTGTACTCAGCGCAGGGGAGGCTACACCTTGAGTACAGGCTTCTGTTTTGGGGACCCTAGCACAAGAAAGGGATTGAGATGCTGGAGCAGGTCCAGAGAAGGGCAACAAAGCTGGGGAACAGGGCTGGTGAGGAGTGGCTGAGGGAACTGGAGGTGTTTAGTCTGGAGATAATGAGGCTGAGAGGAGACTTCATTGCTGAGGGAGACCTCATTGCTCTCTGCTTCTTGAAAGGGGGCTGAAGCTAGGTGGGGATTGGTCTCTTCTCCCTAATATCAGGAGATAGAATGAGAGGAAATGGCCTCAAGTTCCACCAGGGCTGGTTTAGGTTGGAGATTAGGAAAAATTTCCTTCTTGCAAGAGTGGTCAGGGATTGGCACAGGCTGCCCAGGCAGGTGGTGGAGTCCCCATCCCTGGAGGTGTTCAAGAAATATGTGGCCATGGCACTTGGGGACATGGTTTAGTGGCCATGGTGGTGTTAGGTCAACAGTTGGACTTGATGATCTTAGAGGTCTTTATCAACTGAACCAATGGTATGATTCTATGTCTTATCCTTGCCACATTTCTGTAGCCACCAGCCATGATTCAACATTGCATGCAAGCTTCTATATATAAATAGGAATTTACACATTTCCTCCAGAAATAGTTTGCAGAACTGTGACAATGCTTTATTACATGTTTGTGAGGTAGCTATGAGATGTGTGTGCTGCCTCAAGAAATGACCATAGAGAGAATAACAACACTGGAGAGCAGTGAAGGGGAAAAGGACCTGGGGAGTCCTAGTGGATGGAAGGTTGACCATGAGCCAGCAATGTGCTCTGGTGGCCAAGAAGGCCAAGGGCATCCTGGGGTGGATTAGAAGGGCTGTGGTCAATAGGTTGAGAGAGGTTCTTTTCCCCCTCTACTCTGCCCTGGTGAGGCCACATCTGGAATATTGTGTCTGGTTCTGGGCCCCTCAGTTCAAGAAGGACCTCAGGGAACTGCTTAAGAGAGTCCAGCACAGAACCACAAAGCTGCTGCAGGTGGTGGAACATCTTCCTTATGAGGAGAGCCTGAGGGAGATGAGGGATCTGTAGCTGGGAGAGGAGGAGCCTGAGAGGTGACCTCATTGCTGGTGATCAAGATGTGCAGGGTGAGTGCCCAGAGGCTGGAGCCAGGCTCTGCTGGGTGCTGCCCGATGCCAGCACAAGGGGCAGTGGTGGAAGCTGAGGCAGAGGAAGTTCCATGGAAACAGGAGGAAGAATTTTTTTTCCCTGTGGGGGTGAGAGAACACTGGAGCAGGCTGCCCAGGGGGGTTGTGGAGTCTCCCTTTCTGGAGATATTCAAAACCCATCTGGCTGTGTTCCTGTGTGAGCTGCCCTGGGTGATGCTGCTCTGGCAGGGGGCTTGAACTGGATGAGCTTTTGAAGTTCCTTCCAACCCCTAACCTTCTGTGATTCTGTAACATTTCCTGCTTTGGTCTGGATGATCTCCAGAGGCCCCTTCCAGCTCCTACCAATGTGTGATCCTGTGATTTCTCAGCTATGATCTTGCATTCATGGTGAATGTATCTAATTATGGTTCTGTTTTGGGGTTTTTTTTCGGTTGGTTTGTGTTTGCTTTTTTAACCTTGCTATACTTTTGACACTTCAAGTTGTTCTAAATTGTGGTAAGAATGTTCTCACAGGATGCTAGAGGTTGGGAGGGGCCTCTGGAGATCTTCCAGTCCAACCCCCCCCTGCCATTACTTGTGTGGGTTTGGTTCTAGGGTCCAGTGCACCCTGCCTTATATAGCCTGCAAGTGGCCTTTTAAGTGTAGCTGATCCTTTATGCCATGAAGCTCATTTGTATAAGCTACAGTGTCAAGTTTAATCAAGGGCTCCAGTGAGAAAAGGAAACTGAATGCATGGGCTCAAGAAATCCTTTTCAGCTGGCAAGTGGCTGGCACCCATAAAAACAACATCCAGGGGAACTCATAAGGTTGTGACTCTTAAACCTGAGTGGGCAAAGGTCTCAGGCAGTGTGTTCCAACAGGTAAATGTTCTATGAGAATTAAATCACAGGCTCACAGGATGTTAGGGGCTGGAAGGGACCTCTGGAGATCTTCCAGTCCAACCCCCCTGCCAGAGCAGGACTACAGAATCCAGCACAGGTTGCACAGGAACACATCCAGATGGGTCTTGAAAGTCTCTAGGGAAGGAGACTCCACAACCTCTCTGAGGAGCCCAATAATACAAAATCAAACTCAATCTCTTGCCTACAATTCAGACTCACTACCTGGGGTTTTTCTGTGTGGAGAGCAAGGAAATCTAACTGGCAGCAAGGAGAGTTTGTCTCTTCACATTTTCTTTGTTCAGCTCTGTGGGGTTTTATAACCAGGAGCGTTGGTAACTTGCTCACCACAATGGCTTTGTGATGATCACTGGTCAAAGTGAATGCCTGGGGAATTATCTGGTGGCATGATTTGAGTTGGTGCTCTTTGTCCCTGCTCAGCAGGCTCAGCGTTTGGGGAAACAGCCAAAACCTCTTCTGCCTAATCCCTATCAGCACCTCTTGTGGCCAAGAAGGTCAATGGGATCCCGGGGTGCATTCAGAGGAGTGTGTCCAGCAGATCCAGGGAGGTTCTTCTCCCCCTCTACTCTGCCCTGGTGAAGCCACACCTGGAATATTGCATCCAGCTCTGGGCTCCCCAGTTCAGGAGGGACAGGGATCTGCTGGAGAGAGCCCAAGGGAGGGCTACCAGGATGCTGAAGGGACAGGAGTACTGCCTGATGGGGAAAGGCTGAGAGCTCTGGGGCTGTTTAGTCTGGAGGAGAGAAGGCTGAGAGGGGATCTGATCAATGTCCAAAAATATCTGAGGGCTGGGGGTCAAGTGGAGTGTTTAGGCTCCGCTCAGCTGCACTCTGTGATAGGACAAGGGGCAATGGATATAAACTACAGCACAGAAGGTTCCACCTCAAGATGAGGAAGAACTTCACTGTGAGGGTGACAGAACCCTGGAGCAGGCTGCCCAGAGAGGTTGTGGAGTCTCCTTCTCTGGAGACTTTTCAGCCCCATCTGGATGTGTTCCTGTGTGACCTGTGCTGGATTCTATGGTCCTGGCAGGGGGATTGGACTTGATGATCTTTGGAGGTCCCTTCCATCCCCTAACATCCTGTGGTCTTGTGATCCTGTGATCCCATAAGCTTGACTTTCTCTTTGTGGCCACCACAGGTGATGGAGGGGAAGTTGATGCTCAGGGTGATGGGATAATGGTGAGGATGAGAGCCTGTGACAACTCTTTGAGCTGAAAAGAGAAATGGGTGTCCCTAAGTATTCAGCACGAGCTTCTCTTTGCTCCCTGCAGGGCATCTGCACCACCACCACGGCCTTTTTGCACTTCTTCTTCTTAGCTTCATTCTGTTGGGTTTTGACAGAAGCCTGGCAGTCATACATGGCTGTTACCGGGAAAATTAGGACACGGCTCATAAGGAAACGTTTCCTGTGCCTTGGATGGGGTAAGTCCTCCAAAGTCCTTTCCCTCAGGATCGTTGGAATTGAAATGGGGACGGTGTCCAGAACGTCATCATTCCCTTCAGGAGCCCCTAACACAGTAATAAAGAACTTGACACCGAGCTGTGCTGCTGTGTGTCTCAGCCTTCTCTTACAAACGTGTTTCAAACCAAGCTGGAGAAGGTTTTCAGCAAAGCAGTGTAATACCCCCAAAACGAACCCAAAATAGAACAAGAAAGAAAACAACAACAACAAGAACACCCTAAAAAAACTCCCAACCTTCACTGAATATTCATGAAGCTGTTTCCTAGCTCACTTTCAGACCTGTCAAATGTAGCAGGAGCTCAGCTCCATCAAAGTGGGCAGAAGGCAGGGTCCTCCCCCCGCCCCCCGCCGCTGCTTCAGCAGAGCAAACCCTCGGTGATTCAGGCCGTGTGGACTCGACCATTCTTGCATTCACTGCCCCTGTTGTGTTGTTTGGTTTGGTTTGTTGTTTTGCTTTGGTTCTGGCCAAGCAGAACAGCACTATTTTGCCCAGCACCTGATGGTTATTACTGTTTTGGTTGTTTTGTTTGGTGGTGTGTGTTTGTTTTTCTCGTTGCAGGCTTACCAGCGTTAGTGGTTGCCATATCAATAGGCTTCACCAAGACAAAAGGATATGGAACAGCCCACTAGTAAGTCAATCTGAAATGATACATTGTGGGGTTGCATGGACAAGGCTGGCACACCCAGCAGCTGTGGTGTGGCTTCACAGTTCTTGGCTCCAATTGGAACCAAGGAGAGGCTTAGGTTGGGTGGTAGGAAAAAAACTGCTTTGCTGTGAGGGTGGTCAGGGATTGGCAGAGGCTGCCCAGGGAGGTGGTGGAGTCCCCATCCCTGGAGGTGTGCAAGAAACCTGTGGCCATGGCACATTGGGCTTATTGGCCATGGTGATGTTGGGCTGATGGTTGGACTGCATGATGTGAGAGGTGTTTTCCAACCTTAATGATTCTACGGTTCGGTTTTCAGGGTATAGTTCTCTTTCCTGCTTTCTTTGTGGCCATTTCTCATGCAACAGGAGGAAGGAGCTAAAATGAACCACAGATCAGGCTCCCAAATAAGGAAAGCTTTAGATCATAGAATCATAGAATGGTCTGGGTTGGAAGGGACATCCAAAGGTCATCCAGTCCCATCCCCTCTGTAGTAAGGAGGGCAGGAGTCACCATGCCTGGAAGTGTTCAAGCAATGTGTGGTCATGGCTCTTTGGAACATAGTTTAATAGCCATAGTGGTGCTGGGTTGATGGTTGGACTTGGTGATCTTAGAGGGGTTTCAAACCTCAGTGGTACTTTGATGGCCTAAAGGCTCTACTGGTCTCCATTCACACTTGGAACTGTCCAGTCACTGAGTGGTCCACAGCAGAGTGAGGAGAAAATGCTAGCATGGAGCAAGCTCAGTGAAGCACCAGGCATTCCGCCTTTCTGGTGAGGTTTTGAAGTAGCCTTTGAGATCCCACTGAGGATTAGGCCCACTTACATGCCTAAGATGTGAACACACTTACCAAAGGGAGTGTTTAGTGTCATGCTTAGCCTCTTCCAACATCTAAACGTGTCTACTGTTGGACTGAGAAGAGTCTCCCTGGCATCTGTGGTTTTGCCCACCAATCATCTGCCTTATCTTTAATACCCCTGAGGTACTTGGAGTGCAAACCCTGCAGAAAGCCTAGAACAGCTCTCCCACCCATCCATCCATCCATCCATCCACCCACACACCCATCCACCCATCCACTCACTCATCCACCCATCCACCCACCCATCCACCCATCCATCTATGTCTCCTGAAGTCCCTGATTTAGCCATTTCCTGGCCTGGGCTCTACTTGAGAGACAGCAATGAGAAGATTTGTTGACTTCATTTACATTTTGTTATCACAGTTCCCATTTAACCACCTAACTGCTTCCACTTAGCACCCTGAAAAACTCACTTCTCTGCTTGCCTGCCCTTGGGGTTGTCTCTTGCTGAAGAGGGAGCTTGGGCTGAGCCTCCCCCTTGCCACCAGGACATTATGTATGCAGGAGTGTGTTTCCTTTGGTTGTCCTGTTTGGAGCTCTCCTCACGTCTCCTAAGAAATTAAGCATGCATCTGGACAGGAAAAAAAAGAGGAAATATGACTCTGGAGCCTGGTAATGAAGGCATTTATCACAGATGTGGATGAGTTAGGTCAAGTCTTCACTTCAAGGAATGTTTAATTATTCTCCTTAGCATCATCACTAAGTGAGCTCAGGATTCCCCCTCCCTGCCCCCTGTGCCCCATCCTCTTGGCACATGGCAGCAGAAGCTTCAAGCCTTTTGCTTAGGCTCTGGGTGGATGAGGAATGAAAGAAACAAATCTCCTTTGGACCACTAGCTCTACAGCTTTAGGGTGGTGACAGTGTGTGCCTGGCATATTTCTTTTAACGTGAGGAATGGCCTTACCACGGTGAAGTGCTTAGCTTGCACTCATAGGCAGTCATGAGTGAAGCAAGGCACTTAGCTATCTTCTGGCAGTTATATGAGGACAGACTGAAAAAGTTGGGGCTGTTCAGTCTGGAGGAGAGAAGGCTCAGAGGTGACCTAACTGTCGCCTTCCAGTATCTGAAGGGGGCTACAAGAAGGCTGGGGAGGGACTTGTCAGGATCTCAGGTAGTGATAGGACTAGGGGCAATGGAATGAAGCTGGAGGTGGGGAGATTCTGGCTGGATGTGAGGAGGAAGTTCTTCCCCACGAGAGTGGTGAAGCCCTGGAATGGGTTGTCCAGGGAGGGTGGTTGAGGCCCCATTCCTGGAGGTGTTTAAGATCAGGCTGGATGAGGCTCTGGCCAGGCTGATCTAGTGTGGGGTGTCCTTGCCCATGGCAGGGGGTTGGAACTAGATGATCCTTGTGGTCCTTTCCAACCCTGACTGATTCTATGATTCTATAGTGAGGACATCTTCCTCTGCCATTTTTTCCTGACTAATATCTGCTCATCTTGCTGTATTGTTTTTTGTTACTGAGTCCTTGAACCAGGACTGGAGAACCATTTAGGCTGTGAGAATTAAAAATCCCCATAGATTTACAATGTCCAGACCTCGCTGGGGAGGTAGCGTTGGACCTTACAGGATCAACCCCCTTGCACTGAGGCAGTTGGGGCTGTTCAGTCTGGAGAAGAGAAGGCTTCCAGGAGACCTTATTGTGGCTTTCCAGTATCTGAAGGGGGCTACAAGAAAGCTGGGGAGGGATGTTTTAGGGTGTCAGGGAGTGATAGGACTGGGGGAGGGTGGAGCGAAACTAGAAATGGTTAGATTCAGATTGGATGTTATGAGGAACCCTTCCCAATGAGGGTTGGGAAGAACCCTTCCCCATGAGGGTGGTGAGACACTGGCACAGGTTGCCCAGAGAGATGGTGGAAGCCTCATGCCTGGAGGTTTTTCAGGCCAGGCTGGATGTGGCTGTGAGCAACCTGCTGTAGTGTGAGGTGTCCCTGGCCATGGCAGGGGGATGGGAACTGGATGGCCCACCCAGGTCCCTTCCAACCCTGACAATTCTATGATTCTATGACTCAACTGCAATTATTCATGTGTGGCTGCTTGCTCTAGTTGAGGTTGCTTCCTGCCTCCATCCTGGAGTGAATGCATTTTTCAAAGAGGTTACACTGAAATATTCAAACAAAGCAGCAAATCATTCATGAGAGGTAACCTGGGCAGTAATAGTAAAACCAAGAAGAGCAGGTCTCTCAGTGCCTGTAACAGCTCCCCTCTCGGGGTCTAAATTTAGCTTGCAGTTACCATGGGAAGAAAGCACAGGAGAGGAGGTGTGCAAGTGTCTTGGTCCAGAGGGGGAAAGAGCCTCAGTCCTTCTGAACATTGCTGTGTTATGAAATTAGAGGCACAAAGGAGGCCAAAACATCAACTGCCCTCGAGGCTATTTATTAACAGAATAAATTGGATGGAACAGAGGAAAGGGGGGAAGGAGAGAGAGAGAGAGAGATGGAGAAGAGGGAGAGAGAAGAGGAAAGGAATTGTATTACCACTCCTCCCCACCCTTCAAGAGGGGTTTGGGTCTGTGGAGGAAGGCTGCTGCTGCTTTGGCTTTCAGGAGATGTCATCCTTGCTGGCTGCGCTGGAGGAGGGGAGGGAGAGATCCCAAAGTCCAAGTCCTTCCTTGAGCAGCCTCTTCAGCTGCATGAGTTGCAGCAGGTGGAACTTAAGACACAGAGAGAGGGTTCCTTCTGGTCTGTTGCTTTCAGGCTCCATGGTGATGTCTTTTCTCCTGTGTTTGTCCTTTTTTCCCCTCTGTTTTTCTTCTCTTGAGCAGGCATTGCTCAGGTCTTTTATACAGTTTGTTAGTCACAGGGGGTTTTTTTAGGTATGTGTCCAGGTGGTGAATCCATTGTATCCTCTTCACCATCCTCCCTTTCTGGAGTAGATAATGGGTAGAGATGAATAGAATAGAAAAGAGTAGAATGGAATGGAATGGAATAGAATTAAGCAGGTTGAAAGAGACCTTTGAGATCATCAAGTCCAACCTATCACCCAACACCATCTAATCAACTAAACCATGGCACCAAGCACCCCATCAAGTCTCCTCCTGAACACCTCCAGTGATGGTGACTCCACCACCTCCCCAGGCAGCCCATTCCAATGGGCAATCACTCTCTCTGTATAGAACTTCTTCCTAACATCCAACCTAAACGTCCCCTGGCACAGCCTGAGACTGTGTCCTCTTGTTCTGGTGCTGGCTGCCTGGGAGAAGAGACCAACATCCTCCTGTCTACAACTTCCCTTCAGGTAGTTGTAGAGAGTGATAAGGTCACCCCTGAGTCTCCTCTTCTCCAGGCTAAGCAATCCCAGCTCCCTCAGTCTTTCCTCATAGGGCTTTCTTTTTCTTCCAGTCCTCATTGGTAGGCAGTTGTATTGCTGCACATTTAAAATGATGTGTGAGGGCTCTGGCACACAGTCCCTTGGGCTGATAGAGCTGCACAAGTTGAAGGGATTTCCTAACAAGAACTGGAAAAAAAAACCACCACAAAACCAAACCAAGAAGCTTGTAGAAATGTCAGGATGTCTGGAAAAGATTTGTGTTTCTGAAAGCTTGACTGGTTGGTTTGGTTGGTTGTTTTTCTCCCACCTATTTCTGGGAGTCAACTAAATATTGTTGCTACCTCCCTTCATACATCAGAGCTATGAATGCAGCACTGCTACAAGTTATAGTTAATGAACCTTTCCTGACCTGCTTGCAGAGCTATATATATTGATGAGGAGGGCAAAGAACTGCCAGGAATTCATGAGCTCAGCAAAAAAATCAAATGCTTTCATAGTCATGTGCTCCTAAGCTTGCAGGATGTCAAGGGTTGGAAGGGACCTCTGGAGATCTTCCAGTCCAACCCACCTGACAGAGCAGGACCATGCAATCTAGCTCAGGTCACACAGGAACACATCCAGATGGGGCTGAAAAGTCTCCAGAGAAGAAGACTCCACAACCTCCCTGGGCAGCCTGTTCCAGTGCTCTGTGACCCTCACAGTGAAGAAGTTCCTCCTCATGTTGAGGTGGAACCTCCTCTGCTGCAGCTTACACCCATCGCCCCTTGTCCTATCCCAGGGTGCAACTGAGCAGAGCCTGTTGTCTCCCTCAGATATTTATAAACATTTATTAAATCCCCTCTCAGTCTTCTCTTTTCCAGACTCAAAAGCCCCAGGTCCCTCAGCCTCTCCTCACCAGGCAGTGCTCCAGTCCCCTCATCATCCTTTTAGCCCTCCTCTGGACCCTTTCCAGCAGATTCCTGTCCTTCTTTAAACTGGGGAGCCCAAAACAGAGCTGAGTTACAGTTAATAAACCTTTCCTGGCCTGCATGCAGTGCTATATATTGCTGAGGAGTGCAAAGAACTGCCAGGAATTCATGATCTCAGCCTAAAAATGAAATGCTTTCATAGTCATGTACTCCTAAAAGAAGAAACCACGATGCTAGTGAGCAGAGCTATGATCCTGGAGAGCATCAAACAGCTGGGGGGGAAAAAAATGTGCATGAAACAGGAGCAAGACTCCAGCTGCTCAGCAGGGTTTTATGACCACGTAACACAGCCCCATAAAGCCACCAGTGGATGCTCTTAGTGATAAGCAATTTATATGGCTTTCTGCTGTGTGAGCTTCAGGGAGGAAGGTGAGAGAAGTGGAGAACAAAATGAGAAGAGGAAGAAAAAAAGACAGAAGTGGAGAAAAAGAAATAAAGTTAGACAGACGTGGAGGAGAAAATAAAGAGAAAAGAAAGAAGTGGAAGAGAAAATAAAGAAGAAAAGAAAGAAGTGGAGGAGAAAATAAAGAAGAAAAGAAAGAAGTGGAGGAGAAAATGAAGAAAAGAAAGAGAAAAGAAAGAAGTGGAGGAGAAAATGAAGAAAAGAAAGAAGTGGAGGAGAAAATGAAGAAAAGAAAGAAGTGGAGGAGAAAATAAAGAGAAAAGAAAGAGAAAATAAAGAAGTGGAGGAGAAAAGAAAGAGAAAAGAAAGAAGTGGAGGAGAAAAGAAAGAAGAAAAGAAAGAAGTGGAGGAGAAAAGAAAGAAGAAAAGAAAGAAGTGGAGGAGAAAAGAAAGAGAAAAGAAAGAGAAAAGAAAGAAGTGGAGGAGAAAATGAAGAAAAGAAAGAAGTGGAGGAGAAAATGAAGAAAAGAAAGAAGTGGAGGAGAAAATAAAGAGAAAAGAAAGAAAATAAAGAAGTGGAGGAGAAAAGAAAGAGAAAAGAAAGAAGTGGAGGAGAAAAGAAAGAAGAAAAGAAAGAAGTGGAGGAGAAAAGAAAGAAGAAAAGAAAGAAGTGGAGGAGAAAAGAAAGAAGAAAAGAAAGAAGTGGAGGAGAAAAGAAAGAGAAAAGAAAGAAGTGGAGGAGAAAAGAAAGAGAAAAGAAAGAAGTGGAGGAGAAAAGAAAGAGAAAAGAAAGAAGTGGAGGAGAAAAGAAAGAGAAAAGAAAGAAGTGGAGGAGAAAAGAAAGAAGAAAAGAAAGAAGTGGAGGAGAAAAGAAAGAAGTGGAGGAGAAAAGAAAGAAGAAAAGAAAGAAGTGGAGGAGGAAAGAAAGAAGAAAAGAAAGAAGTGGAGGAGAAAAGAAAGAGAAAAGAAAGAAGTGGAGGAGAAAAGAAAGAGAAAAGAAAGAAGTGGAGGAGAAAATAAAGAGAAAAGAAAGAAGTGGAGGAGAAAAGAAAGAGAAAAGAAAGAAAAATTGGAGGAGAAAAGAAAGAGAAAAGAAAGAAAAATTGGAGGAGAAAAGAAAGAGAAAAGAAAGAAGTGGAGGAGAAAAGAAAGAGAAAAGAAAGAAGTGGAGGAGAAAAGAAAGAGAAAAGAAAGAAGTGGAGGAGAAAAGAAAGAGAAAAGAAAGAAGTGGAGGAGAAAAGAAAGAGAAAAGAAAGAAGTGGAGGAGAAAATAAAGAGAAAAGAAAGAAGTGGAGGAGAAAATAAAGAGAAAAGAAAGAAGTGGAGGAGAAAAGAAAGAGAAAAGAAAGAAGTGGAGGAGAAAAGAAAGAGAAAAGAAAGAAGTGGAGGAGAAAAGAAAGAGAAAAGAAAGAAGTGGAGGAGAAAAGAAAGAGAAAAGAAAGAAGTGGAGGAGAAAAGAATGAGAAAAGAAAGAAGTGGAGGAGAAAAGAAAGAAGAAAAGAAAGAAGTGGAGGAGAAAAGAAAGAAATGGAGGAGAAAATAAAGAAGAAAAGAAAGAAGTGGAGGAGAAAATAAAGAGAAAAGAAAGAAGTGGAGGAGAAAATAAAGAGAAAAGAAAGAAGTGGAGGAGAAAATAAAGAAGAAAAGAAAGAAGTAGAGGAGAAAATAAAGAAAAAAGAAATGGAGGAGAAAAGAAAGAGAAAAGAAAGAAGTGGAGGAGAAAATAAAGAAGAAAAGAAAGAAGTGGAGGAGAAAAGAACGAAGAAAAGAAAGAAGTGGAGGAGAAAAGAAAGAGAAAAGAAAGAAGTGGAGGAGAAAAGAAAGAAATGGAGGAGAAAATAAAGAAGAAAAGAAAGAAGTGGAGTAGAAAATAAAGAGAAAAGAAAGAAGTGGAGGAGAAAATAAAGAAGAAAAGAAAGAAGTAGAGGAGAAAATAAAGAAAAAAGAAATGGAGGAGAAAAGAAAGAGAAAAGAAAGAAGTGGAGGAGAAAAGAAAGAGAAAAGAAAGAAGTGGAGGAGAAAAGAAAGAAAAATTGGAGGAGAAAAGAAAGAAAAATTGGAGGAGAAAAGAAAGAGAAAAGAAAGAAGTGGAGGAGAAAAGAAAGAGAAAAGAAAGAAGTGGAGGAGAAAAGAAAAAATGAGACAGAAGTGGGGAAGAAAATTGAAAAAGGCAGAAATGGAGAACAAAAAAAACCTCACAGAGATGGATAAGAAAATAAAAAGACAGAAATGGATAAGAAAATAAATGAAACCAAAAATGGAGAAGAAAATTTTTTTTTAAAGGGAGCAAAAAATTGAAATATAGAAATGGAGAAAAAATAAGACAGAAATGGAGGAGAAAATAAAGAACAGGACAGAAAGGGAGAAGAAAAAAGAAGAGAGAAATGGAGAAGAAAATAAAAAAGAACAGAAATGGAGAAGAGGATAAAGAAAGGACAGAAATGGAGAAGAAAATAAAAAACAGGACAGCAGGGGAGAAGAAAATTTAAAACATCAGGGCTCTCCTCAGAAGGTGGAATATTGTAAAGGGTTGCTCTGGTTGATGGTAGGCTGAACATGAGCCTGCACTGTGTCCAGGTGGCCAAGAAGGCCAATGGCATCCTGGCCTGCATCAGGAATAGTGTGGCCAGCAGGAGCAGGGAGGTCATTCTGCCCCTGTGCTCAGCACTGGTTAGGCCACACCTTGAGTCCTGCGTCCAGTTCTGGGCCCCTCAGTTTAGGAAGGATGTTGAGTTGCTGGAAGGTGTCCAGAGAAGGGCAAGAAAGCTGGGGAGGGGTCTGGAGCATAGCCCTGTGAGGAGAGGCTGAGGGAGCTGGGGTTGCTTAGCCTGGAGAAGAGGAGGCTCAGGGGAGACCTTCTTGCTGTCTGCAACTCCCTGAAGGGAGGTTGTAGCCAGGTGGGGGTTGGTCTCTTCTCCCAAGCAACCAGCACCAGAACAAAAGGATACAGTCTCAAGATGTGACAGGGGAGGTTTAGGCTTGATGTTAGGAAGAAGTTCTCCACAGAAAAAGAGATTGGCCATTGGAATGTGCTGCCCAGGGAGGTGGTGGAGTCCCCATCCCTGGAGGTATTTAGGAAGAGCCTGGCTGAGGCACTTGGTGCCATGGTTTAGCTGATTACATGGTGTTGGGTGGTAGGTTGGACACAATGATCTCAGAGGTCTTTTCCAACCTGGTTCATTCCATTCCATTCCATTCCATTCCATTCCATTCCATTTATTCTTTCCTGGGGTTGTTGTCTGTAGGAATTAGTTCTGATAGCAATTTTTAATTGACTGAAGAGAAGGTATGCAAAAACCTTGTTGTTTTTTTCCCCCCCCCCCAAGCTCTGATGTTGCACATCCTTGACCTTTTAGGGTTTTTTCCCCAAGCATAAAGCTGTTGCACATTGTAGGCTGAATCTGAAGTTCTGTGTTGCATGCCTTTGGCCTTTCAGTTTTTTAAAGTATAGGTCTGTTAGACACTGTGGGATGAAAATGTTTCTAGATGCCTATCCAGCAGGTCCTGTCCAGTTAAGTCATCATATATGGGTAGAAGAGCTTTAAGGAAGGTTTGCAAACTTCCTATTGTGCTTTGAATACATTTGGGGCATTTTCTGAAGGGGGCTACAAGAAAGCTGGGGAGGGACTTTTTAGGGTGTCAGGGAGTGATAGGACTGGGGGGGATGGAACAAAACTAGAAGTGGGGAGATTGAGACTGGATGTTAGGAAGAAGTTCTTCCCCATGAGGGTGGTGAGAGACTGGCACAGGTTGCCCAGGGAGGTGATGGAACCCTCATCCCTGGAGGTTTTTCAGGCCAGGCTGGATGTGGCTGTGAGCAACCTGCTGTAGTGTGAGGTGTCCCTGCCCTTGGCAGGGAGGTTGGAGCTGGCTGATCCTTGAGGTCCCTTCCAACCCTGATTCTGTGATTCTATGATTCTATGTTTTCAGTAGATTCTATGATTCTGTGACTTCAGTAGTCTCTGTGATTTCAGTAGATGCATAATTGGCCCCAAATCTTTTGAAACATTAGCTATTGACAAGGGAAAGAACTTTCTGCAGCATCACATCAACCAAGCCATTCTTTTGTGGATGTGCATATGGGTATGCAGGACTGAAGGCACACGGGGAGAACCCCCTGCTGTAGCAATTATTCATGCTGTAGTAATTATTAATGCTTCCTTGGCAGTGCCTTATACTGACTTTTAATTTGTGTTAGTTCTTCTCTCCTGTTCTTTCCAGCTGTTGGCTGTCTCTTGAAGGAGGGCTGCTTTATGCCTTCGTTGGACCTGCAGCTGCTGTTGTCTTGGTAAAACATTCATCTGCTTTCCAGTGGGAGGTTGTTTGTTGGGTTTTTTTCTTTCATGTGAAATGCTGGAATGTGCTCTTTAAATCCTCAAAGCTCAGCTCTGCATTGCACCTTGCTGGCAGCGCTGAGCTCGCTGTTGTTTCACATACCTGCGCTATTTTGAAGGTGTGAATCACTGAACTGCATCACTTCTTCCTCCCCCCTCTCCCTCCACGTTTACCTGGGTGTCTTTCACGAGCTGTGAAAGCATCATGTGCTGCTTGGTGGCACAGAAAACCTGTTGGAGGCATCACTGGACTGTTACCAGTAGCATCTAGGCAGCTGCCACGCTGCCTGGTGAGGTGCGGCGACGGAAGCGCTGCTTGGCGCCGTAGCACTGTGCCAGCAGAAAGCAGCAGGAGGAGCGGCACCAGGCAGCAGGTTCTCCATGGCTACTGCTCTTGAAGGCAAAGAAACAAAATCATGAGAGGTGGGAGATGTTACTGGCTTGTGGATGCATCTTCCAGGTCTCTGGAGTTGTGCTGAGGGTGTTGGATTCACTTGGCCACAGTGTAAATGGTGGCAGTGCAGATTCCTGCACCTAAGATGTTTATCCTTGCCATGTATCATCTGGAGAAGATGTATGGCTAGGGTAGGCATTTACCTTCTGAAGAAGAGAAGGCTGAGAGGACACTCTCTTGGTCTCTACATCTACCTGAAAGGAGGTTGGAGAGAGGTGGGGGTTGGTCTCCTCGCTCAAGTAACTACCAATACGATGAGAGGAAGTGGCCTCCAGTTGAACCAGGGGAGGTTTAGGTAGGAGATTAGGAAAAAATTTCTTTGCTGCCAGAGTGGTCAGGGATTGGAACAGGCTGCCCAGGGAGGTGGTGGAGTCCCCATCCCTGGAGATGCTCAAGAAATGCATGGGCATGGCACCTGGGGACATGGTTTGATGGCCATGGTGGTGTTGGGTGGATGGTTGGACTTGATCCTCTTAGTCATCTTTTCCAACCTTAATGATTCTGTGATGTTTCATTGCCAGTGGAGAAAACCAGGCACTTCTAGGCCTCAAACCATCAGCAATGCTTCAAATGTCTGGGCTAAGATGAATTGCACCCCACATGTGCCATCAGCTGTCAGTCATCTGCCCTGCCAGCCTGGATGGATTTTGTTGTTGTTGTTGTTGTTTTGCAGCAATTTGTTCAGCAGTTTTCTCCTACAGCTTTCGGATGCCATTCTCCCTTCTCTTCCACCAACCTGATAGCTCTAGCACCACCAAGCTATTTCTGGTTTGCCCTTGCAAAAGGGAATCAGTCTTAGTAGCCATCCAAGATACAGCCATCTAGCTACCCAGGTTTTCCCCAAATGGATGTTTACTACTCCCAGAGAGTTTGTCTCAGCATTGCCTGGAGCCAAGCCAGGATCCTTTTGTACAGCTCAGAGTCCCTGTCACCAGAGAGGAGCCAAGGATGTTTACCAAAGAAGCCAGTCAGAATTTTCACATGGAACTGTATGTTCCCTGTGTAATTGGCAAGCTTTGTTCAGAGATGTTGGAGGTTCACAGTTGCAGTTTGCCCTCCCATTAGCTGGGAGCTGTGGAAGGAGCTGTTCCATGCAGCCACTTAAGCCCGAGTGTTTGAGGCAAAAAGAATAACCTCACATCAGATGGAGGGGGGGAAAAAAAAAACCACCCCCCACACATGTAAATGCTGAAATTAAAGTGCTAATAAGAAAGGCTGGGAAAGAGTTGGCAGGACAGGCTGGCAGCAATTGGGTGTTTTGGCACAGGACTGGAGAAAATCTGTTCGAAAGGAGAGAAAGGGATTAGGCTTTTCTAGTTAAAAAGGGTGGGGGAGGAAAGAGGAACATTTATCTAATAGCTACAAAACATGGCCATACCTTTTTGCAGGGCCATGCAGAGCCTTCAGCTCATTAACACAAATGGCTAATGAGAGTCATTAAGCTGTGCATTAAATACCATTTGTATGTCTGTGCAGAGAGGAAAGCTGGCTGCTGAAGCACTTGGAGTGTTTTCAGAGGTTAGGTCTTCAAGCCCTGTGTGTAGTCGTACCTGGGCTGAAAAAAAGACCCCCAAAACACCCCAAACCCAACCCAAAACCATGGAGACATGGCACTGTGGGGCATGGGTTAGTGGTCATGGTGCTGCTGGGTTGACAGTTGGACTTGATGACCTTAGACGTCTTTCCCAACCTTAATGATTCCATGATTTTAACATAACACCCTTTACTGTTGGGGGTGGTTCAGGTTGGAGAAGAGAAGGCTCTGAGGACACCTAATTGTGGCCTTCCAGTATCTGCAGGGGGCTACAAGAAAGCTGGGGAGGGACTTTTGAAGGTATCAGGGAGTGATAGGACTGGGAGGGATGGAACAAAACTAGAAATGGGTAGATTGAATTGGATGTTAGGAGGAAATTCTTCCCTATGAGGGTAGTGAGACACTGGCACAGGTTGCCCAGGGAGGTGGTGGAAGCCTCATCCCTGGAGATTTTGAAGGCCAGGCTGGATGTGGCTGTGAGCAACCTACTGTAGTGTGAGATGTCCCTGCCCATTGCAGTGGAGTTGGAACTGGATGATCCATTGAGGTCCCTTCCAACCCTGACAATTCTGTGACACTTCAATGTTTTGGGGGAGTCTGTGGGGTAAGTCTTTATTTCTCCATTAATCTGGCCCAGAAATGAAGGAGAGTGCAGTCAAACCAGGCTCAAGGCTGGCATTGTGGTGAATGACATGGACCATGACTAATGTGCAGGAGGATAGAGGGAGCCACAGGCTGGGTCTGTGTAAAGTGGCAACACCCACGTGGGCCCATAAATACTTTACAAAGAACATGATTGTGGTCATCATGTGCTGTGAGTAACTCTTCCCCATGCCCACACCTCCCATGCAGTGGTTTTCCTGCAGTGGGATATAGCTTTGCAAGGAAGGCTGAGGAAATAGCAAAGCTGTGGCTTCTGGACAGCAGCTGTCCACAGCAGCTGACACCAAACTGGGCAGGAGGGTTGATCTGTTTGATGCTAGGAAGGCTCTGCAGAGGGAACTGGGCAGGAGGGTTGTAGCCAGGTGGGGGTTGTTCTCTTCTCCCAGGCAAGCAGCAGCAGAACAAGAGGACACAGTCTCAAGCTGTGCCAGGGGAGGTTTAGGCTGGAGGTGAGGAAGAAGTTCTTCTCAGCAAGAGAGATTGGCCATTGGAATGTGCTGCCCAGGGAGGTGGTGGATTCACCATCACTGGAGGTGTTTAGGAAGAGCCTGGATGAGGCACTTGGTGCCATGGTTTAGTTGATGAGATGGTGTTGGGTGATAGGTTGGACTTGATGAGCTCAAAGGTCTTTTCCAACCTGGTTAATTCTATTCTATTCTCTGCAGAGGGAACTGGGCAGGAGGGTTGATGTGTTTGATGGTAGGAAAGCTCTGCAGAGGGACCTGGGCAGGAGGATTGATCTGTTTGATGGTAGGAAGGCTCTGCAGAGGGAGCTGGGCAGGAGGATTGATCTGTTTAATGGTAGGAAGGCTCTGAAGAGGGAACTGGACAGAGTGAATCAGTTGGTCAAGGCCAAATGCATGAGATTCAACAAGGCCAAGTGCTGGGTCCTGTACATGGGTCACAACAAACTCCATGCTTGGAGTAGAGTGGCTGGAAACTGCCCAGCAGAGAAAGACCTGGGGGTGCTGATCAATAGGCATCTGACTATGAGCTGGAAGTGTGTCCAGGTGGCCAAGAAGGCCAACAGCATCCTGGCCTGGATCAGCAGGAGCAGGGAAGTCATCATGCCCCTGTACTGGGCACTGGTGAAGTCACACCTTGAGTGCTGGGTTAGGTTTTGGGGTCCTCACTACAAGGACTTAGAGGTGCTGGAGTGTGTCCAGAGAAAGGCAACAAAGCTGGGGAAGGGTCTGGAGAACAGGGCTGGGGAGAAGCAGCTGAGGGAGCTGGGGGTGTTTAGTCTAGAGAGGAGGAGGCCGAGGGGAGACCTCATTGCTCTCCACAGCTCCCTGAAAGTAGGTTGGAGCCAGGTGGGTTTGGTCTCTTCTCCCTCATAGTAAGTGATAGGATGAGAGGCAATGGCCTCAAGCTGCCCCAGGGGAGGTTTAAGTTGGATGTTAGGAAAAATTTCTTTGCTGCAAGAGTGGTCAGGCACTGGCACAGGCTGGCAAGGGAGGTAGTGGAGTCCCCATCCCTGGAGGTGTTCCAGACACCATGTGGCCGTGGCCCTTTGGTTGATGGTTTAATGACCATGGTGGTGCTGGGTTGATGATCTCAGAGGCTTCTTGCAACTGAACCGATTCTCTGATTCTATTTGACTTGATAAGAGATTGAAGACCAAGCCTGTGCCAGTGTGTGTCTGTGTTAGCCATGTGAGAACACAACCCTTTGGTGTGCTCAGGCACGGTGCCACAAGGGCATCCTCAGGCAGGTAGCAGGAGGCATCTTGCAGGCCGTTAAGAACCCATTTCTGAAGCACCCCAGCGAAATGTCCTCTCTCAAACAGCCCTGAAAGATCAACTCTTTGTTTGTTTGTGTGTTTGTCTCTTCTGTTTGACAGGTCAACATGGTGATTGGCATTTTGGTCTTTAATAAACTTGTTTCCAGAGATGGGATCCTAGACAAAAAACTCAAACACAGAGCGGGGTAAGCAACGGTTGGGTCCCTTTTAAAGCACGTTCAGATTGCATCACTCATTTTCAGTTCCAGATATTCACCACCCCCCACCTCCTCCAACCCCCCAAAAATGGCTTTCCATTGTGACCCCGTGATCCTGTGCTTGTGCTTTCCACTTTGATGCAGCAATGTCCCAGCCTGTCTAACAGATTCCATTCATCTCAGGAGCTGAGGTTGCTTTATCCCGAGGGGATAATGCGGCTGAGCCAACTAAGCATAATAAAACACAAGTACAACGGTATGAAGTTCACAGCAATGAGGGTTAAACAGATCCTGAGTGGAGGTTTCACAGGAGCTGTCACACAGTTAAGGTGGCTGCAGTTAAGGAAGGGCTTTCCACGTGCTGAAGGAACTGATTTCTTTTGCCTGGCTGTCAAACTTAATTGCCGTGGTGGAAAATGTTGCTCATTTGTGTGAGCTGTGATAAACCATCTTTTCAACAGCCAGAGATTCCTTCCTGAGGTCAGTGGTGTTCTGCCAGCCTCAGTCTGCGAAGGGTTTGCCTTTGTCCTTAAATCCATATCTACAGAGATGTTGTGTCCTGAATGAGTGTAACAGAATCTTTCATTAACAGACACCACCCCCACCCCCCACATGTTTTAAAGGCAAGGAAAGGACATAAAGTTAATGGAAGCTGTGTGGTACTGATTCTTTAAGTCCAGAGAAGGGCCATGAGGATGAGCAGAGGGCTGGAGCTCCTCTGCCGTGGAGACAGACTGAGAGAGTTGGGGTTGTTCAGTCTGGAGAAGAGAAGGCTCCAGGGTGACCTAATTGTGGCTTTCCAGTACCTGAAGGAGGCTACAAGAAAGCTGGGGAGGGACTTTTGAGGGTGTCAGGGAGTGATAGGACTGGGAGGGATAGAGCAAAACTAGGAATGGGTAGATTCAGATTGGATGTTAGGAAGAAGTTCTTGCCCATGAGGGTGGTGAGACCCTGGCACAGGTTGCCCGGGGAGGTTGTGAAAGCCTCATCCCTGGAGGTTTTTGCAGCCAGGCTGGATGTGGCTGTGAGCAACCTGCTGTAGTGTGAGGTGTCCCTGCCCATGGCTGGAGGGTTGGAACTGGCTGATCCTTGAGGTCCCTTCCAACCCTAACAAATCTGTGATTCTATTTCTGTTCAACTCCTGTTTGTCACCATGAGAATGAAGGGTTGGTGACAGTGATGGGATCAGAAACTGGTTTTCAGTGGCTGACAGCGAAACAGCCAACCTACATTAATTCCCTATTGGAGGCAAAATCCTTCACAAGTGCATCATCACCTTCTTACTGCTCCTGGATATATATTTAAACTTGGAGCCATTTGAGGTCTCCTTTTTTTTTTGTCACAACTGCATGTTCTGGGCTTGTCTTTTGGGCCAGCTTCTAGTTACCACCATCAATATCTGGAAGGATATCTTCATATTGCTGTGGGCCTGTTTATTGCAGCTTCACTTGGAGTTGTTTTACCATGTCACTGCCAGCAGCATTCCCTGATAAGTCCAAATCATTGGTTGGAAGAGTGAATTTGTGACTAATCCTTCAGCTGCTCTGATTTGCTTTTAATATTGATTTAATGAAATCTTTTCTGCTTTGGGGTTGGCTTTTTTCAGCTCTTTCACCATCATTTTTGACAAATACCTACCAACAGCTTTCATTTTGTTTCCTCTCTTTTCCTCCTTTTGTTGTTGTTTTTCTTTATTCATCAGAGAGCCTTCGTTTCTTAACCTCTTTTTTTGCCTTTTTGGTTGGTCAGCAACCCTCCATCAATATTCTTTACTGTGCCCTAACACATGGTGACATCTAGAATATTAGAAAGCCACCCAAATGCTTTCAAGAGCAGGAATGATTTAACAACCACCAACTCAAATTCCCATCTGCTCCAATTCCAGTGATTGAAGGGCTTGGAGCAGCCACAGATTTGGCTTTGTACGTTTTCTAAAGGGTATCCAAGCTTAAATTTAATTGCCTCTTTTGGGGTTCTTTATTTTCTTCAGCTGCGCAGTTGCAGGCTCTGGAAAGCCATTTGCTCGTCACAGACCTTCCTGATGAAAACAAGGATGAGCAGGGGGCTGGAGCTGCTCTGCTGTGAGGACAGACTGAGGGAGTTGGGGTTGTTCAGCCTAGAGAAGAGAAGGCTCCAGGGAGACCTAATTGTGGCCTTCCAGTATCTGAAGGGGGCTACAAGAAAGCTGGGGAGCAACTTCTTAGGGTGTCAGGGAGGGATAGGACTGGGGGGATGGAGCAAAACTAGAAATGGGTAGATTCAGATTGGATGTTAGGAAGAAGTTCTTCCCCACGAGGGTGGTGAGAGACTGGCACAGGTTGCCCAGGGAGGTGGTGGAATCCTCATCCCTGGAGGTTTTTGCAGCCAGGCTGGATGTGGCTGTGAGCAACCTGCTGTAGTGTGAGATGTCCCTGGCCATGGCAGGGGGGTTGAAACTGGCTGATCCTTGAGGTCCCTTCCAACCCTAACAATTCTATGATTCTATGAAGCAAATAACTTGCTCTCTAGCAGTGTGCAGCTCAGTAAAGAGGGATTCTGAGCTGAAATAAATGGATGAAGAATGGAAATGATTCTGTCAGAAACAATCCAGCTCTTCTGGGAAGGCATCTGGTTGCCCATAATGAGACACAAGCTTCACTTACAGTGAGAGATGGTGGCTTGGCAACAGCATTCCTTGATGCTGCTTGGCAGATGACAGGTCTGGAGTCATTCTTTGGGACATGGATCACTCGAGTATCTCTTGCCAGCCATGCTCAGGAAAGCAACTTCATTCTTTCTGGCAAATGTTGGACTTAGACCTGCCCAAGGTTTAGCCAAAAGTTAAGCTGGAAAACTTGTTTAGGGAGGATTGAAAGCAGTGAATGGGGAAAAATAGACTAACTCCACATGCTTTTTACCACCTGAATAATCCTGTGGAGAATAAATAAGGCAAGGGAGGAGGAATGTGGATGTGTTGTCTTGGGGGATCTCAATCATTTTCCTGGTATAAGAGGAAGCCAACTGTGTCCTGGGCTGCACCAAGAGAAGTGTGGCCAGCAGGGCCAGGGAGGGGATTCTCCTCCTCTACACTGCTCTGCTGAGACCACACCTGGAGCACTGTGTCCAGTGCTGGAGCCCCTAGTACAAGAAAGATCTGGAGGTGCTGGAAGGTGTCCAGAGAAGGGCCACGAGGATGAGCAGAGGGCTGGAGCACCTCTGCTATGAGGACAGACTGACAGAGTTGGGGTTGTTCAGTCTGGAGAGGCTGGCCTCAAGGTCTGGCCATAGAAAAGGCTTTCTGCTGGTTAAAACAGCTGTGAAAAACCTGAAATGTTCCATATCTTTACCATGCTGACCACTTTCCAGCTAGGAAGAGATGAAGCACCCTTCCTCTCACACCTCAGCCAGCTGTGGTTATCTCTGGAGCTGATAGCAGGAATGGCAAAAGCCTTTATTTGAGGTGGCTGAGCATGTTGAAGCCATGCTGTATGGAAAAAGAAACCAAATTGCAGTTCCAGGTTTTGCCCTTTTAACTCTTCTGGCAGGTGATGAGGTACAACTGTCCATGCAAAACCACTTTGGAGCTTGATGCTTGTGTACTGTGTTTTATTCAAATGCAAACCAGCTCACCCCTGATTGATTTCCTTCTGAGTACCCACTGATAATTCTGTCATCAGCTTCCATACGTTTTAAGCCCTGTATTCAGACCTCCCTTCTAGCATGAAGAGAATCACTCCAGGTTGTTAGCAAGCCATCCAGATCACTACAAACCTTGTCTTTGCTAGGAAGAAGTTGTTCCCCATGAAGGTGGTGAGACACTGACGCAGGTTGCCCAGGGAGGTGGTGGAAGCCTCATGCCTGGAGGTGTTGAAGGCCAGGCTGGATGTGGCTGTGAGCAACCTGCTGTAGTGTGAGGTGTCCCTGCCCATGGCAGGGGGGATTGGAACTGGCTGATCCTTGAGGTCCCTTCCAACCCTAACAATTCAATGATGGTATGTGATACCACCCATGCTAATTTGATGCTCAAATACATGGTGCAGGGTTCTTTCCTTATTTATGAAGGCTCTGTGATTCTCCACACCTCCTCCTCCTCCTTTAAGTGCCCTTTACTCAAGGGAGTCTGCCTACAACAGGTCTGAATAGAGGGACATCACTTTGTGTGTCTCCCCTAGCATGTGCTTATGTTTATACTTGAGTGTCCTGGGCAGTTTGGATATTTGGGGCCTGGGGGTCGTTTGGTTGGCTGGGTTGGGGTTTTTTTTTAAGCTTAAATGGAAGAAATTGATCCTGCATGAAACAAAGCCCTCCCCTGCCCCCCCCCCCCATCCTCAACATTAACATCTTAAAGCTAACAACGGTGTAAAGCACAACAACAACAACAGTCCCATTTTGCACCCACATTAAGCATTCATCCTCCAATCTCACCTGATTTGACCTTTTTTTTCCCCCCTCCCCTGCCTCCCTGCATGAACCTCCTGTTGAAAAGCTAAAATTTCAGTAGCAAAGAGGTTGTTTTGGTGACAATTCAATATTTTGTTCTTTTTTTGTTGTTGTTGTTGTTCTTCTTCTTTTCTTTTCCCTTTTATTTTGTTGTTGTTTTGTTGTTTTGGTTTTCTTTTTGTGGGTGTTCTGTTTGTTTGCAGTCAGATGAGTGAGCCTCATAGCGGTTTGACGCTCAAATGTGCCAAGTGTGGAGTAGTTTCAACAACAGCTTTGTCAGCCACCACCGCCAGTAATGCCATGTTAGTCCTGATCATTTACATCTTCTTGTGACAAAACCCTTATTGACAGTGCATGTGAGGCTATTAAGCCTTGATGGTGACAATTAACGTGTGGTAACTCCTGTTGCTAAGTTCCCTAGAGCGCTGAGCACCTTTGCTGAGTCCTCTAGTGTGCTGAGCACCTTTGCTGAGTCCTCTAGTGTGCTGAGCACCTCTGCTGGGTTCCCTAGAGCGCTGAGCACCTTTGCTGAGTCCTCTAGTGTGCTGAGCACCTCTGCTGGGTTCCCTAGAATGCTGAGCATCTCTGCTGGGTTCCCTAGACTGCTGAGCACCTCTGCTGGGTTCCCTAGACTGCTGAGCACCTCTGCTGGGTTCCCTAGACTGCTGAGCACCTCTGCTGGGTTCCCTAGACTGCTGAGCACCTCTGCTGGGTTCCCTAGACTGCTGAGCACCTCTGCTGGGTTCCCTAGACTGCTGAGCACCTCTGCTGGGTTCCCTAGACTGCTGAGCATCTCTGCTGGGTTCCCTAGACTGCTGAGCATCTCTGCTGGGTTCCCTAGACTGCTGAGCATCTCTGCTGGGTTCCCTAGACTGCTGAGCATCTCTGCTGGGTTCCCTAGACTGCTGAGCACCTCTGCTGGGTTCCCTAGACTGCTGAGCACCTCTGCTGGGTTCCCTAGACTGCTGAGCACCTCTGCTGGGTTCCCTAGACTGCTGAGCACCTCTGCTGGGTTCCCTAGAGCGCTGAGCACCTTTGCTGAGTTCTTTAGTGTGATGAGCACCTCTGCTGAGTTCTCTAGTGTGATGAGCACCTCTGCTGAGTTCTCTAGTGTGATGAGCACCTCTGCTGAGTTCTCTAGAGCACTGAGCA
Source organism: Dryobates pubescens (assembly GCF_014839835.1). NCBI lineage: Eukaryota > Metazoa > Chordata > Aves > Piciformes > Picidae > Dryobates > Dryobates pubescens. Next base: position 6,642,264 of record NC_071613.1, read on the forward strand.
CCTTTGCTAAGTCCTCTAGACTGCTGAGCACCTTTGCTGAGTTCTCTAGAGCACTGAGCACCTTTGCTGAGTTCTCTAGAGCGCTGAGCACCTTTGCTGAGTTCTCTAGAGTGCTGAGCACCTTTGCTGAGTTCTCTAGAGTGCTGAGCACCTTTGCTGAGTTCTCTAGAGCGCTGAGCACTTTGCTAAGTTCCCTGGAATGCTGACCATCTTTGCTAAAGTTATTTAGAGCACCGAGCACCTTTGCTGAGTTCCCTAGAGCGCCGAGCACCTTTGCTGAGTTCCCTGGAGTGCTGAGCATATTTGCTAAGTCCTCTAGACTGCTGAGCACCTTTGCTGAGTTCCCTAGAGCGCTGAGCACCTTTGCTGAGTTCTCTATAAGATCCCTAGAGCACTGAGCACCTTTGCTGAGTTCTCTATAAGATCCCTAGAGCGCTGAGCACCTTTGCTGAGTTCTCTATAAGATCCCTAGAGCGCTGAGCACCTTTGCTGAGTTCTCTATAAGATCCCTAGAGTGCTGAGCACCTTTCCTGAGTTCCCTAGAGTGCTGAGGACCTTTGCTGAGTTCTCTAGGGAGCTGAGCACCTTTTCTAAGTTCCCTAGAGTGCTGAGGACCTTTGCTGAGTTCTCTAGGGTGCTGAGCACCTCTGCTAAGTTCTCTAGAGTGCTGAGCACGTTTGAATACTCTTTAACAAGAAAAAAAGCCCAACAACATTATAAAGGGTCTTTAAAAGTATTGCAACTGTTTATTAACTGCATATAAACTGTGCCACTGGTCCAGTCTTGTGTCTGATTTGCAAGTTAACTTGATAAAGAGCCACCCTTAAATGTATTTGATTCTAAACAATGACCTTTGAATCATTTTCTTTGCTCCAATGCTGTTTCTCTCTCTTTATTTTTGTTTGTT